>NC_056541.1:14252358-14888896 GCF_910596095.1 Thunnus maccoyii
CCATAAATGAGGAAAGGTGTCCCTGGTACATTGATCCCTGTCTCTTGGGCGCTGGAGTGCTGTTAACAACAGAAGGATAAAATCTTACACAAACACTGATGAACCTAAAGCAGAGATAGTTAGCTCTTGGTATCAGAAGAGAGAAAGCTTCAGGCCTGACCTTGTCTGCTGCATAGACAGTCCATTCTCTTTCAGATGTGATTACTTTTTTAGACAATCACAAAGCTGTGTCTCATCATGGGAGGTTTTCCTGTGCAAATGCACTATGTCACTCTGTCAGCTACTTATTTATATATATATATATAAACCTTTAGTACCTGCTGCTTTTTTGACAAGAGAGGTCTTTATAGTCAAAGAATTAGTGGGAATCCAAAGCACTCAAACAATTTAAAACCTGTTAATTGTTTTCTCCAGCAGTTTTACCCTGTGGTCAACCTCAGGACAGAGAGTCACAAAAGCACACTCAAGCACAAAATCTGTTGTTACTGCTATGGTAACTCCTCAATCATGTATTTGTCCTGCATTTTTGTTTTTGTTCCAAAAAAACTTATTTTGTGCATCTAGTACTGTGCAGTCTAGTGCTATATCAATATAAATACAAATATCAATGTGTTTTACATCAGAATACAAACCTTGTAAGCAAACAATTTACACCTTTAAAAAGCTGAAAACAATGTCATAAACTGAGGTTTCAAACCATCCCTTTATGAGCGATGAGTCTCTCTCTACATGTACATTCTGCTTTGGCATTACTCCAGAATATTTCATGTAAGAGGTTGAGAAAATGTGACACTTAGCAAAAAAAAATGTTCTCCATTAAGTATGACCTTTGTATTCCACATTAGATTAGTTTCACTAAAATAACGTGATTTCTGTGGTCTGTGCAGTCTGATGATGTACTTTCCTGCAATTTAAAAAAGTAGGACAAATGCAGTGACAGAAAGTACAAGCTGTGTTCTCCACAGCAACGGCACAGAACAAGAGCTGATAGTGCAGTTTTATGAGGATGACAAGCATGTTAATGACCGAAAAAGGCACCAAGAAAAATCAGGGATGTAGCATGGAAGTGCACTTGCAATTGCATCAGGGGGGAAGTGAGGTCTACAGTCATAAAATTGCATTGAATTTGCTTAAATGAATGCTTTAATGCAGAAGGAAATGAGGAAGTCGGACTTAGAGCAGCCCCTAATCAAGTTTGGCTGAAATAATAGGTTACCATTGGCTACTAATTTAACTGGTATCTATCCAAGCTTGACTGGAGCTTGCTGCATAAGCTCACTTCATGTCATATTGTACCTCTTAGCTCACAAGCAAGCACCCACTGGGCTGATGTTGTGTGCTTGGATTTGATTAGAGGCAGGTTTTTGGTTCTGTCAATGATCCCAACAGTCACCAATGAATCTCTTTCTTTCTTCCTCTTTGTCATCTTACAGATTGAAACCATCTTCATTATGAGTTACATAAACATGTCTGCGTTGTTATAGTTCTCTTGCATTTAAGAACATGCTTTTAAACCAATAGAATATCTGGATACATCTTGGCTCGGCTGGTGGCACTCAGCAGCCTGGTTGCTACATCAGCTTAGTTGAATTTAAGAAATATTTATTGTTGTTTAGTTCGCATCTGAATACGTGCTTATGATATTTACTTTAAGGTAGTGATTTTTCTTCTGCGGTGGCATAAAATCAATATCTTCTAAATAAACCTGAGTGGCGTTTCAGCTCAGACGGCAGTTTGTTACGGCGTCGTTCAGTTGGACCTGTGAGTGTTTAAAAGGTCTGATGGAGAGTCATTCATCCAGTCGTTTTATGCAGCCACCAACTTACTGATATGAAATAACATCTCAATAGCTTGTTATCGACTGTTATGGTGTTTTATCATTTATTTTGATAAGTGAAATCAAATTTGGGATGTTGGCCAGGCTGCTATTACCCGCTGAGTTATAGTGGAGTAGGCTGATGTGAGTGTATGTGCACTCACAGGTTAGTGCTTATATGTCTGTATGTCTGAAAGAGAGAAAAAAGACAACATTAATGTCCACTTGTTATCTCTCTGCATGAGTAGATACACAGACCAAGAGCCTATATGAGGACAGCGGTATGCAGCTTGGGACAGGGCAGAGACGAGGCCTGGCTGGATCCCTTAAAGACGTTATTAATGGCCATGGGCACACACACAAATGCACACACCCTTTTTGCAATGCATAACTCAGTAGTAAGCCTCTTTCTGTGTTCTGTCACAAGGGATAGGGAGCAGAAAGCAGAACAGGGTGACTTTATAATCCCTGCTGTATTTATACTCCACCCTACTGACTTCTGCACTTCTCTTTTCACTCCCCACCCCTCTTTCTTTTTTCTTTCCATCTCTTCATGATTTCTCTTTATCCGTCTCCTATATACACATGTCTGATTTTATCAGGCTTGAAAAACCTACCCTATTTTAAATATTGTATTTCACAATCTGTTTTTTTAAATCATTCCATCAGGTCTTTTTGACTTTTCTCACTCCTCTTTCTCTTTTACTTTCATCCAGGGGTTCTTATTGTTGGTTTTATTCCATGGCTTCCTTGTCCCTCTTTTTAGCCTATTCCCTTTCTCAAAATTATGAGGGAGGCAAAGAGCAGAGAAATAAGATGCCTGACCTCCTTCCTTTCCTCTGTTGTGGTAGCTTTCTCACTAAACACAAGACTTCTTTTTCATCTGACCCCATTCTGCCTCCCACTGTCTCTTGTTTTTTTAATTGTATTTATGTTTGATTTGTTTCTCATATTTCTTATGGCCATTTACTTATACTTGCAACACATCCATACAATATGTTTGCATACATGCAACACTTAGTGGCACTGATTAACACAGGAGAGAGAACAAGCAAACCCATATAGAGCATGGCAAACAGCACCAGCTGGAATGTATGGATGCTGACTGTGGAGGTGAACAGAGGTCTCTTCTCAGACTAGTCTGTGTCAATCCCTCAACTGCAGAGGGTTCCCAGACCTTTAGGGATACAGAAGAAAAATAGAGTGCCAACTTCAAAAGAAAATATCAATTTAAAAGACACCATAATTAGCAAAAAAAAAAAAAAAAAAAATCCCTCTCTTTGCAGGCATCACCATCAAAATGTTAAAGTACTCTGCCCTCTTTAGTGTTTTCAGTTCATGCCAGACTTGATGTTGCTCCACTCTGGACCAGTCCCAGCAGTCAAGCCGAGAGTGTAAATCAATGCTTCTGAACTGACGTGCTGGGGCACAGTGTACCCCAGGCTCAGCTCAGGTGTACCTTAAAATCAATGACAAAGAAACCCGTTGGATGCTACATCAAAGGATAGGCCCATGTTTTTTTCAAGTATGTCTCATACTCAGAATTAAGCCTCAGTATTTAGACGTTGAAAAAACCTAAACCTATCCTTTACTAGATTTCAGAAGCCAGTCTTAATGTGTGAATTTAGCTCTTCATACGTACATGTCATAAGTGTTCTATCATTCCCTTAAGGATTGAATTCCAGCAATTTGTCCACTGAAAATGGAGGAATGCATGCACATTTTATCATTGACCATCATTTTTCACATGAAATGGTTCAATTCAGAAGCACTTTTATGAGCACAAGCACAAATATGATTCCATCCATTTTCTAAACCATTTATCCTGTTCTTGACCTCAAAAGTCCAGCTTCCTTTTCAGATTTGCTTCTACCTATTGGACTTAATTCCCCAAAAGTTTTCTTGTCATGCTGTGTATCCTCTGCAGTAGTTCCACCAAAACTATACTTTCCCCCCCTGGATCCTCTCTGATTTCTAAACACAACAAAATGTTGTCATGATAACACTAAAAAAACCAAGCAAACAAAAAAACCCCAACAAAACAAAACAAAACAAAAGAAAAAACCCAAATAACCCCCCTGCATTTACAGCTACAAATAATAGCACAAAAAAAAAAAACCCAGTCCCAAAAGTTTGCAACAAACTTTTGGGACTGAAAATATTCAGTTGGTTGGATTTTAAAGTATTAAGTTAACACTGAAAAAAAAATGGTGGGTCATGGACAATCCTGACAGCTAGAAGTGGAGTAAGGATTTGGTACACCTATGGTACTTTAGTTTTTATTTTTTTGCACAGTTTAAAAAAATACACAAAAATGACAAAGAACAAATAATATACAGTGCAGGGAGAGGCAGAAAAACCTGTGGACCTAAAAAATGTTGAAATTTCACAATGTTACAGAAAATATTATGACTACATAAAACTAAAAAAAAAAAAAAAAAAATATATATATATATATATATATATATATATATATATAACAACAACAATGATAACAATAATAAAAACAAAGTAAAAACAGAAAAATGCATGTGTGCGTGAGTGTGCGCATGTGTTTGTGAGGGGGTATTGGTTTATACACCTGATATATGATACATGTCATTATGAGTGAAACGGATAAAACAAGGGTAGATACTTCCGAGGTACATGCAGAGAAAAAGCCACACTTGTAGTATAAACAATAACTTTAATGTGGAACAAATGCGTTTCAGCTACAGCTAACATTTTTTCAACCTAACCAGAAGCCCTTTAAAACACTCTCTGAGTTGTTCTGTCTTCACTGCACTTCTCTCTCAACGTAATAAAGACACAAGGAAAAACTCTGGTTTTGTTTGTTTTTCTTCTTGTGGGTTTGTCTTCATGAGCCACATTGTGTTTCCATCAGACCACTTGAAAATATGTTATTATTTTTTTGAATTTTATTAATCCAGACATTGGTCTGAAAACCTCACTATTCACCTCCAAAGTCTGCTCCATGAACCAGTTGGCATCCGAGATGGGGTAAAATGCTTTCATGACTGCAGTGAATACAACAAAATTTGCTTTAATAGCCTGCAACATTCTTCTGTGTTAATAAAAAACAAGCCTTACTAGTTTAACTAATTCCTTCTGGTATGTGCTTTAAGCTACAGAAGAGGGCTATAAGAATTGTAAACAGAGCTGATTATCATGAACCAACCAACATATTATTTATAAACTCACATGCTATCAAATTTAGAGATTTGGTTGACTTTAAACCTGCACAATTAATGTATAAAGTACAAAACAAAGATGTATATCAGTCAGAGGAGTTAATTTGTGGAATAGTTTTTAAAAGCAAATTAAAATGTGCAATACACTTCATAGATTTAAAAACATATTTAAAAAAAGATGATTAACAAATATGAAACTGAGATATGAACACTAGTGTGTATATGAATTTTGTTTGGGACTTTGGGTATATATAATATACATATATAAAAATACATAAATAAAACATATATAAAAATAGTCATTCTCTTATTTTCCGTCTTCTTACCTTTTTTCTTCTTTCTTTCATTTTCAGTGTATAAATCTAAAGGGATCTGTACAAAATAATGAATGGTAGGTGTAATAAGCTAAGGCTTCAACCTACACCTTTTTGGTTAGTATAAACTTTGGTTTGTCACTGCTTCAAAAATAATGACTTATTATTATGTATTTGAAAGTGGCAATAAAACCACTTGAAAACACCAAAGTGCTGATTTAGCACTGTGCTCTTACAACTTGGAGAATATGAACAAAATATTAAACTGATGTGATACAGCTAAAAAAAAAAAGAAAGCACTGAAACTGTTCATGCCTTTGTAACTCCAGGTGTGAGTGCACCATTATATTTTCCATATCAGGGCTTAGCTGTGATCCACTGACACATTTTAGGATGGATGTTTAACTCTGAAATTTGGATAAGCTGGCAGCTGAATAGCCTCAATTGTCTTACATCAAAATCCCTCAAATCCCATTGCTGACTGTCATTATTCATCAACAGGCTAATACGCCGGTATTAGTGTGAAAGAGCAATATGCATCAATGGCAAGAGAGACATTACTCTTTTTCCCTTATCATTTTTTATTATCTCATTTTCTGCCTTATTGATTTCTCATCTCGCTCCCTCTCTTAGAGTCTGTCTTACTCTCTTCCTCTTCCTAATACCACAGAAAGGCACAGACTTAGACAACTTGTAAACCCCGATAAGGAGGCTGAAAGCACATCTCTCTTTGACATATATAAGGTCATTTTTTACGACCGGTTTATACAATCTTTGCCCTTTTACTCCTTTTCTTTATTTCGTCTCTTCACACGCTCACAAATTGGGATGGCAACTTTAACATGTCGAGTTTGACAGAAAGAGGTCACAGGAGTCAATCACAGCAATCTGGCGTGTGTGTGTGTCTACATGTATGTGAATGTGAAAGTCTGAGGTGTTTAAAGCTGAACATGCTGCTGTCATAAAAAATAACAGAACACACAAATACCCTGTGGATCCCAGTACACCCCACCCAGCACGAGATTTTATTGTGCACTCCTCTGTCCGCTTTCTTGTCCGAGGGAGAAGCGACAAGAGAGTGAGAAAGAGAGGGAGGGAGATTTACACATGTGAAGAGTAACGGGGTAACAAGCACTTAAGTTCAGTCATGGGCAGTGGAAGGGGCGCGGCCTTCTCTCGTTAACTTTAATAAAACACTCCCCCAGTCAATGCCCCAGGCAGTAAAACTCCTGCATCTAACACTTTCCAGCTCAACTCCTACTGTATATCTCCAAACTTTTCCTCTAGACAAGCACAGACACACACCCTGATAATTTATGCACCTCCGTTTTTCCACCCCTTGACAGTCATTTCCAGAATTTGGGCCAGTTATGATGTATTTGCAGGTAATCTGAGGCCGTTTATTTCAAATTATGTTTTATTGTAACACGTTGTATAATGACAGCAACTATCACAGAAAAGGAAAGTAGGAGACAGAGAAAGAAATAAGGAAATATGGAAGGAAAGGAGGGTGTGGGGAGGCAAAGGAGACGGTAGAGAAGGAAATGAAGAGTTAGGGAACGAAAAACTAAGGTGCAGAAGGAAATTAGAAGATATGGAAAGAAATGGAGACGTAAAACGGGAATTGAAGAGGAATGAAAAGGAAAAGCTCCCAATGATTCATTTAGTATTATGACTTCTGTACATTCATGAAAATTCTCATCGATTAACCTCAAAACATCCCATTTAAGTCCCATCAGCTGATAGCTCATATTACATACATACTCATATTGCATGGCAGCGGATTAATAAAAATATTTGACAACTCCGCCCCTCTTCCAGATGCTGAAGAAGATCAACATGCTCCTCATCCTCCAATTCAGTTCAAGTGAATCAGAGAAAATACGTGTACTTTCTTAATCTAATGAGACTTAAGACATTAATCTTGAGCCTGTCAGGAGGGCGCAGTGCTAGTAAATCTAAATCATGCTGCCATCACAAACACTTCTGGTTTGGACATTAAGGCTGCGTTTGAACATTCAGTTAATCAAGGATGAGGACATTGGCTGTTTCTAAGGACTGCACTAAAAACATCCTAACCACTGATGAGGGAAAGAGATATAAATCCAAAACACTGGCAAAGTGTCGGGGCTGATGTTCAACATAGGATGCGACTTATATGTGGCTTTATAAATCTTGTAGTACTTGAATTTTGCCCAAATCATGCTGAATAATTAAAAAGAAAACAGAATAAATGGAGGGTGTTATTGGAGAAAAGGCAATCGCTGAAGTATTCTCAACATGCCAGTATTAATGAATGTGAACCACCTAAGGCTACTTACTGCTTAAACAGATGTTAATCACTTAATCAGATAAGAAACTGAGCTTTATGAAGTTTAATATATGGAGACACACGTTTACATGCAGACGTGCTGAGTGATGCAGCGGGGATGGCTGATTAATAAGTTGGGATGCGATGCAATCTCCATCTTTATTAAGATGTTGAAAGACACAAGACGTTAAGCCACACACACTCTCACTCACACAGTAGGGCCTGATAGGGAATCTGCTGTATGAATGACCACACACAAATACCAGAATAAGGAAGGCTGCTTGGATTTAAGGTCTGTCGCAACATAATAAGGACAAAATGATGTGCATAAACATACAAACATTTCTATAAACAAGCACACAGATAAGATAAACTAAAGAAGTAGGTGTGTAAAGAGTTGTGGAGCATGAGGGGGAAGATGGAGGAACGGATTGTTTTTGGCCCAAGAATAATGAACAAAATGAGTACAGATGGAAGAGGCAGATGGTTTCATTTGTGATGGGCAGCCCAGGGCTGCCATGGTGCTTGATGGGTAATGGATATTACTCCATGGAGCCCAAGGCCCTTCCTGGGGATTGTGGCACAATGTCAGTCACATGCTGATAGAGGACCAGTTTAGCATGTGATCCTTTAATTGTCCAGGTTAGGATTCAGTGAGAGTAATTTGATCCTTCTTCTCTGTCTGAGGGGGGAAACCTGCCCACCTGCAAAGGACAACCTGTGACTGGAAACTACAAAACATGTTTTTCATCTTTTCAAATATATTTAACTATTTACCTTATTCTTCATTTTTCCGTCTATTTGACCACTTATCTATCTATCTATCAAGCCCTATGTCTGGAAATGTGTAATTTATTTCTAGTCATTGACTAAATGTGGAAAACATGTGGGTCACACTGGGTAAACCTCTGATTTTCCAGCCCTGTGTAAATGCAATTTGAATGTTCTGCGGGTTAAATCTGGGTAAGAGAGATGGGAAAACTGCAACAATAACAGGAAACATAAGGAAATAACTGTACATGGCAGTTGTGGCCAAGACAAACAAGCAAGATCAGCACTCCAAGATACTTGGATAAATGGGCAAAATGAGCAGACAGATGTGGACAAGATAAGGTTGGGCAGATTTCATTTTCACTGCCTCTTGAAACGCCAATGAAGTTTGTGTGAGAAAATTGCATCAGTATCTTATTTTTAAAGTATAAGTGGCATCAGACTACCTGAATCCCTTAAATGAAAGAGCAAATAAACTCTTGTCTGCACATTTTCCTCAGTACAAGATGTAACCAAACTCATTCATCACTTCTGCAAACGCCACAATGGGACAGTGAAAACAGAGCAGCAGAAATTCTCAAAAGGAGGGTGATTGTGTATTCAGGGCTAGGTTAGAATTATCTTCATGCCCAAATCACAGGATTATCAGGCCACATCTGTTGGCCATTCACTGGCTGCATATGTTCTAATCATGATGTGAAGAGTAATTACCATTATGGAGCTTTGTGAATGTGTGAAGAAAAGACAGCAGGGGCACCGATTTTTTTTTTTTAAGTTTTTTTTTATAAAGCTCCACATTCCAGAGGGGCAGTTGAAAGTGTTAAGAGTGACAGATCTTTGGAAATGTCACCCGAAAAATGTCTCATGATGCCCAGATAATCAGAAACAGAGGGAATGTCAGAGTGTGTGTGTCATCTTTGTATGTGTGTGTGTGTGTGTGTGTGAGAGAGAGAGAGAGAGAGAGGGGGCTAGTGACTTTCCGGAGGCTTGTTAACTGTTTATGTGTGTGTAAGCTTGTTTGTAGTGATTGTGTGGCTGAAGGTATGTACACTGTGTATACATGAGGGTGTGCAGGTAAAGGGTTAAGTGTGACTTAGATGGTGTGTGGAGGCATATGTGTGTGTGTGTGTGTTTGCTCCTCTGCTTCTGTTATTCATTGTATTAGTAGATGTAGATGTGTGTTTGGCTCCAGGTCCACTTCAAGGTATCACATTCATAATAAATGTTTTAAAGGCTGTTTCGTTGTGTTATTCAGAAAGGAATTTTCATGCTACAGGCTCCTCCCATTGAAGCTCCTCTCCTCTCCTCTCCTCTCCTCTCCTCTCCTCTCCTCTCCTCTCCCATAGACAACCCAGCAATTTGCCTTAATCCATATTGACTACTCTTCCATGACCTCACTCCATAGGGTCCAGCACTGAGGATTTACTCTGAGACAGCCAATCTAAACAACCTGATTTAACTTTTTTTCCTGAGTGTGATTGTGTGTGCAGGAGAAAGAGACAGAGAGAGGTAGATATAGGTAGGTAGATGTAGAAAATGTGACAGAGCAGCCTGTGTGTATGTGAGTAAAGCTTTTCACTATCAGTCTTTGACATGATGAAGGGGACAAAGATGTAAAGTCAAAGATAAACCAAAGCCCCAGTGGCTCCCTGTGAGCCCCACAGGCAAGCCATAAAAGTCCCCTCTCTTTTCACAACCAATCGTTAGCTCCATACATGCAGGCCTGTCTATGCAACCGCACACATATATCTTAACAGCAGGTTTGGTTGTGGAACAGAAGGGGGGAGGAGCCGTTAAAAAGTCGGCTACATGCGGCTAAACCATCCACACGCACAAAAACAGACACAGTTAGATGATGAAGGGAAAATCATTAAATGAAAGTGTTTCCTTGCTCACTGACTAATTGTTTCTCGCCTGCGGACAGACTCGCATCAGTGTAGATTCTGCCTGTGTATGTGTATGCAGAATTGAGTGTGCATGTGTTTGTGTGCATACATTTGCTGTTTGCTCAAGTCTACATTTGTGCATTTTTCAGTGTGTGTGGAAGGGTGGGAGCATGTAAATACATGTGCATGTGTATGTGCAGACTGTATGTGGGTGTGTGCTCATGTGTATAGGGTGTACCACCAGCTGGGTCAATTTCTGTCTCTTTGCTTAATTAATGGTTTGCCTTTGGCACCACTGAGCAGAGAGCTCTGATCTGTCTGCTCCTGCAGCTTTTGCACTAGCTGCAGTGTGTATACACAAACAATATATTCCTCTGACACACGCACACACACAGATATATCCCAACAGGTGCACAGAAACTTCAAAAATAAGAGAACAAACAACAACAGAAATCCTCTCTCTAATGGGATTGCATGCTCACAGCAGAAGAAATCCATAAAAATAAGGACAAAGGATGCATGTGTATACCTTAAATGCTAGCATTGTTTATTTTCTGTGATTGCAGAAACTTCGATCAGTCTCAGTTGCACAAAAAACAACATGGTGCCACTGCAACATAAGTTTGTAACAAATCTGAATTTAATGGCATTTTTAAGGACTTAGATCACATCCTTCCCTGTGACTTACTGTTTTTCCTTTTAATGACCCTCCCTCATTGTCTAACCTTTTGCCATTATTTGTCAGCCTACCAAAACAATGACCCCTCCACCCCTCCACCCCTCCACTCCCCCGTCACCATCAAACTCTCTTCAATCTGTCTTCTCCTATTCATCCATAGCCCTGCGATGCGGATGCATCCGTTTTTGGGGTATTCATGCATTCTGCCCTTGTAGAAGGCAGGCATCTGATTCGCTCTGACTGCAGAAAGCACCGGAGATCCCATTCAGGGCCGTGTTCTTTTTCCCATGCAGCGTTATTAAGATGCATATGTTTAATTTATGATCGGAGACTTTCAAAAGGGATCTGTTGTCTCAAGCTTTGTCCATATCTTCCATATATATTGCCTCATTCTCTGTCTCTCTCTATTTTCTTATCCCCTTTATCTTGCTGGTGTTGTCATGCCTACATGGTAGACCTTCATAAGGGTGAAGTGTATCCACATACCCCCCCACCGCCCCCCCACAAACATAAACACACACATACACAAACATTCCGGTGTACCGTAGAAAGCTCTTGTGAACTGAACAGTCACACAAGGATTGCAGAACTCTCAGAGCACCAGGAGGAAAATCCCAAGCTGATTCCAGTTAATACCAGAAAAACAGCATTAGACGTGGCGTGTCTGATGGTCCATTGTTTCACAGGCACAGAGAGCCTATCTGAAATATATCCTGTGTCAAGTCTGTAATGGAACAGGCGATAAATCTCTCTCAGGTTTGTCAGCCTGCGTTCGGTCTACATGGGCCCGGCCAGGGGACCGGAGAGAGAAGAGCTGACAATGTGTAAAACAACCAATAACCGATTGTAATAGATAGTGGTAATATTGGAGCTGGAGTTAAAATGCTCAGCAATAATGAAAATGTATGTGTTTTAATAAAATGTGTCACAGCAACAAAATCATAAGTCTGAGAAAAAAAGAGTCAAAGACTGTACGTGAAACGAGCCATCAAATGTATTCTTGCCATGACACAGTACGATGCGATTTAAGTGCGATAAACTGCACCCATTGAAAAATAGCATAAGACTATTTGGTTTAGGTTAGCGAAACAGGATGCCAACAATAATCCCAGGTGACCTCCTCCCTTCACCCTTATCTTTGAGACAACAGTCATTGCTCACAAGGCTAAAAGAGGTCAACATAAAAGAGGAAAACATATACAGAGGTCACTTGTTTGATTGAATGTCCAATATTCTAATTTTTCTGATGAGGACAACCTTTAAATGTAAATACGTCATGGCAGCAACAGTATATCTGAGAAAAAAAGGGTAAAAAAGGTATGTTTTTAATAATAGCAGCCATCAATGTACATCATTACAAAACAGAACTGAGGTGAATAGTGACCCCATTACTGTGTCATGTACTGTATGTTGCTGCATATTATGATACCAATTACAACGCAGCATGTACTACTTCTGCCACAAATGTTAAAAAGTCCTTGTGTGATTTGCATAATTAATTGCCTGGGTTAGGCAGTTGAACTCTCTCTCTTTCTCTCTCTCTAACCTCCTTCCTCCTTTCTTTTGCCGCTGTCTCACTCTTTCTCCCCTTCTCTCCCTCACCACAAGGCCCAGAGGCCTGCGGTGGTGTGCAAATCCATTGGAGAGCTGTCATTGCTGCCTGTGTTCCTGTCTCACCAATGGTAGGTGGTCCCATGTCCAGCCTGAGGCAAGGAAGTCAGGAAGAGAGAGAGAGAGGCAGAAAGAAAGGGAGAGAGAGAAAGAGAGAGAAGCCAGTGAGATATTGCTTTTGTTGAGAAAGTGAACATACTTCATGGGTGGCAGACAGTGAACAAATCAAGATACGTTTGTGCTCATCTATCTCTGAAAATGGTTCATCCGTCTCCTTTCATTGCAGCATTTCCTTAAGATGCGAGAATGATTGACATGAGGAGAGATCTGTTTTGTTTTACTGCTGCTCAGTCTTGACACATGCCAGAGAAATGGGTGATGTGAGGCTCCTTTACTCAACGTATAGTTAGTGTAAAGCATGTTACATTTCTACCTCGAGGCTAACACAACGGGTTAAAAAAATTTGCACTATTTCGTCCTGCCTGAACTTGTAAACTACACGAAAAACTTGTGTGAGGACATGTATCATCTGGACTGTGACAATGTTATGCTTCATGGTCTTAAAAATTATTACCATCATTTTTCTTCTGGATCAAAAGAGACAAGAGTAATACAAGTAATTTAATGAGCCTTCGTCTCAGCCCTAGACATTACCTGGTCATGTGGATTCTTTGATGGAAATGTTAAATATCCTGTGGCTCGTGCCCCTTGACCCAAGGAAAAAAAAAAATCAGATAGACCCCAGATGTGTTTTAAAGGAGACATGTTAGTCTTCATGTGCATGCAGCATTTGCAGCAAACTATGATACACAGAAAAGTCTATAATGTTTCTTTTCTCCTTTCTCTTTTCACCATTTTCTGTGCTGTCCCTCCACTCTCATCCCTTTCACCCTCAGTGGTGTTGGTGGTGTGAATAGATCTCATGCAGAGACACACGAGGCTGACAATACCAACAGGCTCATCAATACATTATCAATTACACTACTGAGCTTCCTCTTACACACCACTGATGAACTCTCATGCTGGTCCACCCATGGCGATGGTAGTGTTTGATGAGGCAGAGGAGAAAGGTAAAGATTCAAAACACAGAGGAGCAGAGTTGCATTATCATCCTAGTTACCCCAGGGGTTGGTAATTAGCAGTCTCTGCAACAGTTGATTACTGTAGCCGGAGTTGCAGCAACACTTGAATCACCGCTTTTAATTACTGTTAAAGGAATCAAAAAGGCAAAAAGGGAAATACATAACTTTTTTTGGTTGTTTGAGATTTAAGTGAGATGTACATTGATTAGTTACTTTTAAACTATAACTTTTGGAAGTAAAAACTAAGTGCTATATGTTTGGGGGGCTTCTAAGGGGGCATTTGCAAAAAATGTCCAAAACCCTATAATTAGAACATGAATGTCAGATTCAGAACCTTTTTTTACAAACTATTTTTCATTCGAGTGTTTAACTGAACAACAAATTAATTCAAAGCGCATCATGAGAGACTGTTTATGATGCAAATGATTTTGTTGGAAAGTTGCTGATTGGCACAATGGCCCCTTAGGCAAAAGCATCCATTTGAGAGGCGAGCGAGAGACCTCTCTCTATCTGATAGATCTCTCTCGCTCTCTTTCTCTATGCTAAAACATCTCAGTGGAGGCCAGGCCTGCTTGGCCTCTCTGTCAGCAAATGTCACTGCTAATTATGACAGGCTCCTTGTTCCCTAACAAGTCAACGTTGGCGCTGTTAGGTCTGTTTGACTGGGTCCTACAGATGAATTGGGCCCCAACGACCCCTGTGCTCCTAGGGGGTGCTGTATGAAGGTAATTGCTCCAATATCCTGAGCTGCAGTGATACATAGTGCTGACAAGTTGTTATTAGTCAAACATGGCGGTTCAGAGGGCGGCTCTGTGTTCAGGCCAGCAGGTGTGGGAGTCTGTTGTGGGGATGTGTAATACTGATACTTATTACACAGGAAAAGTCAAAGTTTTGCAATGTGAGTCTTATCATATGTGCTTTACTCATCCTTTGGAAGTAAATCTTTTTACAGCCACGCCAAAACTGAACAAAAGAACTCCCTAAAAGCTTAGTTTACCCGAAATGATGAACGAAACCTATTACTAACCATGCAGATACTTTTGGTTTTATTTACCCAAGTTTTAAAATATCTCTTAGATTTCTACCACCACCCTTATAAAATGTATATTAGGGTGGTGGAATGGATGGATACCCTTATAAGATAAAATTTCATTTGCGGTGATCTCTGCATTGAAAAATTACTTCTTACTGGGGTACATGGCCATGGTAACTTATGCTGAACAGCTCACCTGCTCCAGAGCAGATGAACTTCAGAGGATCGGATCACAACCTGTCAGCACCCCGACCACTGACCAATCAGATCACTGGAAAAAAAAGAGTCATTATGGACATGGACAAAAGTCCTGAGTTTACAAAAAAGTGACAAGTAAAAATGAGCAATATATATTTTTATAAGTCAGTGGAAATATTTTATTGTTCCAGGCTTTCTATTTCCACTCTGGTTTTAAAACAGAGCTTTGAACAAACTGAGTGATCATTGATGACACTAAACACGTAATAATGATTTTAGCTGAATTTTAATTGTGCAAAATTGATTTTATCCCCAGAGAGATAGCTGACAGTGTAGATGATTTTAAACTCTGATTCCATCACTGCAACCCAGAATAACATGAGACAACTCTGTGATGATAATTGAAAAAAAAAAATGAAAGATTGTTTTTTTATTATAAAAAATAATCCACACACTGTTAATTGGCTCCCATGATTATAAATGCAACATTTGGGTCAGATAGACCTCATCAGTCATTAACTACTTTTACACTCTTTGCTTCAGTAGCAGAATTAGTCTGACATTACTTTTAAGTTTTTTTATGTTACATATTCAGAATGGTTTCTTCATCAGACAACTAAATACCAAAAAATACTCACTCTATAGTTAAGTCATATACAGTAATACCTACATGTATTTTAAGCCTTTGCCTACTTTTAATATATGGAAATTATTTCTAGTGTTTCTACATCTTCTTAATCAGTTGTATGATTACAGGCTGTTGTTTACATTTCACTTCGTTGAATATAACTTTTTGCTGTTCCTAAAACAGAAGTTTTCTGCAGGTACTTGGTATCACCGTTTCATCTCATATCATATGAAGTACTTCATTCATGATTCTGATGATATCGCTTGTAATTAACACCCCTGTCTCTTTCACGTGAACGTGCTTGTAGCTGGATAGGTAAACCCAGAGTTGACTGAGCTAGTTGATGACCAGTTTCATAGTACTGGTTATCTGGAGGGCCAATGTTAGGCTCAGTTAAGCCAGCTAACGAAAAGAGTATATGAAAATGCTTCGTAGTTCAGGCCCTTGGGCACATAAGCGAATGTGTGAGTTGTCTTGAATGCTCTGCTCACTTGGTTTTTTGCTGTTGTGAAGCTTGAAGACAACTAATATGCATATTCCACTGGTACTTATTGTAATTAAAGTGTCACACAGCAGTAATATAAAGCCTATGGTATGATTAAATCAAAATGGCTGTGACATTAGTTTTTTTGATCCATGTGTTTAGGAGGTGCTGATCCACTCTGAACACAGCCCTGCCTTGGATTGCAAGTTAGTTTTCTTGAAGTTATTGTGATTGATGTTACATTTGGGGAAAATTGAGTGATCTCACATTTCTCTGGAACATATCAGTGGACAGGGTGCTGAATGATGACATCATATTTCATATGAGGTAGGAAAGAAAATTGATGACATCACAACACAGGTGTGATGGGCGTCACTCCCGAAACAGAAAGTCATAAGTCACAGCAAGAGGCCAGAAATGTGTATATGTGTGAGTGTATATACAGTATGTGAGCTGAATGGAGTCATAATTCTGTATCTTCATTATTCCAAACAGTGTGCCAACACTGAAGAATGCTCTCTCTCACTTTTCTATCAGATGTGATTACACTTAACATTTCCCCAGAGGAAAAACACACCCTGAAGGTTTCCACCCCATAATTTCCAGAGGCTTTATTTCCATGTCTCTGTGTCTATGATTATGCATGGGAGAATGTGAGCCCTTCTACTTATATGTGTTGTTAGGTGTGCACAAGTATACAAACATGAATCTGTGTGGCATGCAATTGTAATGATTTTGTTTGTGTGCTTCCTCCCAGTTGTGTTCCAATGCATGAGCACAACTGTCAGGAAATCAGATGTGAATTTACCCCGAGCTCTTAAGTGTCCTTCATTCCTTCCATTAAAAAAAAGACAAATTAAGAGCATGAGAAGGAAATGGTCTATTTCGGTGACTGAGTGATATCTGGAGAGGGGGGATTACTGTGGCGTCAGGGGGATATGAAACATTCTCACATTCATACAGACAGTCAGGAATGTATGACTGACACAATGGGGCCAGGATTCACTAATAAATACACATAAAATAACATTATTTCATTTAAGTCTGATGTTTGTAATAACACCTCTGGAAAGAAAATGCACTGTATATGAAAATGGATGGCCTGTAGCTGTGAACATTCTTGCATATGCAATGTGCATAACAAATGCCTACTCATAAATACCGCAGGGCAAATCTCTTTGTCAATAGCCTGTCAGCGATACTCTCCATAGCAATTGTATTTCTCATTATCAGGTATCCCTGTTGGGAGAAAATGATCTTAATTTGATCAGCGTCATAAGCCCTCTTGCAAGCTTGGATCTCAGCTTATCCTTTTATGTGCAGAATTACAAATGGACCGATTAGAAAACTTTCCGTAATGGCAGTGAGAATTAGCAGGCTAAGCATACACTAATGCTATTGTACCCTCATCAATGATGTATAGCTGAGCTCCTCAACGGTGGCCTTTTCCACAGAGCAACACCCACCAGAGAATGAGAGAGAAGGAGAGACAGAAGCTGAGAAAGTACAGTTTGAAAAGAGAATAAACTGGTATTAATAAGAGATTAATGTTCTTTGGCTTGAACTGACACATGGCACTATTATTCTGCTCCTTTGCTTTGAACAAGTCTGGTGTGTAGCTTTGTCCTGGGCCTATGAATCTATATTTCCTTTTGACAGAAGAGTCATAAAGGGACAGTGGAACATCAATTTCTTCCTGGGACTTCAAAGAGAGACGTGAGCCCCATAGAGCCGAATGACTGCTGCGTTGCACGCTGTAGCCAGGGATATCAAAGGTTTTTTTTTTTTTTTTACATTCATTGCTATAATGAAAGAGCAGAGAGAGTACAAAAGAGGTCTTGATAGTTGCCCACCCTCTCTCCTCCCAGCTTTTTGGTCATGATTGTATGTAAGTATTACTCAGAGTTGAGGATAGCCTCTCCAAATTGAGGCCCTTATTGCAGAAGCCAGCTGAAGCACCATTCACATTAGGGAAGGGACAATGGGCTCATAATATCTATATCAGCGGTGTCCTGTCTTAATTCACTTTTATTACATCCATTCATAATGCTCTCATAATGATGAGATGGATACCAGCCAAGGGATTTTCACAGTGTCACCTTTATTATCGTATACTGTGGTTTGTCATTTGCTCCTCTACAGGTCCCTGTAATGAGGATAAGTTAGACTTCTCTGAATTAGATCTAAGGATAAAATGCCACCATGCAATGTATCCTTTATCATTAACCCTGTATTTGCCCATTAAAAGTAATGCACTTAGGGGTAATAAATGGAAAGAGTTTGGTTTAAAACAGCAACAAGAAAAAGTAATTCAATGGAGTTGTGACTAATATAACCCTTAACACACACACACACATAGACAAGTGCACATACATTGTGTGTATGCTGCACGTTTGTGCACACAGATTGTATACACTTTGTTTCTAAGTGAAACGGGAAGCACACACAGCACACAGCTGGAGCTGATGTCATTAGTTTGTGGCGTGATAAAACATTGCACAACATAATGCATCAAACATAGACATAACGAAACAAACCGCTTTGTTGCAGGCCAAATAAACATTTATACTACTGGGGCAGGGGGTTGTTTGTGGTTTTTGTCTGTGTGTGTGTGAGTTAGCCTTCGTTCATTTAACTGTGACAGAATGGGAGGGAAAAAAACAGACAGCATAACTGTAAGGCTGCTGAAAAACTGGGTGTAGGTCAGACATAAAACAACTGTTTTCACACAAGCGTTGGCTGATAACGTCCAGCTGAAGAATGAAGAATGTTCTTATTAATTCTTTATCAGCTGATGGTATGTCCCAAATCCCTGGAGAAACACGTCTGTGTGGACGTTCTCATTCATCCAACAAAGAAAAACTGCTTTTTGGAATATTTACTTTGTGATATATGATAAGCCTCAAGACTTTAAAAGCAAAACTCTCTCTGAGGCACATATGATTGAACTTAAATACACAGATATGTGGTATGCATGAACATACAGGCTCCCACATAGTTAACACACATGTGCACTCTTGCTGTCTATACTTGTGAGGAAGTCTTATGGACCTTCCTTTAGCGAAGGTAAAGAAATTCTGCACAATTGAGGGTATTGAGGGAGGAGATTCTTTAAACTTCAAACCCCAATTCTGATCCCAAACTCTGCACATCTAACCTGAAAGCTACTTTTAGACACCAATATGACATCAATGTTCCACATTTTGAATTTAGGCAGCAGCAGGTAGTACACCACCACTGGCTGCCATTGGAAATGTAGGAGCTTTATTGTTTACTAGTTTGTTTGTTGTGTATTAATAAGAATTTGTATTTGTTTTGAGTTTTTGATTACTCTGATTACTTTTTTGTTTGTTTGTTTTGACAGTTATTTGTTTAATTTAATTATTTGATTGTTGATAGCATATTTGGTGGTAGGCCTTTGGCGCATTGGACAGCGTAGGTGTCTCCATGCACATCTGCTACTCTGGTTCAAGTGCAAGAAGGCTGGATGAAGGTGATTATTAAATACTCTCTTAGCCAGTTACACAAACAAACAAAAAGCTCCTCTTCCGGAAATGAGAGGACACTTCAGAGTGCCACTACATGAACACACATCACCACAACACACACATCCGCAGCCAAAGACAGTTTTTTATTTTTTTATTTATTTTTTTTATCAGTTAGTTAATATAATAATAGTTACTATAAAACAACAAAAATGTACAGTATATATTTGTTGAAGGCGTGTATATGACTTCATCAGACCGACGCTATTTGAGCTATAATTCTAATGTAGGCTACGTCACCTCGTAAATGGTCACATAGTTTAGTCATTAATGGTACACAGCAGTGTTTGCACCGCAGTGCATTTCAATGATAAATCATGAGACGCAAGATAGTTGAAAAAGAGGCTATAATGAGCCCTGGTAACCGGACGTCTCCTTCATAAAAAGGCTGAATATCAAGTTATAACCGATCAGTCTGATGTGTGTAGAGATCTGTGTGGTTATTCTGTAACAGCCTAATGTTGTTTTGAGCCGAGTTAATAAAAGTAAACACAGTGAACGACCGTGCGTAATGGCACTGCGCTCCTGCGCTGCACTTCTCTAATCAAAGGCTGCAGATTTATCAACATATCAGTCAGTTTCATTTGAATGAACCTCCCACTTGTTTGCGCCTCTCCTCCAACCTGTGCACCGTGCGCTCTGCGCTGGTCCCCAAATACCGCGGAGACGGGCAAAGCGAGTTCTAAGGTCAGAACATGCCAAACAGTCGGATGGCTGCTTGCGCTTCCTCCACGAAAATAGGGCTCGTAGTTTTAGTTTACTAGTATATTGTTTTACTTTGTGTTGTTTAGTGAATTGGGTATCTCTAAGGGCACCTAACGTTATATAGGTAGGTAGGCAGATATTGGACCAACATGCACCTGGAAGGGTCAATGGTCTCTTACTAGAGCAAGAGAGTTTGCTTACTTGCAATTGATAAACAAACCTCATGGAAATAAACTTTGCATGGACAGTGGACTTCTTTTGCCTGCATACACTACATTCCCATGCTGCATCAGCTGCCCCTTGATTCTAAGTTCGATAAAATTTTAATTATTAACAAATGGCCACCACACTAAACTTAATCCCAACTGAAGCTGTCTTCGCCAGAAAAATGATAGCTTTGGTTGTTTGGTGTGTGAAGTGTTTAACTTTGATACCAGTGACTGCAGGTACCATCCTGTCTCCTACAAGCGGTCAGTGTTGGTTTCTTTTAACCATGACCACGGTCTTTCCCAAACTTTATCCAAGTAGTTTAACTTGACCAATATTTAACCCAAGAGGTTCAGATGATCCGTTTTTTGTCAAAATCCTAACATAGTCTTTTGGGGATTAGCAAAATTTTCCTCATCTTTCTGTTCAAGTGAGGCGAACCATACAAGAGTGAATGCACACACATACAAACTCTCTCTTCATCTCTCTCCGTTTTTCTTTTGCACCTGCACAAACACAGTCAAGCCATCACCACTGTAAGTCCCTGCATTCTCTCTTTGTATAGAAGGACCTTGGCTGTCCCTAGTGAAAACCTGATTCTTCACTGAATAGGAAGCCCTTGTCCTTACATTCCTCTGTCTACTGCGCTGATGGTGTACTAATGGCAACATCAGTCCCCATCTGGTGTCCATCATTTGGATTCAGGGCAGGGCCCGTCCCAGCAGATACATCCGATTAGTCGCTCTCATCGATTTGTGCTGGCTCGTCATGACTTAGTCAACCCAAGGTGTCTCTTCTATGACATGCTGTCTCCCTGTGATTTAGTTTGCCAACGCTCTAAGTGCATTGAGTGTGACAATAAAATCTTTAATCTAATATGCATCCTAAAGAGGGAGGTGGCGGAGAATAAAGAGAGAGTGAGAGAGCGGCAGCGAGAGGGGAGGTATAATGTTCTCGATGAGCTCAGATGTAATGAGAAAGGTTTGTGTCAAGTTTATGAATATACACAGTACACACACTTAGGTTTGAGTCTTGCTTTCTGATCTTGACTGATGACTGTACGATTTTAGGTGTACAACATGGTATTAAATGGGTTGTCAAACAATCTTAGTTATCAACAGATGAATACACACAGGTACACAATTACTTATTTTTAACTCTTTGTGTAAAGTCCACGCATAAGGGGAGAATTATGATTATTATGTTCTGTAATGGCCATAAAAATTTCACATCTCTGCTCCAAAGAGATGGGATCCTATTTTCGATTTGTATGTAACCCAGCCTTATCTGTGTATGCAGTTTGAAGCTTATAATAGTGTGAGTGGGGTTAGAGGGCGCAATGCATGCACGGTAATTTTAACTGATGCCACTGCACAGGCTTGCGAGAGAGCATCATATTTATGGATGTGTGAGTTGTATATCAATGAGATTCGAAGCTACACTGTCTGAATAGATCATTACACAGATCCCCAGCACACTGCTCGATCTACTGTATCCCACTGCTGCTCTGTATCTCAGTAAACAGACATAACATTAGGGAAATGCTATATCTTGCAATACACGGTAGTAATGTACTGTAAAGCTGTAAGGAGACTTTAGAGAAATTTGATGATGAGGGAGGATGATTTTAAAGGTGTCTTGAGAGCAGATTTAATGTTTCCTTTTTATGGTTTATAGTATTAAATGCAAACCATTATACCTGTAAGGTGCCACTTTGTCTTCTGTATCCAGTCAATGGTTTAGTTTTATATCTCTTTTGATGGAAGGGGCTTTCATAACTGATTAATTAAATTCACATCTAATGTATATATATATAAAATCACTTTTTCTGATGTGTGTATATATATATCATATAAATCATGTATATCAGAAAAAGTGATTAAATTGTGCACATAGTTTTAATTAATGCTTTAACAAACAGTATGACAATTTTTCCCCCACTGTCACACACCTCTAATTGACAGATATTTCCGAGAGAATTTGTTCAAAGGATCTTTTTCGCTTTTCATGTCCATAATTGCCTGTTGGCATGCCCGACCTGCCATGTTGACACCAGACAAACCGAGCCACATTCTCACATCTTTTTAATGAGTCTGTGTTATGATGCAGGCTCTAATTGTCCTGTTGGCAAAAGAACAATAACATTTAAAAAAAAAAAGGTATGAACCACCCAGCCTGTGAGTTAGTCAGGCAGTCAGCCTTCCCATCTCACCCCGCTGTGACCCTGGCTGTGTGAGCATACACATTACTGTGTGTGAGAGAAGGAAAATCTCAGGCTTGAAGCCAGACACTTGTCATTTTGGCCAGAATGACTTCTATATATCAAACTGAAGCTCTTGATGAAACCAATTACCCTGTATCAAAAAGGCATTATCATAGAATCATGACCAAAATCAAATTGGAAAATAAAACCTCAAAGTTAAATGTTTTTTTCAGTGGGAAAGATGAGGAACTCCATCTCCTATAAAATTATAAGATACTTTGTGTGCATAAGATTCAAATGTATACAATTTATGAGCTGAAGGAGATGTAGGAGACAAAAAAGAGAGAAGGATGTGTGTGTCAAATTTTCATCCTTCTCTGAAAAACGCATCACCTGATAACTCATAGTCCATGTCAGTATTGTTTTCCCCCTCACTAATCAATCAAATAGAAAAATAAACCCAGATTTTTTGGAAATAGAGTTCAAGCCATCTTTCCATCACTCTGCTGGAACATGTGGATGGAGGTGAGGGAGAAAATAGGCCCGCATGAGAAGTAATCAACGCAGCCCACTATGATAGTGACAGCGGGTTAAGAAGGGGACAGGGAGGGAAGCTCTGTTTCTATGCCAGAGAAAATGAAAGCAGCTGGGGGTATACGCTGTGCGCACTAGTCAGTCAAATATGCTTGTTATCAAGTGTGTTTTTATATGTGTGTGTGTGTGTGTGAGAGAGAGAGGGAGCGAGAGAGATGGAGCGCAGCAGGAGAGGAATGCAGTCATGGCTGTAAAGTGGGTGTGAAAACAGCCATGTTCACTGACCTCCAGGCTGACCTCCCCACCCCTCCTCCCCTGGTAGTTGATAGTGTCCTGTGCGTGCGTGCATGTGTGTGTGTGTGTATTGCAAAAAATGCTTGAGAAAATGTGAAGTGTGTGTATGCCATGCCCGTGTTTGTGTGCATGATTGCAGCCTGTGTATGTGTGTGTGTGTGTGTGTGTGTGTGTGGTGATAGATATAAGTAAATGGCCCTGAGTTTACACTAGTCCAAGGGAAGGGGTCAAGAGGATTATCTTAAAATATGAGTTGCCCTCTCACCCCGTCCTTCCTCCCTCTGTCTTCCCTCTCCCCTCTCTCGCTCTTGTACCCTTGAAGGCAAACAGCACCTGTTGCACACACACACAGTAGGCGTTCAGGACCAACAGCATCTGATTTTCTTGACTTTGCAAGGATAAAATTATTGATGTAACAATCAAGGTTTTTCTTGCCTGAATAATGCCTGAATAAATTAATCAACTTTTAATTTGTATTCCTTTATATTTTCTCAGCTAGGCTACACATTTTTCTACCTCTATTTTATATTGTTGCTTCACATAACACAAGGGGAGGATATGGCAAGCAATTTATAAAAAAGTCCCTAGACCTCTTTTGAAAAGCAAATCTAGTCCATCACCTTTAGAGCAACACTACACAAATGTTAATGGAGAAAATGCACAAGGATTATTCCACTTGACGGTCCTAAATCTGGAGGATTATCATAGCAATTCTTTGAAAATGCCATACAACCAGGTCACTTATAAATTCACCACTGAGCACTTCTGCACATTGTATCCGTAAGAACTCATGTTACCCTATTTTTCGTCTGGGATTTCCCACCTGAATTTAGGCCTGCTGCTCATTTTCTAAAGTTTCATAAATCCTCCTTGTGCGCACTCGTCTGATTAAGGCGCCGACAGACGCGCTTCCCCTGGCGCACTCGAACTTGGATTTGTCCCCGGCTGAGTCAGCCATCCCGCCTGATCGCCACTGCGGGGCGTCTGGGCGCTGGAGCGGCGCCTTGAACCCCTTCAGTCCGTCTGCTCCCCGCAACAGGCTGCCCTGTCACATCTACCCGGAGCCCGCATGGCCATCATCTCTCAACAATACACTATCACACAGAGGGGCTGTGAGGCATCACCATCCTCCGCCTCTCCGTCTTCATAAACCTGTGAGCTGGATCTGACCTTTCTAGTGATTCTTTAAATATGATAAAGATTTTTGAGTTAGCAATACTGAAAAATGAATGGACGATATTATCAATTGAGTGGAAACGCCCGTTTGCAACATTTTTCATTATTATATATTTTCGCATGAAATAGCCTAATATGATATTTAGGTCATTTTTAATTGTTCTAAATTATTATATTAAAGTCCAGTTTATATTACCTCAACACTGGCTTCTTTCTTGATATTAGAAAAAAGCCACATTTGAATTGAATTAAGTTGAATGGAGAAGGAGTAACTGGAGTCCATGGTCTTTGCTCCGCTGCGTCCGTTTGCATGTAATTAAATAGCACCCGTGCGCACTTATCGGTCGGATCTGACAGTCGAGTATCTAAAAGCGGTCCCTGTCCTGGGCACCTCTTTCCCCCGTCCCCTTCCAGCTTTACCTCTTGGTAATTGAATTAGCTCGGTTTTAGGCGGGGGAGGGGCTTGGATTTGTTCGAGTGACGCCCATTCAAATAATTCCAAACCAATGGGACTATCCCCCGCTCCACCGTAACCAAACCCACTCTCTCAGTCGGCGTCTGGAGCTGCCTGCCTTTGCTCTCACCTTCCTCTGGATCCCGGCGTTTTAAACCCAAACATAAGAAAGAGAGGAAGACTACACACTACGCACATGGGAGAACGCAAGATTTTTTTCCTTCCTGCGCGTCGCACGATGGCTTATATATGAGGAGGACACTCTGGGATGCGGACATAAACAAGCGTCTCCACTGAGAGAAGCGCATGAGAAAACACAACGCTGTCCGTCCTCTCTCCGACACCGAGAAGGACTCCTCCCCACCTCGGCCGTGACACCTCCGGTAAATCGCTGAAAAGGGATAACACTCTTTTTTTTACGCTGGAAACGAAAGACCGAGTCTTCAAATAGCCTGACATTACCATTCATCTGCCAGTGACTGTATGGCTTTAAAAAGTTGCCTGGAGAACATGGACATCTGACGTGCGCCACACGGCGTCATTGACACATTGAGCCCCTCTCTCTCTTTTCTCCATCACATCTTGGACTGACTAATCCCCTGCGCTCTGGGTTTGGAGTAAGAAGAAGTATTCAGCAGTTGTCATTTACCCTGACACAGGCTACATCCAGTAGCTCCCTGCAGAAGGGGAACATATCACACCACAGAAGACACTGTCTGTTGTCCTCCGCATTTGTAGCCTATGTGTTGATCTCGCTGTTTGTGCATTAGTGGGAGAAATATTTTGTCAGTCCACCTCCGATCTATCAGAGCTGACCCTGCATGAAATAAAGCCTATGATTCATCTGGACTCTCGACCTGCATCTGAGAGAAAACACAGTGACGCGTTGGTTCTGTAACTCAAACATTTCCGTCGACCTGAACAAGTGTCATCTCAAGTTGTCCCTTGAATGGTCACCATCTGGCGATTCCCTTCGCGCTTTCTATGTTTTGCACGTTTGTATTTGTTTAGCATTCACGGCCACATGTGAATGAGACTCATCACCTGTCCCGGTTGAAGCGCCCGTACAACTCGACTGACTTACCGACACTGAAGAGGAATACGTGCCGAAGTTTTGCTGTAGTGATGCTGCAAGTGGAAATGGTCCTCTTCGTCTGCCTGGTGCTGTGGATGTGTGTATTTAGCCAGGAGCCCAGCTCCAAAGTGGTGGCCGACCGCTACGCCGTCTTCTGGAACCGGACCAACGCTAAGTAAGTGGCCTCACACCGGGCAGGTTTACCGCGGAGAGTCGGCGATGTTCCGTCTCCTCGGATCTGCATGAAACACGGGGTTCGCAGGTTTGCTGAACCTCATCGGTGTTTATTCTCCGCAGTGAGGGCATAATGCCAGTAGCTGTAGGTAGGCTACATGCAATAGCTGAGGGTATGAACAGGAGTGTAAAAGGCTACTGTGTCGTATTTTCAATACGTGGCTGCTCATAAACAGCGCACCCTTAGAGGAAAGTATAGATTAAAATCGTGCGTAATAGGCCTGGACGTACTTCATCGTCTGGTGTTGTGGCTTGCACGGTCAATATTGTCCAGATAGGGAAATTCACGGTACCTTTGTGAATTTAGGCAAAGGAACAGAGCTGTAAAAGTCTGTAAAACCTGGAGCGTTATCTTGTGGTGTTTCTCTGGCCGGCGGACTCAGGCTGGGCATTTATACGACCCAACTGGCCTCATTAACACCAGTATAACTAACACAAACAGGTCAACATCAGCACAAATCCTCAAAGTCCATTTACCTGCTGAATGTGGTCATTCATTTACTCACTTCAGACTGCGTAGATTCACTGCCTTGATTTTGAAAACTAACGAGAAAGACAACTTCTGTATGTGTTTCTGTACGCCTTAATCACACGAAACACCCGATACTAAATGCACCAAATGAGAGCTTAATATATCAGTCAGTATTTAAGAGTTCCCTTACGAAAGTCATTACAGAAACTATAATGCGATTTATGGACATACAACGGCCTCAGCACATCGAAAAAGCACCCAAAGGAGTGCTTTGTCAATATTATAAAGGGACCATGGCAAAGAAATTATATAAGGAAGACAGTGACAAAGAAACACTGTAAAGCCATAGTAGAACATTATGGTGATTTTTACCTAAGATTTTTAGTGTAGAGTGTTTATTTATTATTATATTATATTATTTTTTAAAATAGTTGCTTAACAACTTTAAGTAAATGAACGTTTCCTAAAGAAGTTGAGAAAAATTTTGTTTTTTTCCGGTCAGTATGAAACAATTTGTAGCTTATTGTGTAAAAAATAGTGTAAAAATTGTGCATTGTAATGTACATTTTGACCCTTGGCAAAGCACACTGCTGTAAAGAGAAAAAAAATCCATTTCAATTTGGTCAAGTTGTTCAAGCTTTTAGAGAAAAAAATAATACGCTAGATTAATTTACTAAATTAAACCTAAAGAATGCAAATAAATTCTGGAACATAAAACTCAGTGTTACTGGGTCGTATAAAACTGTGAACCTATTTCTAATAGCCCTACGATAAGTTCCCCATTCAAAACTTTTGAAAACTTACACACTGTATAACAGTGCTCAGCTTTCTCATTTAAAAACAGCTTCCCTGAAAAAAATCTACAAGCTGTTTTTCCTGCTTTTTTTGCATAGTAGTGTTCATGAATGGTTACTCATTCATACGTTTAGAGTCACAAGTCATGTCCTGACCTTATGACTCAAAAAAAAAAGAAAAAAAAGAAATTGTATTAATAATAAGAAAAGTGGCAGCAAAAATATTTTAGTAGTGAAGTTAGAATTGTATGTGCTGGTTGTGGGACACACTAGAGGACTTTCGCAAAGTTAAAAGTTTATAAGATGTGCTACAAACCTTGAGTCAAACGTCTCTCTGCTTGGACAGCCTTAAGTCAACCTCAGTGTTAAGTGTATATATTTGTTGAGACAGCATTTCCCACTAAAAGTCCCTTATGGAGTTAGACTGTACAGCCTTGTCCCGGACTTATTAAGTCCAAACACTGCTGGTGGAGTTTACAGAGATCTTTCACTCAACTGCCAACGGCACTTAGTATTTGTTGAATAAAATCTTCAGCTTAGCCTCCAAGTGCGCACAAAGCCATTAATAGCACATGCTGAATTTGTTGCACAACTATTTATATTCAGTTTGAAGTTTGGGAAAACAAGATTTATTGCTTGAAGCAATTAGTGGTCAGGGGTACAAACGGAGGGCTGACTGTAAGCACTCTCCTGAAGTCGGGGCCAGTCTAGTGGGGTGTGTAGATTCTCGGACTGATATATTGTAGACCATGACTGTTGTATTCCGCATCTCTACTCCAACTTACCTCGGCTGTTTAATTATGGGCCGCTTTCTTCACTAGAGGCAAATGCAATTTTGAGTTAAATCTTGATTTCTGCTGTTGATAGACGTACTTTCATTAGACTCTACATTTTTTTTCAACAAAAAAGTTTTGACTTGACTGGCTGCTCAGTTAACTTGATATCTTCCAGATGTGCTGACAAGTTTTCTCAGTTTCAGTGTAGAAAAAAAAAGTGTAGTTACAAAAAAGGGAAATTTAAGTAAATCTACTGTTAATCTCAGATCTGACACACTAACATTGGAAGAGAGAGAAAACAAGTACTTTGCGATCCACTAGGCTGCGTGCATGCTGTGCTTTTTACTCTCTTTGCGTATAATCTGAGAAATAGATAGCTTCCTGAGCCTCATCTGTTTCTGAAGCTCTGACTTGCCCGAGGAAAGGAAACAGGTTTTCACAGAGGCTGTAATGCTGCTAACACCAGTCACTCCGTTCTACTTAATCTAAATAGAGTTTGTTTGACTCTCACCCCTGCAGGGCTGAGGCAGGAAGCCAGAAAGGTAACAAAACAGCAGAGAGGAGACAGCAACAAGGAGAGATAGAAAACTTGTCTTATTGATGACTCAGTTAATAAATATTGAGTCCCTTTCTTCATGCATTACTGTCGAAAGCTGGTGTGGCACTATAACGTAACTTGGCTGCGTCTGCCTTTGTTCTGAGGCTTCACAGTCTCACCGAACGTACGGCTCCTCCAAGAATTTACTGTATGAAACACCCCACGCACACAAACAAGCAACAGTTAAAACTAATAATTTCACTTGTCATAAATAATGATTGCAGGTAACTTCAAGGATAATTTCAGTATTTTTTCCAGTAGGTTAACTTTCTCCTTTATTCCTTGTTGGTGTTTGAACACAGTCGCTCAGGGTTCGTTTTACTAGTCCGAGAAAAAGCCATTTTGTCACCATTCTTTTTTTTGAACCATATGAAACTGCAGCTTGCACAGACTTGAAAATCGCCTAAGCTAGATAATCCATCACACTAAAGCTACAGTTTGAGTTTGGTTTTGTCTCAAAATCTGTTTTGTTTTTAATTCATTGTGCCTGAGATGGATGTTTCACATCATTGTGTGCAATATGTTATCTTCTACTTAATCACCTGAAATGCAGAGACAGAAATGAAAGCTTCTACATGGAGATAACAACTAGAACTGATACAAATTGTGTCACATTCTTCTTCTGTTATTTTGGGGATTCCAACTAGAGTCAATTTAAAGTTTTAAGGTAAAGATTTTCAGATAAAAAGTGCCAAAAAGCAAGTAAATATTAAATTGTCGCATTAAATGTTGTATGAAAGGATAATTGATTAGGGAAAATGTATACTAGACTTACCCGTTTCTAACAAAAGAACTCGAAACTCAGTGAGTCACTTATGCTGTTGTACAAGTCACACACCAGTATAGACTCCTCTACAGTTTAGACTGTTAGTAACACTAGATGAGGAATCTCAGATAAGGCCTTTTTGTGTTTTGCAATGGAACTTTTTGTCCGGCAAAGTGTTTATGCAGGTTTTAAGTTCTTATATATAGTTTTCCAGCGGTCATAATTATAAGCAATTGGTAGATTACTGTGGAATTTTATTTCGGTGTAGTGTATCGTAATTTGTGTTAGCGGCTCTACAGTGGTTTCTGTAGATTTTTGTGTTGTTGGGGGATTGGGGTAGGGGCTGAGGGGATTTCCTTGCTGTTTTGTTGGCGTCAGTCCATCGTTGTGTCTCATAACTCCAGAATGAGCCCAGAAACTTGCTAACTGCTTTATTATTCTGAAAAACACCTTTATCTTCCCTTTTATTTACCTATTTCTCTATCTCTCTTACTTTGACACATCCACTCTTTATCTGTTAGTTTTCTGTTTGTGGTTTAGATGTCCCTTGAACGTTTCCCTATCGTACCTTAATTTACAGGTTTAGCATTTTGCCTATCGAAAAGTAGTTTTGGAGACCAGTTTGGAGAAGTTTTATCTGTTCAGAGCGAGTTTCTTCAGCTTGAAATAACTTAAAATACAGGGACATTTCTCTCCGTGGATTATGCCCTCTGCTATCTAGCCGACTGTCTTTGCTTGTGAGTATTTATTCTAATGAGGGGACAGACAGTGGCTCTAATGATGTCTCAGCTGTAATGCTGAAGAGACAGCCCTTCCCTTCTTCTCTCCCCTCTTACACTTTCTTCTCCCCCATATCCCTCTTCGCCTTTCTCCCTTGTTGCCTCTCGGCGCTCTGCCTCTCCCTTGTACTCTCCCTCGCTCTCCCTCGCTCTCTCTCTCTTCTCCCGGCACAGAAAATGAATGAATACAATTAGATATTTCGGGAGTCCCTCCACGGTTGATGGTGGAGAAAGACGCTCAGAGGTCAGGCATACTCTGAGAGGAGCGCAGGGAGAGGTCACACACATACGGCAGGGAATAACGAAGCAGAAAGTTGGCCTGCGAATGACAAACTAGTAACTAGAACACTCCTTGAAGTGGACGGTGTTATTAAGATTAAGTATCATGCTATTGTGATCTTGCAAATTTCTCAAGTTGATTTGTATTTTGCAGCATAATCTGTAGCTCAACAAACAGCCTGGAAAGCATTTTTTTTTAATGTGCTGCCTTTTGTTGTAGTCGTAAAAATGTATTTTTACAGTGTAACTGGAGGCCTACATGAAGTAGTTGTGTCACTGGTATCAAAGACAACTTTCCTTTGTTACAGCCGTGTCTGGCTCGTCTTTGTCTGTGCATGTTTTTGTGTTTGAGTGTGCATGCAAAGTGCCAAATGAGCCATGAGGTCATATAGGACTGGTTTCCTCTCCCACACACAAAGATACTATGATAATTACATCCTTCTCCCTTGGACTTCTCATTACCTGTCACAAACCAGTGGGACATGAATATATTTTGTCAATGTGTGCTTGCATGTATGTGTATGTGTGTGCACATGCTGACTGTACACTATCGGGGGCTCGTACACATAGGTGACCCATCTGAGCGTGAAAATTATGTATTATAATAGTAGCTTTAATTTAGAATTTAAAATCTGAAAAGCTGTTATTTTCAAAATCAAGTTTATATTGCCTTTGATAGCTAAAGTGGGTTGTTTCTGACCACATGCTAGTCTCTCCTGTCCTCCTTATCATTTTCTTTTTTTACTGACTCGCTCGGAGCTGTGTTTTTGCTCTCTCCACTGCTCTGGCTCTCGTTCTTTCCCTCCGTCTCTCTATCTGAGGGCTGATATGTTCTTGTTAATGACCCCTTGCTCTGTCATTCTTTTATGCCTGTGGCATTGGCAGGCACAAGCACCAACTGAGCTGTGGGCACTGACAGTGTAGGGGACACAAAAAAGTGAAACAGAGGATACAGAAAAATAAACACAGGGCTTGACGGAAAAAAAACAGCAACCGTTGTTGTGCGATGAAAGTGAGTAATAGTTTTATTAGGTTTAAATGGCACTCTGTGTTTTCTCACCAGACCTGTAAATGCACTTTCCATTTAAATTAGATGTTTTTTTCTATTAACTAGAAAATGAGCCCAGCAGGCAGTAGTCAATGCTTAGTCAATGTGCTTGGCAGAGCAGCTGTTCTTCAGCGTGTGGTGGAAGAGAGGGAGGACTCTTGGCCGTGACCCTTGTGGAGGTGCTATGCGGCGGATAGAAGCAGCCCTGTCGCTGGGGGTGCCTGGTGGTCAGGCTGTAGTCTTGGATATGCTAATGCAGCTGAAGTAAAAGCAGCTTGCAACTGGATAGAAAAAGGCATTACCAACATTAAATATCTGATTTTATATATGTATATGTTCACTGAAAGCCAGATCATTATTTATTTAACAGTATTATTTAAAATGTTATGTTCTTTAAAAATGGTAAGTTATTATTTTGTCTTTGTAAATAAATACATTTTTTATGTTTTTAAAAACTATTATTAAACTTATTTTTGAACAATTAATATTATGCTACTTGACCTTCATTCTGGTGATTTATTCACCTGAGTACAATAAAAAAGAAACCTGTGTTTGTTCATGATTAGATAAATATTACACAGTCTGATAAAGATTAACAGTGTTGGTCCTAAGAGCCTTAAAAACACCACCGTCAATTTAAATGTTAGCTTATACTCCAAAGGCCGGATGGTATCTGAAATGGATGATATTGAATGGCAGCTTCATTTCACTTGCACATGTTTCCCTCCCTTGCCTGGGGAACCAGATTTTAATGTCCAGGTTTTTGTTTTCAGAGTAATCACTCCAAGGTCAGATGGAGTGCTGAAACACCGCTATCAGCAGGCCGATCTGTCTTTTAGCCCTCATTCAACCCGTGGCTTTCAGAGGAACGCTCCGTATAGTTCTACTCGGAAACAATAAAGTATTAACCAGCTTATGAAACACCTACATGTGCAAAACTCTATAAAAGACTTATATTCTGTCATGACAATGATAAAATAGTGTTTCCCTTTTTTGATAGTTGGTCGCCTATCTACTGGATGTGTGCGTTTGTTTATTCAGGTTCTAATTTTTTCTCCATTCTTGCTCTCACTGTCTCAGTTTCACTCAAAATCTCAATGTTGTGGAAAGTCCCCCCAACTGTTTTTTTATTTTTCCTTAAGTTATTTTGTGACACCCCGTAGCTGCTGTGGGGAACAGATCTGGTAGTCCGGGGTTGTATTTTTTACTGTGAACACCTGAGTGGATTTGTAAATCTTAGTTAATATGAACATAGCAGACAGAGACAGAAAAACTTTCTTTCCGTTGGGTTTATTTGAGCATAGATCTCACATCACAGAATATGTTTCATTTCAAGACCCCAAAAAGGAGTATTTAACTAGAATACAGGACTGATGCAGGTCCAATAACAGACGCTAGACCAGGAATCTTGCTATCATGTATTATAAGTCCTTGTTCGTGGCTGAAAATGGCGCTACTATATCCTTCTTCAACTCCTCTGCTCTCCTCTGTAAGATGGAGGCTTTTAGAAGCAGCTGTTACTGTAGTAACGCTTGGTTGATCTATCACCCCTGACCAGAGAGGGGCGCTACTGAGAGAGGTCTGATAGCCTCTTGTGTCCTCTGCTCTGAGCCAAAAGCATTACAAGTGTACACTTAAAGTGAAAACTACATATATCTGCTTGATTCAAACCACCTCTTTCCGCTTTGGTTGATTTGACCTCGTTAAACTCTAGACATATTGTATTTACAGGAACTACACTAGCATGTAAAGGGCCCAAACGACTGATGGGTTTCAATTTTATTTTTCTCTCTCTGTCACTGTTCACTATTCAGCTGGAAAATGTGACGGGAACGATTGAGACTGCTCGTTTTTTAGCCAGACACATTTTCCACAGATAATTCCTTTCATGGTAGGCTGGCTTCGGACCTTACTCTGGCGTTTTCCTTATTTAACTTGGGGTCTGCGGGGGAGTGACTGGATGTTTTTCTAGCTGGGCAGCAGTGTGGAGAATAGATCCCAGAAGAGAACACATCTCCAGCTTGTGAATAAAGACCTAATTGACGTGTTGTAGCCAGTTGTAAATGACTCATGAGGTAATTCGTCTTCACAGACAGACTGAGAAACACACAGTGGGGCTGTAGAATTGTGTGGTCTGCGTTCCCTTTGGAATTGACACAATCTATTTGGTTTATTTCCAATTTTTCATGTTCCCAAATAGAAATTTTAAAAGCAATAAAGTGCTGCTTTTAGCCACAGACGGCATTATCACCTCCTCACCTGCATGTGGCGAGTATCCTTGGATGGCTTACACGGCTTCTTGCATTTTCATTTGGCGTTTCTTTGTCTGCACTGGCACAGTCAAGAAAAGGTGAAGTGAGTTTGGGTTGAAGGACTAATTGATTCCCTGGCCTTGTTGTTAATATGAACACCTCTTTGTAAAGTTTCCTCTGCTCTGACAATTTTCCATGGAACATAAATATGAATAAACAACCAATCAAACAATGTTGCTTTGACTTTGTTCAGTCTACCGTTGTGGCGAGGCGTGCCAATAATAAGCTAGCTGCATTAGCCTGTTTGAATTGACAGTAGAGAAAAATACTAGCAGCCAGTGCCCCCCCTCACCCCCCCATGCTGGGCCGTGAGACTGAAAGGCAGCCATTGTTCTGCTCTCTCTGTCCACTCTACATAGCCAGGGCTGAAAGTAATGCATGCAGTTTAAACGGAGGGAGAAAAAAAGGGAGGGCAAAGGAGAGGAGTGAGGGGGATTGGTGTGAATGGCGAGGGAATGGGAGAGTGCACAGCTAAAGTTGTAGTACGCTTTGGACAGAAAAAGGGAAGAGAGGAGGAGTATAATGTGAGCGCCAGACACGAGGGGAGAGGCGTGTAGTAGCCAGGGGTGACACAGTGTGTGGAAAAGAAGAAGTGGCAGTTTCTCTCATTTGCAACCAGCCATATCCATCCTCTCTCATCTGCCTCTCTCCATACTGTCCAGCTCATCAGCCTCCCTCCCTCCTTGTCTGTCCTTGCCAAGGTTTAAAGATGCATGTGTCTGTCTGTCTCTGTCTGTCTGTCTGTCTGTCTATCTGTCTGTGTCCCTAGTGGTGACAGTGGTTGGTACGTTGGTTGGCGGTGGTTCTCCAGGGGACAGACTGCAGGTCCTCACCCAGTGGAGGTGTCGTCTTTGCGGTCTGGGTTTAGTGACAGAGGGGCTATTTTCTACAGAGACAGGATTAAGCCTGCTCAGGTTTAGACCCCTGCTTTGTTTCCCCTGACACTGAAGACTCCAACACAGAGGGCTGTGTTTACTTGGGGGTTGGTGCTGCAGTACTAAAGTTGCATCTTGGTCTTTAAGCACTATGACGCACTGCACACTGTGCCCTTGAAAGTGCATTTTCTCGACATGCATGTATCACAGTCGGAATGCCGGGGTGTGTGTAATGTAGCGGTTTAATGAAGGGCTTCATTCCAAAATGCTACATATATCTGCTGTTGAGACAAATTGGCACAATAAGAATGAGCTGTTTTCTTCCTCAGACGTAGATATACTTTGCAAGCGAAGGTCATAAAATGATGCCCTCCTTTCGTTCAGATGAATTATGTGGATAATTATGCGTGATTGTAATTCCAATGGTGGATATTGAATTTTGAAATAAATCTCTTCTTATTTGTCTTTGATTCAGCTTGTCTGTCTAGTTGCATGAGTTTTCAAGGCTTGAGGTCTAACAAGGCTAAGTAGGATTTTGACCAAAAAAAGAAATGTAAAAAAATGATAGATGTAAAAAAATTTTTTTTTTTACATCTATCATACTTTATACTAAAAAAGTAAAAATTTTAAATTTAACTGAACTTCAGTAACAACTTTGAAAAGATATTTTTCAGATCTGCTGTCCTTGCTCCAAGCCTTTTATTAGGCAACAGATGCTTGTCTGATCTGAAATCAAGCAGACAATAAATCCCGTTTAAAAATGTATAACACACAACTGAATCTGACGACTACAGTTGAATCTGCGCCGGGTTTGATGTTAAGACGAGCGAGTGTTCTACATGTTGGCATGTCTGTGTGTTCGCTGGTAACTTGTGCGCATACGCATATGTGCAGTTATTCGGGTGCATGTGTGAGTGTGTGTGTGTGCGTACATGGTTATCCTGAGCTGACCTCTGCTTCTAGACCCGCTTTAATGAAGCAGCAGAAACACACACCATTTACTATAGCAGAGCACAGCACTATTCTTGACCCAATTCTATGAGCCTGCTCCTCTGAGAGCTGCTTGATAGTTTTCCCATTTTGTGAAGTTGCATTGTGTGCGTGTGCTTGTCAGTCATTGTTTATGTGCGGTGGTTTGTGTTCTTGTGTGAAACTGTACTGAGCGTGTTTTTTTCCCCCTGAAGGGAAAACGATTGATCCCCGGAATGTGTGATAAATCCCATCTTCACCCTCTCCTCTCATCTGAACCCAGCTTTGACTGGTCTGGCTTATTCCGAACATTATCCCACATAACCAAATATGACACCCCAAAGAACATAGGCTGACAAACACACACATACACACACACAGAGCTCTGGTTTGGAAGGGCACTTCATTATTTCTTTAGTGAGGTTCAAGTTGCAGGAGATGTGGTATTTTTTCTGCTTGTTTATTTTCTTCCTCTAAATCAGCGAGCAGCGAGCCTTGGAGTGCAGCAGCCTTTGAACCGCGGCCTATCCCATGACTGCAGCCCTGGGTATTAACCCAGAGCCACTGAGAGGCTTAAAAAGCCATCAGCTCATTGTCCGGAGACACAAAAAAACCCCTTCCTCTAAAATCCCCCCCCATCCTTCTCCTCTCTTTTCCTCCTTCCCTCCTTTCTTAAGAATGCCTTTAGCTGGCCTCTGCTGGCATTCATATTAATCAGTTTTAAGGGTCTAATGAGATAAGTGAGACTTAAGGGGAGTCCCCAAAGTGGCCTAAGCCCTCCGGATAAACAGAGGTGATGAGCGCTGCCTATAGCTACATCCTCAGAAGTGTGTGTTTTTCCCCAGCATTGTTATGCACACAAAAGTTTTTAATGTCCTTAATCTCACAGTTGCAAGTTGCAAACCAAAACACCACAAACATAGATTTTCTTAGGAGACAATCATCACCTTGCCTCTTAAATGGCGAGGTGGTGATGAAATAGAGTTCAACATTACCATCTGTGCATTTGACAAACATTAGATCTTTTTTTTCAATAACTCCCTCCTTTGTCCTAATCCTCCTGCCCAGCTCATGCCCTCTGTTCCTTATCCCGCCATGTATCCCTGGAATATAGGCCAGTCGGCTTCCTCCCGCTTTTTTGCTCTCCGTGCCATATTGTCCTCCCTTCCTCTCTCCTGTCTCTAGGATTACCAGATCTTTAACTGTACTGCCCTTGTCTTTGGCTCTGGGGGTCCTGCTGAGGTGACCCAGCATGCCCACTGTCAGCATTAGGCTCAGTGTTGTGGCTGCGGCGCTTAACCGACAGTTGCCCACTCACTCTTACTCTCCTGCCCCATTTTTTTTGTCTGGTTTTCTTTTCTTTTAATCTTTTTTAAAAACATGCTCTTCCCTCCTCATTTCTATTTAAACTCCCAACTCCAAGACTCAGAGGCAGAGCTACTGCGTGTGGGTGCAATGAAACATGGCCGCCAAACCAAGAAAAATTAAAATGTGGCACAAGCCAGACACAAAGAGGCGGCAACAGCAGCCATGTCTGAATCAGCTTTTGGTTTTCTGTAAATGTTCAGATATTGAAAAGTTGCATTAATTAGGCAACAGTGATTAAACATACTCAGTGAACCTTTTTAGGAAAATTAAATAATCTATAATCTGTAATCATCTACTGATATTTACCAGGTCTCAATGTCAGGGGTCAGCAATAAAGGCATTAAAGAATGCCAGCTTGTTCAAAAATTACACTGTAAAAGTTCATGTTTTTAATTTGACTACAATTTTTTTATTGTTTGACTTTTTTGTGCCATAAAAAGACATTATTGGTTAAGCGTAAACATAAAAGAATAGTTTTGGGCTCTTGTTTAACAGAGGGTCTGGTTGAACTATACAGTAGGCGGGACAAGTCCTCAGAGAGTTCAGTTTCACCTGCTGTTCTGTTCCTCGGGGCCGAAGGACTCCACGACCGGAGACATTCCAGCCAGGATTAGACCGTGCATGGCAAACAGAAGCACAAATAACAGGGATTGCAGGGTTTTTTTTTTTTTTTAACAAAATGACATCGTTTACGGCCTGGCTATTTTGTGGTTAATAAACCTTCGACATTAGGACTGACACTTTGTGCGAAATTTAGTTTTATAATTTGTTGTTCCTATGGTTCAATTTTGCCATTAAAAACACAATTTAAAAAGTTTAATCGTAAACACAGTTAAGATTAAAATAACAATAATAATAATTATAATAATAATAACAATAATAATGTATAGAGAATTCTCTCTTTTTTTAATATTTATATAAAGCAGTTGAGAAAATAACATATTACAGTAAAATGCGACCCAATACAAAAGCACTTTAAAAATTGTTATTCTTTTTAATATTTTACAAATTCCTGTTTTTTTTTTGTTTTTTTTTTGTCCATTTCTTTGTAGATGGAATAATTACTACCTAATATCAGGTTTATTTTTTCTTCCAATAGGTATTCGTTCATATTTTCCCCAGTCGAATTCAATGCATTTGAAGGGTTTGTTTCCCACTGTTGAAATTTCAGGCTTAGCTATAGAAAACAACAAAATGTGAACTTTCCGTATTTTTATTATACCGATCTCGCTGACAATTTGCAGATGTTTTCAGGTATTATTTTTTATGAGGCATAGAGTTGATGTAGATTATTAGCCTGTGGGAAAAGACATGCATCATATTACTCGTATTGGATTAGTGTGCGTGCTTGGCTTTGGGTGGAGTGATGAAATATTCATCACTGTTTGTGATCTCTAAGAAGAGTAGCACTTCAAACCTTTGCACGCAATTCATGAAAAATGAAGTCAAGGTAGACATGTTTTGCGTGTGAAGGTGAATGGGGGGGGGGGGGGGGGGGGGTTGTCTGCTTGTCTGGTTCATATCACCTTACCCAAAGACATTTATGATGGCCAGTTTCCATACAACACAGGAATTTGTTGGAGTTTGTTTCCCTTGTCTGCCTCTTTTTTTTTTTATAATTCTCTATATAAAGTTTACGACTTTTTTGTAAACAATTGTTCTACTTCCCATAAGTTGTCTAAATAGATGAATAACATAAATGGCAAAAATGAAGTAGTTTGCAGATTGTTTCTGGATTCACGTAGTTTTCTTGTTAACAGATTGACAGGTGTCAGCCGCCAGGTCTGTGACGTGTCAGACTTGTCAATCTATGAGTGACATCAGGTTCACAGCTGCTTTAATAATGCAGTATAGCCTCACTTTTTATGTCCTCCTCAGCTCTCCAGCTTCTCCTTTCTCTGGGATGTAGAGAGATGTCACATTAAGGCCAGGTCAGATTGCGTCTGCCGTCGTACATTAGCAGCAAAGCCTTCCTGCCTGTATCACTGGTAAGAGGAACATGGCACGAAGATGGCTGAATTATTCACACTCATAATCGGCCTTTATGTCCTGCTGCCAAGCCTGGCCCCACTGTTATTCTAGTGCATAATTGATAGAGCTCAGAAGTGGAAAAGTTAGAATAGCAGAAGTAATGCGAAGCGAAAGTGTAGTCAGGCAGCACAAGAAGGGAAGAGGGGGATTGGTGGGGTAGTGAGGGGGATAGAGGGATGGAGGTGGGCCCCTATAGGAGTTTTTACACTGAGCTTGTGTTAGCCTTTACGGGGCTTAGGCCCAGCTAGCGTGAGGATCGCGTGTGTAGGCCAGCCAGACAAGTCTGGGGGGGAGAGGAGAGGGGGATAAAAGGGGGATAAGAGGGGGATGAAAGGAGGTGGGAGGGAGAGGAGATGGGGATCCAGAGTAACAAGGCCTGACGCTGAGCCGGCCCAGAATGTGGTCTGTTTCTCCCCCAAAGTTACTCTGGGGCTCCACTGTGGGCAAATATATTTTTGAAACAGAATTGAACTTGATGACTGAATGAAAAAAGTTTATTTTTGTGTTTTACAATAGCTTGTTCTGTTACCTGCACTGTAGACTTGTACTTAGGAACACCTTAGTGTTCGTTTGGACCTAATCCAGCATGTCTTTTCACTACCTGCTTGCTCAGGCAGGTAAAAGACGCATTGACATCACATTACAACCATGCGATACAATGATCAATAAACAGCAACCTCCAGAGAAGAGCAGTGATTGGCCCCATTCCAATAGTAAAGACAGGCTTATCTATTGAGAAATTAAGTGAGACGACCTCTTAAACATGTCTCAAGACCACAATGCCCCACTTTTGGAGATAGAAAAAAAATTATTTTGATTAACCTGACATCGCATTTCTTAATTTTTCAAATAACGTATTCCTACAATATTTTGTTATATATATTTTTCCATTGATATTATATGTCAATATTGATGTTGTTTTCTATTTCTGTCACAATTTTTTTTTTTTGCCTTATTTCCAGTCTTGTCCATGAGTTTCCTCAACTGAGTGGAACACCCTTCCATAAAAGTTTGAATGTCTCAGGTGAAGGTGTTAACACAACCTCAGGTGTAGTCTATTTAACACCTCTCTGACCCTTAACAAAGCCTTACTAACTGCTCCCTAGCTCTGCCCTTTGTGTTCCATAACAAAGCCTTTTAGCTTCTAATAACACCAGAGCACCGCCAGTGTCAAGAGAAACCTGAGATAAGGTCCACATCAGAGAGTTGGTGGGAACTGTTTAATCCGCTTCTCGAAACCAAACCAACACACAACAGGCAGGGATCATGTTTGGCAAAGTGGCCTGCTTTGATGGAGGGATCGGATGGTGTGAGTAGGAGGAATGGGGATGATGGAAAATTGAAAGGCGGCTGAATGCCGGTAGTCTTTTACGGAGCTGTGAAAGAGAACATCCGGAGAATAATACAGGGAGTTGTACATAGTGTACACATGCACACTCACTCTCACTAATAGTATCACATTCTGATCTTTTTACGATCATTTCTTGATTTTGCTGATTAATTCAGCATTTTCCCCTCTAATCACAAGAAAAGTAAATTAATTGCTCAATTACCTCAGTTTTTGAATGCATGCAAATATAGTATATTGACCATGCCTGGTCACAAACAAACAAATATATTGTTGTCTATTAATTTTCACTGAAATCGAAAGAAGTATTTCTTCATCGTTTTCTGTGATCCTGTTTCATTTCTGAAACTAAAACCGATAAATCTTTATTTGCAGTGCCGAACATGCTGTTATCATTTAAACGAAAGCACTACACTCAAGCTATATATTTTTTTGTCAACATCACTTTCGCAATATATTACAAAGTATCTTTCACCAGTGTTGCTACAATGCGGCCATAAAGCCGTCGAGTGGAAACATTAGCAGTGATATGTCTCAGAAACTCATAAAACCAATTTACGAGTGCACTTAAGGCCCGTACACCTACTGGAGCCATTCTATAAAGATGTAGACAGAGATTGCACCAAACTCTCCCCAATTACCTGCATTTAAAAGTAATAAATGTGGATCGATAAGTGATAGAGGCACTGTTAATCTTGGATTTACCCAGTTATTTCCATTTTAGACACTGTTTTTCAAACTGAAATTGCAGCATTTACAAGCTTACCATTGATTTGTTTTATTGTTTTCTTCCTACAGGCTAAATGCTGCATTGAGCTGTTTTCCTAGTAGTCCTCTTGAATGGATGTTTTTATCTTTTGTAGTATTTAAATTCCAAAGAGACTCACCTTTATCTTATTAAGAGAGGAAATGCTTGGACCACAATGTTCTTTATTGCAATTATACTTTTTTTATTTGAATAATTCACTTTTAAATATCCCAAATGAGAAAAGAATTTTAATTAAAGGAAACTTCAATAATAAACACTTCAATATTAAAAACAAGATCGCTACTACTGCGCTTGTAAACAATAGAAGAAGCCCCCTGTAAAATACATTCTTGGTCATCCAGCAGTAGGATATGTGAATAGGCCAGCATGCCTCGTTGAGCTCATGTGCTTTTTTATTTACAACTTGGCTCAGTGTGCCAATGCTGGAATAGTATCGGCACTAGCAGGTATGGATTAGACCCCTTTCTGTCTCACTGTGAAGTTAATTGAGGGAATCCTACACCCACAGTGTAAAGGGACTGTCTCAGATCTGCATTGCAGACTCAGTTTACAAAGTGCAACAGTTTCACTTTTAATTTGAGTTGACAATTTCTGACTCCGATCTGATGAGCCTGCGTCCGGTAAATCACTCCTCTGTGACCTTTTACACGCTCTGTCTGAAACAAGCCCTCCTCATCACATTACCAGCCCCCCCCAACACCACTAATGTAAAGTCATTAATATGATATAATGGCTTATTACAGTGTCACTAATTAGATTGTACAGCAGTTAGATGTGTTATCGTCATACTCTACCATTAATTGTTTCACTAATGGTTTGGTTTTGTTATATTTACATGTAACTGTGCAATTATTCTACATCACTTTATGTGTTTACATACACAAGCTATGCAATACAAATTTATTTTTCCTCTTTCTATACTGTGATGAACCCTCACATTTTTTTTTAACTTAATTAGTGCATTATCAAGAAAAAGTATAATCAGAAAATGCCACTGTTAATGCCCACGGATGGCATTTAGTTTAAATACCCACATGGCTAATGAAGGATAAGCCACTGTTTTTTTTCTCTTTTTTTTGATACATTTGTCTGAACATGTGTTATTTATGTGCAAAAACATAAACAGCCAATTAATTAAATGTCACTGTAAAGCTTAGATTAGCCATATGCTCACAGGACATAATGTGATATATGAGAATTTGAGAAAAAGCAATTGATTTATGAAAGATGTCTTTGCTTGTCATGGCTTATTGTATGGATTAATGTATAAACACATCAATTTTTATGATATGAATTGTTTATATCTTATATTGGCACTTTAATTTTTTATTTTCAAGCCCTTGAAACCCTAGAGAAACATTACTTTGGTACAAACTGATGTCCCAGTGGAATTGTGTTTGTTGTGCAAATGTTTTACTTCCGCATATCTGGACACAGAATAATTCCTCTCCTTCTGGCTTTGTTTTGTTTGTGTGTCTGTTGGTATTTTAATTGAGAATTTTTCCAGTGTTTTACAGCGTAGTAATGATTTTATAGCAGGCTGTTTTATACCGGTGTCCAAACCTGCAGTCTGAGGAAGATTTAGTGTGTTGCCGCTGTTGGGTAGTGAGCTCTAATTGGAAGGTCAGGGGTACGTGTTTCAGAGTAGCAGGAGATCACCCGCGTACTGCAGATTTAAAGGTTATCCAAACCCACCCGCAGACATAAAGATGTAATTTTCCTGTTATTATATTAGCCATCTGGATAGAGAACATTGCATGACGAACTGATTTAAAAATTGAATTTATACATCAGGCTGAATCTTGCTTTAAAGCATCATTTAAATACCATATAAAATAATTAGTCCTTTCAAAAAAGTTAAAAATTCCAAAGAGTAAAGATACAAAAACACTCACTGAATTTCATGACTTGTATTAAATCAGATCACACTGCCTATGTATTATCATGTAGGGTGTTTATTTTAGTTTGCTAGATACATGCTGTGCTATTTTGAAAAAAATTAGGCATTGAAATAGTCCTCTTGGTTGCTTTGACACCAGGAAGATTTTTTCCATCCAGTCATGGCGTCTCTCATAAGAACAGCTGCCTCTGGTCCTGCGTGGCATGCCAGGAGTTAACCACACTGTAGGCTTGGCTGGAAGGCTGAGACGTCTGTGTGCTTGACTCTATGTGTGTCTGAGGGGCTCCGTTTCTGCATTTCGTGCCACATTTCGTGTCTATCGCCAGCCCTTCTCTCACGCTTGCCTGGTCCCGTGTCGTTGATGGGGTTTGGGTGGAGGGTGGAGTGAGGAGGGCGTGGGGGGGAGGAGGAGGAGGAGGAGGAGGTGGAGGAGGAGGGTGGCGGCGGCCAGTAGATAAGTGGTCGATGTCTGGCTTACACTGTTGATGTAGGCTGGGGTAGGCTGGGTCACGTGGTGGACCCACAAAAAGATCTCCCTGGATGATTATTGGCACGCAATGTTTTGAACTCTACACACACACACACACACACACACACACACACACACACAGTCACACACTCACACTTTTGGTGTTTGGTGACACAGAAAACCAATATTTTACTAGCTTCCTAGGACTGCTGAGCTGTATTGTGCATTTTGTGCACCTGCCTATATCCATGTCTATTAGTGTGTGTTTATGTGTGTGTTTTGTACCTGTGTGTGTATGCATGTGCATCCAAGTGTGGCTCAGTGCCTTTCCACCCACCCTCGGTAGCAATACAGTTATTGACAACAGAAGGAAAGGTGAAGGTTCTGCAGACAAAGAGGCAGAATGTGCTGACCAGAGCATCCAGCGACAAAAGGAGAGGAGTGTGGGCTGAGGGAAGGGTGCAGAGAAAGTAGATGTATCATAAACAGTCTGGCTCAAATGAACCGGCTTGGCTTGCTGACCATCACTCCTCTATTTTATTTCTTCCCTTCTTTTCTTTCTCTTTCTCCTCTGTTTCTTTTTCTGCCGTCTGCCATTAAAGCAGAGAAAATTGATTTTCTCATCCCCCCCGCTCCCCTTTCTTTTATTTAATACCCCTCTGCCATCGCCTACCCCTCACACCCCAAATCGATACAGTATCTGCATGTACACTGGGATAAAATACAAGCGCATACCGTGTCACAGCGGGGGGTCAGCTATTCTTAAAACAGTGTCCTCTTGTTCTTTCATCTTTTCACTTATTTTCTCTATCTACCGTGCACTCTGCATGTTTGTCCCTCTTCTAGTGCATCTATTCTATACCCCCTCCTACATCTTCTTGATTATTTTATTCAGTTTACGTGCCTCCTCCTTTTCCAAGCTGCCTCCCTCTCATCGCAGCAAAGATGTAATGCAGAAAGGTGAGAAAGTTAAGAGATTGAAAATGCATTTACAGCGCCCCTCTTCTCCTGTTTGCCTCCTCCTGCTCCTTGAGATAGCTTGTAATGAGAGTCTGAATGTGGGTGTATTGTGTGTGTGTGAGAGAGTGTGTAAGTAATGAGTGTCATACTGGTTTGTATGGGGTCAGCGGGAGCGAACACACACAAAAGAACAGGACTCTCACCATTATAACCCCTTACTCCATGTGGTTATTGAGTGTGGGTGTGTGTGCATGTGTAGGTCACAATATCCATGCAGAGCTGACTCTATCTGCAGTCCTCTCCGCTCTAACCTTCTCTTTGTCCCTAGTCAAGCTCCGTCCTTGGGAAAAAAAAAAAAAAAAACAGAAACAGGTGAGCACATGTAGGCCCAAACAGACACACGTTTCACAGAAAAGCAGTCGGGGAGACAGACTGACACATTATCGCAAACACTGACACTACTTCCCCATCCCTGTCTCTCTTACTCTCTCTCTTTCTGTCTGACTGCTACTTGACTACTTGACTATATTCAGCGATTCTGTAGAGCAGCATTGAGAGCTGTCAGGCCCAGTGTGGAGCTTCCATGCTGGGCTTGCTGTTTCCTCGAGCTCCCCTCTCTGATGACAAATGACCTGTGTCTCTAGATCAGACACTGGGAGCTGCTGTGGGGGCGGGTTGAGGGAGGGTTTAATAGTGTAAAGTGCCCGGTTATATGGACTGAATTTAAAAAAGGTAGAAGTGGAAGGCAGTAAAGGCAAAAAAAAAGAGATACAGAGAGATGGAATGACCCATATCGTTGAGAAATGGACCCTTTGAAGTGACAAGGACCTCATTCACCCTTCTGCTCATTGAGTCACCTTTACTTTGTGTTACTGAATGCAATATGTATATTTTTATGATGAATGATGTCGCTAAAACATCAGCCGTAATGTCAGTTGAACAGACGGTTAAGGAAATATTTATCAAGCGACACCTCCACATAGATACACGCATATCTGTGTACAGTACATGCATTAAAATCACACACCTATTGAACACAATGTGGCTCATCACAGCACAGTCCTTGGAGAACATTCCCCGTAGCCTGAATGTACTATTACAATTTCATATATACTGGATATTCATGACAAAGAGTACAATAGGTTCCCGTTAGACATTCGGCTCAAGGAAAAATAACTTCAAAATTGACAGGGTGGTGTTGCAGAGTAATTTAGGCCTATTAGAATAGCTGCTGATTGGAGATGCTATTATTTCTGTGTATTACTGTGTAAATGGGCTCTGATTCACTGCTTGTCACAGGACGGGGCAGCCCAAGGGGGGCCAGTGTGACTAACAGTTCCTCTTTGTTCAAGCCAAGGTTTTCATCAGGCCTTCAAGACCATTTTTAAACAGAAATGCCTAATTCATCCCACATGGTTCCCTACTGCTTCTCTCATTTTCTTTTTTTTTTTTCATTCATTTTCACATTCATGCACACACATAGGCAGATTATACCCACACACACCCATAGTTATGAACATGTATAAACACAGACAATGACACACACTTACTTGCATACACAAACACACACCTTCACCCTCGGCTCCTGCTTGACTGTACCTTCCCCAGTCAGTCAGTCAGTCAGTCAGTCAATGTTGGCTCTTGCTGATTCAGACAGCTGTCACAGCAGCATCAGCAGTGGGGGCTTCGCCAGACAGACACCATGCACATAGACATTATGGTGTGTGTGTGTGTGTGTTTGCAGGGATGTGTGCACATATGTTTGATTATGCATCAGTGGTTCAGGTTAATTCACTTTGTCCTGTATTCAACAAAAAATGCATAGTGTAAATATTATTTCACAAGGGCAGACATGGTGGCCTTGTGGTTAGAGAGATGGCCCCGTAAATGAGAAGTTGCAGGGTTTGACAGCCAGTGTTTAGCATTGAGTGCTCTTGATGTTGTACCCTCACCTGCTCATTCCCAGGATAAAAACACCTAATTTGTGACAGATTGGATATGACAGTCATTTCATGACAAAATGTTTTTCAGTGATTTGATTCTGAAGAAAATTCACCTCTGGAATTAACTTAGCGAGAAAATGAATTAACCCCAAATCTCGGTTGATTCAACCTCTCCATCACCACTCCCACCCACACCCAAAAAGATGTTTTCCATTTACCTCTAGTGATATCCAGCTATGCAGACAGTTTTAGTTTTGTTGTTCTGAGATATAGTGTTCTGTGATTTCTGCCTTCATACTAATGGAAATGAGAAGAATAGAATTTTATTGTTTTGCTTCCTCACAGCATTTACAAGGTTGCTTAAGGAAACAGATGTTGCTGGTGAATTTCTTGAAAATGAAATCTAGAAAATCAACAGACCTGTTAATAGTTTTCATAGGGACTATTTCTCTGGTAAAAAGGTGTTACAATAAAAACTGTTAACATTTTGTTCTATGGATTATCCAGAATTAATAATTATGTGGACATGGGGAAAGAAATGTTGCTGTTGAATTCATATTTTTAAATGCTGTGAGCACCACATAGAAATTGTGTTGACCCATCCGTTCCATTGTATTGGGTTGGAGGCAGAAATCTGAGACATGGATATCAAAAACTTGCACAAATAAAACCAACATAGCGTGCTTACAAGTGAGAAAAAAAAATTCTGTTATTTGGGTAATCCGATGTAATTTGTGTGTCATAGACATAGACATACTGTAGACTGTTTTCACGCGTTTGAATGCACGTGTCACATGTGTGTTTGTCTGTGTTGTTCTTTTGAGAGAGCTAGTCCATTGGTGGTTGATGAGTGTGCGAGTACCACTTGGGGTCCTTAGCTCCCGCTGTGCCCTGAGGAAGGGGGGTTACCCTCCATAGATTAGACACCATCTGTTGGCTTGCACTTGACAAACGCATAGCCTTTGTACACACACACACACACACACACACACACCTTCACACACAACTTACACATCTGTTGCACCGTACAGTATTTATTCCCTTGCTTTATCTAGTAGTCCTCCCACCATCACCTGTCTCTTCATGTTCCTTTTCTTTCATCTTCTCTAATGATGTTTTTGATCTTGTTCTTTTTTTTATTTCTCCCTCTAGCCACGGTTTATCTCTGCCATCCCTTTCCCCTTTCTCACTATCTTTCTTTCTCATATCTCCCCTCTCTATGTGTCCTTTATCCTCAACTCCTGCTTTCCTTCCTCCCTAAATATCTCCCTCCTTCCCTCCCTCTCTGCTGTCTGGTGGGAGTGTTTGGGTGTGAAAGACTGTCATTAAAGAGATGCCCCCTCTCCTGCTGGGAGTAATCATCTATGAAAGAGGACACATTAATGTTACCACAGCTAACACTGTTGGCTCTGTGAGCGCATGTGTGTGTGTGTTGCTGTCTGAGTGGCCCATGATGCCAACATGGCCCACTTTGTTTCACCCAGCACTCCCTCCTCATACACTCCCCAAATCCTCCCTCAAGGTCACAGTCACTCGGACCAGACTTGTGTTTTTGTGTGTGTGTGTGTGTGTGTGTGTGTGTAGGTCTCAGTCTGTTTCTAGTCCCATGACTCTTGCTTTCTTGTACCTTTATGAATGGGGCTCATTCTCTGCTGAATCAAAGACATATTTTTCAAATCCTATTTTTGAAATTGGCGTATAATCTGCAGACCAATTTCACAGGAATTGATGCTGAACTCAAAATAAATGCGCATACTTGTGTGTAAGGGAGTGTGCTTGTGTCAGTTGTGCGTGTGTGTATTTTTGTAAGTGCGTTAGTGCACAAGCTCTATTTTTGTGTCAGCATTGTTTGTGTTTGCCTGTATATGTGTTTGTAGGTATGTGTGTGGCATCTCTGTGTTTCATCCTGCCCCCTGGGGTTCAATGCTTTCTGGCTATTCTGAAGGTCAGAGATGACACCGTGGGAGAGGGGTCAGTCATCATTGCCATCCCTCCATCTCCTCCTTTCTCCATCTCTCCATCTCTCCATCTTTCCTTTCATGTATTCTCATCTCTCTCTTGTGTGGCTCTTGGTATGTGGACTTTATTAAATTTTCCTCCGGGTGGGTGACGGAGAAGACAGGAGGGGATCAGGGGAGTCATCCCCTCTTTGCTGCTTTCATCTGTCTCTCCTCTTTCATTCCCACGAAGGGACTCTGGTCGTAGGGTCCTCGCGGTGAAAAGGTAGCCCAGGAACCTCTGCCCGCTCTGGGCACTGTGCTTCACGACAGCTCCCTGATTCCATCTGGAGGTCAGAGAGTGGAAAAGAGATAAAAAAGAGATCTCTCAGTCTCTCCTTTCACATATTTAAACTCAGACAACTCTTCTATTAAAAGCCTTAAGCCTGACGGAAAGGTAAAAACTTGTTCTGCAGTTCTGCTCTTCTCGTCAATCCTCCTCAATCAATAGAAATTAAGAAATGTGCTTTGCCACAGCAAAATAAGATCCAGCCTGGAATTGCTTTGCAAATTCAGTTAGTGAGATCGGGAGCTCTTCTTTTAATGAAAGGATCTTGTTCTGCAAATGCACACACATTCTTCAACAAAACAGGGCAGGTAAGAAGTAAGAGCATGTGAGAATGTGAATGTGTGTATATACTTGTTTGTATGTGTGTGCTTTTTTCCAGGATAGATACTGTAAGTATAGTTATAGAGCAATTACAACATCCCAGCTGTTTAAAAGCGCATTATTTAATTCAATCCTTATCTACTGTGATAAAGCACTCCTTCCTTTGTGGTGTGTTTGTGTGTCTATGCACCTTTGAAAGACTGAGAGAGTAAGAGACTTGGGGATTTAAGGGAGACAGTATAATATAGAATGTATCTGAAAATTATGCGTAAAAAACAGAAATGGAAGCTCAATATGGTAAAAACCAGTTTTTGTGCAATCTTGTTTATGTTTCAAGGTACAGGAATGCCAGTGCCCTTTCCATTTTCTCTGTTAGTTTTTTTTTCATTCATTTACTTCTTAAGTTGTTGCTGAGTAGTGGTGATGTGGTGTGTCATTTTGTTTTTACCATTATGATTCGTATTCTGGGGCTTCCTGGTTCGCACTGTCTCTGTTGTAGCTGGGGAATCAAATGAGGTAATTGATTGCTTAAAATGATCTTTTACCCCTTTTGTTCACTGCGTAGCTAAAGCTTGTTTATTGGCGGAGATTATTTATTAACTTCAGGCCAAATCATAGGTTCTGTTTTGTTGTCAAAGAGAGCAAAATGTTATAATATAAGTAAAGAAGGTCTTCTGGTGTACAAGTCACTGTGAACTGCTTCAGCAAGAAAAAAACCTTGAAAATACTGCAGTTTTGATAGAACACAGATGTAGTAGTGGGTGTTTTGTACAGATGTTCAGTGTGAATTTCTTTATTATTTCCTAAGACAAACAAGTTCATTGTGGGGTGTTCTACTCCCCACCTGCTCGACTTGATTATTCCATGCACAACAATTCATTTGAAAGGAAAAGAAGATGGTTAGTCAAACATGCAGAGGACAACTCCTCATGTGTTGTCAAATGTTTTGTATAATGTATTCTTCATGCAACAGATTGTGTATAAGACCTGACCATGTATTTGCTTAATGTGATCATGTAGAGGTCACAGTCACAAGGTTACATATCAATCCTAGAATTGTGGAGACCATGAATGTTGATTGTACACAGTTTGCTCAAAAACCGTGACGGGTAAATTATTACTTTCCCTCTTGTTTTACTCTAAACTCTGTATCCAATAGAGCGGGATTAATAATTTGTGTTAACAAGAGGGATGCCAGCCTCCTTTCATCCATCCTCAAATTTTGCCCCTCTCTGCTTCCACCTCTGTCACCCTGCTGATTATACCTGACAGTTCCTCCTTCTCATCGTCAGAGATGACAGAGTGTTTCTACAGTGCTCCCAGAGTCTCATCTCTCACCCACGGATGGCCCAGATCACAGTAGGAGCAGATATGAGACCAGGGAGGAGATCCGTCACGACTCCCCTTTGTACCTGGAACTCATTTTTCAGCTCCTGGATAGGCGAGTGTGTGGCATCTCTTAGTGGTAAATGTGATTTATCCACTAAGCTGTTGCTTGGTGGTGGCCGACGTGGCTGTAGGAGCAGCCAGACTCACAATTAACACTGATTTATCTGTGAGAGCTGCTAGCTCAACTGTTAAGACTCTGAATCAGCAGTGACGATAATGAAGATTCTTCTGGTTGAAACTGTGTGCGGAGTTTTTAGTGTTAAATGGATTTGATAAATGCATATGTGTGAGTGTGGTGTGTTGCTTTTTACCAGTATGTGTAATTTGAAAATATTTTATATGAAATAATAAAATCTTTTGGTCACTTGTGACACTTTCTACAGCATTTTTTAGAAAGAAGTCTAGTTCTTTTGACTACAACACGAATTAACAAAAGGAGAGACAGAAAATTCAAATACCAACTTGTTACCAGGACACCTTATGGCCACAATGGTATAATAGTTTTAAATATAATCATGTTCTATTTGTATCCACACCACTGCATTCCTTTTCTCTGGCAACATAATGAAAAGGAAGGCTCAGCCACATAATTTAACACAACACTAAGCTAATATAAAACATAGTAGGCAGCAAAGACAGACATTTAGCTGTACAGTATTAGAGAGGATTAGGATGATTCAGTGTAGAAAGGAGGCGCCGGAGATGACAGCTTTAGCCACACGTTTCACTAGGTGTCATTTAATACAGCTCCACTGCTGAGCCAAAATTAATTCACTCATGACTTCTGCTCTTTTCATTTTCTTTATTTATATATTTACCCCTGTTGCATTTGTTCCTCCTGTCTCTTTTTTGTGTTCCTCCCATTTTTAATGGGTTTATTTAATTCCAGTCTTTTTTCCCCAATGTGGCAGCAATCAGAATACCACCAATTTGCAAGAAAATTAGTCCATTTCATCTCTGTAATTATTGACATGGGGGGAGGGTGGGGGTGTGTTTGAAACACTCACACATGCCCATTACTGGTTTCTTTGAAGCCTGTGTAAGCTTGTTCTGTCAACAGGTTTGCCAAGAAACCGTGACGTGATTTACTATCATCTAGACAGTTAGTGTCAAATAGTTTGTGTGTGTGCACATTTCAAAACTGGTCAGACTATAAGGGTGTGCTGAACAATTCAGCAAACACACGGAGTGATGGATTAAAAACAGTTTTGCATCATTTCTCCTAAAGATGTTAGAGCGTACTGGTTTTTCTTACACTGCATTCCTCTCTGTTGAAGTTTAGTGAGGAAAAAGTCATTTGTGGTTGGAAAAAATTGGGGGTTGGAGGGATGGGAGGACTCAGAGGGGTGACGGGGTGTAGCTCTCCTAATCTACCTCCAATCTGCCGTTGTGTGAAGAAATGCTGAGAGCAGGCCATGGCTGGAGGTTAGGTCAAGTCCCTGATGTAAACCCACAACATTCTTTGAGACCAAATGGTGTGTTGCATTCGTGCCTACTGTGGTCAGTGTGTATGTGTGTGCACGCATGTGTGTCCATTTTCACACTTCTACCATATCAACTTATATTTCCACTGTGTGGCGTAGCATGGGGAGCATGGGTCTCTGAGGGCTCTGGGTTTATGTTAAGACCCTCATAAAGGATCGTGATTGTGGACGATTGTGTGAGAATGTGTTTATGTATGTCTGGTTGGGGCGCCGACAGGGCTCACTCGGGGTGGGTTTTAATTCCAAATGGACGTGTTAGGACGGGCAAAGTGAAAAGTGTGTGTATGTGGAGGGGGGAGGGGGTCCATAGATGTAGTGTGTAAAATTGTTATTGTAGTGTAATCGGCGTGGTGACCTGAGCCAGAGTTAATATTGAAGAGTTTGACCTTTTTCTGTTGGCGGGAGATGAGGAGTGCCCTCCATCCCCTGTGGCTTTATGCTAGCGTTCTTTCAACACTGTCGTTCTTCACAGACGCACACACACATATGCTTGCATATACTCAAATATGCATCCTCTCAAATGCCAGATGTAGACATAATCAGAAACTTCCACCCACATACAAAAATGAAAAAGTGTCAGTCCAGCACCTTTTTTTTAACATAAACATTTATGTTACAAATAGATACAACGAGGCACATTTTCTTAATTAAAATATCTCTGATAATGAAACGTCATCTGCTGTTGCTGAAACTAGACACAGACTGAACAGCTCTGTAAGCTTCAAAGGCGAAAGAAAAGTAAAGGGAAAAAATGCAGTAGCAAACTTGCTGGGTGTTCTAAGCAAGCCAATGTTCTGGCAAAGAAAGACACCTTATTCACCTGCTCTCAACTTTTGTCTCATTTGCATTTGGGAAACCTGCCCAGTCATACCTACACATGCCCAAGGGAACCTGAGTACTTTGATATCGCAGAAGAGACTTACCCTTTACTCATCCTTGCCTTTCTCCACTTTTCTGACTCAGTTATTCTCTGACTTCATCTACTTTCATAACCTCCCATGCTCTCTCTCTTACTCTCACCTCTTAAATCCTCCCGGTGGCATTAAATTTGTGTTTATCCCTCCAGCCTGCCTCCCCCATGTCTGCGGGTCCCCAAGGAAACATCCAAAGCACAGAGCCCCAGGTAGGGAGCCCCAGGCTGGGCTTATAGCTGCTGTGGGAGCCCTCTCAGGGATTTGCAAGCTCTAGAGACCATGTAGTAGTTGCACAAGGTCTTGTGTTGCACCAGAGAGAGATGAAGAAGGAAGGAAAGCGGGCAGAAATAGAGAGCTAGACAAACAGGAATCAGGTAGTAAATGGGTTTATTGTGTACATTTATGATCATAAACGGGTGTATTTTGTTGTAATTCCAAAACGCCGTAATAGAAAGTAAAGGCCCCTGGCATTTGTGCCTTAAACCCCTCCTACACATGAACCCCCGCCTCTAATTTGTCTGACAGAGAGAGAACAATTGGTCGCAGTGGTTTCAGAGGCCCTGTCCTGGCCTCTGCTTTGTACATGGATAAGATGATGTCCCATGCTAAGAACAAAGCTGGATAATTGACCCCCTTCAGTGGCGCTAGCATGACTCGTGGTCTGTTGGATGCGGGCGGCATATATGTGTACACATGAATGCACTGACAAGCATAATCATGCTCACACGCAGGCATTCAAACAGGCAGAAATGCAAACAAAATGTTTCACACTGTTCCATGCTCGTTTGACTTTGATTGAACTAAAACACGAGCAAGTAAATGTAAGCTATGTGTCATTTCTGTCTCTTTGCCAACACAGTGCATGTTTACCGATATGCTGAGCGCCTTTCAGTAACTGAACATAGACACCCCGTTATCTTTTCTGCTTTCTTATACAGCCTAAGTATAAACTTTCAACGGGTAGACAACTTTACAATAGGTAGGCTTTTCTCCCATCCTTCTGTGTGAATGGGGAATTCTTGGAGCTTAATGATAGACTGCACTTACCTGTGAAAGAACAATGAGAAATATTAAACATGCCTGGCTTGAGTTGAAATATACCTCATTGCTCATAATCCCTTGATCTTTGTCTCCTAAATCCTGGTGTTTTTTTCAGTCTGTCTCTGTATTGTGCATATAAGTACATAATGAATTGTGAACATTTGCTTTCATGCTCAAAATCAGAGGCTTTTCCCCTCCAGACACCATTTGAACCTTAAAGGAAAAAAAAAACTTAGATATTACCTATTAGGAAAAAATGTATTTTTTTTTATTATTTAGTATTCAATACAGAGTTAAAATTACTCATGAGAGCTTTCAACCTTTTATCTTACAAACTGAATTTAATTTGAGAGAGAAATAACAGATCAAAAAAGTGTCAGTGAATCTGTGGCCCTGTTTGATAAGCAACACTCTTTCTCTCTGAGTATGTGTGTGTGTTTATTGTGCCTCTCTCTCACTGTGTTATTGAGCTTGTGCTTAGTGCGGGTCAGTCACATCAGTCATTCTCAGATGGCCAGAGTAGCAATATACTGTATGCTAATTGTTTGCTGCTTAATATGCTACATCAATCAGGACTAATTATGGCATTGTTTCAGCACTCAGTGCCGTTTCAGCAAATAAGACCAAGCGGCTGAGAGAGGGGTGAGAGAGATGGGAAACAAAGACAGAGATGCTTCATAAACAGAGTAGAACACAAATACAAATGCAAGTGAAGATGTGCATGTATAAACAAAAGGGTGTATCTCTCCATGTAGTTATTTAAGCCTCAGAGAAATTCCTGTGTTGTAATCAGTCTATTATTATTTGCATTGAACCTTCTATTATCATTTCCCTCCTAGGGCTTACTCTGTTGGTTGAAACTGGCATTAAATGTACTGCTTTCAAGAAAGGAGGTCCAATAACATGCAGGGCCAATACACAAATATCAAAATATTGCTAAGTTCACCTGCTTTCTGTGATTTTTCTCTAAATATGGTAGATCATTTCAATGGCTGCTGCATTAATCGCCTTTCATGATTGATTACCTCAGGAATTCCTTTTAATGGGCTCCCATCACAGAGTAGAAGTACCACTTGTTACGCTGAATTATTGTCAGATATTGTGACGTGCCAGACTATCAAAATATTATTTCACCTGTTAAAAGAAACTTTAAAGTTTACACACATGCACGTCCTGCTGCGTACACTCACACCCACAGACCTTTAAAAACTTCTTGACTGCAGTGTGTGACCTCCTGGTCGTTGCCAAGTGCCTGGGATGGGGGCCCTCTGGCTTGTGAGGCTTTTTAATGGACTCCTAGACAGTCCATTTCTATTGTGAGTGGAGAACAACCCTGGTGAATGCAGCAAATTAATCACATTTGGACCCGGATTGGCTGCCACTTTTCAGTGTGAGCCCCCTTGCTAAGGTGCAACTAGAAGGACTAGTGGGGTCAGACAAGCACAAAATGGAGGGCTGAGGGAAGAACAGGGGGAACTCTTTAGTTTAACCCTGAGCTGAAAGAAGAACAAGGCTGTCATTTTGTATTCCAGCATGGCCTCATTCGTGCTCCTGCTGGCATTCCTGCTGCATTTGTAGTAGTATGTCCGCGTGTCTTTGTGTGTTTGTGCGAGTGTGTGTTTGCGTGCATGTAGGCAGAGGCGGAGAGCGTTCTAGCTATTTTGTTGTGGCAAAGGTCAGCTTGTAGTGCCAGCTGGAGAGAGGCTTGTGAGGCCCACTGGATAGGCAGACTTTGAAAAAGAAAAGGGTGAGAGAATGAATGAAAGCTGGGAGTAGAGGTAGTGGTGGTGAGATGTAGGAAATGATGCGGATCTGATTGGGTAATGTTTATTTCATCATAACACATAAAAAGCAGGTGACGCTCTTATAAAAGAACAACAACATTGGTTAGTTTGTTGCAGATTGTAACAAGCTGAGGCAGAATGAGGGTAACGTGGGAAGTAGAAGGGGATCGTGGAGGAGATGGAGGGTGGAGGGTTCAATGGGCAAGGGGAGGTGAAAGGATGGAGAAGAAGACAAATAGGCTAAGTAGCAAGTGGAACCCCATGGCCCCTGTTCAGTATGCATCCCCACTGCTGGGGTGATAGTGGGGGCAGAAGAAGGCCATTGTTCTTCTTGCATCGTCCTTTCCATTGAAAATAGAGATGGATGGAAGAGAGGAAGAGAAGAAGGCAAGAGACAGAAAGAGGGTTAGGCTATGGGGCTGACCCGCGACCCACCCTGACCTGCAGACACCCGCCACAACCGGCGCTTTTGTCTGCAGATCGAGCTCTTTGCGACCTCCTCTGTGTAAAATCGAACCCCCTAGAATCTCCCCTTCCCCCCCGGACCCACTCGAATGTGACAAGGTCAGGGTTCAAACACTGTCAGGGGCCCGGGGGCAGTCAAATAGAACTGGGAAGCAGCATAGTGCATATGTTTTGTGTGTATGTGTGTGTGTGTGTGCCTGGATATGTGGATATGTGTTTATATGCTTGTGTGTGCAGTTGTTAAAAATCTGTGGTCATGTAATGTAATAAGGGGCTGGGTTGAAAAAGGAACGGCTCTCCCAGGGTTTTAGAGTGGTTAAACTAATGCATAGCTTTATGTTCTTTTCAACACCCTTTCAGTCCTTTTTTTTTTTACCTGTGTGTGTGTGTGTGTGTGTGTGTGTGTGTGTGTGTGTGTGTGTTACTTGGGTTCCAGATTTCTGCAGGGGCTCATTATCATTTGTCCTTTGCTTTCGGGATTATGGAAACAGCCAAACTAACCTAAATGTGTTTACCATCGACGAGGAAGGAAAACTTTGAATTGGAGAAGACTCAATCGAATCTTCAGCAGAGGCTGACAGAGTTTCGTATTTTCATGACCTCAGCTCTAGGTGATATCAACTGATACTGTGTCCAAGATAATCAGACACACACATTCACACAATATTTCTCTTTCTTTATTTCTTTATCCTTCTATACCCCACTTTATTCTCTGTTTAGTCTTTCATCATTGGTATATCATAGTTTATATTCATTGGAGAGCCCATATACTACTGCGAAATCACAGGAGCCTGACTGTTTCCATGTGTTGGGTTTTATTGCTGGTTTCCTGCCTCACTAATGTGGATTTTATCAACTCAGCATGTGGATATTGATGTTCGAGAGAAAAGTAACGTTTCCTTTTTTGAGAATTTCCAACCAAACCCTTGACGACACAGTTGGTGCTCAAGCTTTAGGAATATGGTCTTGTGCACACACATACACTTAAGTCCTGTATAATATAAACACATAAACACTGGTTCTCTCTCTCTCTCTCGCTTGCTCACCCAGACACACACACACACACACACACGCACACACGCACACACACCACATTCACACTTCAGAATAATATGCTTTTGGGGTAAAATAAATCACCACAAGATCACACGCTCCTGCCGTCAACTCCTTGGCAAACCATCCACCAATATAAATGAATTTCATAGACCTGGCCAGAGACTAGAAAACATATATTAACATTTTCCTCTATATTTTAGGCTTGTCAAATGGGGGGGTAGACAGGACATACAGCTGGTAAAACTTTTTGACTGATGCTTTCTGCCTGGAATGGAGCATTTACAGCTATAGGACTGGGGGGTAGGGGGAGGAGGGAGAGAGGGACCGAGAGAGTGAGAAGAGCTAAATGTGGAAAACATGAGGATGCTGGCAGAAAAACAGGCAATCGAGCAGTGGGGGATCAAGAAAGGGATGGTTTGACATGGCTCTGTCAAACCAGTGTAATTACTAAACACCCCAAATTACATACCCTCATTTAGTTGCACCCTATCATTTACCACTATCCGCACAGAGCTCTTTTTACTCTTGCTCTCTGTCCTGCTCACTTGTGCTCTCTCTTCTGTCCCTACCCCCCTCCCTCCCTGCCCCCCCCAGTCTCTGTCTGCTCTCTTTCTCATTTTTTCTCATTTATGTCACTCTATTTCTCCACCTGTGGTTCTTTTGAGGCCTTTAGTATTATGTTGCATCCCTGTAAGGGTCCCGGGTGTTATAAAAATTTCATTTCCAAGTGGGCTACACAATGTTTTTCCCCATGAAAGGTAACACATCTACACACATGAAGAAACTCTTAGTGCACACACGTGCATGCATACGTACAGACACTTTGGTGTCCATTTTACTGTGTTGAAAAGACGTATGATCGTGATCTTTGGCACTAATGACAGCATGGACTGAGGAATTTGGTAAACAATGAAGCAGAGGCCTTGAACAGCAACCGACATCGTTTGTCTGTCCAAGACAAACTGAGAAGCGATGCTTTCTCCGCATGTTAAATACAAACTCACTGTGGGTGTGTGAGGCCTTGTTGTGAGAACATTTATTTACATTAGTCCCCTGACAGTGAGTGAAACATCGTTTCCATAAGCTCAGCCTCTCGCATTTCCATCGTCGTAATAGAGACAACCATATGTTTAGGAATAAGGCGCTAGACTCGCATTAGAGTGCCCACTGTGTACATCTGTGGGTTTCTTTGTGTGTATGCCCAAGTGTGTGTATGCACATGCTTGTGTTTGTACTTGCATATTTTTGAATGTCTTAATGTGCCTATGTGGTGAAGGGTGTATGCTGTATTAATCCCTTGTGATTGTCCCGTTCTGATTACAGCCCCGCTAGTTTGCTTGGATTGGCACCATAAGTGGCACAGGCAGATACCAGACAAGTAGCAAAAGCCCTGCCACAGACTAAATACCAGAATAAAATGCCTATATCCAATGTCCCTCTGTCTCACCCACAACACACTCATAGGTTTCCTGTTTGGCTTTCAGTGTGTACCTTTTTGATTGAGTTCAAACCACTCTCCATGCCACCTTGCTATCTGAAGGGTTTCATTCTATTTGGGAAGAAGAAAGGAGCACTTAGGAACGCGTCCTGTTTCAACATTTTGTGACTGTTTGCACGACTTGAGACCTTGCGGATAGATCAGACTGTCAGGGCTCTTGCTGTAATATCTCTGCAGTGGCAGCGCACTGATGATGTCATAAACCTGCTCCAGCCCCTCTAGATCATGGCTGACATTTTCACGGCTGACGGGACTTCGAATGGGCCGAGGACCTCACATCAGGAAGGGATTCCATTAGTGCTCTCGTAACTCTTAAGTCACACATACACAGACACACACACACACACAGTGTCTACCATGTTTTCACAAAAGGTAGACTTGAGCTAGAGGACACCCGCCCATTGGACTCCCATTGTGCACGTCTGAGGAGGTGTGCATCATTCCCAATGAGCACATTCTGGGTTTTCAGGGTCGAGGAGTGTGTGCTCAGTTGGTCTCCGTGGTGATAATCGCTAGGCGCGGCCCCTGATTTATAGTCCCATCAACGGCCACGTAAACCATCAGCGGAGCGATGCAGATGAGCGGAGAGGTAACGAGATGAAAAACGACAAGAGCAATGGAGAAGGGGCTGTGATCAATAGGAGTGAGTGGTGTCCATTTAGGTAATGGACAGAGGATCATAATTGGACAGGGTCAGAAGCAGTTTCATTATCCACTCCATCCTGATCTCCGTCTTGTGGCCGTGCGCATCTGTCTGTGTGCATTCAGGTATATGCATAAGTGCACGTGCATCTTTGTGTACGCTAATGTGTACCTTTGTGTGTGTATGTGTGTTGGCCCTGTGTACACGCTGGTATATAGACAGGTTGCAAGTCAGCTCCATTATCTCGCCCATCAGCTCTTTTTTCTCATCTCGGCCATGTTAAGTGAATTAGAACTGAAAGAGAGGAGGCTGATTAGACAGCCAGTGTGAGAAGCTGACACAACTTTAAAGAGAGCATTAAGATGACATTTATTGAACGTCCACAAAATAATAACACACTTGATCAGTGTGTCCGATTTGATTACTTTGCCTGAACCCTCACAACTTCGTACACACACAGCCACAAACGCACACACATTAGCTCCCCTTCTTTTTCTTTCTTTTTTAATGTACAGTGGAATATCTGAATGTACTTTTTGCACCTTCGTTTTCCTTTCCAAGCATGCCTGACTTGTTCAGGTGCGCAGGAGCGTTTTGCATGTGTTTTGAAGATGCAGGTTAAGTTACCGAGACACCTCCTTGAGCCCCCATCACTCTGCAGCATACACTATCTGATCCCACCTTTTGCAGCAACGCTTTGAAGTATATTTGCATTGTGACTGGCTGCCAGGTGCTCTTTTTTCCCTTCTCTGTCTGTCCCCCTCCTTCTCCTCTTCACCCTTTCTTCTCTTCTGCATTCTTTCAGATTCTTTCTCCTTGGATCCCTTGGACTCTCCTTTTCTTTTTTCTGTCTCCCTATTTGTCTTCCTACCCTTTTCTTCATCTTTTTTCAGTTCCTCCATTCACTCTCTCCTTTCTTTCCTTTTCTATCTCTGAGCCGAAAATGGACTTAAATGGATGAGGTCATGGAGAGCTGTCATCACTGTGATCATATGGCTGCTACTGGCTCTATTAACTAATGCTGAGGATGCGCTTCCATTGGCATCTCTGTGTTTTGTAATCTCAGGAGTATTACAGGCTCAGGAGAAGATTGTGAGCTGAATCTGCTGGAAATATGGATAGGATGATAGGCAGGCATACATAGTGACAGCATGTAACAAACTTATATTAGATCTTATGTTAAAAATTCCCCTTTATCCCACTCTCAGATAACTGGTGTCTGGTTTTGTGCGTGGTCACAGTTTGTCTGACTAGGGTGGCATCCCTTTTCATCACATGCTGAGACTTCAGAGGGAACCTTTGAGAAGGTGTTGATTTGAGCCCTGAGCATACACATATGCACAGACACATGAATAGACACTATCTGCTGAGGGATTTCCCTTTCAGCCCAAGAGTAGTTAATGATTTTCAGACCTTTTCTTATATGGTAAAATGTTAATATAGAACTCCTTTTTTTTTAATCTCTTTGTTTGCATTGTTGAATTATCAAAATATTATTTACAAGTTTCAGCCACTTTTTTGTTCCAATTAATGACATATAACATTTTATTTATTAACAGTGACACGTTCCTTTGTTGCGTTGTTGGAAAAAATCATCTCACATTTCACATCTTGAAAAAAAATGTAAGCAATAGCAAACAATCAAAGTTAGACTTGTTTGGCCAGGAAGCCTATGCATACTGGGGTTCCCGAAATTAACTTCAACTGCAATTTCACAGCTTCATTCAGTCAGTGAAACCTTGTATAACATTGTGTACTCGTCAGCTGATTGTCAAAAAGACAATTGCACACAGCACTTCACATCAGGCAGTCCATTGAATCTCTCATCTCTTCATTCATCCCTGGGGTTCGTACTTGACATACACCGCTGTTGTTGCTGATATGCCGAATACCACCTCCACCACCCAAGCTTCCTCTATGTAGTCCATTAATGAAACATTATACTGGCTGTGGCAAGGCTTGTCTCTCAAAGTTATGTAATCCATAAGTCAATAATAAGTGTTTGCTGTGTTGACTTCTCCTACCCCTGGGTGGTAAGTTAAATCTTTAGCATGCTGCTGGATTAATGCAGTCTGCACCCCCGACAGCAGAGCCTGTACCTTCAAATACAAATGACAACTTGTATGCATATAAAGCAAAAGTGGGAGCTGTTTTCACACCTCTCCTTTAACACTGCTTTATTAGTCACAGGTCAAGATTTACTTAGCAACCAGTAGTGAAAAATCTGACAGTTTGGTGCCAAGTTGTTGGTTTGTTTGCACCTCTGTGGGAGTTATGTGTGGAGAAAGAAAGAAAGAGATATAGCCAGAATGTGAATTGCATATAAAAATAGCCTGCAGGTATTTAGAAAAACTAGCTTTTGCTAATGGCTTTCACACAACATGTGGCTAGAATGACTCCTGGTAAGATGCTAAAACTCTGTATGTCACCTCCAGGTTCATGTAAAGCCACCCCGGGCTACTGCTGTTCACACATGCCAGCATAGACTGATGGCTAACAGTGTGTGTGTGTTTGTGCGCACAATGCGAATGAGGTGCATCTGCGTTTAAATGTCCCCCCTGTCTTCTAAAGACTCTACTCACACACACACACACACACCCAGTCTCTCTGTCTAGATGGTTATAAATGGCTGGGTGTGTGGTGCCTGCAAGCTGTCATTAGGAAGCCATTAGGAGCATGCAGGGGAAGGACAAAACGAAACGGAACAGAACAGGGGAGGAAACATGCAACTGAGATCATCTTGGATCAGCCACACTACATCGTCCTCCTCTTCCTCTTTTCCTCGTTCATCCTCCCACCCTGTGGCAGGCTAGAGGTGCATGGCTAATGGCTACCACACCTCCCTTCAACTGCTGTCAGATAGAAAAATATACAGGGAGGAGGTGCTGTAGGTGACTGGAGGGGAGGGGAGTAGGTACAGATGAGGATAAAAATCTGGCAAAGGGATACTGATATTGGATAGTGAAGAGAAAGAAGGGAAGAACAGGTTGAAAGAACGAGGGGGTGGGGGGCTAAAGAAAAAAAAAGAGTAAGGGGGATAAATGAGAAAGAAAAAGAAATTGCATGGGGCCTTATGACTTCACAACTGCCCCCTTGTGTGACACAACACAGGTGATGGGAGGAGAAGAGAGGAAAATCGATAATCTGACTTTCCTTTCTCTTTTTCAAGTTTCCCTTCATCTTTCTGCAACATACTGTAGAAACCCTTTTTTAGAGTAATCTCTCCCTCTTACTGGCTCTCACTCTTTGATATCTAATTTCATCTCTTTTCTTTTTTGGCCCTCTCTCCTCTGTGTTTCCCTTAGTTTGCCAGATAGTGAAAGATAAAGTAATAGGTCAGTAAACAGATACAGTGATTTAGAGTAAAATAGAAAGAGGAAGAAAAGGAGAGAGAGGGAGGGAGAGAGAGAGAGAGAGAGACAGAGAGAGAGAGAGAGAGAGAGAGAGGAGTAAATAAAAGCTTGTGAATAGCTGCTTGGAGCGTGGACACAGGGTTTCCTAGCAACCGGGACCAGCTATGCATTTCTTCTCTCTTTGTTTGATTTCCTTTAAAAGACTGAAAGGGGAAAATACACTTTGATTAGGAGAAGAGTACTGTGGTTTAGTTCTCTATGGACCAGCTAAGGGACAACACCAGGGATTTACTATATGTCTTAGAGGGCTGGGCTATAGGGGAAATAGGGATGGGAGGAGGAGAGGAAGAAGACTTGGGAGGAGGGAGAGAGAGAGAGAGAGAAATTGGCAGTATGGGATTGATGGAGGGGAAAAAAAAGGTTGAAAAGTCAAGAAAAGGACTGGCCCGAAACCAGGTTGAGGACACACCCTATTATGGGAGAGGAGTTGGATCTGTCTCGGGATGATGTGAGGGGCTGAGGCAGAGAAAAGGAATGTAGGCCAGACAGTTAACCAGAACAGACCTTTTTGGAACAAATGTGTGAGGAGGACAGGCATGGAGGTAGAAAGAGAGTGAGAAATGTTAGCTGATGATTTTTGTGTGATCCAATCGAGCTCAAAGCTCCCAAGAAGATGTCAGACGATGTTGCTGATAACACACACACAGGGAGAAAAAGCAGAGGGGTTGGAGTCTAAATAAGTTGCAGAGAGTTAGAGTGGGGAGCAGCAAGTGAGGTATGAGGGACCAGAAGAAGTCGGATAGGAAAGAGAAGTATAGGATCAGGAATGGAGGAAGGGGGTAGGGAGGCAGTCTTGAGTTTCCCCTTTTTTTGTACCATCTTCCCCTTCATCTCCGCAAATACACACCACACACAGGCACATGTTGCATACACATGTATGTAAAATGGAATGACAGCGAAAACCAGCCTTTGTGCTGCAGTGGCATCACTCCAAAACAAGCCACGATAAATCTGTTCTCAGCCAAAAGAAAGTTTATTTTGTCTTTCTGCTGTTTTTGCCATGTTGACAAAACCACATTGTGTCCAGAAAGGAAAATTAGGATAAATAGCTATGCGTGCATGTACATATGTCTGCAGTTTTGTCTTAGTTGCATGCATTTGTATTTGCACTGTATGCAATGTGTACGTGGAGTTAGTGTTTTACGTTTTGGCTTTTGTTACAATAGCAGTTTCTGTAATACAAACTGTGAGTGAGGGAACTCATCTGGGACACCATGAGCTGAGAGATCAGAGGGAAACCCATCTGTATATATGAGTAAGCTTATGAGTAATCGCTTTGTGTGTTTAAGTATTCATCTCCTCTACCATGAGGGAATAGTGTAGATAAGTGGAGGACTTTTTTTTCCTGGAAGAACAATAGATAATAGGATCAGAAATATACAGTAAACAGCAGTTAATAAACACAGAGGATGATTTTCGGAAGAATTATAGAGTCAAAAATTACATGGCAAACACAGCTCACTATAAATAACACTTTATATCAATGACAACTCATTATTTCAACAACGGTACCTCGTATGTTGATGAAGATGGTGAGCACAGTTGGTGTGGAACAGAAGTAGACAGGAAGAGAAGGAAGGGGATCAAAGAGGGAGAGATTAGATCATATCTCAAAATTGACTTGGTGGTGCCACCCTTGACTTAAGATAATTAACATCCCTACCTTCAGACAGATAGAGAGAAAAAAGTGACTTGCCAGATGGATCTAAGGAAGCAGAATGAAAGACAATCCCTGGTGTGTGTGTGTGCGCGCCTGTAAGCGTATACCTGTATATAAATGTGTTTGTGAATTTGTTTGATTGAGAGCAGCTTGTCAAAGAAGAGGAGATAATGATTACAAATGACAGCAACACCTGTTTGTCAGAAAAAGACAAGATATATATATATATATATATATAGTATGCAGGACATTTATTAGAAATAGTCATGCACAGTATGCTTAGGATAATTATAAAATAGATGCATACATTGCTGAAATACACATGAATGGAGGTATTATCAAGATTTTTTTCTCAATCTCTAATCAAACCTAAGTCACATCATTTAACCTTATACATACAAACTACTTCCAGATCAGTGTTTTGTTCTAATGAACTTACTGTAAACCTGTTGAGTTTACATTGGTTTCCATGTGATGCTGATTTTCATTCAAATAATTTTACTGTAGGTCTAACCAAATTTGACTAAATCTTCAACTCTTTGCCCCCTCCTCTCGACATTAGAGCCTAATTTATGCACGTACTGTGCTGTATATTCAACAACACTATGCCGCACACATTGTTGCGGTCAGCCTTGTCATGTAGGCGTCAAGCAGATAATTTACACATATGTCAGAGTGAGAATATGCTGCTGTGTTGGTGTTTCGGGGGTGGATAGAGTCAGCCAAAAAAGAATGAAGATGAGAGCAGGGTTGCATTCCTGCGTAATAGCCTGCCAGCCTGCCAGCCCTTGTTCTTGTTTATTGTAAACACCCTCATGCCAATCACTTTATCTCTCTTTTTCCCCCAGCATGTTGCCGTGGGCAAGTTTCATACTTTGCGTTGAAGCTTGCTCTCACATGCAGGAACATTTTGTCAGTGCACACAGTCAGGTCTCACTTGCATTTTTACAAACAACATGACGTGTGTACCCACAAACATTCCCAGAATTCTTTTTACGTCCGTATAAATGTCGTATTTCTTGTCCTCAACCTCAACCTTATGATGAGATGTTTTTGAAGCCCAAGCAGGAACAAGGAAGGACTTATGATCCGAAAAGTGCTGCTGATGCATATTTACCGCAATCCTTGTTGGCAGTAAGGTACCTAATCAGTGGCCCTGAGGACATAACCATCTATGTACCTGTCTTGCCATGCTCCAAGTGTCCAACTGTCTTCCAGGTGGCCTACCAGTTCCATTGTGGGTTTCTGGATATTTGTATAGTTTTAGGGTGCTGTCTTGGAAGTGTTAGACAGTTACCTGACAGGTAGACCAAGCATGCTGGAGGGCATGACAAATGTTTGGCCAGGTGTGTGTAGATGTAGATGTGTGTGAGAGAGAGATGGAAAAAAAGAAAAGAAAAAGGAGAGTAGAAAAACGAGTGTGACAGATTTCTCTGGGATGCACACTGCTCTTCGGGCGTCAGCATGGTGGTTGATCCAGCCTGATGATGAACCATGATGGATCAACACAGGGCCCAGTAGCCGCTTGGGGCTGCTCTCACCAGAGCTGAATGAAGGGGGGTGGGGGGGAACAGCCCCCGGCTGTGAGTCGACACAGAGCCAAGATGGAGAGAGGACACTTGGGGCATTTGTTTATTTATTTCCTCCCATATGCTGTATCCTCTGCAATGCTACAGTGAGTCAGCTCAATGAGGCATAAGGTGAATGCTCCATCAACTCTCTGAGGATGGGCGGGCATTTCTGCCACAAGAGCAGATTAAATGCAAACTTCCAGCATCAAAAGTGGTACTTTTGCAAGGTTTTGGATGGGAACAAAGCTTTTTTGGCATTTCACTGTAAACCAGTGTACATGAGTTTCTCTTTTCGCCTGCTGTCCAGTGCTGTGCCCACATTGCTGAGTTGAGATAAAATAATAACAGGCAGATAAACCACTGTGTTTTAAGTAACCCGGTGACTACAAATGTCTGTATCTTTTGTGTACATGCATGTTGTCTTTGAGGCTGCATGTACTGTACGTATGCCAATCTTCTCATCCTCACATTCACACATTAGTTTTTATCTCTGTGTGGACCTGAAAGAGAGAGAGTCCTCTAATGCCCACAACTTGAGAAATTGTAACAATGCCACCTCATTACCAAATGTCCTTCTTTGTGTTTGTTTACACCATATGGAGAGTTTGGAGCCAGAAGGGTAAAAGAAGGTTTGGACCCATTTTACATCCCAAATAGGTTTGACCTTCTCATTGAAATGTTATTTTAAATCTTACCTCTTATTTGTGAGTTCACTAAGAAGACATTAGTATGTACAGCAAAGGCCAGGGGAAGGGTTGCAAAGGGAGAAAAGATGAGACATGCACTGTACATACACTCACACCTGGAAGCTGCCTATTAGGAGTATTTAAGCACCATGCTCAAGGACAAGGGTCAGGAGCCTCTCAGTCCATCTGTGTGCAGAATTCATAGCTTAACATTTTGCATTTATTTGATTATGGTATTTACTTAAATGTCATGTCAGAAATTGTCCACAGTTTTTATCACTTTAAAGGGATGTTTGGGTGTTTTAACATGTATGCCATTTCTCTACTAAAGGAAGGAATCTCTGTCTATATGTATGTCTGTGTGTATGTCCTTCACATATCTTGAGAACTGTTCATCCGATTAACTCCACACTTGGTGGGTGTATGTATTGAATGCAGTGTCGAATTTGGGGTAATTTGGACACATGACATTTAATATTAATAAACTTTGATTAAACCAGCAATTAGCGAGCCACTCCAGTCTGTGCAGGGGCAGGGCTGAGCTTCAGGACTCTGCCGGCTCCAGTGTGTCAGGGTGAGACCAGAGACGAGGCGTGACATGAGTCAGAGAAAAGTGCTTTAAAAAGAGAAAACACTCTTACCCTGTGTCTAGACAGAAAGCATAGTGTTAGCAGCATGTTTTGCAGATCAGCAGCGAGTGACTACACAGGAGGCCTTCGGATACATTGTTGAGTGCTCAGAGGCCAATACACAATGACTCTGAAGTTACACATATAAAATGGGGCAAATACTTGAATGGGCAGTTCAAAACCAGTTTGTCTCACATGTTCTGAGACCGTAGCGATTGTGAAGCGTCACTACAGACAAAGCACAAATCTTTTGAGCAAACATAGCGTGAGCAGCATGTTTAGCAGATCAGCAGCAGCAGCGAGTGAACCATTGTGTCTACAAGGGAGGCGTTCAGGTACACAGTTGAGCGTAGGTCACCCACCTTTTGGAAGTGCTCAGAGCCCAATACACAATGACTGTAGCTACGTGTGTAAAATGAAGGAAACACATTTTCCATGGGCAGTTCAAAACCGGTTTGTCTCATATGCTCCGAGATCTTGGCGACCGTGAAGCGCCACTAGACAAAGCACAAATCTTTGGAGCAAACATACCCACTCAAATCTGAACTGAAGGCACAGAAAACAGGAACACTTTAAGAGCCCAGTATGATTGATCCACTTTATTTTATTATGCACATTATTTTATTTTTAAATGCAGCCCTTATTTTAGGCTACTTGAAATGAGAAAAGAGCATTTATTTACTACGAGAGTAATTATTATTTTCTAACATCTGTGTATAATAGAATGTTGGTTTCTTTCATGTTGTTGGTGTATATACTCATTCACACCTCACATCAACTGCATTAATTTTTCAATGCTTTGAAGTAGTGGCCAGAGGCCAGGCAATCGGCCCGTTCCAAACAGGCATGTTTTGAACGGGCACTGCACTAGTTATACAAATCATGCATACCTCACATCACTGACAAAGATTTTTAAATGCTTACTGTAAGTTTAAGACTGATTTTTAACTTTCCACGCAGCCAGTGATTTCAGTCAATGCCAGTGTGACTTCCAGTAAGTAATTCATTACCCTGAATATTAAATTAGCTTGACTTTGTTGTCAAAGATACACAATCTCTGCATACAGCTGCAAGTGGAGGCTGTTTAGAAGTGAATTTGCTTAAGTGGAAACTGACATCCACAACTTACTATTGCTTAAGAGCAATCTTTCATACGCAAGCAGCAACCAAATTCCCATTATCCTTTTCCCATCATCCATGTATGCTGTTTTTTCCAAAATTGATTTACTGGAAAAACATAGCATGTGAGTATAATGCATTTTGGCAGCTGACTCCTGAATATTGGATGTTATAGTTTGTTGTAAGCAAGAACACACCAAATTCCTCCAAAAACCAATGTACTTTGTTTATTGGATGACTCTTATGAGCTATAATTTCATAATGAAATAATAAAACCTGGATGCTTCAACACAAAGCTTGTGTGTCTTGAAGAACTGTTTTTATTCCATCCTCCTCTCTAAAGGGGTTGCCTTGCCACTGCTTTAAATGCAGGCCTAGAGTTTAGTATAATCCCTTAAAACAACACATAACATTTCAAATCCAGTCAGGATAAACAATTTAACTATCAACTGTGACAGAAATGTTTCTTATGCTGCCTAGTGCACTATACTATCCACAGCAGCTTCATCCCATCCATCATTCCCTACTGAATTGAAGGCAATAATGCTGTTCCTCTTTTTGTCAGAAAGACCCATGTTTCATTCCCTTTAGAGATATTAAATTCCAGCTATGGATTTTAGCAATCCCCGAATGTAATGACAAAAACCTCACATGCAGTAGGTATCTCGGAGGCAAGAGAGCTCTCAGTTTATGAAGCAGCAAGCTGCAAACGACATAAAGCTTACTCAGAATCACTTCTTACAGGAGTTGTGGCGAGACAAAATGAATTCTCAAAGAATAAATCAAATTAGTCTGTGTCCAATCACAATCTGATATAGAAATACACACCAATTTGAAGAGAAAGCCATATGGAGATACGAAATGGAAAATGGAGGAGGACGCATCTTGTTAGTGTTATACAGCAGAAGCTGCTTTGTGATGGGAAACAGTTACATAGTTTACACAGCGCTCTGCTGCTTTTATCTGTGCATATACTGTACGTACTGTATCTGTGTGTGTGTGTATGCATTAGAGAGTGAGAGAGATTACAAGCGTGACTGTGTACATATGTGTTTCTAATGAACAGTAATTTCATTTAGAAAGCAGTTAGATACGCGGCGCAATCAGGCATCCCATTTCAAAACTCTATCCCCTCAGGTCACACACACACACACACCCCCCACACACACACAAGCGCACACAGACTTTGTGACTCTAAATGCATACCAAATAAATGTCTCCTGGCTGCTATCTAACTATCTAATTATTCCTTTTTTCATTAAATGGGTAAATCAGATTCTAATTAGCTAGGCTGTCATTCATTGGCCGGGGAGCTGAAGATGGTGAACACGTATTGGACAGTATTAATGTGTGTGTGTGTGTGTGTGTGTGTGTGTGTGAGTGCGCGCGTGCGTGTGCGTGTGTGTGTGTGTGAGTGTGAGTGTGCGCGTGTGTCTGATAGCATATCCTCTCCTCTCTGTCCCTAGGGCAAGGTAGAGGTCTCTGGTAATTACTTTTGTTGCATCAGGAAAGAATGCCAGTAGAGAGCAGGAAGGAAGCCAGCAAGAACCAATCAGGTGTAAGACCTTTGATTAAAGTCTCTTCAGATGTATCAATATACACAGTTTAGAAGGTAGACATACCTTTAGAATATATGTTGAGTAATTTTCTTAATTTAGAAAAATAATGCACATTTGTATTATGTCCGGAAAACATCCAAAGCCAGATTGCATGTTAAAAATTGGTGCACATTTCACAGTGTGTGTGTGTGTGTGTGTGTGTGTGTGTGTGTGTGTGTGTGTCACGCTGAAATATGCCAATTTCTGAATGATTGTCTTCTCTGCTTTGTTGTACATGTTTTAGTAGTGGGTAAAGGAGCCATCAGAAGAAATAAAGCACAGAAGAGGGTTGTGTAACATTAACCATGGCTCCTCTGACTAATTGGCCCTCAAGAGACTCACTGCTGAAGGATGACACTTTTCTTCTCGTTCCTGTCCTGCAGCAGGACCACTGTTACTGCTCTTGTTCTGCATCTCACTAGGAGTGGAAACATAGTTTACTCGGCTTTGTCCATTAAGGACATGTGTTTGTGTGTTTGGCGGGCTGCTTGGGGGTTTTTCATGTGTGACCGAATTCCCTGTCTGACTGCTCTTCATCCAAACTCCATTTGAATTAGTTGAATTGATGTAAAACACTTCAGAAATGACTATCTCACCCAGATAAGATAAACATCAACTCATCAGGAATTCCAGCCCGGCACGACAGAATAAGCCTGCCAAAGTTTCCCATCACCAAACCTTGTATAGAATGTCAATGTCGCTTACTGCTGATTCTGATTCTAATCCTAACCCGGGCCCCTTTGCTCTGGGGACCTGCTAAAGATTTGTTTGGGAGGCTTTTGAAATTTGCAGGACCTTTGCATTTGGCTCCTTGTTTTGTGCCTGTCTGGTGTTCTAAGTTTTAATTGCAGTGGGGAAAAGAAGACAGAGAGGATGTGTGTTCTTCAATGTGTGTAAGTATAAGTGTCTGTACGCATGTGCCCCATGTCTTCAAACACGTATATGAGTGTTTTATGTGTACTGGTGGGAATTTGAAAACAAAAGCATTCCTGCATAATGTTCACTTTTGAGAATTACCACTCAACAGCAACTCTCTCTCACACACATATATCTACCCTCATACTTCATGTCGGAGGTTAGAGAAAGTTTGGGTCCATAGCTACCTGTGTCTTCCCAAGTTTGACAGGATATTCACAAATAAAAAAAGAAACTTACCCTATATCTTTAGACCTGTCCTCGCCAGAAAAACAATAGCATTGTTTCAGACACTCAAATGGCTCATGTTCAGGTTTTCCTGAGAAGAGTCTACTTGTGGTTGTGTGGTTGTATGGCTGTTCACTCTCACAAGCAAAGGCTGAAGTAGTCTGACCTTGTTACAGCAATGCAAAAAGTTGTAGGAACAAAGTGTGTGGTCCTACTTTGTCTCCTACTAACAGTTAACGTTGGTTTCTTTCAACCATTACCACAACTGTTCCCTAACCTTAGCCAAGTAGTTTTAGTTTCCTAAACATGATTTTTTACAGAATGGTTCATAAATACTGGCACCATCATTTGATTTTATACCTTAAGCAATGACCTCTTGCACTATACTACTCTGCTTCTGCCAGTCCTGTACGGAACACTTAATCTCTCTCTGACCTACACAGATTGTGTTCAGATAGCAGCACCCTGCAAACCACTGTACATACTGTGGCTCTGTGTGTTTCAATAGAGGACAGTGTATCTGTGCAATACAGCGGTTGACCACAATCCAGCACAAAGTCCTTAGTTATGATTCAAAGCCTCAAGGGAAGAAAGAAATTAACAAGAAATCGAGAGTGTTGCAAAAACCGCAATGGTGCCTTTGAAAGGTCCCCTTTAGAAAACTTGGAATGAGTCATTATGTTAATCATTAAAGGCCTATATTTAAAAGTATATATATTTCACTCTTTCACTGTTTTTTTATGCTTCAAAGCAGAAGCCTTCAGCATAATACATGATGATCTTTTTCCTTTATAAACACTGTGATTGAGAGCAAGCCTGATGAATCATTGTAAACAAAGGAAAAACAAGAAACTTCTGTCTTCCTTGCTGCTTACTTCTCGCAAATCACATCATCACCGCTTAGGACGTCCTATTTTATGGATATGAAGGGCGTGTGTGTGTACGAGTGCAACGTTGTTGCTTCATGCGACATTTTATGTAGAGTAAGATTTTGAGGTTAAAACAGGGGAGGCAAGACATGAGGTTGATGTAGCTGTATCTTTCCTTTCTTTTCCATCTGTCTTCATCCGTTTTCAGTGATTATTTTCTGAAAGTTATATTCTGACAGAAAGGAAGAAGTCTCACTTTCTCTCTTTCCTCCACTGTTTATTTCTACGTGTCTCTCCAATCCTCTCTCTCTCTCAGTTCTGTGTGGGTGTTCTGATAGTCAAGCCAGCTCACCACATCTGGGCGCTGTTTGAAAGTACACAGTTATTTCGGCAATTAGGCTTAAAAGCAAATAGAATACCTTCGGTTTACGCTTGCCAGTTTCCATATATAAATGCCGACTCACACATGCGCACAAATCCTCATGTCGCACAAACACACACAGGTCCTGCACACACATAATGGCATAATGACAGTCGCTGTTTATGTTTGTCATCCATTTTTCATGGCCAATTAGGTGAAATGGAGAGCAGGTCTCACTGAAACCTCAGCTATGGCAGGAAATCTCAAGCTTTAGAGGATGCAGACGGAGGCTTAGAGATGAGCTGTGAGTGTAGTAGATCAGGGTGGATGGGCGATTATCATGTATGCCTGATTTTCTGCATCCCTCGGGAAGTGACTGTTTGTGTATGTATGTGTGTGTGGAGATGTGATTGTCTGTGATGCTACATAGACCTTCGCTGAATACAGTTAAGTTTCATCAGTTTTGGTCTCACACATCAATCACCGCAGATTAGCTGACACCTCTTCTACCCACACTGCTCTGCTGGCTGCCTGCAGGCCCTGACTGATAGGTGGGTGCTAGAAAAACAACATACACACTCGCCCGATAGCAAACAGGAATACAAGGTCTCTCTCTTTTACACATACACACAAACACACATGAAAAAAACCCCGCCACAACACATATACTCATCCTCCTCCCTTGCTTATTTTCTTTTTCTCTGTCTTTGTTTTCCTCTCACTAACTCAATATTTTTTCTGCCCACTCACTGGATCAGTCTATTTTCATGTATATGATTTCTTTTGGCTTGTGCGTGTGTGTGTATGTGTGTAAATGTGTACTTATGTGCTCTGGCCTTGTTGTGTATATATTTTGCTGATTGTCGTGTCTCTCCACGGTGGCTCATTGCCCACTGGGCTCGATATCGGGCTGATCAAATGCTCAGCACTCTGTCTGCCTGATCACACAGACAGACGAGCGGATCCCCAATGATAGGAGCTCTAGATTACAGTCTGCTCTGGACCACCGACCAATTCAGCCCCGAGCTCCTGCCCAGCTGGGACTGACAGACTGATGGATGGGTGGAAAGGTAGACACAAATTGTAGATAGTTAAGAATGTGGGCGGTATTATTGGCTCAAAAGATACTCCAATATAAATTTGCACCATGATATTGATGTTTCGCCTCATCACTCACTTGACCTGCAAACAGAAACGTTGTCCCACTAGTCGTCGGTAAAGGATTAGTCATCATTGGCCCGCACTAGAGAATCATGTTGCACTCATTCTTTTTTTTTTTTTTTTGGACATGTAGGAGGAGAAATGGAAACTGAAAGTGCTGCAAATAATGAGGAGGAATCAGTGATGATGAGGACTGAAAAGGAAAAAAGAAAACATTCTCAAGTCGCAGGGAAATCTAGTACTTTCCCTAAAGCTGCAATAGCACAGCGCGATGGCCTCAGAGCCAAGTTTGTTAACGTTTAAACATTCCTATAGTGTGTTTAATGCAAAGCCAACATTATAGCTTGATTGGAGTGTGATTGTATATGTGTCTATGTCACAGCTCTACTAACTGATCTCAAAACTTATGGCAAAACCCATTTTTTTCTGTAACACTCCTTCAGATCCCTCTCCTTTTTCCTCTCACCTCTGTATGTTCATGGCATGGAATCACACAGCCTTGGCATAATGTTTTGCTCACCTTACAAAGACAGGTTTCACCTCAGTTTGTACCACATAGAGTGACTCAGTGTCTGTTTGCTTCTTTGCACAGACTTTATATTCAATCACACCACCTCTAAAACATTCACTTTGCGGTCTACACACACCTTAACCATAAAAGCCTTCCAAAACCCATTGGACTATATATAATGCATTTTCACAAAGCTTAAGTCAGGACAGCTTTTCTTAGTTGCTGACATTTTTGAGATACACTTTTTTTTTTTTTTTTTTGAGACAGCAGCTGGCACACGAACAGGCTTGAACAACTGCGGTATTTGAGCTGTAATAGTCCCTACGAGGAGTGATGTGGATAACAGGTACTATGAGGAAACTGTCACCGATCCTCCCTGCAGCATTCATATGGACAAGAGAGCCAGTGCTGTGTTTATCAGATGTTTACAGCACATGATCAAAAGTCAAATTTCCTCATTAAAAGCTGAAGTGCTAGCCGACTAATCATCTCAGCAGGAAAGGAGATGAAAAGAGAATCATACAACTGTTGAGAGGTATTGAATATTACAATAATGAGAACCACCTGCTAAGCTCTGCTAGGCCCTATGGAAATAAGTCCAATCATATTGTAATATCCCTGCGCAGTGTGCCGTCTTCAGTAGCTACAATCATGTTCTTTTGGAAAAATGCAGGCTTACACAAACACACACACACACACACCTGTAGACTATGCATGCTCCTGTGGATGCTATTGTGTCTGACTTGGTTCAGTAGACCAGTAATATCAGCCCATGGGACTAGCTAAAATTGGCAGACCACACAGGGTGAGGATATGTGTCAGTACTGTCTTTCTGTGTGCGTGAGTTTGTGCATTTTTTGTGAGACTACACCCTGCCTTTTCTTGATTAATGGAGTGTGAAGGGATTATGCTGATTCAGTTCATAACTGGGGCACGGTGACACAGTCATTACACAGGTGAGTGTGTGTGTGTGTGTGTCCTTGCATGGCTGTTTTCAACACACAGGCAGGTGAATGGAGATGGCGGAGCAGTGTAAACGTCCCAGTCCTTTTGTCCTCTGTGCCAGAGGCAAACATGGCAGAGAGCTCTCACTAATCCCCTCCTCTAGCCTTATCTAAACTACACCTGAGAGCAAAGGAGAGGGGAGAAGAAAGGAAGGTGAGGAGAGTGGAGAAAGAGGTGTTAACAGAGAGAGAAAGAAAAGAGTTATAGGAAACGAAAGATGGAGAGATGAAGAATGTGATCAAGCAAGATGGGAGAAAGATTCGAATGACATGTACGGATAGGGTAGGATTACAGATGTAAGAGATGAGGAAGAGACAAAAGAAGATTGTTAGGGAAAGAGAAAATTGATGGAAGAGATTGAAATAACAGAGGAATACATGGTGTAACAAGAACAATTGAACGCTTAGTAATAGTTATACCGTATGTTATCAGGTATGAGAATCAGGGATTAATGTAATGCTTGCCAAGATGTTTTCTGACTTTGAGACAATTAAAGGTATCAAGGAGAGCTACTTTATATCACACATCTATCACACATTTGCAATCTTGCAAATTAAACCAGACAAGACAATTTCTGACTAGTTACTATGTTGTATCTGTACATTAAGAAACAGGAAAATAAGACCATGATTTCTGTATACAAAATACCAAAAAAAACACAAACAGTTTTTCCTATTAAAAAAACACGTAAAAAATTTGTTATCTCATATTTTACAGAGACATTTTGCAAATACAACCAACTTTTACTTAGAAGCTTGTACAATCAATAACCTAAGGCCTGGGACATACTGCCTGAGTGAGAAGTGTGTGTGCATCACAGAACCTCTTGCTTTTCATTTCAGCACCCATGTTTACAGGTTAGAGCAGCCACACAGTCCAGTGTGAGATGTGCTACAGCGGTGTTTCGCCTATTTTTTTCCACATGACGCGCGCAGTTCTCAGCAAACCTAGACAGTGAAAATGATCTGTCGATAGTTATATTGGCATCCTACCAGCAACATTACACCTTTCACTATAGTTTCAATGTCTATATCTGTAGTATATGTCACAGACATGAAAAAAATATAGCATCACCACTGCAGGCGAGCCTGCGCGGTGCATGCTGGAGCAGGGAGCCTCTCTGGTGGGGAACTCTCCTGCTCACTTTCTGTGATATAAGTTCAAACCAGGACTCCTGCCTGTTTATTTTACCTGCTTCCTGCTGGTGTTGTTATTTTCCTTATTTGTTGTCAGTTTCCCTCCCGGCAGTTAGTTTGGATGTTTGTTTGCCGGAGTGTCTTTGGCTCGTTTGGGGAACTTGGTGTCGTCTGGAGGGATTTTCTTCAATTGGAGCGGTGACAGTGGGGGTTTAACTGGCAGAATAATCAATATCATCAATAAAAAAACCCCTGTCCTGTGTGAGAAGTATATGTGGCTGACAAAGAAGTTGTCCCAACCAGACCCCACCATGCCTGTCAGAAAGAAAGCTGCTTTCACCTCACATATTATTATATATTTTTCACAATTGAGCATACGTCTCTTAACGTTTTTCTGTCTAAACAAAATGTAAAATGAAATTTATAATGAAATGATGCTAAACATTGTATTATTGATGGCTATTATCAAAGTCAAACTCTATGTAGAACAATAAGGCTGGCAGTAGCAGCTGGCAGTAACAGCACGCAGTGGCAACGCTGTCTGTGTGGACACCACATGCTTGTGAGCCACAGCAGTGCAGCGACGCACACGCGCTGCTCAGGTAGAAGTAGGTTGTGTGGCTCGGACGTAATCCTCACTGGAGTGAATCTCCCATAGAAAGCGCTATCTCAATAATTAGTGTAATGGTCAAGTAGTTAGTAAAAGGGCAAGACTTTGCAGTTGTCTTTCACCAACACAAGCAACCTACTTGGCTTAAAATGATCCCACTCCTCCACAAAGAGGAGGAAGACACCTTTTAATCGATTTCAGACACCCCAAAGTCTGTCATACTGCCTTTCGATGTGTGCATTGTTACAAAAAAAACCAAACACTGCAGGAAACACCTAATGCTGAGAAGAGTCTGGAGACTCTACAGGAGGACACGCTATTGGGGGCTGACGCTCGCTGTCACATCATTAACTAAAACTGCTGGTTGCCGCTTATTTTGTGACCCCGCAGTTCATTTGCTAAGAATCCTGTTCAAGGTGAAACATCATATGATCCACACCAGGATACGACTCATAACTGGGATATGGATGATATGCAGGTGTGTCCTTAACTCCAGTCATGTAGTCAGTAAGTTAAACAAAATGTAAAAGAATGTTATAATAAATGATCTATAATTAGAATCAAAATGATTGATGTCCATGAAACGAGACCAGGACCAATTCAGGCATTTTCTGATAAATAGGTATAAAATAAATAAAATAAAATTTCAAAATAAAATTGTATACTGTTATATTGTTATAATTGTTAAAAAACATAATGAAAAGATCAATCGCCTCAGGTGTGCCAGGTGTACCAGGAAGGACCCTGATGATAAATCTTACGCTTGTTTTGGACAATCTAATGACACGTTTGCCTTCTAAACAGCTGTTGAGCATTACTTAAAGCACTTAAATGTTTTTCTGTAACATTAAATATTTAAATTCAGAAAAATATCCTTAGGTATTATTTACATAAGAGTTAAAAACTCATAAACTCAAAATGTGGCCTGGCAACATAAGCAAACAATCACAACTGTTTAGTAAATCCTGGTTGGAACATGGTGTAGAAGTATGTGACGGCAACTTTTACCCACTTAACATTTCAAACCGCTGAGAAGAGCACAGACAAAAACACAAATATAGAAATTTGTAAAATAACCAAAACTAAAAAACTTTTATAAAGAGTTTTACTACTTTACAGTCAAATCAGATTCACACTTGCTGTCTTTTACCCAGATTTGGAACACAGAGACACTTGCAAATGTTGCTGCCAAACATAAGAATGGTAGCAGAGCATAGAATAGGTTTTTATTCTTGTCGATCAACGGAATACAAAAAAATGCAATTTAGTGTTTAGAGCAAGACGAGCAAAGAAGGCTCGGTAAACATTGCTAGATATCTTGCCAATTTCTTGAACCAGTTAAGTGTAACATTTTCTTTAGTTTGACAGATGCTATGATTTGGGATTTTCTCAGCAGCTGTGATAAGACTTCAGTCAAATGCAAAAGCAGTCATGTTAGCTTAAACAGAGGGTACAGTGTGGAAATCTTTGACAACATCATTGATGTTTTCAGCCTAATCAAAATGAGTATGTAGAGCTTAACTTGAGTTTCATTTGTATTTTTTTTCCCCCATTCAACATGCAAACCTGTTCTCTCTTGTCACAAACACAACATGCTAATAGATTGTTACACGGTGTTCCTAGAGGCTGCTGAAAGCTAAAGAGGAGCGGAGGACGGATAGAGTGGCAGAAAAAGCAAAAGATTAGATGGATGGTGCAGATGGTTGTGTTGGGAGGACACAAAGGATATTTATCTCCCTCCCTCTCCCTTTCTGTTGCTCTCATGTTCTTTCACTCATCCATGTGTGCGTGTGCGCATGCTGTTAGAGCCGAATGCCAGTTGCAAGTGTGGAAAACAGGAGCTGAGTCATGGACATTTTACACAGATCAACACCTGCACACACCCCACAAACCAGGCATGTGGAAGACAGACAGACAGACAGACAGACACCAGTTCTCACAAACACTTGGGAGTGTTTATGTGAAATCCAATAAAGATAGTTTCAGCTGTCTGTCTGTCCTGTCTCCAAGTCCCCACACCAATAATCACACTCTTCTTTTTGCTTCTTTAGGCTGTGGGAGAATGCTTCCTATTCTGAAACGAAAATCGGAAAATGAAAAACAAGGCTTTTTAAAAAAAATGGTTTCGTTGTTCAATTTGAAAAAAAACAAACCAAAAAACAAGGATATCAAAGCATTTTGTTGACATCAGATAGAATTTATAGAAAAAGGCTAAAAATTCTGTATTTTCATTCGCAAGTTTTCTTGATAAGGAGTCCCATATCTAAGGTTAATATTAACCCTAACCCTTTAACATTATTAACAACAGCTACAACTTTGACAGCTCAGTTATATGTAGGTTGTGTCCAGTCTATAAATAAGTACAAAATAGCTTCAGCTTAGTAGCAAACATACATGCGTCCAACCATGTGTCCCAACAAACAAACTATTCTATGTCTGTACCTCATCTTCCAGTGTTTCATACTGTTCTGACATGCAGAAAGTTGTAAATTATGTTTAGCAAATGGCTCTTGGCTTCAGATAAAACATGTCATAGTGGGTGTAGGCCAAAGGCATATCTTGATATCTTGTCATCTGCATATTTATGTGTGCATATGCATGCCTTATGGTTTTGTTTTTTTTTTTAAACTTTTTCTTGGTGTGTGTGTGTGTACATGCACAGTGGTGTGTGTGTTTGTGTACATGATAAAGTGCCAGACTATCAGTTGATTGGCCATATGTCGGCGTAAATGAGCTCTTTATTTAATAAGGCCGGTGATCTAAATTGTCATTACTGTCAACATTTAACTGTGGTCCTCCCTGCCAGATGGTATTTGGTTATATATCACAGTGATGAGCGTCTCTCAGATTACTCTTTACTCATTACATGATGAATCCATTGCAGATTAGAAAATGCTCCAGTTTTTATTCAGATTAACTTGAAGCAGTGTTTAGATTTATAAGTACAGTTTTCCCTTAGATGACTCTTGAATTCCTTACTAAGCATTTTTGTGATCTGGCAGTTTAGATCGTTTGTAGCTTACAGTCTTAATTATTTTTAAATCACATTTCATTGAGCATTCTAAACATCGCTTTGCATTTAGGTACTTTACATTTAGGTACATGATAATTACACTCCATGGACAATGGACTTGCTAACTAATAACTAAATGTAGTAGAATAAGTTATACAATAAGATGAGAAACACTTTAAATGAAATTACCAGTAATCGTTGCTCTCAGAAACATTATTTGAGTAAATGTAATGAACTTGCACTTCTGGTTAAAATGGAACTGACCAATGAAGGTAGCAAGGTGAGGCATTAGCTTGATGCAGGGATCCACCATGTTGTCGGACATCTCACCATCACATCATCTGGCATAATTTCCGTCTTGATGCTGGCTGAGTGATAAAGCATCCTGTTCTGCTGCTGACAATACAAGACCACTGATGAAAATGTCAGGCATGTTTGATAATAATTGGGCTGTTCCAGACGAGGTCAGGAGCTTGGGAAGGTAATTATATAAGGGCTCTGTCTGCCTGTCTGTCTGTCCTATCACCGCAGTTTTTAGCAGGCACTTAAACAAGAACAGAAATTGAGTGTACATTGAGAGCAAAACAAACTTCTGCAATTCGTTTAGGCTTTAGGCTACAGTTGTATGCAAAAGTTTGGGCACCCCTTGACAAATAACATATTTTAACATATTATTTTTTTAACAGGGTTTTTTTGTCACAGCTTGCAAATGCTTTTTGTAGCCCACTAAAGTCTTTTAATTCTTGTATTTGGGATTTTCTCCCATTTTTCCTTGCAAAAGGCTTCTAGTTCTGCAATATTCTCAGGCCATCTTGCATGCAGAGCTCTTTTAAGATCTACCCACAGATTTTCAATTATGTTTAAGTCAGGGGACTGTGAGGGCCATTCCAAAACCTTCAGCTTGCGTCTCTTGAGGCAGTCTATGGTGGATTTAGAGGTGTGTTTAGCTTAAGCTTTTTTTATAGACAGTGGGATGTTTGCTTCTAGAATTTGCTGGTATTTAGTGGAATCCATTCTCCCCTCCACCTGTGCAGTTTTTCCTGTACCAATGAATGCAGCACAACCCCAAAGCATGATAGATCCACCCCCTTTGCTTATCAGCTGACAAGGTGTTCTTTTCATGAAATGCTGCTCCTTTTTTTCTCCAAACATACCTTTGCAGATCATAGCCAAAGAGTTCTATTTTAACTTCCACAACACTTGTTTCCAAAAAGCATCAGCCTTCTTTAGATGTTCCATTGCATACTTCTGACGTTGGATTTTATGATGAGGACACAGGTGAGGTTTTCTTCTTTCATGAAGGTTTTGTTTGTGCAAGCATTGCTGCACAGTGGACGATGCACTACCACTCCTGAGTCTGCTAAATCTCCCTGCAGATTTTTTTTTATATTCAAATAGGGTTTTTGATTTGCCTTTCTGACCAGCATATGAGCAGTTCTCTCCGAGAGTTTTCTTCATCTTCCAGATCTCATCTTGAATTCTACAGTTCCCCTAAACTGCCATCTTTTAATTATATTTCGCACAGTGGAAACTGTGCAAGCTGACAACACTTTACTATCTTCTTGTAGCCTGCATTGTGGGCATCAATAACTTTCCTTTTCAGTCTTACATTGCTGCTTAGAGGAACCCATGGTTGCTGAGTGTTTGAGCAAAGTTTGAAGAGTCAGAGTATTTGTAAAGCTCTGAAAATTGGCACCAGCTGACATTTCCTAAAGAAAATTGTTGACATGCCTCAAGCCTAATGAGCTGATTAAAGTCTGAGACCTTGTAAAAACAAGCCTTCGCTCTAACTTGTACATACCACAATGATGCTTTTATTTATTTATTTGATCAATTTATGATATAAAAAGTAATTATGCATTAATGTTTGCTGAAAATATTTTGATTCATGTGCCATATCCTAGAGAGACTGTGTTAACATCTTTTTGATTAAAAAAATCACCAAAATATGTCAATTGTCAAGGGGTGCCCAAACTTTTGCATACAACTATATGTATGCAATATATAATGATACTTGTCCTCTGTCACTTCTTTGTAAATGTCTTTGCAACCACAGCTAACAGAGCTTTCCACTGTGTGTGTGTGTGTGTGTGTGTGCGTGCATACATGTTTGCCTATGCATTATGAGAACAGGGGGATGGATAAGGGTGATGTAATGACATGAGTGTGATAGAGAGGCAAGGTGGAGCGTGTAGTGGAGATGCACATTCAGGCCGATTTGTACAGACTGAGGGAATGGATGGACAGATGTGTAGAGTCAAGGCCTGAAAAGAAAGACTGCTTGTGAGGAAAAAAGACTGAAGGACGCAGAATAATATGTGTGCAAGTGTGTGTGTATGGTGAGCTATCACAATGTCTTGTTCTCTGCAGCGGCCCTGTCATTACACTTCTACTGTACAGTGTTTACATGTGTGTGTATGCATGGGTTTATATATGCTTGTCACACAATACAACCACAGTGTATTGTACTTGTGTCAGTTCTTACTTAATTGTGTCTTTCTTCCTTCTCTTTTGTACATACAGTATTTGTCTTGTACCCTCATCTGCCAAGTATTTTTGCAATATTTTTAATTTGCTATGGTCATGCTATTAAAGCTTTATTGACTGGAACAATCAAAACAAAAGGAAGAACTCCTTTCTTGCTGTCAGAGCAATACTTTAGCTGCTTATCACCCCGCTAGAGGACTTTATTCTCAGATTTTTGGCTTAGATCAATGTGAGGATTTAAAAAAGATATCACTAAAAAAAAAGCAACAAATCCTCTCTGCGAGGGAGGAAAAGTGGAATGAAGATGTCTAATAGACAACATCAGAGTCATGACAAAATTCAGCCACAGAGTAGAAATCGGTGATTGTGTGTGTGGAGTGGAGACATGCTGTGGGCTTGGCAGTTTGGCATAGTATGCTTTTAATACGCATGTTGAGAAACACGCTCGAGAGGCAACACAAACATGCTCGATCACTGTGGATGTAGTTTGTGTATTCAATTCATTAAATATCTTCTTTTTCATTCGATTGGTCCATGACTCTTCTCTTCCTTTTTAAAATGACCAAATTTGTAAAGTCTGTCATTCTGTGCTGTCTGAGAAAAGTGTGAACTTTTTCTCAGTTTTTGCCTGTCTGTTTCTCCCTCTGCCTCCATCTCTCTCTGTCTGTCTCTCCCTGATGGGGGTTAAGTGTTCAGGTTAATTGCAGCCCTAAGTGGAGCCCCCACTGCAGCTAAAGAGAGAATTTTCACCATCCTTAATGTCCTTTATTCCTTCTCTCATACCATCATCTCTCCTCTATTGTTTCAAAGCTACTGAGAAATACAGTGGGCCATCTCATATCTCTGTCTGTTCTTGTCTCACTGTCTCGCTTTCTCTTGCACAAGGATATTGGCACACTTGCTGTTGATATATATCAGTTATCTGAAGCTGGTGGATATTTGGGAAATATCCAAAATTGCACACAGAACCATTTCATCACTGTTATTTACAGTTCTTTGAATATGAGCTCGGGAGTGAAAGCTTCATAACATACCGTTGGATGTTTCAAGGTGCAACACCAGACAACAGCCCATTCTTTCTCTCCTTGATGTCTCTGTCTCTTGTTTCTTCCCTCTCATCTGTCATCCCTCCTGTGCTGCCAAAAGACAGCCAGGAGGCAGGGAATAGGAGCGGGGTAATAACAGGGAGGAAAGGAAGGAAGGAAGGATGGAGAGGGAGATAGAGAAAAGAAAGGGGAAGCAGTGTGTAATAATCGTGGCAATAAAGGGGAGTTGAGAAAAGTACAGAGTGATAGTTTTCACCTGCTGTGTTGTGGCCGCAGAGCTCAAGTGTAGCTTTAGATTTTCTTCAATTTTGAATTACGGTGGAAAAAGAAGATCATATATAGTTAATATCAGTGTTTCTTTTAGGTTGATACGTACATATTCATAAAAAAAATGAAGATTCCTATTAATCATATAAATTATGTCAGGAAGGCAGAGGACGAAACTTTTCATTCCTCTTTGGAAGTTAGATTCCCTAAATTTAACCGCTGCTGACCCCACCCGAGTGACTAACAATCTACATAGTGACTGACTAGGCATGCACCAATCCAATGTGCAGTATCGGTATTGGGCCTGATCTTGACCTTATTAAGCAGATCAATTATCTGCCAGATGTAGCTGATCCACATTAAATTCAGATTCTCCATCAATGCCAAACTAAATTTCAGTGTTTCAAACCACAGTTACATTCTTTTAAGTAACTTTTTTTTGTCCAATACCTTAATAGATTTAATAGAAGTACAATATACTAAATAAAGTTTATGATTATGAACATTATTATTACTATTACCCATACTTGTGGATGTCTGTGTGTGATATTTGTGTGTTTTGTGTCACCTGCTATCATTCTACTTCACTTTCTGTTGGTCTTTATTTGCCTTTGTTTTTCACTCCATCTCTGCACTGACTTCCTGTCCCTCGTTCTCCTCTCTAATTCTATTCATGAGAGGTGCACACTCCATCATTCTGTCTCCCTGTATCTCTGTCTGTCCTTCATTTTCTCTACACCTCTCTGCACCAGAGAGAGAAGGAAGGAGGGTGAAAGAAACAGAGAGAGAGAGGGACGGAGAGATGGACAGATTAGGTGACAGTGATAAGCGATCGATCTCAATGCCAAACAGCCCAGGGAGGACCCCACCCCCCTCCCCTCGCACACACACACCTCCACTCCATTCTTCTTTTTTTCCTCTCCTCTTCCCTCTCTTCTTTCTCTCTAACCTTTGTTCCCTTCAAACTGACAAGGGTTCATTAAGGATCCACTTTGTGTGTATAAGTGCATGTAAGTGTACAAGTCTGCGTGTGTATGTGTACGCACGCTTTTGCCTGTCTTCCTAGTTGATAAGTCATGAGGGATAGCTCCCTAAGGTGCCCCTAAGAGCTTTTAGTGGCTTTTGATCATACACACATACACATGCGTACACACAAACACACACACAGCCCTCATTAGTTTTTCACCAGCACAAAGCACTTGGTTAGTAATTGTTGGACAGTCTTTCATGCATGTTGGATCATGTCTGTATATTAATTTTGCACACTGTTGCCTTTCTAGTCGAACCCATGAGTGCAGAGGAACACCACAGAGACTGTCTTCCATCCATCCCCCCATCCTCTGTCACACCCGCCTCCCATCATTCCCCTGTGTCTCAAAATGTGCCCACCACAGCATATAGCCCTAACGAGGTTGTCTATTGATCAAGTGATGCTCTTTGTTCTGGATGCCTAAATGGACCTTCAGCCACTCTCACCAGGCCTTTATGGAGGCTGTTATGGCTTTGGCCTGATTACAATAGAAGCACTTAAAATGCTAAAACGCTCCTGATGTTTTATGCAAGAGCACGCTCAGCTTCAGAAGTTTACGTCTCCTATATTACAACGTTCCCTAAGTGTATGCATTTCAGCCTGTTTTTCTCACCGGTGTAGGATGCTTGTCGGTGGTTGGCAATCAATGTGTTTTTAATGTTAGATAGTATTGGTTGAGTGTAGGCACATGATGAAAATCTGAGCAGCTCTATTGGATGAAGGTTCAGGAACACAATGTCTGATGATTCGCTCAGTCAGTTGGTTGTTTGCATGTCTTTAAAATTCTTGTTTGTACAGTATATGCATGTTGTTTTGTACTTGTGTGCCTGTTTGTGCACATGCATACATGTACGAATGTGTTGGTGTGCCCTCCGGTGCACCGGTTTAATTTAAGGCCAACCAACTGTGACCGGAAAGCATGTGGAAATATTACCCACAATTCCTCTCACTAAATCCCAGGTTACCTTCCCCTCCCCTCACCTCCCCTAACCCCTCCCCAACCATGCTGCATCCTCCTGATAAATAAGCTTTTCCAGCCAATCATTTCCTCCACTGTTTATTCATGATGCATCCACTTCAAATATTTCACCATTTATTGGGAAGCATATTGAGTCAGGGCTGATGAATTATGAAATTGTGTGTGACGTTATGTGTGTGCGTGACCATCTGTAACATCAGCCAGCGAGCTTCGACATTTGTAGTATTTTGCGAAACACTGATTGTTTCTGGTATTACTTTGATCCATTGTTATCTGTCAAATTTGCTTAAACAAGATGTGCAAGTGCTCTCTGTAGTTTAACAGATGCCTCTTCTCACTGCCTCACTATCTCTCTCTCAGTCTCCATAAGTTGGTGTTTCACTATTTGAGTCAAACAGCATGAAGCCAGAGTCTGAAACTGATATTAAACCAACCCCTCCATATGCCTCATACTGCATGCTGATGTGCTGAACTGCAGAGATGATCAATTAGATAGCAACATATGATTTTCATTCTAATACTTTTCCTTTTCTTCTTCTGTCTTTTACCTTATGACATTCTCACTCTTTTATAATAATATTACTTTCTCTCACACGCCTGATATTCTTTGAAATATTAAAGGGAAATTTCGCCACGTTTTATGTGGCTGTCCAATCAGTATTGATGGTAAATGTAGTCAACTCAAGCAATAAATGCCTCAGTGCATGCTATATTGACTGAGAAAGCTGAATTTTCCTGCTCGCGGAGTTGTGCCGGCAGTGCCCACATGTACGAGAATGCATTGCACAGCTAATGCAGCCGCAGCCTTGGCCTCTCTCCGCTTTCTTCGGCTGTATACTCTGGCTCAAAAAAATATGGCTGAATATTCAAGTCAACCAAAACACTGTAAAATGCATCTTCGTCCATAACATCCTCTGCACTCACATTTTGTGATACCATTTTCACTGTTGGAAATGTAGCTAGTTTGCAATACAAGCGAAAAGAACATGGAAGTTTTACTTTTGAGCAGCACCTAGAGCACACCCCCCAGCTACCCAGAGGCGGAGACTAGAAATCCAAGCTGAAATAGCCTGTAGTTCTTCCTTACCCTCAACTACGTCACTGTAGAGATCAAATGATGGCACTGGTGCCGGAAGAACAACAGATTTTGCAGCTGCGCCCCAGAGGCACATAGAAAATCGGCAACAACTGCAGGGTTTTTCACACTATATCTCTTATTCGTATAGCTAGAGATAAAGTTGTAAATCTGCAAAAATGGTCCTTTAAAGGACCAGTGTGTAGGATTTAGTGGTATCTAGCGATGAGGTTGCAGATTGCAACCACATGAATACCACTCACCCTCCCCTTCCAAGCATGTAGGAGAAGCTATGATAGAAACTTGCAAAAAATGTGAAAAGCCCTCTCTAGAGCCAGTGTTTGGTTTGTCCGTTCTGGGCTACTGTAGAAACATGGCTGTGCAACATGGCAGGCTCCGTGGAAGAGGACCTGCTCCCTATGTAGATATAAAGGGTTCATTCTAAGGTAATGAAAACACAATGATTCTCATTTTCAGGTCATTATACACTAATTAAAACATCCATTCTGCTAGATGCCACTCAATTTTAACCTGGTGTGCCGGATTGTTTGTTACACAGAACTATCTGAGAAGTCGTCCTTGGAAACTGTTTGGAAAAGGGCATGCACTTTAAAAAAATACTTGGCAGGTGATTGGAAGCACCATCTGTCAATCACTGTCGTACTTTGAGAGGCAGCTGGATTTACAAGATCATGAGATCACTCAAGAATCCTCATAGGATGCTGATTGGTCTGAACCACTGGTGGTTCGGACACAAGTGCATAACTTGAGGCCTGACAAGATGGATTCTCACATGATCTTGAGATGTCGTGATCTCGCAAATCCAGCTGCCTTGCAAGGTAAACTAAATTCTACACACTGCACTTTTAAGTTTTTTCATGATAAAAATGAAAAGTTTGTCTTGGATCATGTCATCTTTTTTTTCTTTTTCCTATCTTGAGCTGTCTTGTACTCACTCCCCAAAAATCTGCCTGGTGTTTCTTTTTTCCTGTAATAGAAACAAAAGGTCAGCAGTATTTATGTGAATTCATGTTTTTATCTCATTGCTTGAAGGCTTCAGTTTTCAGTGGAAAAACAAGGGGGAGATACGGCTGAATCTTTGAACAGCTGTGTGATGTCAGAAACTGTAAAACATGCAGGTGAGGGCATGAAGAGGGATTAGAGTATGAAATGATTTGTGTTTGAATTGATCCCCAACACCTGTGGGAGGTTTCAGCCAACTACAGCTAAGCCCACACTTCTGACTTGATATGGACCATCTCCTTGCACATACTGTACACACACAGACACACACACACACACACACACATACTTGACTAATGCTTCAACTGGGACATCTCACCCAGGCATCTGTGTGTCTGCATGTGTGCCTGTGATGAAGGGGCCCCTGCTGTGCCCTGATGGGGACATCAATACCAGGCGGTTTAGACTTTCGACACACCAGCATCAGAGTGTGGAGAGAGAGCAGCAGGTGGAGTGAAAGACAGGCACAAAATGGAGGACAGACAGAAGGCATAATATTTAGCCTGATCATTATGTTGTATGGACATTATGTTGCTGCAAAGTTATCAAACTTGCAAAATACATGTAAACAAACAGATAGTTTATATGGCTTAATGTTACAAGTAACTGATATGAAATCAATTCAGCCCCAAACTATTAAAGATTATTGTAATAACACACCATATGTACCATAGGCAGGACACATATGGTCTTAGATTTAGTTGTTAATAATAATCAGGTCCCCTTTTATAATATCAGTTGATAGTAATTTTATTTTATGAGGACTTGCAATACCCGGCTGTGGCATGTGGTGAATGTGCACGCCGTGTTGAAGCAGGAGGCCCTGACAGCTAGCTCAGGTCAGAAGATGAGATGAAGGAGACAGCTGGGGAGGAGTGTGTGTTCAGGGATGGATGGATGGATGGAAGGATGGAAGGCATTCTCCAACTGCGCTAACTTTAGACCACACATGTCGGTAAACCTCCCAAAACCTGTCCACAGCGTGTCACCACTTGCTTCCATAAAACCCCCTTTGTAAGTGTGTGTTTGTGTGCACGTTTCTGGGTGCATATATTGGGGGAGCATTTCTCTGTTTGCCCAAACCAACTAGAGTGCATACATAAACAGCACAAAGGGGCCAAATCATTTGCTAGTACAACAAATCCTGTCTCTGTGTTGAAATTTCATTTTCTTTCCAGAAGCTTATTGTTTCAATTTCCTGCCCTGTGAGGCGAGTTCAAAAGTTCATGAACTCACAGTTGGGAGTGTGAACAGAATGTAGCTTGTGCCCACCAAGACACGACCTACAGACCTTGTTTCAGTGCCAAAATCTTCTGTCTCCCTCCACAGGGGAAACTTAACCAGGCCAATTAGTTTGAATGCAGAACTAGTTTTGGTTCAGCAGGAATCAATCAGAATCTCTATTATAAGAGGAGAGAATTGGGGACGGGATTACTGTGTTTGTGCAAGTGTGCATATATTTGATAAGTGTCAAGTTTTCTGTGTGTGGACAAAGCTAAAACGTGGATATTGCCTTGTTTTTTACGTATCTCTTCCTACTTCTAATGAATGCTTGGCATAAGAATAGCTATTTCCCTGTGTGAAATAAATGGAGACAGTCAATAAGAGACACCCACAGATATTGACACCAATGTACCAACACACATATACACATACATTAAATTCACACACCCCCTCCCCCCGCGCGCACACACACATACACACAGCTTGCTTCTAACACTAATCGCCTGCGGCCCTCTCTCCAGGACAGCAGAACAAAGGAACGCGGAGCATCTTTTAGCTTGTTTGACGTGACACAAAGCTCCATTAAACTGACAGAGTTCCTGCTCTGTCAAACTGGGCGTTTTAAACTGGGCTGAGTTGGGATCAAAGGCAAGGACAGGACTGACTGCTCCCACTTTGCAGGGTTTGATCGTGTTTGCTGCTCTTTCCAAAGAGAAACATGCATAGTCTTTTCACAGGGAAACAGAAAAGGGAAGTTAAGTTCCACCATTTGTGTATTCATAAGCAAGTATTCATAAGCAGGAGCCATCACAAACAAGTAGTAAAGAAACCTTATCAGTTCAAAACATTTTCACCTGGAGGTCATTCACGCCAGCAAGCTTTTCTGATTGCAGTGACGCACAGATTAAGCTTTTATTTTTGAAATATAGAAAATGTATTCCCCACTGCATTAAATTTACAGTTAGACTGCAACAAACATAGAAAACATGATCATAACAACAGTTTACAGCAGTTTACTCAACCAGACAAGGTTCTTAACAAGCACTTGTTAACACTTTTCAAATCATTTCTGCTTTTTTGAATATTTTTCCATTTAAATAGAGGTGTCTACCATATACCCCCAAAATGCAGACTGTCTATATGTTAACACCGAACAAGGTCTGTCTGCAATAAACACAAAAATGTAGCCAGACCAAGGCCTCAGTAATATAAGCCATTTATAATGAGAACACTACAGGGATAACTGCAAACTGGCCATGAACTATACAGTTTAACATTTGAAGGATGTATGTGTGCACATGGATGTAATGTACATGTATGTATTAAGATGTATGTGTGTGTTGGTGTGTGCCTTAGGGTGTGCATGCACATGTCTATATTATAAAGTGACCTTTGCTGCCCTATATAACACAGACATTGCCCACAGTAAGACATGCAGCCCGAGTGCCCGACACACCACTTAACCCCCTGCCTGGGACCTTGACAGCTTCTCCATGGGAGGCTGACCCTGAAGGTCCTACAAAACACTTCATACCAAACACACACACACACACACACACACATACACATGCACACAAACTAGCTGCATTAATACAGACTTACACCCTGCACAGACATACATACACAGTGTAAGAGCTAAAGGGCTATATAGCTTTTAAACAGGCATGAGGAGTTAGTAGAGAGGCCCATGTGTCAGCCCCCCACTGACAAAAGCACTGTTAATCCCTCTGGAGTTCCAGCTAACTGCTTGGTCCTCCTGACCGCCCTGCTATGTTTTTCTGCCTCTATATATCTCCCTGTGATATTCACACATGTGCTGTGACAGGCCTTAAATATATGTGAAGACACATATGTAGAACTATGATTCACTTTATCAAGCTGGAATTCCAAACATTTGCTCTTTCTCAAATATTAAAATTTGTGATTTTCTTTTTTATATCATTGCAAAATTAACATCTGCTGGTTTTGGACTGTTAGTCAAACAAAACAATACAGTATGCTTGCAATCCTTAATATATGCATGTGCCTACATACACAAAATATATGCTTGTTTTGCAGCTGAGCAAAGGATTACAAAGATCTTCTATAGTCCCTTGTTGGGGAACTATGCTGGTGGTGTCTTGTGCCGACGCTACTTATGAAGGACTTCCATCATCTTTTCATAACCATCTGCTCTTAAAACACTCTACCTTTTATAATCAGCTCTGGAAATGACCTCCTCTTTTCCTCCGCTGCCACATCAACCGCATCTCTTGTCTGCCAGAGCTCCGGTTCAATGATGGGAGTCATAACACTGAAGATGTCAGTGAATCAGGATTGTTTTTAAAAGTTATGATTGAACTTGAAAGTTGTTATCTGGACTGGGGAGAAAATAGGCCCCCATAATCTGATTGTGATTACTCTGATAGGTTTTCAATGTTAAGATGGAAATATTCATGAGTCCTTTGCCAACCATAGTTTTAAATTTAAAACTTGATTTGGATAGCTGCCTGGATGATAGCTATCAGGGAATATTGCATTATTTGATGGATATGTCAACACTGTCTCCAACAGTTGTATTGTGTAAATTTATTATGACTAAGACAGGTGTACCCTGTCTAGACTGATGCAGATAATGGCACAGGCAAAACATGATGTGATACAACAGAACATGTCATCACACGATGTAATCCGTTGGATCAAATATTTATTCAAACAACCCGGCAGTACAGTGAATTAATACACTCTTAATATGAGTGTCCCTGGAAAAATAAACCAAAAGTCCTGACACAGTTAAGCCTTCCTATTGAGCATGTGAATCAGACTATTCTGACATTAGCTGGGTAAAGTTCAGATCATGGGCTGGTTTCCTCTTACATAAGATGTCTATGTTATTCTGCATTTCACTGCACAGCCCACTTGTATCGCCCTAAGACAGTAATTAGTGTAAAAATGAATGGTTGATGTATCATCTCATTATGGGAACAAGCTAAATCCATTAAATTAAATACTTTGTAACTTTTATAAGAAGCATGAGCATGGCAGAACTAGTGGAGGTAAGATGTAGGTTATAGTGGGAAAATCAGCCTAGAACAGACATTTGCGTTGGGAATCCCAACAAGCATCACACCATTTTAAACTCGGTGGCATGGGTTCTTGATGCCTAACAAAACATATCCAGATATGATTTTATCTAAACCAGTCTGGCCACGCTCATGTCATATGAAACAATCTAGGTGTGATCAAGACTGAAATCGAGGCCCTGGACATACCCTGGAAATATGAGAGTCAAGCTTAGGGAGGAAGACATAGAATCAACCATTGAAGAAATGTCACATTTGATGACAACAAAACTCATAGACGGTTTACAACTGTAAAATCCCCCACTGCACTTGCTCACCTCTTTATAAGCAGCGATGCAGTATTATATACAGTAGATCAATACATGAAATGTTATAATGGTATAATGACAGCATGCCTGAATGAGTCAACATTACATATTAAGTAAAAGATGTAATAAAATGGTCTTCACTGTGATCTTCATAATACATTAAAATAGAAAATGTAATTTATAACTTCTCTACCATCAATCAAGGCAGAACACTTTTTTGGTGTTGTATTTACAGGAAATGCTTCAGTAAATTGGCTACTGCCTGCCTTTTCATCAGCTGTGTGACATTCATCTTTGACCTATTGTCTCATGAAAACAGCTTGTCAAAATTGACCAAAAGCAAAGTAAAAAAGCCTTTTTTGGTAGCTGGATGAGAATGCATTTTTTTAAGTAAATCTGAAGAAGTCTGAGAGGGTTACATTAGCTGTAGAGTATTCTCACTTTATAAGAGGCATCACTGAAGGAAAGAGGGAACTTGCAAGGTTTTCACATGACAACAGTGATGCATAGACATGCAGAACTATAGCTACAATCTGTCAGCAAAGCAATTACACACTACAGATGAGCACAGTTACCATTTGGCCTCCCATGGCTCTCTCTTTAAGTGTTACATACCTAACTCACCAAAAGCCTGACACGCACACCATGCATACACGCATGCATGCACACAGTAACACGCACACACAAACATGGGTATACTGTCAGTGGTTTGTGAACTGTGAAAGGGCCGAGGGTTTTATGAAAGTGGTGACATTATAACATCCTGACACAGCTCCATGGCAACCTACCTTGAAGGTCAGTGTGTGTTTGCCTGCGTGTACTTAGTGTATGGATATATAGTATATGGGGATGTCAGTGTGGGTCACTAAGTGCATGTGCATGTGCATGTGCATGTGTATGTGCATGGATGTGATGCAAGTCTTAATGATCGGTGCAATGGGTGAAAACATGGCGACCAGATACATACATGTTTGTGTGTCCTCCTTTCATCTTTTCATCACCGCTTTTCTGTTTTCATCCTTGCTTCTGTGTTTCTTCTACCCACATGTTTACCCTTTACCTTTATGTCCATCTCCATCTTTTGCAGCTTTTAAACCGTCATACATGCCTTTCTTCTTTTTCCCTCCTCCCACTCTGTGTCTCTCTTGCCTCTCCCACATGGTATGCTTCCTTTATTTTTTTTGTCCATATCTGCCCTTTTATTGCCAGTTTTCCTACTCATTTCAGTCCTCCATCCATCTGCTGATCATTTGTCCTGAGAGACAGGATGAGACAGGGACTGACAGGCGCTTACATAGCAACCAAAGAAGAAAAGTGGGTTGACTAACCTCCATAGACATTCTTCTGTAATGTGCCATATATACAGGTGGGCTACAGAGGGCAGCTGAAGTAAAAAAAGAAGCTAGGTGAGAAAACAAAGGAGATGTGCATATGATGCTGGTCTACTCATCATACTCTTTCTGTTTCTCTTGGTCTTTTTTAGACAAGTATTTTATAGTCTTTACACGTCAATAAGACATAAAATTATCTTCACCAGTAGAAGTACCAGGTCACCAAAGTTAAGTAATTCCCCGTCTTTGCTCACTCCAGGTCAGGAGGAAGGTTGCAAAGCCAGGTTAGATGACGTTCAGATTCACTGCTCCTGGGTCAGTCTGAAAGGAGTGTGGGTGTGCAGCTTAGCTGACAGAAGGTCATCTAGTTTGATTGGAATTCTTCAAAAGCTACCACGTTTATCTACAGATGTGTTGAGGGGTATACTGTTAAAATTATACATATTGTGTATTTTAACCCTGATGAAGGTTTAGTGACAGAAAACTTGGCTTTTGCTTTTCTTTTTTGGCCTTCTTGCAATAAACATTGTTTTCCAAGTGCAATTACCTTCTGAAAAGTAGGAGAGAAAGCCATTGTGCATTTTAAAACCATTATTTTTTTATTTTATTTTGTGACCACTTCATCTCCTTTAAAAAGACTCTTTCAGTCCAATTTAAGGTCTACACCAGGGCCATTATGCATTGCACCAAAGCATTGTTTTGTAAATGTATTGATCCTCTGAATAGTATAAGAAGAAATGAGGGAAAATGCATTTTAATTCAACAACCCAGATTTTTTTTTCATTCCAGTGACTGCTTCATCTTCTTTGAAGAAACCCTCTTGGTTCCATTTAAGTTTTGCATCAGGGACATTGAGCAATGTCACCTACTGTTTACAAATGCAAACACAAACCTGGGGATGTTAACTTCTATCATGTTTACGCATGTATGTTACCCCACCTATCAAAGTGTTTAGGTATATCACTTATAGTTATGTAAACATTAAGTGCTGCAACTTTCAGCAGCTGTGTGGGATGTTTGTGTTTATTTAACCTCCTAGAACATATTCATAGCTAGATGGTTATATAGAGGTCAGTACAGGTAATGGAGTAAACAAGAGACCAAGCTCTGTCTCTGTCTGGAGGATGTCCTTCTCACTCTATCGCATTAGGAAGACATGTTACACGGCTCAGAGCCGTTTCATTGCTGCTGTTCTGTCTCAGCTGCCAAATACCTTGTCACTATAAAACAATGACTTATGATTAATAGCAAACACATCTCCCACTCAATGATGTATGGCTATTAATTGACATTAACTGCCCATGTGTGACCGTGCATAAACTCACTTGCATCTACAACCGTGCACACACCCACTCTTGTCCCGGTAAACATGTCAGAGTGTACAGTATTTACAAAAGGATTGAAGTGGGTTTGGGGCAGCAGTGATTCAGGAGAATGGCCCCAGGGTATGACAGGATGTTGGGGGATGTGTCATTTTTCCCTGACTCCCTTGGTGACGAGCAGAGACATAAAGAAATCCTTTTACACACAGAGAGATATACACAGACCCGCACACACTCAGTCATTCACTCACATATATAGCCTACACACATCAGTGTTATACACCCATAAAAATGGTTGTTTGGCAGAGTAGAGTGTAGATGAGCTCAGAGGAAGTATCTGTCTGTCTTTTTTTTTTCCCTCTGTTTTGGACTTGAGTGTAGCATGCTGATGCAGACTACATCAAACACCCGCTGGAGCCCTACATCTCGCCGTTTCACTCAGCACCAAGAACAGAACAAGAACTTGTCTGTCAGTGCTCTTAATTCATTGTCTCCCTGGGGCAAAATGAGCGCTGACAGATATAAATGGCAGAAATGAATATCATAAGATCACAGTCAAGAGTGGCGGTGGTGGTGGTGGTGGTGGGAGGGGAGGGGAGGGGGTGGGGGGATGAGAGGGGAAGGATGGAGAGATGTGGAAGAGGGAGAGAGACAGAAAAAGAGAGGAGAAAGGGTCAATGAAACTATATGTGAGAAAGAGAGATGAAGGAATGCATGGGTAGGTCCCTGTACCCCCTCTCTGCTGACAGTCCGTATATTATACTGGCCTGACCACCTGCTCTGAGCCTGAAAGTACACCCTCCATAAAGCTACAGCAGATGGACATAGTAAAATGCACCATGACCAGCAGCTATTCACTCACATATGTGTGTCCATTACAACATATATGTGTGATTTAAAATTTGCCTGCGTTCAAACACCCACCCAGCCTTCCACGATGTCCCTGAGGCAATACCAGTAATACATGATACTCTATAGGTCTGATGTCTACGTGTCTTCTCCTCAAACCCCTCCTGGTGCTGTAAGCCTATCGGCCAGTTAGCCAGCCAGGAATGTGGCTGTCAACTCATATAACGAGCGACACTCACATACACATCCTCTGATTTCACTGCTCTCTCCTCCGTATTCTCCCTGGCTGTCTACAAGTATTTTGGAGGTTTCTTCTCCTCACAGTTTTATGTTTTTTGAACTTTAAAACATGTAAGACAGCACTACAACTAAATGAGAATAGAGAGAGAATGTGAAAGTTCTTAGATGGACTATTCCAGTCTATTACACATTGTGTCTTAGTTTTGTAGTTTTGGCCATCATCCCTAGAGGTAATTATGCTGTTGTAGTCATCAAATTAATTGCTGTGATCTATAGGAAACTTTGCTACAATCATGTCCGGTGCAGCAAGAAACACAAGCAGTCAGAAGATTATAGGGGTTTGAAACAAACCCCCAGTTAGTTTATTTGGAAGAGAAAACTAAGACAAAGTGAAATTATTGCACAAAATTTGTTCTAAACATCAGCACAGTTTACAGACTGACTTCCTGGCTTGACTTTGATCCATTGTACTTACCATAGTTGTGCACACACAGTCTGTGCAGTGAGGGATTATTACCAATATTTCAAGTGGTTTCGATAATTTGGCTAAACTGCCAGCTTGTTTATGACCAGTTTCAGTGCTTATGTTTCTTGCCCTTGTGGTACTTTGCTGTTGCAGCGTCACCATATCCCACTGTAGCAGAATTATCCTTTAACATCACCTCTCTCATTTTTGACATTTAATCTTTTTGAGCAGCTCTTGAGCCTAGTTACAGCCAAGGCTGCAGCACAGCTTGTGTGATTGTTAGACTGGTAGAGAAAAAGGCTGTTGTGTATTATGAACTGTAATATGAGTATCCCAGAAGGTGGTATTGTCATTTCTTGCCAGTCCCTCAGACAAAAAGAAAAATGTTTTCCATCTCCAGGCCTCAAAGAAAAGAGAATTGCTGAAATGGTGGGCTGGTGAAGAATTTAATTTTACAGTCAGGATGATTGTGGAAGTGGAAATACTGGATGCAGTTATTTGTTCCTCACCCCTCTCCTCACTCTCCATGACACTCCTTTGCCATCAGTAATAACAAGGTGAATTCCTCTCTAGATAGAAGGCAAAGTTCTTTTCTGACTGCTAAGAACAAGCATAATCAATTCCAACACGGCCTCTCTCTTTCTTTCCCTCTGCCTCTCTCTGTCTTTCAATTCTCTCATTTTGTTCCTACTCTCCTCTCTGCTCTCTTTCATCCTTTGAGCCCAAACCAATCATCTGTAATTAGACAACTGCACAAATTATATCGTGAAGCGTTTGCGATGTGTGTCTGTGGTGTATGTGTTGAAAGGTCCTGACTGGGCCTTTGCCTGTGTACTCTAGTCAGAGTTCAGTCAGAGTTCACCTCCTCTTGGCTAAACATATTTTCCCTCCGGACCAAAATCAACAAATGATCTTTTACTTTAGGAACATACACACACACACACACATCCGCATAAGCATACACACACTCAACGGGATATAGGAAAAAAAGTTTGGGGAAAAAACAATTGCAGATCTGCCGTTTAAGGTCCCAGTGCAATTCTAGTTTCTAGGTTACTGTGATTTGATTTATCAGGCAAACAGAACATTGCCTGAGGATATTGAATTGAAAATATATCAGATGTATGAATTTCAACAGGGAGAGGTGAAATAATGTAAATAGATCTGATTTGGGGTCACGAACGGGACGGGCCAAGCGAGAAACTCAGGCAGGCAGAAAAATTGAGGAAGAGAAGGGGAGAGGGCAAGAAAATAGATCAGAGGGAAAAAGAAGTAGATGCAAACAAAGATGATCTTTTATACTCAGGTAGAGGGGGCTTTGACTTTGTAATGCATGCGGCTGTCAGCTGTGTGTAAGCGCTGCAGTCTTGACAGTTCTTGTGAAAGTCTCTGCAGCTTAAGAACATCAAGTAGGATTTTTTCAGGCACTTCTTTTATATTTTGTCAATGCTAATTCATCTATTGTCCACGCAGAGAATCTTGAAAGACTTAGCCTTGAGAAGTGCATATTGGCTTTCTGTGATTTCATACTGTGTTGCCATTAAGAAAAAACATTCAAGTGTGAAAATTTCCCAGAATATCAATCTTTCTTTATACTAAACAAGCAGAACATGTCTTACAGGATCCTTTTAATCCCCTGATATCCTGTATTAGCAATCACAGCCGCCTCTCCTTCTGGGTCACACCTTTGAGCGATGGTATTTAGAGAAGCACGCGACTGTACGGCGGCATATTGAAAAGTTCCTCTTCCTATTGAATCTCACGTATTGAACTGCTTAGATGACTCTGATTGCTCTCTGCCTCTACCTGCTGAGCTCTTGCTCTCCTTTTCTCTGTCTTTCTCTTTCATGCAGGTTAGCTATCTCTCTCTGTCCTTTTTGCTTTCTGTCTGCAGCCACCGGTGCACAGCTCAGAGAAGTGGCTGATGGGAGTTCATTGGGTACAATGTGTGCGTGCGAGCAGGGCCTGTGCGTGTGTATGTGTACGTGTAGGTGTGTGTGTGTGTTTGTCTCTCTGTGAGTGTGTGTGTGTGTGTGTGTGTGCTCGAGTGTATGCACAGCAATGTCACTGGGCTGTGTAATTGAAATGGAAATGAGCCAATCAGCAACTGCAGTGGTGTGCCACCTTACCCTGCATTCACTTCACTGTTCCAGCTCTCCCAAACTCACTCTTTCTGTTTGTAACTCAGTGTTTGTGTGTGTGAGTGTCTCTCTCTATCTGTATGTGTGTGTGTGTGTGTGTGTGTGTGTTTGTGCTGACAATACTTGGCTCTTCAGTTTGAGCCCTGAGGGCCTGAGGAGGTGGTGTGAAAATGTAATCAGTTGGTAATAAAGATTATCTTCCTCTCTCTAACTCACTCACGTACTCACCAGCTAACACACACACACACGCACACACACACACACACACATATTTACACCCACGCTCTGTGTCCAGCTGATTTCCCTGGCTTTGTGTTGTGACCCATAGCTCACTGTGACAGCTGTGCCATAACAAAGACATGTAATTATCACCATTTGACAATTAGCCTGCCATCCAACTTTGCTCCTTAATTACCTATTTTACTGCTAGAAGGAATCCTCTGCCACTCTGTTCTGCCACACTTTTTAACAAGAATAAAAAAGATTTTTGCTCATGATGTTGCCAGAAGTTTGTTGCAAAATACAGAGAAATGATTGTAGTGGTTGGGTGGAGTGTTTGTGTGTGTGTGTTTTAACGTGTGTGTGCATGTCTGTGTGTGTGGCATTGAGTTATTCAGTGACAACTCCATCTGGACAATTTCTTATGTGATTTATGCAAGCTTTTAGCTTTCATCTCAAGAATATGATAAAAATACACATGTACTGTATAAGAGTGTGCCACCAGAATAATCAGACTTTTTCAGTAAGCATAAACACTTAATTGCTAAATTTGTATATTTAACAATTAGATTTGCATTTATTCCATTTACAAATGTGTCAGCAATTCTCACAATTAATTTGTCTCCTGCTTTAATTTTTATAACTTCCATTTCGCTTTAATTTAGATTTAATTTCTCTTTCATTTAAAAAGCCTCTAAGCTGTGTGCGACATCAAAATTCAATGAGTTCCAACTCATAGAGCAGCAACAAGAGCTCTGATTGGCCAGTTATGTGATTCACAGTGCTGCTGCCAGTTCAACAGCTGGTGATTTTATAACTGTAATGTTTAACAGTTAAAGAAAGAATATGGATATAAATGTATTCATTTACCAATTTCATATGTTTTTACATTATTTAAATATTAATTTAATTAATAAACATATAACAACTTTTAAAAATGTGTTTATTTATTGAATTATAATTAATTACTGGAAAAATCTATAACTATTCTGATGATGCACTGTAGACTCCATATCGCTGACACACGCACACAACAAACAGCCAATTCTGATGCAGCTTTAATTTACATTTTCTTTTGTGCCCACTGCATTAGTTAATCCTGCAGTATCTTTCCAATTACTCTCTTCTATTGACCCCTGTACCATCTCTCCTGCCTATATTTCACTCTTTGGGATTCCAACAGAACACAGCCTTGATTTACATTCTATTGGTGCAACCTCTTGGTGCTTGTGTGTCCTACAGCGACGCTGACGTATGTTTGAACAACACATGTCCGTTTTGTGGTAAAGAACGGTTTCGTCTCTCTGCTGAAAAGCAAGAGACAGTTTATAGGACAGCAGCAGCTGATTAAAGAAACCATTGCTATAAACAAAACACCGGCTGCATCTAAAACTCCCACATTAGTCCCTTGATAACCGGGTTTTTATAAGGACAATAAACATAGCTTTCTACAAAATACAAGAAGTTTTCCGGGACACATCTTGATGACAATCCCACGCTGAATAGACCTGGAGAAAATTTACAGCTTTGGCTGCACACACAGAGTCAAGTCACACACACATATAGGTTCAATGGAATCTCCTTTAATGATAAATGCATGGTTGAATAACTCCAGCAAAGACTTGGATTCTTTGGGAGCCTGGCAGCACTATCTGCAGTATTCAGTCTTGCTGCTTCTTTTTTGTATTCCCTCACCCTCTTTTGGAACCAGGTCCTTTCTCTCCCTCCCTGTCTGTTTCTCACCCTCGCTCTCTTTCTCACTCTGTGCCATTAGCAGCTTCTGGCTGTCTCACTGCTGTTCCTTTGCCAATGTGCCAGGGAGCTCACTGATCTGATAACACCAACCTAATGTATGTGCGTGGATGTGTGTGCACGTGGAGGTGTGTACTGGGCATGTGTTTGATGCATATATGTGTGCGAGCGAGTGTGTGTTGCATGTTACAAATACATGTCCTGTCCCTTTTTATGTGCTCACTCACCCAAACATCCTCTGCTTCATTTGCAGTCAGGGCCATGAGCCACTATTCTGACTGCTGAGGCAGGGAGAGAAGGGCAGCTGAAACACACACACACACACACACACACACACACACACACACACACACAAGTGTGACCATTAAGTCAGTGACATTTTAAAGCAGTGAGGGAGATGCATGGCTCTTCCTGGACATCCTCAGACATGTTTTAAATGAGATGTTACAGATGAGCTGCTCCATGCCTTGGTTGTAAACACCCTCACATTGGTATTTACCCTACACGGGTAAACATAGAAAAAAACATTTCATGCTAGCTCACACACACATATATACACATGAAGAGCAGAGCCAGGGGAGATATAGTATATGAACACAGAAATGAGAAATGGCTGTGGTTAGATTTGCCACTTGATTGTTACATTAATCATTCAATTATACCAACATGAATTAAGTGACAAGTGAAGGCGCCTAAACCAGACTGCTCAAATTGCTATGTGATCTTCAAAACAAGTGGTCTGGTTTGCATTGGGATTGGAACTCTGTGTAGTTTTGTCTAGACATACTGCAGACTGAATCAAATGCAGCCAAGCAGGATAAACATTTTCAACGCATATATAGCGACTTGATCTTACAAAATCCACTCTTTAGAGTCGGAACTCAAACATCATTGAAATAACGAGTAGAGCTGTAGTCTTGAATAGAGAAAGCAAATAAGTGGGTGGAAAGAGAGTGACAGGGAAAAAGAGGATAATAAAGACATAAAAGTGCTGACATTTATATGCTGTCGTGCAGGATATTATTTTCATCAGCATCTGAAGAAGTCTGAGACATTTAGCGCCAATCAGTGAAAATGTTTTTTTTCTGCTGGTATTTTTCAACCAACTGCAAGAATTCTTTTAGGACAAGTCTTAAGAAAATCTTTTTAAGACGTAATGGACATTCTGTAAATGAGAGCAACAGAAAAGATTGCACGGCGAGAGAAAGAGGTCACCGTGATACGAGTGCACTGCTTTAGTATGTTAATCCTGAAGCTCCAGAGTCCTCAGGATAAAATTATTTTAGCCTGTTATACGCTCTGCTCTTTGTGCGTTCTGGGGCTTGAGGAGGCCTTCTTATAGACAACAGAAGCGGTTTCAATTAAAAGTTTTGTCAAAACTCTTGTCAGGTTGTGCTCTTACAGTATTAAAGACTAGGTCTCAATTATAACCTCACACCATCTGTCTTCTGGGAGAAATGAGTCTATGGCACCAGCTGTGTGTGTGTGTGTCCGCGTGTACACTTGTGCAACTTTGTGTTTGGCATGGTCAAGAGTGAGTGCTAAATTTAAAGGCATCCCCAGCAGGTTTACAGGTGTTCAATGTTTTCTCTGTGAAGTCCCCTGTGACCCTAAGGTTACCGTCATACCATCCTAGACCAAACCAGAAACTCCGAACAAACACAGAGTTAGATATTGCTCTCTAATTTTGGAAGCTGTGAAAATTTCACAGGTGAGAGACCCTGTTTTGTAGGCAGCAGAGAAGAAATGGTGTGTGTGTGTGGATGTTAGCTTGTGACAGTGTGTGGCCTTTTGATGAATCTGCCTGTATGTATTAAAGCCCTCTGACCCTGTGTGGCCTGTTCTAGATCATTGCAGTTGTAAAGATGCCTCAGTGCACAGCCCTCAGAGACAGCCAGGCTCTGTATTTTTCCTATCATGACATTTACTGTCTGGAACCTCCTGTATCATTTCTACTTTGCACTCAGCTTGGGTTTGTCTGTCAGTATGTTTTTAGGGAGGAAAAAAACCCCTCAAGTTAAAGTGTTTTTCTTGTGAAGAGATCTGTTTTCTTGTAAGGATATTTTCTCGGAATTGGATACTTCAGTTTGCTATCATTCAGAAGGCTGATGTGCATATGTGCGAGTAAATATGTGTTGCAATTACAAATTTATAGATAAACCAACCCACCCAAATTCATTGAAGCCAGAAGATGAGCGCGCTGGTGCTTGTAAATTTCCACACAACATTGAAGGAGTGCTGAGAGATCAAACCTGTATTCCCCGCTGTATGTGCTGAATTCAAACGAACTTTTATCTAGAATAATTGATGGAATGTTCATACGTTTAGTCATAGCTGTATTTATATATTTGTAGAAATAAAATTAGAGCTTGAAGTGCTTGTAAAATATTGAAAAGCAGGCTGGAGGTCCATTGACGTTGAGGAGGGTAGAGGAAAGTGGTGATAAAAAGACAGAGATTAAATATTGTATTCTCACTTTGCTTTGAATGTGGACCAAAACCTTTGATTGATTGCCCAACTATACTTAATATGAATACTAAAAAGTTGACCTTTTCCTTTCTTTATTCTCTTCTGTTTTCAAACTAGATTCCACCGTGGGGACTACCACATCGACGTGTGCATAAATGACTACCTGGATGTGTACTGTCCCCACTACGAAGACACAGTGCCTGAGGAGCGGACGGAGCGCTACGTCCTCTACATGGTCAACTACGATGGCTACAGCACGTGCGACCACACTGCCAAGGGCTTCAAACGCTGGGAGTGCAACAGGCCGCACTCCCCAAACGGGCCACTCAAGTTTTCAGAGAAGTTCCAGCTCTTCACTCCATTCTCCTTGGGCTTTGAGTTCAGACCGGGCAGAGAATATTACTACATCTGTGAGTCTTCATCATGATTATATTATGTATAGAATGCATAAATATGGATGGCAAATTAAAGGAAAAGCCAAGAGAATGTGTTTCAGTAAGTATTTCGGCCACCATGAGATGCAGTTTCAGCACACTTTGGGATAGATTTAACAAGTCTCTGGAACTCTACTGGAGAAATGAACAGCATTCTTCCAGAAGACATTTTCTAATTTGATGTTTTGATGATGGTGGTGGAGAGCACAAGATTCACCTCAATTTCAAACCATTTAAGACACAATTTTCATCATGGGATAAAGGTGATCATAAGAATAATGTAATGATTTGCAGTGAACCTACCTTTTAAGGGGACAAACTATGCCAGAATAAGGTTTTCCACTTATTTTTTCAGGCATTTCCTTTAGTTTGTCACCTGTCTGTAGGTACGACGGAGTGAACGAAAAGTATAACATACTAATATCATGGAGCTGCACTACTGCTAAAATAATAGAGTACTACAATGTGTGATATGTTTCTAAAAGCTGCACAAAAACCCACAAGTGTGCACAGAAAAACAAATTTAAAAAATGAAGCCATATAAATTATAGCCTAACTTGTCATGGATTATAAACCTGGATGGCCCTTTCCTGACCCATGTTTTTATTCTATGTGTTCTGTATGAGCCATGTCAAAGACATATTTCCACCACTTTAAAATGGACAATTACATTTTCTGATGCTGAGTTTGATTTTAATACTACAGAGCCAGACACACACACACACACACACACACACACACACACACACACACACACACACACACACACACACACACACACACTGTTCCTCACCCTTATTTTCACAACTTTACTACAGAGCTTTGAGAGTGGCATTACAGTGATCTGAGTAGACGCTTTCATGTTCTGCTTGCAGCTGAGCTTTTCACACTGCTCTCCTCGCTCGTGGAAAACTCTTCCCTAAAATGGCAATGGAATTCATGGGGAGTTAAATTGAGACAGTTTGAAAGTTATAGCTTACTTCCCCTGCTGCACAATACTGTATCCTTCAAAAAAGGAGTACCCTCCTCTCCGCATTTTGTTATGCTCCTATTCATCTCGTGTTAGATGTTAAGTTGTCTGCTTCTTGGCATAGGAACTGAGTCTAACTGAGTTCATCTGAAGTTAAAGCCCCTGGGAAATTAGGTTTTATCAAAGCAAGGTGATAGAGTGGAATTGAGTTGAATTCGTCCTCCCACTACAGACTACACGCACATGGGAGATGGAGGAGTCACTGTCAGTAGGCGCAGTCACCGCCACTTGCTCAAAACACATTTGTCACAGGGATACGCTGATATTAGAAAATTGGAAGCACAGTTATGTTCTCATATGGGTGGCATTAGTATCATATCATGGTGTATGCATTATTGCTTCAGCTGTTGAAGGAAAAGGTTAAGGGTTTTGTGCATTTTTTGAGCGAATGTATGAGAAAAGATCTATAAATTCCTTCTGAGCGAGGGGGTGTCCGTTTTAACAGTTAACACTCTCCAGTTGAACACTTCTAGTTTTACTATATCTGTTTATCTGGAAAATTTAGCCTGTGGTGTTAATGCAGCTCTAGATAGCTGTCAAACCCCATTTCTTTGTGTTTTCTGCCACTTTAAAAGACACCGTTGATAGAGTCAGCTGAGCCGTGCTAAGAGGTCTATACACCCTGAAATCTGTTTTCTAAATTGGCACCTTTTTATGAAGCAGTTAACCTAACAGTGAGCCAAGACTTCTGTCTTTTATACTTTTCATGTGTTTCGTTCTCTTTCCCTGCTCCATTACACAGTAGAGTGCGGGCCTAAAAAAAACAAAACAGAAAAGTTAGCCGTTGTTGCCTTGGTGACTAAACGTTCTTCTTTCTCAAGCTTGTCCACAAAACAAATCGCCTGAAATCCAAAGGCCTTTCAACAACCAAGTGTTTGGCTATTTGGCTGTTTAAAAAATAACCAGATTTTCTTTTGTTTTTATAGCCAATTTGCATTGACAGTCATACTAAATGAGACTACACTCCCTCAAGTCTCTATTTCTAACATTTTCTTTTTTTTCCATTCCTGTTGAGAGATGCTTGTCCTAAGGGCTAGATTAAATTACACTGCAACCGACAGGGCTTCCATGGAACACATCCATTCTGGTGTAGCATGCCATATTGGTTTAGTGGCCCGCGGCTTCATTGGCTATTGAATGATTCTAGCATATAGCCTCTCTGGCTACTGTGGCGGATATTAAAGTCATCTACCATGAAGTCATCTGACATGTGATTTCCCACTGCCATTGTGTCCAGCCTGAATGTCCATACGAAGCAGGGGGAGATGGCTGCTGATGGATTGGACAGTCTCTTTAGTGGACAGAATGTAGAGCTTAAGGGGAGAGACTGAGAGAGGCTGAGAGGTAGTTACATTACTACACCTGCCAATTCATCTACAACATCGGTTTCTGTCTCTACTATCATTATCATCATCACCATCATCAGGAAGTCTTCCTCATGCCCTAGAAGTAGAAACATACAAGGCCTTTCAGGTTGCAGTGGCTTGCATCATTTTTTATTCTTCTTTAATCTTAAGAATTTGGTGATGAATACAACTTTCTAACTGAGAAATAAGCAAACAGGCTGGGAAGTTAAACCACAACAGGGAATTTTTCAGAAGAGTATAACCTAATTGCTGAAATTCTCTTGGGGATTGCATTTTGGCTTAACATACTATTATTATAAATATTCAGGAGTTAAGATGGTGAAAGAAATAAATTAAAAAACATTGGCTCAGGCTTGATTATCTCTAATCTTTTTAAAAGAGTAAAACTGAATGTCTAATCTTATTTGTACACTCATTGGTGTGAACTGCAACAATTTAGGGTCATCTGAGTTTAAGTAAACTTTTCAGGAAGATTTCTCAAGTTCTATTGTGCGTGTGTACTGTAAGCTTACATGCACAGTTACAGGCCAACTGTTGGTAAAACTTTCCTGCAATTTGTTTCAAAAGTGTTCATCCACTCTTAAAATCACTCCAATTCGATGATGAAAACATTCCTTTGTAATCTGTGCTCCTTTATCCCCTCCATTTGGTAAAGTGTCTGTCTGCTTAAAGGCCCCATGAAATGAAAAATACATTTTCCCAGTTTTAATCCTGTGTCCCTGTGTTAATTGTTCATTTATCTCATTATATGCCAAATATATGTCAAAAAATCAGTATCAGAGTATTTTTACATCAAACTCCCTGTCTTTTCTCCTCCTGTAAAACGGTTTCAAATGTTTAATGACTCATCCTACACTCAGGAGTGTTTACAAAAGTTCATCCAGTCAAATGTGACTTTTGGCAAGTAGCTAACCACACCGGTCATATAAAACTGCACTTTGCCGTTTGTGGGTCGTAGAGGCTAAGAGAGCAATATGGAGAGAAAAAGGAAGAGATGTGTGTTTGGATATCATTGGGCAAAAACTTTGTTTTCATTTCCAAAACAATGTGGCTGCTTAGGTCTAATTCATTCATCTCTCCCTTGTCCTCCTCCTGATCTAACAACAGGTGAGTGAGGTGTGTGTGGAGCCAACAGTCCTCTGTAGCTCCGTTTCTCTCTGTAGCTCTGTATTGAGCTGAACTCTAAGCCCTGCTCACTTTTTAGCAATCCAATCCAAAGCAAAAGATTTGATTTAAATACTTTTTGTAACTGTACACCGCTCAAATATTCTGTTTCACTGAGAAATACGTCACAATACAGAAGCTAAAGACTTCCGTTTCATGGAGCCTTTAAGCAATGATCTCTTCTTTCATCACGACTTATCCCACATACTGTATAAATGTGCAAAGCCACACCAGAAAGCATTTACATATATCATCTTTTTAAGTTCTTATGACTAATGAGTTAACAAAACAATGTATAACATCGCATCATCTGCCAACTAGGTGGCAAAAAAACCAATAAAGAACACGCTGAAATAATTTAAAACTAAAATATCAAGAATATTTTATTTAAAATTGGCACAATACACTAGCACTGCTGCTGCGAGAAGTTGAAGGAGGAGGACCACACACAGACTTGTTCGTTTCATCAACAACTTCTTTATTTAAACAGCACTGTGCTGAATCAAAGCCCAACATTTCGACTTACGCCTTCATCAGGGGCCAAACAGAAATACTGGGTTGAAAACCATTTCTCATACATTTCTAAACATCACGGCATTCTGCAAGATAATCACATAATTTGGTAATTAAGCCATCATCTGTGTCACCTGCATTGCATTGATGTTGCAAGAAGAAAAATAGCCCCTTTATGAAAGGATGCTTGTCAAGAATCTGTCCTACCAAAGTGTTTGCGTAAGATGCTGAATCTGTCACTGCTAATCTTGACTAATAATAATGATAAAATAAAGTGTATTGTACATGGAGGCAAATAACCTTTTTCAATGACAGCTACTGGGCAACCTCAGTCAGAGCTTACAGTATTCAGTCAGACCTAAGATAGTAAAACAGTGTCTGTTTCCTGGAACAATAAGTCTGACAGGATTCCGTGCATGTTATTACTGTAGCAAAGACAGTGTTGGGCAGATGAGTTATTGTGCAGTTTCAACAACCTTTAGTGTTGTCATTTCCTCTCAGTCTTGCTGCCATAAAGTACTCAAATTCCTCCTGCTGGAACATTTGCAGTGGTATAGTGCCAGAAGTTTGTCAGTGTCTTATAACACCATACTTGCTTAATGAAGTGAAGGCGTTTCTTAGCTCTTTTTAATAATAATCAATGTTATGTGTCCAGGTTGATTTCTGAGATGTGGATGCCTATTGAACTATGAAACAGTCTTGTTGATATTTAACTTTAAGACTGTTATTGTGACAACGGTTTGCCAGCTACCTTGTGATGATATCCAGTCTCATTACTGTTGCTAATGAGAATAACATACTCTGTTGTCAAATTTGAGGTTATCAATGTGCTGTGCAGCTGTGAGTAAACTTTGATTATGCTCTACCACTAGGCTCATGCTGCATATTTTTAGGGACACTATTCAGTATCAGTTGTCTCAATATTTTGTGGTTTATTTCTATGTTGAGGCAAAAGTCAACTTAGTTCTACATGTTGTGATTACTTGCAGTTAAATTACTGCAATTACTTGATCAAAAGTCCTACATGACCCTTCCTGCTCTTGTGTGCAACCTGAATGTACCCAGTTTTTCGATGAGGATCATAAAATGTTCATCTTACCATCTCTTACTGTGCACAGCAATGTTAAAGTACCCCTGGCCAAATATCTAAATAATGAATTTCAAACAGTAATTAGTGACTGATTAATTTCATAATTCTTTAAATATTTAGTGACTTATTAATTTTTACTGATGTGAGGTCTCTAATAAGTCAAATTTTCGAATTCACTGCCTATCCGTGTGGACATTACACTACAGACAGTGACTACAACTAGCTTCAACAAAGCGAAGACATTTCTACTGTATAAGGTATGATGATATCTGCAGTTCAGCACAAAGGAAGTGGTCAGACTTTGCCCTTGTAGCCCATTTGCCTACATTGTGTGAGTGCGTAGTGTAGCATAGCTAACAGAGAAAATCGCATGCATCATTACCTGCTGAAGCAGGCTATGCACACCTGCACTAGACAGAAATGTCAATGTGTCCTGAGGCAGAGGTCACTATCCATAAGCATGTGAGGTAGAGGTTAGTTTCAGTTACTGTGAATATGCTTATGTACTTGAGAGATAGCAGTACATCATCTAGGAAATTCATAAACTACAGTCTTCCTTTGGTTTTATAGCACTGCTGTAAAAAAATCTATATTTCATAGATATCACACTAGTATTCATTTAGAGTAACCAGTGTTTTACTACATACAGAATGGCAGAGATCTTATATATAAAACAGGGCTCATACAGAGTATCAGAATATTAATCTTTTCCTCGTTTCTAATTTCTTTCTGAAACCAAATGACCTGAGGGAATGGGGGATGAAAAATCAGCCCACAGTGACGTGATTGATTAGCTTTCTTGTTTGTAGATGAAAATTAAGATGTCAAATCATATTCCTGCGGAGAAAATGCCCGTTAATGGTGTTTTCGCCCTATGAGTTTGATGCGGGTCGAGAGTTGATTTGTTGCATCTCTGATAAAATTAGAGCAAGGAGACAGGGTTCTGCTGTCATCTGCTCCAACAACAGAAACAGCTTAATCAACGCCAGCAGGACAGAGGGAATTTACTCAAATGGCGGTCATAATTCTTCAATTTTGTTAGCATCAGCCTCTTCTCTCTGTCTGAGGCAGGTAATTGTAGACAAGAAGAAAGCTGGAATCAGTCATCCTTTTGCAGGCAACAACCAGCTGTGTTTTCTCTACAGGTCAACACAAGACAGACTGACAAGGGTGGCTGAGAGAGAAAGAATTAACAGAGGAATACAATGAAGATGTAAAATTTACAGATTCAGAGAGATGCGGAGGGTAATCTAATGGTGGCCACATATGCAAGCAATTCAGCAAAACGCAGTATTAGTAGCGAGCGAGTTGCAGCTCGGAAGTGTCTGCTTCTTTGACAACCAGAGGGGATAAGCGAGGACAGTGGGAGCTCTTCTCGGGTCAGAGTTCACAGTTCATTCATGGTTTAAGTGAAACCCATCTTGCAGAATGCTGATGCAAGCTTTTTTTTATAATATGGACAGAATCCACAATCTTGTATTTGAGTGATTTTAATCTGAAAAGGGCAGAAATCCAATATCGGTGGCAGCTCTCTGCAAGAGATGACTGAGCAGTGTTATGGTGTTTTTAGGCGTGTAAGATGTGTGGCAAATAGGAAACCACTTGGTGTGTTCATGCAGTAGCAGAGTGGTGGCAGAAATGGCGTTTTCTTGTCGTCTGACTTGTTCACCTACATAGACTGGTAATGCTGCTCACGGAAAACGCAATCAATAACAGCTTTTTGTCTCACTTGTGGTTGGAGTTATTTTATAGATATTTCTGGCTCTGACACTGCAGGAAAGGATGATATTACAGTTACACAGAGTCCTGAGGAGAGTCTGTGGCTGATATCAAATGAAGAACTTGCTAAAATTGCCAACAAAACCCGGAGGGTGGGCGATGATTCTACCCATGTTAGATTACAAAATGAAAAGCATTTGCTGAGACTTCAATCACTCTGCAGATGCCCGTAGGCCAGTATGCAAAATGCAACACAAGATTGATCATAAATACCAAGCTAACACGCAAGAAAACCTTTTGATATGCATAAGGCTTTTTTTTCCACGATATCATGAGGTCTTATTCAGCTTTAGTGGACTGCTACTCACACACAGAGCTCAGACGGATTCTCCAAGACGTGGACTTGCTGTCTTGTGATTGATCATAAATCCTGTGATGCACCAAGCTCCTTCAAGCAGCTCTCGAGAGGGGAAAGGAGTAGAGATAGTGGAGCAGGCAGCATCAGGAAAATGACATTAATGGACAAATGAAATAGAGGCAGGGGACGGAGTATAGAGTCTGTATTTTGGTGGAGCTATGGGAGGGTTAGTAATAATGACAAAGAGCTGGTGCTGTTCCATTTGTGATACAAGGAGGGGACCTGCATATGGACACCATCATAACTCAGCCCCTTTCATCCATTCACATGAAAAATCAACCCTGTCATCAGCATTCAGAAATGATCCGACAACATAGAGTAATGTGACAGAAAGCTACACACGTACATGCTCACACGGATACGCTCATGTACAATATGTATGAGCAGACTTACAGAGAAGCCACACAGATGCATGCTGTCTGGAATGCATTATGATAATCCTGATAGATGGATAGACATTCCACCACCTCCCTCGCCCCTGATTTCTACATCATTTCTTGTCTTCCCTTTTCATCTCATCTTTCTATTTGGATGACAGTACTCCCTAACTAACTCTCCCTGTCTCTCTTTTGCACCAGATAACCATCAGCTTTGTGTTTTCTCCCCTTCAGATTGCATGTTATATACACACACACACACACACATACACACATACACAGTACATGCACATGTAAGGGCCAGTCACGAGGGAAAGGGGAAAAAAGCTGAATAACACAGATTACATACACATCATGAGATTTCAATCTACTAGAACACATATGCAAGACAACACTCCATAAAACGATGGAATGAGGGAATAAGTATCGGAAAAATCATGTTCCATCACTCCTGTAGTGTTCTCAAGGCTCATGGTGGCCCTTCACCTTACTGAGACACTCTGTGTTGGTTTTTCCTTTCATTTGTCAACCATCTGTATATGCATATCAAACACACACTCATGCACACGTTTGAAAATGGTAACAAATCAATCAGTTCAGTCTACTGGCTCCTGAGAAGATCCAATTACAGAACCAAACACTGTTTTAGGTCTGGCCATGACAAGCTCATTTGAGTTTCAAGGGTCTCCTTTCAAAAATAAACTGAAAACAGTCAACCAGCGAGCTAGCCCATTGGCAAGACTTGGCTAATAATAGAGCATGAGCTAAGTCATGGCACACTTGTTGACAGCCCGAAGAAAGCGGGGTGAGGGAGAAAAGTATCTAATCAAGTTATTTGAGTTTGACCGCCAATAAAGTAGTCATCACTTTGTCTGGCACAGAACAGAAAGGCTGTGAAAAGCCAAGAGATCAGATGAAAGTAGGGCAGCCGAGAGCTGCGATTCAAAGGGCATGAGCTTTCTTTCTCTGCCTATTATGATTCATACATCTAGCAGCCGTCTTCAGGAGCTGATTATGATTCAGTATTACAAAGACAAGGACATGTTATCCTGGGCCATTAACACATACATTATTAACTCAGTCCATTAGTCATTATATTTAATTGGTTATTGTTGATTTATTTGTTCTTTTTCATTCTTCCTCTCTTGCAATATACACATTTGTGTGGACACACACCCGCGCACACACGTTTATTAGTGGGTGGATACCAAGGCCATAACAATATTATTATGATTCTTTGCGATACACTAAGTGCAGTAATGAAACATTATTATGTACTGTGATTTATTATTCTGTGGCTCCTTTTAAAAGCCAAACTCCCCCTTAAATGAATAAATCACCAAGTTCATTGTAATTTGAGTATGAAGATATGAATAACTTGAATGCATTTCAAGCGTTTTCAGACTTTCATTCACTCGCTTTTCATTTTCAAGAAGACAGAGTAATTTGTTGGAGCATCATTATGTGGTCTTTCACAAAATTATGACACTTGACGTACATTGACATAATAGCAAAGGGAAATATTTTTATCCTCCACACTATAACATTGATATACAATGGCGTGAGGAAACTAGTGCAGTGTATAATTAGGTATTATTGATTTTAATTCACTTTCTCCACTCAACTCATTGCTTCCTTTTTCTCTCACTCTTTTCCTCATTGCTTATGACCTCATCACCTCAGCGCAAGTGGCATGAGAGATGACTTTGGTTCTCTTTTTGTGGAGGTTGAAAGATGCAAGGAAAGAGCAAAAGGCCAGCTATCACCGGGGGGGAAGAGTTTATGGTCCCTCTGCTGCCTGAATCCAAGTCTTGCTCCTCCTGTTCCTTCATTCCCTCCTATTGTGTGTTCGCTGTAGTAGCATCTGGTTAATGGGCCTCTTCAGTGGATAGTCTCTTCCATCTTCTTACACGCAAACATTTTCTGCATGCTGACAAACATACACATGCACATGCACATAGTTTCTATTCTATGTGCTGCTCTGAAGTTTTAAGTTGTTTTATCCTTTTTATTTCTCCTCTTTTTGTTTGTATCTGTAAAGAAGTATGCTGCTTTGTAACCGGTTGAATGTGGGAAGGACATTTCATGAAAGACATTTGTGGGTAACTGTGCACACATAGAAAAAATCTTATTGCACATGGGTTCATACTGTATGTGTGTGCTATTGAAGGCATTAAAGAGATTATCTTGGACGGTGGAACAGTTGATATTACCTATTGGAAGGGTCATTTAAATATTTTCTCAGTCTCTCCCTGTCTGAAACTTGCTTGAGTCTTTTGAATTCAAGGTTTTCTTATGTGTATTTAGTTCAGCATTGTCCTCTTTTGACTGCGCCCACACCCTGAGATCGAAGGACAAGTGTTAATGAATCCCAGCAGTGATTTTTGTACACAGTATAGAAGAAATGTCTTCTGGCTGCAAGCTGTCTAATTGGCTAGATGGAAATGTGTGTAGAAGAAGGCACAAAGGGCCTGGAAAGTAAGTATTGTCTGTTTCTGTCCTCTCCTCTGGACAGTGGTTTATGTGAACTCTTGGGGCCAGATACATAAAACTCTTTGTAGATTCATGACTAGAACTGCGTGTATGCACAAAGCCAGAAATATGCATATGCATTCTTTTTGTCAGATTTATGAAGCCGTGCGTACGCATGGTTCTGTTTTATAAATCTCAGTCATTGGGAACTTGGCACATGTGCACGAGCCTCATTTCCTCTCCCACAATGAGCCATATATGGATGAAGACACACCCTGAACCAGCCGTTTTCATATCGGTACACCGCCTGCTCCTCCAGTCTTTACACCTGTCATTGAAACAAACAGGAAAGAGGAAGTGCAGTTTCACCGATTGTGTTGCACCGGCAAGGTTCTCCTACAGGCAGAACAGCTGTCATTATGCATGGCTGTGTGACTCTTTATACCATCCATATCATTAATTCATCACATGAACCTGTAAACTATCGTTGGCAGGGACATCTCAGAAAGTAATCAATGATTAGTTTGTAGCACTCAAATCTAAACTGACTTTACAAGGTGCAACACAACTAAGGATAAAATAAAAAGAATATTAAGAGCAAAATAAAATGTGGACTCCTATGTAAATTAAAAGAATGATACAATTAATCAATGTTAGGTTTATAAATGTGCCTTTGGTTTGCATTTCACAAATCTCTGTGTAAACACACACACACAAATCACACAATCAGTGCAGTTGGTTATCAACCTTAAACAACGTTTTACTAAAAGATTCCATCTCTCACCTTTTATTTCATCTCCGCCACATCACTTCACCCTCAGATCACTTTAGAAAAACATTTGTACACATGGTCTAAAGAATACGTGAGGTGCGCACATTCTCACTGCACATTCTGTGTTTATAAATATCAATAGCAATAAACAAATAAGCAGGGATCACTATTAAAGCAAGATGCAGACTAGAGACATGGTAACGTGATGCTATTCCATGTTCACATGTCACAGGATGGACTTTTTTAAAGCTGAAATCAAAAGAATGCTTTGCTGAAAAATGCTCTTTTAAAATGTTGATGGTTTGTTGGCGCAGCATGTTTAGACTGGTGGACATGTGGGACAAGAAGTCTCAGTGGATTGTTTACTGATACTGTTGTGCGGCACCACAGACAGGGGAATCTTAAACTGTTGTCAAAACGAGAAACATGAAACTTTCACTCTACAAATGATTTTAAGCCATCTGTGCCATATTGCTTACTAATCTGCAATATTGCATTAGGCCTTGCGGTTGTGTTGATACTGCCAAATGTCAGAACCTTGGCAAAGGTTCACTGACAATAAGAATACCCTGTATGACATTGGATGTAAAAACATAACAAACAAAGCCTTTTTTTAGCAGTTTGATTAACTCACCCTGGAGTATTTTGCTATAGCTGAGCCAATATGCCTCCTAAATTATGGAAAAGAAATCAATATCCTACCATGATATTATCTATGGTATTTAGCCAATGTAAACTTTGCTATGAGTTTCCTATCAGCCCAGACACATGGTTTTTTGTCCTCATGTCTGGAATGTGCTGTTGAAGCTTCAATTGAAAGGCAAAGGAAATGTGTTTTACAGATAACATTACAGTTGCAATAAAGCTTGGCTCGGGCTGTGATTGAAACAATACTGCGCCTAAGCCGCACTGAGCCCACCTGTTTGTTCTTCCGTAATTGGATTCTGCTTCATTCCATTTGCCTTAATGCTGATGCATAATGCAGCGTACTGAGGGGACCAGCCATTACCAGCTAGGGGACAAGGCTCAGAGGAGTAACCCGACCTCGCTACCACCACCCCTCACCCCACTCCCGCCCATCTCGGGGACATCTTTTCAGGGCCTCTGTCCTTCAAAGCAGCCACTTGCTCAGGCTGGATGGATTGATGGTTGAGGCTGTGGTCTTGATGGGAACCAGAATAGCAGGTGTTGATGTTACGGCCTACAAGAACAATAAGCTGGCCCTCTGCAGCATGGTAATCCAAAATAAACAGGCGCTGGCGTGGACGGTTTGGGCCTGGGTGGAGCGATCCTCATCAAACACCAAGTATTTGGAGCTGCTACCAAGAAAGGAATGTTGAGCCAAAGCTTAATCTTTCCTTTGTAGTCAAGAATGTACAGCAACACACCTCAACCATGTGCAGTATGTTTGACATCAACACAGTGGCTACATCCAGGTTCACTTAAACTTTTCTTTTCTCACATTGGCAGAGCAATGTAAAAGTGAGGCTGGTCAATGTCATATATTGTATTCATAAAAAGCACAGATTTGAGCGTTTTTAGCTTTGTACTTGCTGCAAACTGCTCAGTGAAAATAATGAATTCCACAGAAACAATGTACTACATAACTGGTGAGAGCTAGTTTGATCACTACATAATTGTCATATCTGTTGACTGTTGCACCTTATGCCCATGATTTTCTCCTGTGTAGGAGTTGGATAGCGTGTTATGGCCAAATCTATAAACATCACATAAGCTTTGCTAACTGTCATCATGACAGAGACTCCCACATGCTCTTTGCCATTTTCATCAGGGCCATACTTCTCTCATGATCAGCTGCCTTTGCTAAGTGGCTGGTGTCGATGGCTGTGACTCAGCTCTGCCCACAACAATGATGAAGATAAGACATCTGGAGACGGTGTGCGTGTGTGCGTGCGTGTGTGTGTGTGTGTGTGTGTGTGTGTGTGTGTGTGTGTGTGTGCTTGGCTGTGTATGCGCGCACTAGGAAAATGGGAGCATAAAGTAGTGGTGGAAAAGAGAAGTGGAGCAATAAGAAGAGTGACATAAATTGTGTGGGTACTGGTGTGTGTATGTGACTGAGTGGGTGAGCGACGGTGGCCAAGGTTCATTAGTGTGTCATCGGCTGCCTCCACACCGAAATAATAAGGCTCTCTCTCTCTCTCTTTCTCTCTCTCCACTCTCAACTTCCTTGCATCTGCTGAATATGAACTGAACTGTGAAAAAGAGCATCTGATCTCAAGTCACCTCTCTTGCACACTGACACATGACTAAGAAACAGATAACAGCTGATGAAGCAACAACATTAAAAATGGTTACAGCGAGGTCAAGAAGCAAGAGGGGTCCAGAGAGCGAAAGAGAGCGAGAGAGAGCTTGATGAGCTCTCAAGAGGGCATTGCAAGACAGTAATGAAAGAGTATACATTTGATAAGAAATTGGCATCTGGATTTCAGTGTAAATCAGGAGAGGAGAGCATGAAAAATGTAAGAAAGGAATAGATTCCATCTTTTCCTAGCCTTTCCCATAGTTATAAGTCAACAATTATCTTAAACATGCCCTGGCTACAGAGACAGCTCACTGCTATTTTAACTGCCTCAACATGAAATAGATGCTGGGACATTGATAGCAGCGATGTGTCCTGAGACATTTTTGAGTATAAAACATTCTGCAGACAGAAAAGATCAGAAAATTGTAAAAGCTGTGATTTAGCTGTGAGGACGTAGGCCAACAATACTAGACACAGCACGCATTCAGTGGTGTATGTGCTGTACACACGATAAAGCAAGTCAGTTGAGCTCTGATGAATGGATGCAGCCACGCTGACAGACGGGAAGGGAGGGTGACACAGCTGGGAGAGAGGGAGGGGAAGGGAGAGGTTAGGTAGAGGTTCAGTAGAGAGGAGTTGACAGATCCCAAATGATAGCCTTTGGAAATGCTGTGGAATGATCCACAGAGGACATAAAATGTTGCCCGGAAGACAGCTTTAGCGGACGATATGGTCTCCATGCAGCCGAGGGGGCGAAAATAGAAATGAAAACTAGTTTACAGTAAATAGCATTAATATGTCATCATAGTGAGAAAAACCTACACTATTCCCAGTTTGATATGAGGTCTTGACACAAGACAACAATGTATTTTTTTAAAATGCTGTACCGTCTCTAGCCATGATGGATGCACACAGTACGTGCCCACCGTGCTCCAACTGACATGTGTTTGACCCCTATCCTCGTCTACAGGAGACAACACCTGGTGCCTCACCACAACACCATTAGTGGTCAACCACACACAGACACACACACACACGTGCACACTCACACACGCTCTCCACGCAAGATATTTTTAGAGTTTGTGATACAACCACTATGGTAGCTAAAGCTCAGAGATTCACACCCCATGGGTTTGACAGGAAGGGATCCATTTCCTGACAGCAACCACAGACCATACACACATGCGGCACATACATCCTCCTTGTGTGAACTTTGTGTCCTTTCAAGAGTGTTGAGGTTTTTATAGAGAAAAAAAAAATACAAAAACGATTAGTGCAGCATTACTGTATCCTCCAGTTTTGAGTGTTTTGCATCAAGTCAGAATGATATTCGTTGATCCTGCTGCCAATTAAGCTGCTGCCAGTTATAGAATCTAATATTGTACAATTGAACTTAAGGCAAAGCACTTCACTTTCCCAAGAGAGAGATTTCCCTAGCACATCTGTAAATACTTTCTGGATATAAATCCACAAGAACCATGACTAACTCTACAAAATCCACTTAAGAGACAACATTAACTAGCTTTTTTCCTAAATAAGCTATGTACAGAAAAGGAAATATAATCATTATCAAAAATATATTAATGAAAACCTTGATATGAAGGAAAGAGAAATTAAGTTATTGTCTAGAGCACATATGATCGTACATGTATTATATTAACACCCTCTTTACCGGTGTCTATTGCCTGTTTTTCAGCCTCCACCATCGCTGAGAACGGGAGGAAAACATGCCTGAAGCTCAAAGTTTTCGTCCGACCATCAAGTAAGTGTTTGCATGAAACAAGCAGCTTTGTAATAGAGCTTGTTGAAGTACACATTTGGATTGAAAAGTCAAAACAATTTATGTCTACTTCTCTGGTTACCTCACTACCTCCTCAATTACCTTTTGCCCACTGTCCAACATACCACTTTCATTTATCACAAAACTGCTTTACTTGCTAAGAAAATGTTTTTATTAAAAACATGAAAAAGGATGATAGATGATCACATCAAATGAAATCCAAGTCACTTCATACCTCATCTGAATGTTGCCATGAGCTTTGTTGCTTGAGATGTTTAATTTCAGGGCTGAGATGGGGGGCTTCAAATGTCACTAACCTATTTGGCATATACCTCTAATGATCTTTCATTCTCCCTATTTTCTGTTATAGACAGCTGTGTGAAAACTATAGGCGTACATGACCGCGTTTTTGATGTAAACGACAAAGTAGACAATACATTAGAACCACGAGGTTAGTATGGCTTCCTGCTTTTTTGATTCTCTTCAGTATGATCTCCATACATCTGTAGACATGTGTGCCTTGTTCTGTGCTTTTTTATGTTGTTGGTCTGTATGTCCCCCTGCTTGATGCTTCTCTTAAATGTGATTCTTCAGATTACCAAAAGTTGTGTCATGCTACTGTTGCTGCTTGCATATTATGAATTGCTGTTTGTGTAATTTTACTAAGTAACTGCATGTTCACATACATGCATTATATCCAGGACATGTTTCTACAGTATATGTGATGGTTTCTTATAGATGTGCATGTTTTACATTGTCACACTGTTATCAAACATTTCCATTAATTCAACAGAAAAAGTCACTTCCACCAGCATGTTGTGCTCCATATCATTACAGCCTTTTTATTTTAAAAACAAAAACAATTCTGCCCTAATTCATCTAAATCAGTCACTTGAGTGTTTCAATTATTGTGGCCAGTGCACACTTACACACTGTATACACAAACACTAATGGTTTAACAATACATTTGGCACATTTTATTTTTCTGTTTCACTCCTCACTGAGTTCCTGTAGGGCAACATTGATTATTTTCTGTGTTCACAATGCACAGCATTTTTATGTCTTCATACATAAGTCTAACCCAATCACTGAACTGAAACACTCCACATCCCCCACATGCTGCAGTCTCATTCACCACCAGCTCACCCCACGGTCTGAAACAACACAAAGACAACCCCACTGGGAATATATATGTAACAAACTGTCAAATATAGGACATTACTCATTTAAAAGCGATTAAAACTGATTTTTATGAATATTATTAGTTTTAAAAATCTATTACATTCTGACAACAGAGGAGCATATCATAAACCGCCATTTAAATTTGACACAAGCCCACATAATCAAGGCCAGAAACATGAAGGCTAGATCCTTGGACATTTTTGATGCCCACCTTGCTCTCCTCTTGCCTGATTTTTTTAATCTGCCCACCATGTTATCCTGCCTGTATCTACAATGGCTGCCTCTCACCTTGCATGCTTCTTTTGGCTCATTCCTCTATTAAGCTCTCCAAAGAAGGGATATTAAAACATTAATTCATCATTTACCGTTGCCCTGTCCACCCCCCTCCCACACACCCCCCCACACCCACACCCCCACACACACACACACACACACACACACACACACATTGGTATAGTTATGTAACTGTCCGGCCCTCTCTTCTGTCTATCTGTCCTTTGCATGGTGCAGCTACTTTCCCATGGTGTAGCATGCATGTTGCTGCTCACAGATAGCGATCACCTGGGAGATAATTTCAAAATGTTTCTGACAATGAGAGAAGAAGCATTATATAGCAACTGAAGTTCATATGGCAACTCAGACTCCACCATTACGGCTTTAAATGTTATTGTTATGTCGAACAAAACTTTATGACCATGTGCCCAAACATCTCCGTAATTCACTGACGTCTCAAATACAATAACAATAATACAATACAATACGAATTTAAACATACGAAAATAAATTAATTGCATAATGTTTTCTGTGATGCACTGTTTGCATTTTGTATCAAAAATAGCAATTCACCTTGTTTCTTTTTTTCTCTCTAGACGATACCAGCCATGAACCGGCTGAGCCTTCCCGAAGTGACGAGACAAATGCTGCGCCACACCTGCAGAAAACAAGTCAACTTCTGGCTTTATTGCTGGTCTGCCTAGCAGCACTCTTCACTTTATAGCGCCTCCCTCTGTCCAGGAGGGCAATTACACCTAGCGTGGCCTGAATCTGCCCGAGGCTGCAGGGAAGGGGCGGGATTTGGGTGAAGCGTGTTTGCTTGATTGGGCATCAGAGCAGGCTTCTCAAGGAACCCTCTATTTTTTTCAGAAAAAATATTTAAGTGGTCTTTCTCCGTCTGTGAGTGAAAAAAGTTGATGTTGGAAGTGGGAGAGACAATTCCCCCTCTTAAACCTTCAACTAAGATGCCAAATCCCGTTTTTTGACACTTAGTGATTCTTATTTTCCCGTGACTTTTGACACCCCTTTACATCATATTTATGTCATTGCAGCACTGACGTTTATCCACACATCCGTACACATGCAGCACATACACACATGCTTACATATACATAAATACATACAATTTCATCACACTAACAGTCAATAGCAGTAGGGTTTTTACAAAGTTGTATTCAGTAGCAGCGTTACACAGTAGGAAAGTAAAGATACTAGGTCTTAGAAATGACTGTACATATACAAATAAGTAGTTGTCCCGAGACCTCTCAAGAAGCCTTTCATGAAGTATTTTCTGCTGGGTCATGAGAGGCAGATTTCCGCCTCAATTATCTGGGCAGTGCATTTCAGAGCAGAGTGAAAGATGAAGATGTAGGAAAAGAAGAAGAATAGTTTGAGCAGAGGTCAGACTGGAAACCATAGCACTGAGAAATACATGGCATGCACCTTAGCTCGTTGATCTCTAGAGTGTCCTTGCCCAATTTTCTTTCGAATATATAGGAGGATAAGCTACTAGAGGTTGAGTGTAAAACCTTTGGAAGCATGAGGCAAATTCTTCTTGTCCTCCTTTGTGAAGAGCATGTCGGTCTGCTCAATAAAATAAATTTCAAAGCATTTGGTTCACTCTGACTAACAAAACGGCTAAATTAAAACTTTCTCACCAGACACTTTGCGGACTGCTATTAAGATCGAGGATCGATATCTTGAAAGTTGATCACACAATTTCACGGTAACAGTCACAGTCATTTTATGCAATGTTTACTGAGCTGGGAAGCAATTGTTCTCTCTGTTCCATTTGAGTATTAGTCAATATTAACACTCCTATAAACATTTGCATCTACGTTTTTTTTTTTTTTATTTGTTCTCTCACTATTGATCATTAAAGTGATTGTATAAAAAATGATTCACAGCTAAATTGAACACTTTATTCTTTTCTGAACCATTAAGTTATTTTACTTTGCCAGCGACATTATCTTTCACATTGCAGACACTGGATACTTGTATTTTTGTACTGTCTGAGATCCAGAAATGGAGGTCATGGGGGAGTTTTTTTTTGAAAAGACAACTTAAAATCAAACCATACTTTGTCACTTAAACATAATAGCAGTGTTGACTCATCAAATATTAGCTTATTGCAACAAACAGGACAGCATTTACTGATACACTGCTGCATAGCTCCAATTAGTTGAAAACTCATTGTGTAAACAGAGCAGATCTATAGAACTATAAGATTTAATTCAAGGCAATGCACAACTCTGTTAAGTATAGATTGGTAAATGGACTGCATTTATATAACGCTTTTCTAGTCTACCAATCACTCAAAGCGCTACAACACATGCCAACATTCACACACACATTTATACACTGATGGCAGAGGCTGCCATGCAAGGTGCCAACCTGCTCATCGGGAGCGATATAGCGCTTTACAGTATTTCTAATGCTCACCCATTCACACACACACACACACACACACATCGGGAGCAAATTGGGGTTCAGTATCTTGCCCACCGACACTTCGGCATGCGGGCTGGAGGGGATTGAACCACCTGCTCTCCCTCCTGAGCCACAGCCACATTTAGTCTGGCCAGGTTTATGTTAGCACTTACATTCAAAGGAATTTACTGTGTTCTAATGATATTCAGCTTCTTTCAGCTCCCACAGATGCACATGGTGAGTTAGCATAATGAAAGCTATTATGCCTTTTTTACAAACGGAGGGACTTGTTTCTTTGCTTTCAATGAAGTATGGACAGATAGAGAAATTAACTCTGCTGAAACTGACTTCCTGTCAGAGCTGGGTTTTTGTGTGAGAAATAGGGAACCAATTGGTTTGGAAAGACGGACAGAAAGAGAGAAATAAAGCAAGAAAAAAGAGCGCAGGAGCAATTGCATGTCCACCTTCAGCTCCTAGTGTTACTGGTTTAAGTGACTCTTTAATGAGGTTCAAAATGACAGGCATGTGGACCCCATGTTGTGGCAAGGGGAGTTATTTCTGGTATTAAAAATAGATGGTGGAAGGCTCGGGGGGTCTCGGGAGGGGGGTGTAGATTTCCACCGTGGGGGGTTTTAAAGCACCAATGACCTTGCAGTTTGAGAGAATTGGTGAGTGAAGGAGACAGAAAGAACTAAAGGGAGAGACACACACACAGGGAGAGATAGAAAGACATGGGAGGTAGCCGAAGGTAGTGTGACTAGAGTGCCTAACAAAATAAAACAAGACAAAACAACAAGAAATCCATGCAACACCATTGGCAAAAAAACACCTGATTGAATGACAAACATTTGTCCAGTACCATTCAGTCTCAAAAGGCATGCACTGTTTTGTTTTTGCTTTGTTTTTATTTTTGTCGCTGCCTTTTTTTCCTGTTTTTCCCTAGAAAGATTGCCTTTGCCTTTTGCCATTTGTTTTTTGCGCTACAGTAACAACGCTATTGCAGTGGAATAGCAGCTCAGCTATGGGGGGGTAATAGAAGATGAGGCCATTTAATGAGGTACTAATTTTCAGGAGAACACCACAGGGAATGAGCACCGCCTAAGATTCAAAATGGACGCTTGTCAGCAGATTAACACTAGACTTTTTATCAGAAACCAGCTTCAATTGTACTCTCTTATAATTACCAATACTACTATTTGTCATTATTGCTATTATTACCATGGTTTATTCTGTACACACCTTAACCTGGGAAATGAGGATCAACTTATTAACTGGATACTGTGTATCCTGAGGTAGTCAACCATAAAACATGTAGTGTTAGGTTAGTATCTGTTTTGTACCTTTCTGGAGGACAAAAGAAAAAAATGAGATACATCATTGTTAAAACTGTATAATTATTATTATTGTTATGATGATGATGATTATGACTATTATTATTATTAGGAAAACTTCTTGATGTAAATAGTGTTTGATATTAAAGTATTAATTTGGTTCTTATGTCTTTTCTAAAAAAAAAAAATGAATACGGTATTATCTCTGGGTTTTGCGGAGTGTGTACTGTCCTCAAACAATGCATTGTGTGCTTTGATCCTCAATGCCTAATGAAACTTTGAGCTATTATGAAGGGGAACCCTGTGGGAGCTGTACACATACCAGTGTGCAGAAGGCGGGACATTAGCCAACGAGTGGCTCACCTGTTACATGTTTCAAACCAGTCACCAACCTTCACCATCTCTTCACATAAGGATCCTGCCTCGGAAAGAAACACTCGGGACTCAATGGACGGCTTATTTGTACTTTTTTGCCTTCAGTGTTTGAAAGCATGTTGGTCAGCTCAAAGATCTGACTGTTGGCTTTTTAATGGAAGGATCTTGCCAGTTTCATTATGTGGCATGCGCATGAACTTGATGACATGTTAAAAAAAAAAAAAAAAACAGTTTTAAAAAGAAAGTTTTCTTTTGCTCTTATTTTCTTTTCCTTTAAGACGTGTTAGATTTTCTGATCACTTTCATGTTGTGTGTTTTTGCATCCCCATTTGAGTGATGTCATTAAAGTATGTAGTGACCGATGACAAATGTACATAACACAAAACCATTGTTGTGAAGTTAAAGTGGGGGTCGATCATTTTGTAGTTCACAAACAACTTTTAGTTTTCTTTCCTAAGAGTGACTCTTTCTGTACCCATTCTACTGAATTCATCCCATGTAGTTGCAGTCTGTCTCTTCTGACTATTCATCCTCTTTCTGCTCTCCCAAGAGGAGGCATTTGGAAGTGTATACATCAATGTGTGGACATTTTTCAGTTTGAAAAAAATGTGTGAGACCTTAGAGTTTGTGTGTGTGTGTGTGTCTCATTTGCTGTTGCCGCAGTGAATGGGAAGCGGCAACCCTCTTTGGCAACGAAGAGTGTTTCCCATGCCTTAGCCCTCCAGCCTCTGCCCTGGCAGCTCCGTCTGTGTACAAGACGCTTTCTGCCATTGTGCTTTTACACAGAACGGCTGCTGGCGTCGAAGAGACTACAACAGGGCCCTTCACTTTCTCTCCCTTTTTAACAACCCTGAATCACTTGTCCCCATGGTAGACGTTGGTCCTGAGCACAGTTCAAGGATTAGTGTACCCCCTCCACCAAATCCTAAACTGGATTGTTAGTGGGGTAAAGCCTATCATCGATCCAGGTTCTGTGCTGCAGGGCAAAGCCTCTCTTCGTCGGCTCCTCTCTTGCTGATGAGCCACTTGTTCATTTTGTGCACCTGTCCTGTCCCATTCTTGTGCTTGTATAACCTCCACCACACCACCTGCTGTCCTTCTTCCCTCATCTTTGAACCCCGTTCCCACTTTGCCATCAGTGGGGGAATATTTCCAACCTGCTCTTTTACAGTATATAAACAACAAAAAAATTTGACAAAAAATGATCTGTATTTGTATATACACGTGTCTGAGCAACTATGAGTAATACAATAAAACGGAAATACATTGCTTTGATGATTGTGCTACTGTTTTTCTCTTCTTTTACCCATTTACAAAGGCATGAAAGTACAACTGAGATGTACTGCAGTAATGGTGTTAATCTTAATCAGGAGCAATTTGTTACCACGTTAAATGAAATGCTAACCAGTAAACGTTTCTACTGTAATTAATACAGAAAATCATGTGCCATCACCATGTGCCAAATTGGATTCCATCACCATGCACACACACATACGTACTCTGCCTTCTTTATGTATCTCACTATCCGTGCCTCTGCCTAGCTGTCTACGCTGTGGAATATCACTCGCTAAAGACAGACTGAGAGGAACACCATCCATCAGGATCAGAATAAGACCTTAAACCTCCTTTCACTTCAGTCGAGCACTAATGAGGACACCTAATAACTTTCTGCTGGACCCCATCAGTGCCTTTTAGCTTCACCCTCCATTATCTCTGGTAATTAGACTGAGAGCCAGCAAGCCCTGAGGACCAAAGGGGGGAAAAGGCCCCCTGATAAGCCAATTGAACCTCAGCAATGTCTTGATGATTAGTGAAATTTGACTTAACACAATATAAACACCACTCTTTGCAATCGAGGTACATAGAAATACTTACAATAAAATGGCTTGGATTCTCAGAGGATACAAGTTATGCTGCTATTACAGTATTTAAGACCTTTCCAGCACCACAGTAGGTTACAGTAAAGATTAAGCAGATGCAAAAGACATGAAATCTCATCCAGGAAGCAATCCTCTCCAATGTCATCCTTTTCCAAAGCTGGTACTTTTTTAAGCATCAGAAGAAATGCTTTATGCATGAACACACTTGACATGATGAGCCAATTAACGTCAAGTTGTTCTTCGTGGTGTTATTACCAAAGGAAGGCTCTGGAGATGCAGGTGTGTGTGGCTACACTCTCAGAAATGAAATGTTACATTTACTTAATTTCAACTGGTCCCACATAACTGAGTTGAACAAATGAGAAAAAGAATAGAGAATGGATCATTACTAAATACCGCCAAGCAAATCTCACCAAAGTGTATTAATTTAATGCTACATCATGTGGAGTTAATTTAACACACTAATGTTGAGTTAACTTAAGACTTTTAGGTTCGATTTACTAAATGCAGTTACGTTTTATTTACTAAACACAGTTGTGTTAAATTTATCTAACACAGCTGAGTGGTATTAACATTGTCGGATTTTGTTGATTTTATCAAACATGACTGAACACTACATGCTCCATCAAGGTGAGTGGGTGAAATAAATACGACTTGAGACATTTTACTTCACCTGACTTTATTTAACAGTGTCAGGTCAGAAAAGGTTGAGGAATGTGCTTCACAAAAATGACATCAGTATTTGCCTTAATATATTATGAAACCAAGCAAGCAAATGCAGAAAGATTTACCTTTTTGTACCATTTGGTTCTTAATGTCGTGCAATACTTAAACTAAATAAAAATATATAACAAAATACATAAATAATAAAAAGAACAATATACAAATAAATTAACAAATAATTGTCCCTTTAATAGGCATTGCCTACATTGTTTATTCTTTAAAAAGTCAAGAATTACTAGAGCCCAATTTGATCAAATTGCCATTTTTGTGCATTCAAACATCAGCCAGTGCTCACAACTGAAAAACCAGAGAGTTATTTTTTTTCTGCCAAGCCAGCAGTTCAAAATGCACAGGCACTCAGTTTATGGTGATATGACAACTGGCAACTGCAATGAATAACAAATTACAGCAAATGTCTGGGAGTTTTAGTTGATGGATGACAAAAATCATTAAAAAAAAAAGATCAATATTCTCTGTTCAGACATCTTTTGTTTAGCCAGCAGTCCAAAATGTAAAAATGCTCAGTTTGCAGTGACATAACAGAAATATCAGCAAATACTGTAATGAATTTACAATGATATGAAAACAGGAAAGGAGAAATTTTTCACATATGAGAAGCTGTAAAGTAACATTTGGCATCTTTGCTTGCAAATGACTTATAAACAATATTATCAAAATAGTTGCCAATTGGAGTGCCCTGGTAGCTGAATGTTACAGTGCATGCTACATAACTGCAGTGTCCCTGGTTCCACTCCAGGTTTGAACCCTTGTTGCATGTCATACCCCTTTCTCTCCCATTGTTTCCTATCTGCTTCTTCACTATTAGCTCTCCATTAAAAAGGCAAAAAATTAAAAAAAGCCCAAAAACACATTCAAAAATAAAACTTGCTAATTACTTTGGTCGATCGACAGATCCAATTAACTTAGTGTTAGTTAGTACTTAGAACGTGGAAGATTTGGACTTGTACAATCAGCATTGGCCAAATCAACTGAGCACAACTCATAATTACAATGGGCACAGGTCTTACTCGACCCTGCCTGAAAAAATGTCCAGCTGATATACAAATAAGAAATAGGAATGCAGAAATTCCAAAGATATGTTTGAGCTACAGGCAGCAAACAAGAATAAAAATTTTGCAAAGCGGCAGGAGCACTTTGACAGTTTTGCAGCACAGACTTAATTCCACAAGCTGACATTTCAGCACACCTACAGTTACTCAAGACTTATCGTGCAGAGCACACCTGTGTGAGCACGGAAGCGGCACAATGATGTTTGAGCTACAGTAATTTAGAAAAAATGATACCATTACATAGATTGTCAACCAGAGAACACAAACAAGTTAATTTTCACATTGTAAAATGTCCCATTCAGAACTATGGTGTCATGAGTCTCATCAAAAATGTTTGGTTAGACTGTGGTTCATATTCTATGACGAAACTTACCAAGTACTCCTTTATGAGGGCATCAGGCTTTTCATTGAGGTTGCAGCAAAGCCCTTTAAGGACACATTCCTGATGATTTTCAATGCTGGGATTCTGTGGAGATGAACAAACCACAATCTACACTCAACTACACAGACTATACCATGTTCACACTTCACATGGTGCTGACAATTCTATTCAACTTAAATGCCAGGAACAGATCACAAGGGACCATGTTATGAAGTTGTTGAGTTGCAGAGTCACTGAGTTTAGTTTCTAGAGAAACAGATGCTTTGCTCTGTGGCTCATCTGCAAGGTAACAATAGCTCTGCCATAAATTCTACATTTACAAAGTTTACACATTTTCAGTTTTTGTTGACATTGTTAGAAAGGTGATAATCCTACTTTGTTTATTATTGAGGTCGTAGTGGGTGGTGGTGGTGTACTGGAATGCATTATATTGAAAAGTGTTCCTGATATTTTGTCCTCCTCACTAACATACATAAAGTTGGCAAAATATTAGGAGAACTCCAGTACATCACCACCAACCACAACAGCCTGTTTAATAAACATATGAACGAACACATAAAAATCAAAAATACACACATTCGAGTTAGCTGGAAGGCTAAACCGGAAGTTAGCTGGCCCGACTGGTGGAAATCTCCAGTGCACCTGCTCTATGGGCACATTGGGTTCATAGAGCATGTGCAGTATGCATTCATCCGGGTAATTTCTTCACAGCAGGAAGTGGCTTTTTTGGCTTCATGCGCCACTGAGCAACTGTCTTAGGAATGAATCGGGCCCTGCCTATGACACTGTATTCAGTCCTCTTTATACATCCATGAGCTGCAGTAGCAAGAGAGAATAGGCTCGTTCGAGATGAGCCGGGCCTACGCAGAATCCATCATCGGCGATCACCGCACTATGCATGTCGGTTAGATTTGTGTTCAACCTGATCTCGACTTGCTCAGATTTCATGCAGGAAACGATAACCTCATGAGATCAAGGCGGCCATAGTTTTTACAGCCAGGTGCCGCAGCTGCTCTCCATCGACTGCAAGACCCAGAGCGTGATGGGAAATACCTGGCTGTCGCCTGATCAAAGAGCTGATTGGCTCAGGTGTTGGATCAACAACATGAGGTTTTATCTTCATGTTTCGTTTAACTGTAAACATTTGGAATTCAGTAGTCTGATCTGCATTAAAGGCCTTTGCACACCAAGCCCATATTTTTCGTCCGAAACTGTTGCACATTTAAAAATAAATATGACCTCACGTAGTGTCAATCATGTTTATGCACCAATTTTCTGCATGTTTCGCATCTGTCAAAGGTCTTTAGAGAGTTGTTTGACCACTCAGAGCCACCGTACATACAAACCTCACGTGCGCTTTTCGGATGTCAATTTGGATTGCTTATTAAACTCATCATATGTGTGTGTGTGAGTGTGTCCTTGTTCTTGACACCTTGTCAGGATCCTCACTGCTTGAGGACTCCATTTTGTCTCGTATTGCGAATTTCCGCAATGAATAGGATAATAAAACGCATCAGACTCAGTATGCAAGGTTTCTGTGCATTTAACTATTTTTATCGGATAAAAGATTAAAAAAACACACGAAAAATGTGGACTTGGTGTGCAAAGGCTATAAGAATTCAGTTGTGTGGTCAATGACAATCTTTATCATCCAAAGAGACAGAAAACATTCAATAACCAAATATGACAGATAGCAACAATATGAACATTATGTATGTATGTATTATTTAATTCTTGTAAGCATTATGAACTGAAATAACAAAACTTTTGGTAACAAATGAAAAAGATCATTTTCCTCTGACAGTCTAAATATTTGGCTAGAGGATATTTCTACTTTTCCTCTCCTCTTGCATTTTGAGTAGGTTTGATATGTGTTTTACTTCATTTATTTTCTTATTTGTGCATTGCAAAATACTACTTTTATACAATATTTAAAAATTTTATATCTACATGAAGACATACACACATAGATATCAAACAAATTTTACCTGCATATACTCAGCTATACATTAATTTAAAGTAAATAAACATTTGTGCAGGACAGGTAGAAAGCTAAAAGCTTATACAAAGACCTCTCCCAAAAACTCAAGATAAATTACATAGAGAGAAAGAATACTTTCATTTTATTTGAATTTCTTTATTTTGGGAATGAGATGTGAATGAGTCTGACAATATAATAATATTGAATAATATTGAAGATTACAGAATAAATGCTGTTTTGCTTATCACAAGCTACCAGGTAATTTAATAGACTGTACTCTATCACACAGAACATCATTAGAACAGTGTCAGTGATTGACTAGCTAAGCTTGAGTAGATTACTCGGATAACATTTTATTAAATCAGGATCAGATCTATCAGGATGTAACTATTTCTGTGACTTCCTGTATATTCTTTGAAGGCTGCTGGAAACTGTCTGACTTGATTGCAGCTTTTTGTCACCACTCCCTGCTGCTGCCGCCTGATCTCGTCCACTTTCCAGGCGAGGTGTAGTTCATCCATGGATGTATCTCAAACGAGGCTACTGGCAACTAACCTGTGCATACTGCACATGTGCGGAGAAGTACGGAAAGCGCATTGGGACACTCTTTATTCACTCCAACGTTTTACAGTATGTTTTAAATAACTTGATTATGTAGCTTCAAATCAGCACAATTATTTATTCCCGAAGTCTTACACTATTACATTAATGCAATGAAACCTTCCTGTTTTGATGGTCAAAACCGCAATTATTTAGCAGGTTCACTGTAAAACAACTATGTAATGCAAACAACATCCAAGTTTCATTTCTAAGAGTGTATGAAGACCAATAAAGACAAATCACTGCACCCAATCATTAAATCTGGGGTATTATGTGAAAATGTCTCCCAGATAAGCTATGAACAGTCAGTGTCTGTGACTAGCAGTGGGAGAGAGGAGGGCACAAGGCTGAGATGGCATTCAGCTGAAACCATGTCATACTTGAGATGACTACTTGAATGCATGCATGCATGAATTTGCACAGATTTACTCTGTGCCACTGATTCAATTTCCCTGTTTGCCAGTGCTGCCTTCTGATAGTTGGGAGTTTTATCTTAACACAATAACTGTGCAACTGACAGTTGTGAAGAGGCCACTTTAGTGAAAGGCTTTTGAAGGCATCATTCTCAAGTCAGCTGGCTCCCTTATTGGCTGCATGGTGTTTCGTTTCCATGTGAACAATCAGTTTGATTGACAGCTCTGAATGATGTCTTCAGTTAATCGCTCCAGTGGTGTGAAAAGGTCATAAATCACCCAATTATGCTGCCCCGCTTTATGAATAGATATTTTTGGGGGAATATTTAAAACGCCTCCGAGGCATATCAACTTAGTCAACCCCATATTTATTGAGAGGGAGTTGGGGGGTGGTTGCTTGTGCCAGAAATAACTGATAAGCTGAATACATTTTAGAGTCTCAGTCACTCTGTGGAATGTCAGAGTGTTACTGGGTTAGAAAGTTGGAATTGAATTCAAGGTCAGGATTTATGATTTATGACAGTTTTGACATGTCTCAAGAACAAGCTGAGAAGAAAAGAAATAATTACAGAGAAAGGAAGTGAGAATAAAATAGAAAATGCTGGCTCGAGAAAAAGAGAGCCCTTTGAACAAAGTGCATTGTTTTACAACAGATTTAACAGAAAAGCACAATGTGTATTTATTTGTAACACCTTGTTTCTGTCAAAGCAGGTGCAATGCATCCTTCCATTCAGCTGTGTTTGATCAATACCCATCAAAATGAAACATCTTAGTTACTTTCATTGTACTCGCTGATTCCATACCTCTGAGAAAACATAAACTCCCAGATCTCGCAGAAGTTTAAGAGTGTAATTTTTAGCACATCAAGCAAATTAATTGTCTCAACCTTTGAAAAGCCTGAGGTCTAAATATTAGAAAACATCTTGTAAATAATCAGGTTTTGCAAAGGCATTTAGGGAAACTGTCTGCAGTAGATTATTAAGATGTTTTCTTTGTATTTGTAAGGTTTTTAAATACATTTTCAACCAGATTACCATGAATTTTCTCTCTTTCACTCTTTCCATACATCCAAAGTAAGTTACCCTTAGCTCAGGTGGAGGTTACTGCAATGTGTTCCTAGCAGGTCATTTTCTTTTACTGATGCCTCTCACATGTTGACCTTCAGGGTTGAGAGATGAGGGGCTGCAGCCAATCCAGAGGAGGATTATGGGAAGATGTGACGCCACTACAAAATATCAACTTCAAGGCAGATGAGGCAGAGATTGAAAGAGATGGTGGTGGAAGGTGAGGACTGACATTGGGGGATCACATGTGTATGTGTCTCTATGTTTTATGGATCCAGCTTGGATGCCTGATATTGTAGTCTCATTTTGAAATTTTAAGTAAAGGAGAAAAAGGTAATTATTTCTTTGGATAGGCATTTTCATTTTTCTGTGTAGGCAGTCAGACGCTATGAAGAGCTATGAGCAGCTATCAGCATGTTTTTACACTGTCTTTCACACCACGTCTGATGTGTTACACTAAGTATTCACACATGCAGAAATGAAGATTTCCTCATTTGAAGTGACAGCTAATTTCACAGGGAGCTGTGAAGAAAGGAATGCAATCCAAAAGTTTCACAGTAAAACTAACAGAACACAGGAATAGTGGTTGGCGTGCTTGCTTTTAAATGAACCAATACACAATAATTAGTTTGTCAAGTGTCAAACGGTTGCACTAAGATTTACATGGCACATTTTCCACTCTCAGCAAGTGTTGATTTTTCAGTGACATCTATTTAAAGTGTTGATCGGAGAGTTTTTACGCTGATGAAGCTGACATGGTTTAATTGTGGTTTTCAAAAATAGTGTTAATAAAACTTTAGTTATGGTGAGTTTATTTTTTACGGTGGCAGGATTTAATTATCGCTATGCTGAAATCAGATAGAGTCAGAATTATATCTTGCACATCTATCTGCTTCCTCCCTCACAGAATAGATGAGTGATATTTGTGGGGCACTGCTGTGGAATTTGAGCACACCAATTTACCAGCTTTGCCAGAGGGAGAGAGGGCCTTCTGGTCATCTTCTGAGCAGCTCGTTCCACTCAGAGTGAGTGTGCCATTGAAATGAGAGTATTTCCTGCCAGTGCCCATAGAATGAATGAGGCGAAAGCGATGACAGGGATATTACACTGACATGCCACACTAGATCATAGAAAAGTCTTAGCCCTGGGGTCATAAATTAGACTCTAATGATTTTGTCATCCTGGTAAAACAATAACTTTCAAACCTAGTCTCCTTTTTTTTGCCTTCATAACCTTTGATTTATGCTTTTAATTTTTTGATAGCAAGAATAGTCTGACACTTGCACCATTATGATGTTGATGAATTGTCACAATTCATTTTCCTTTTCAGATTTAATTAGTTTACTTTAAAATGCCATCCATCATTACGGGTGTAGATGTAATGTAGAGAGTACGGAGAGCAGGGAGACTTGGCGAGAGGGCCGTGCTTTACAGTTGACTTCCTGGGAAGAAAACACTGGCTGCATTATTCATGAAGTTCGCCATAAGTTTAATCTGATTCTTAATTCAAGACTTTCTTTCTCTGGTAATATTTCACATCAGTCTTTCACTGTTTCTTTGAAGCCTCCATCTCTGGAAATTTGTCTTCAGGTGGATTATAACTGTGGCTGTTGATAGCATCATATTGTATTTCAAATGAGAAAGCAGCATGTCTGAGATCTGATTAGCAGACAGCTTGGTTTAGTGTTCCAGTTTTTTTCCTAATCCAGGTATTAGCCGAAGGTTCAATACAATAAAAAAAACACTGACACCAACATAACTGATGGCCAGTATAAATGTATGGAGTATTGGTATGCAGCTGAAGTAATCTTCACACATTTCATCACATAAAAACTGACAACTGAAAACTGTTAATTCTACTTTTAAAAGCTTCAGTCATTTTAGAGTTAAGACCTTACAATTTAATATTTTATGCATGGACCCTGAACTGCTGTATTCTTTGATTTGGATCAACAATTTGTCCTCCAATATCAAAGGACAACCTGTTCTGAATATTCTTGGTTCTGCTGTTGTATGCACAAGGTTTCTTACATTGATGATGAATATCATGATGATTATGACGATGAACATCAATTACATGCAATTTATGGATATGAACATTAAGTAAAGGGGAGAGCATAATGTTCATGTGAAAAAGCACATTCAACCAACTAACCTGACAAGTAGAAATTCCATTTTACAGACCTGGCAATCAGGAATGAATTTTATAGTACATAAAAGAACTAAGCTTAGCTGCATACATGAGAAAACAAGCAAATTGGCAAATCCATTAATGAAAAGTTCATCCCTCCCCATACCTCCTCATATCTCCCTATATAACTTTACAACAAGTTTTTTTGGCTGGTTATAATCTTGCACACAATGCCTCTTAATAAGTAAGAAGTAAAAAGATTAGTAATTAAAATTTATAAGTGAATGAACTTAAACACTTTACAGACCGAATCATTTCATGAGGGCTGCAAAGTCTTGGTAAACTGTTTTACATATATTTAACAACTAAACTAACAAATCATTTATTATACATAGCAATGCAACATACAATACTAGTATTAAAATCATACATTTTAAATGATCATCTTCTAATTTATACACCATTACTTTATACACCATTAGTACAGTTAATAATGTGATTGGTCCCTGAAGAAGCAAATGTAGGTCTATAATAAAAATTAAATGAATCTGTTATGGTAATACTGTCCAAATTATGCATTAGGAATCATATTCTTCACTAGCGGATCTTATTAAATGTCATTATTCTGAAGTGATACTGAATAACATTAATTAAGGGAAAAGGCAAAGCTAATTGTGAGAGTACTACCTTAATGTGGTTGTTAAAATGCATGTGGAAGTGCATTTATTTATCTTGAACTGGCAGGTAGCCTGGCAGGAGCACACAATATGGGAAATATTCCGTTTTCTCTAAGCTCGGTGTTCTTAGTAAAAGCCTGCGGCTATGGCAATATTTCCAAAGATCATGCAAATGACCCCTCTAACTTCCGCCTCTCTGTTCCTCCCTCCTGTCCTCTCTGCTCTCTGCTTTTTCACCTACACACACACAAACATAGGCATATTCTCTCTTTCATGCACACACAGTACACATTGGACTTATTGTGATAAATTATCTAATAATATCAGCCTAAATTTTATTAAATCTTTTTTTTTTATTAGAGAGGCTTTGGCAGAATCGCATGTCTTAGTTCACATTAATATCACATGGAACAAACACATGTAAAATAACAAAATGCACAGCTTAACACGGCAGTTAGTCCTACTGAGTATCATAATATTGTACCACATTAGTTGGATATTTTGAGTCATAACAAAGACAAACATATACATGTATATTAAACTGGCTTCCTCAGCTGTGCAGGCATTCACAACCGTCCTCCTTATAGACAGATCCTTACATGACGGAGGCCTTTGCTGACCCCTGACTTTTTGGTCTGGTTGCTAAGCACTCCTGTATTACCCGAGAGGGTTAATCCTAAATGTCAGGGGTCACAAGGTCAGCGTTAAAATGTGGCCTTCAGTACCCGCCTGTACATCAACTGCCAAAGTAAAGTGTGTTTACTGAATACATGAGTTGTCCCAACTGTTCTGCAGTGTCACTCACTAGGTCACCATGCTTTAGACATTCAGTATATAGCTACAAATATGTCACATTTGTGTTGCATATAAAACATAAAAAATCATATAAAATCTCACTTTTCAATCGTATTGATTGTAGAGAATTACATTAATGACAGTGAAGTGGTAGAGGCTAATGTTGTGGACAGAATGAAAACTGAATACATGTATATTTTTATTGCTGATTGGCGAGGCTGTTTGAATGTTGCACAAGACAGATCAGACACAAATCTACTAGTGCAGTATTTTAAGTCGTTTAAATGTGTTGCTGCTCATTTCTCATGAAGTGCAGAAAACCTCTTCTTTTAGCAGAAAGGTAAGGCTGATGAAACCAATGGCAAGGGCAAGGTTACAGTATTGACATCTTTCTGGTACAAGGACAGCCTTCAAGAGAAAGGATTTCTAAAATTGTAAACGTGCAGTGTACCTAATGAGCAAAAATTATGAAGTTCTCTACAAAGCTGTGTGAAAGGACAGAGCAATTTCGCTGAAAACTCTTGCAAAGAAGCATTCATTTTCACAGGGTCCTGCCCTGCTGTTGTGGGGATTTAATTATCAGTACTTTACGTCTGGACTCTCTAGCAACCCCCCACACAGGTTGTTGAAACAGAGCAATTATCATATCACATCTCACTGCATTATTTAGTTTACTGAAAGTCCTACTCATGTCGAGTGGCGTATGTACAGCGAAAAGCAAACAGTGTGTGTATCATAAATATTTTAATGCCCGGGATCGCATTTTGTGTGATAGTATATAAAACACTTTTATGTGTATAGACTTTTTTTTCAGTTCTAGAGATGAAATTTAAATGCAGATAAACTGAACAACAGAGTAACTGAGAGAGACTGTGAAAGAGAGAGAGAGAGAGAGAGCACACAGAAAGACAGAGGACAGATGAACAGATGTTATCTGACAGGTGCAGTAGGCCCAGCTTGGTGTGTGGGCAGCAGATATGACAGGGATTTTGCATACACCGTGTGAGCTAATGCTGTGCACTTCAGTACCTGTCATGACTATAACCTTATGGTCAGATACAAAAGTTTGGGATGGGATGTAGGAGGATTAGTCATGTCAGGGTTGATGTAATGTGATCACATCAACAAGATCGCCTCAACCTGAACAATGTGCAGCATGAAAACAAAAAAACTAAATGACAGAATGTGTTGTATTTTCCATACTTCCTTTTAGAAATACATTAACTGCTCATGACGGGGCTCTGTGTACTGACACTTGTAAGCTTTCAGCTTTTCATGTAAGGACATGACTCATCTGACTAAAACCCCGGTATGAATAGTTCATATGTTTGGATGTGTCAACAACACAAAACTCACTTTTCAGCTGGAGCCGCATTTTATTCTGTTTAACCTGCAGCACTCCTCCTCCATTAGTCTGTCAATAGAGTGGCTATCTTTGCCTCTATGTGTTGGTTTGGTGTAATCATTTAAAATGGAACAATGACTGGCAAATAATCAGATTTGGGGTCTGTGTTTATTTAGCGCTTGGTATTAGCGTTATTGTCTCTCTCTTGTCCAGTTTTAAATATGCCAGGCAGGCAGGCAGGCCCCCTGGCAGGGGGGGAATGACCAGCAGCAACGGGGTCAAGGACAACGGAGACCCAAGCCACTAGAAGCAGAAAATTAAATTAGGTAACCCACCTGGAATGTAGCTGTTGAGTGAAGTGTGTGTGCATGCTTGTGTGTGCATAGATGTTGTGCACTTACAGCCTGTGTGTGTTTAAGCTGTTGAGTGAGTATGTGTTGGGGTGGTTGTGGGTTTGGTGGGTAGGTGAATGATGACAGAGCAAAGGTGTACAGTGTGATATGCTTTAAGCAGGCAGGTGGGCAGCTCTCAGGTAGGCTTAGCTACTAATTCCAAATAAAAGCACAGTGAACTGTGGGCTAAAACCACAAACCCATGCCAGGATCTGAGGGTGTATTACAGTAATGTGAAGATCATAGACATGATATTTCAAAGATAAATTTTCACAAACTTTACAGCTTGACAGACTAAAACATTTTATGTTTATCCTCCTTATGTATAGAAAAAAATGATTGAAATTGCTGAAACATCAGGCAGTAAACTAGCTTATGCAAATTGTATAGAATACAGGGATTACAGAGTATCATCCTGCATTTATCATATTAATAGACTGTATGCAGAAAAAAGTACAACCTAACTGTGAACATCTTATGAAAATGGAATCAGTAGGCCAGCAAGTAATAAACACAGTATGTATTTATCTGTGATTATTGCAGCTTCTTCAAAGGATACTAGAATAAATGCATGAGTTAATCATTTTCTTATAATTTCTTGCTATGAAATTCTCTAGAAATGTGATTTGGTACTAATTATAGGGAAAAGATAAAGTTACATGAGTTTATTTGGTTGTGTTTATAAATGAGCATTAATTTCCAGTGGAATTTCCACAAAACAACTGCCCCGAGTAAATATTCATTCATTATTTATATATTATTGGAAACTTTATTCTTTACATATGTTTATGATTGTGTGCTTGCCTGTGGGCAAATTTTTACATTTTTGCATATTCAGTCGACCTGCTGTGCACTGACTTAATGACTCTAAGTAACACTAGCAATTATCTGGAATTAATTAATTGGAGGTGTAATAATTTAACACTGTCTCCATTTTAGTACCAAATTACATAATTATTTCCAAAGAAATTCTTTGGCAATTACAGGGAAATTATGGACCTATAAAATAAAATGTTACAAAGCAATGAGATGAGGTAAAATTTAGGTGCTGGTTTCGAAGAGTAAATGATCTAGTAGAAATTGAACTATGTACTACAAGTGAGCAACAGACAAACTCAGTTTATCCACATTTTTCCTCTCTGTCCCTTATGCCCTACAGCATTCATTTCAGAATTTATATCTTTGGACAACAGCTGTGCAGGGCTACTGTGTATCATCAAATTTTCAGTAACAGAGGCCACAGTTTATTTACTTTATTCACTTCTGCCCTACATTGAATCATATGGTATTAATATATGAATAGAGTGTTAATCAAAATCATGGCACCAATGTTAAGTCCTATTTCAAACAATTATTTGTGTCTCACCTCTGTCACTGAAACCAGATACCAAACAATCCAATAACCACTCTCCTGTGGGTCTGCTCCCTCAGATGGCCAGCGTGTTGCACTGTAATTAAATTGAGTCAGTGTGACCCTCCATGTACAGTGAAATTGAACAAGCTTATTGTCATTGTATGAGCTGTGCATTCTGCTGAGGGCAGTGTAATGGATTATGTGAGAGACCAAACATCATGACTTGGTTTTGGTAAACTTCACCAGGCTGCATGCTGAGGTTAGCTCAGTACAGACAGCATTTCATTGATGGAATTTATTCAGCAGTGAGTAGTTTTGCCACATCAGGTGTCATGATGATAACGATAATCTGTCAAAATGGATAAAAAAAGGTAATGATTTAGGAATGGAGAAACCTGAATTTGCCATGCTTTCATGTTCACTCCCTTGTTTGCATAATGTAAACAAAAATACAGCACACAAATGGACTCAGTTCAAACAGTTCATGCTACTTATCCAGCTTTTATATTGCTAAAGCAGATGCTTGACGTCAACAGGCTCTCAGTGATATCATCTGGCTTTGGTCCCTGAGTGCAGATGACTTATATTCATGTCCTCCACTAAATAATACTCATTCCCTGAATTATAATAGTCCTATTGATTTTGCTTTATTTCTCCCCCACACAGCAATGCTCATTTGGAGTATTATGTATCTAAAATGTGACAAAAGATAAAATATATATTTGGTGTCACTTTACTTGCATAACAAAGTTTTAACTACATGTTGCCTTCGACTGTGAAAGTGAGAATTTGTATGCCATATATAAGGTGTATATAATACCTACTATATATATAATGATCTACTGATGCATAACTCTCATTTCTAATGTGTTGTGTGTCCAAAAGTTTATTCAGTGGATAAAAAATGATTTGATGACACAGTGTAATAACCATGAATAATACCTATATGTCGATGGCAAAGTGCCCTCAGATGTTATTTCTCCCAAAACACCATTAAAGCTGTTTAGTTTTAGGGTCATCTGTGATCCAACTGTCTGGACAGTATTGATCTGACTTACATCACTGGACTGGTTTTATTAGATAGCTTTGATTTTTCTATTACGGACATCATGTAAATATTGCCAAATCAATGAACACGGATATGGTGATGCAGGGAACGTGGGCAGAAGAAGACAGTAAAAAATAAAATGGAGAGAATGGTGTTTGTATGTTTGGCCCTTTATATTAGGTTGCATGAGCAGACATTTTGACTAAGTTCTAGGTCACCTGGGAAGGATTGAAAGAATAGTATCAAAGCCTGAAGAAAAACAAAAACCTCCCTAGATCTCACCACAGTGCTGTGGCACACATCATACACACCAGCATTTGAGATAAATGGACTACTGTGAATTTTTATTGGGGGGCATTAAAAAAGCCAGAATCGCAGTTCATCTTGGAAGCCAGAGCGACCATGGAAACTCTCAGTGAAGTGTTTAAACACATGTTCTGGGCTGAGCCAGGCAGAGCTGACTGCGTGGGGTATAATCACAAACAGTCAAGTCTTAAAAGAGCCCTAATCCTGAAAGGATTACAGGGAAATAATCAGTTTATGTGCACCATTACTGAATGCATAGTGAAAAAAAATAAAGTCACATAAAGTGTTTTTTTTCCTGTTTTATTTTGGGCCTAACAGCCTATAGGCATTTTAATTTCCTACTTCAGATAATGGTGTTTTCAGTTCATTTATTTCTATCTTGGCCACTTAGAGCAATGTAACCCTTTAGTCTTCGAATAATGCCCGTTAAGTATGCTGCATTTCCAGTGAAACAAGTGGAGAGAGTCTCCTGATGGAAATTGATGGCCTAACTAAACAGAACAGACCAGAGACATCCAAAGACAAAAAGGGGATGCAGTGAAGGTCTTTTAAGAATAGAAAAAGGAAAAATAATACATTTTCAAACTCCATTCGCCAAAGGAGCTGGTTAATCAGGGGTGTGCAGCAAATTTAATTGTTCATTCATCCATTTTCTACACCCGCTTATTGCGGTTCACAGGTGGCATGAAGTGGATCCAGCATGCAACGGGCTAAAGGCTGGAAAATACCATGAACAGATTGTCGGTCCAGCACCTGGAAGAAATCCATGTGAAGAGGGGTAGAACATGCAAACTCCACTCTGAGATTTGGACACAGGATGTTCTTGCTGCGAGTCAACAGCCATTTAGCAACCATGCTGCCCAAACGTAAGTCTTTGACTACAGCTCTGACATGTAAACAACAACATAAAATTAATTTGTTTCAAACTGCAAATGAGCCAAGTCTGTATGCGATTTCAGGTGGAATTCAAATCCGCTTTCTGGAAATGTGGCTCGGAAATCTTTCTAGTCTTTGTGATGCTTGGTTGATATGCTGCGACTTGAGTGGTAAACAACATAAATATGGCAACATAGCTCAATCATATAGCAACAAACAATGCAGGTGAACATTAACCTCCTCCAATGCCTGCCACCCAAAACACTGTACACAAGCTGCTTGAAAGTGACGATTTATTAAACCTCAGAGTCAAACAAAAGGAAAATTCTGCTGCTGCTGCTTTTGGATTCAGAGGGTGAGATTAAAATCTATATACTGTATATAATAACCATTCTGGAGAGGGATGCATAATGCCTATAATAACCAATGTAGATAGACACTGCAGGAAAGAACTGCACCGCTGCACCACAGTAATCCAAGCTCGCTTGCACATAACAGTGTGGAAAATAAGCTTGAAAGATCAGATTTGAAACACTAATCAGATTCCCTTCGCTTTAGATGATTACATGGCAATGTGAAAGCTAGGTTTACACCATGTTGCTTTGATAAGCCTTCTGATTTAATGAAAATAATAATATTCCTTCCCTCCAATTTCAGGGAGATTTCAGTTCACGAGGGTGTGACTGGTTATGTTTAAATGTAGTAGAGTAATTAAGTTGTTGCTCATGATCTGGTTAAATTCTTCTCAGAGTTCAGCTTCATATACAGATTTTAATAACCTGCAAATGCGTCCCTACCATGGTTGTCATGAATAAATCACTGCATTTGCTGAGTCACTGAATATTCCTATCCACAGACTGAATGACCCACCAGTGATACACTGGGAAAGTACCTGTTGATCCCTTGCAGCAGAGGTTGTATTTAATGTCATCCGTCCAAACAGCCATTCCCGTAGATGCAATAAAAGTCTAAATCCAACATTCCAGCGGAAGCTGTTTGAGGTCCATTGAAACCCTGTCACTAAATCTACAAAAAAGAAAGAAGAAAAACACCCCAAAAACCAACCTCTCTTGGCAAGCAATTATTTACAGTGCAGCAAGGAAACAAGATTCAAATAGATTAAGAATCTCACACACGCATGCATATAAAGCCGCACAAACACACACAAAAATCCACATGCACACACATGCGTTTCCCGCGGCAGAGAGCTATCGACACTTCATCATCTTAGATTAGCAGGTTGGTCAAACATGGTGGAAACTCTCTCTGTAGTATGTCCGCTTTAAAAACCAGTCTTGTGCATGAATCCGTGAGTGAGTGTGTGTGTATATGTGAGCTCTACTGTAGCAAGCCCCAGTCTTCTATGTCATTCAGAAGGAAAGTGATGTGTCTATATGTGGATAATAAGCTCCTTTGGGGGAGAACTCTCTCCCACTGCAGACCACAAACTACTCTTTTACTTCAGATGATACACTTCATCCAGGGAACATTTTTTCCTTCCACTGATCTCAATTATATTCCTCTTGTATTGTTTTGTGACTATGTATTTGGTGTTTCCGTTGCCATGGCAGTAATGTGGGGCCTATTAGAACACACTTGTACAATAGAATCTACTTTCCCATGTCATCGTAAAAAGCTTTCAGAGCCTGTATCAAGCTTTACTCCGTGCATTACATGGCCCTCCCACAAAAACCTAGGCTTGTATATAAAAGTACACGGGCTTCTTCTGCTTAAAAATGTCTTTGATTTTCCTCTAGTTCTTCCTCACTTGAACCACTTCAAGTTCTTTCAGGCTGGTTGTCTTGGGGCCCTGCTAACTACCACTACTGTAATTGAGGTGTGTAGAGTTTTTTTTTTTTTTTTCCAGGAAGGATACCACTTAAGCCCCTACACCCCTCTTTCGCCGTATACTCTATACAGGCACACAAACATGCACACACGCATTCAACATTTGAATGCCTGCTCTCCCTTCTGGACATTTCATGCCTTTATTTTCTTTAATTGTTATGATGTGCTCTGGATTTGCTTTACACAATGCTGGCAACTCATCTCAAGGTCACACAGCAATGCTTTTGTTGTGGATTCACTCCCAGTATTGTCATGCTGACTCTATTCCTTTACCTAGTGTGGATCTGTCTCCTTTAAAAACAAATCCACATAAAAGGTATAGTGTCATTTCTTTAAAAAATGTGCATGACTGGTTAATAGCATTTAATTTCCAGCTTCATAATACTGACTGATTCATCATTCTTTTTTGCTAAATCAAAAAAGGAAATTTGTGTGGAATTCCACTGACATGAATGATACTGTAGGTTTTTTCTTCCCTTCTCGGAAAGAGGCCACAGAATCCCCAGTTCAGAACTAGATTGTGTTTCCTGGCTTTTCTGGGACATTCACCTGGTCGTGTGCTCAGGGCCATACAGGCACACATCACTATTGCCGCCGTCATACTCACTTTTTATAGGGTCTGAAAGAACGAGATGGGATTTTGCAATCACATCACCGTGCTGAATACATCACCACAAAATGAGAGCACTGCCAAGCAGGGAAAAGATTTTCTTTTTGCTTCTTTTCTCACAGTAGATGTCCTCATTTATGAATTGCAACTTCTTGTTTTTTTCTCATCTTGAAATCTGTAGTCTCTGTAGCAGTACTTTATAGCCCATGTATGGATTTTTTTTTTCTCCCAGACTTTTTCTGTTTGTTATTGGGATACTGTGCCTTCAGCTGATCAATGAAAATATGCCAATAGAATTAAATGACAATACATTTACTGTATGGTGTGTATGAGATAAGATGGTTATCGTGGTTTGTCTGCTCTCTGATGTATAATCCCTGTCTCGTGGTTGGAAAATCATTAATTGTGCTCTAGGGTATTAGATAACAACACATACATTCCTCTGGGTGCTAACACACTGGCTTTCATAAACATACACACACACACTCCAATCATAGTACAGTTGGACTTGTCCTCTCAAGAAGAACGACAAAACTTTGCCACAGGAGACCGCTGTTTGTTTCCTGTTTCCAACCACTAGTTGGGATAGTTTTTTAAAAAATGTAACCACGATTGTCCCAAGACCTTAACCCTGTTGTTATTATTGTAACCATGACAACAAAGATCGCCTAACTTTAAGAAAGTAACTTTAACCTACACCACATGTTTTTCTAACATTAACAAAGTGATAATTTTAAACTAAAAACCATGATCTTTCCTTTAACCTAACCAAGTGGTTTTTGTGCCTAAACCTAACTAGAAAGTGATTTGTACTGGATCAAAAAAACATGTCAAATGTGTCATTCTAGAGCGCACTGACCAACATCTTATTTAGTCATTTAACTTAGAGAACTTGTTGTTACAGCTGTGGCGGTACCCCTGCAGATTCCCCAGTGTTTCTTGTGTTTCCCCCCTCCTCTGTGTTTCTAGTGCTCCCCTGTCTGTCTCTCCCTGTCTGCGTGTGTGTGTGTGTTTTGGCGTGGGCGTAGCTTTCCGTCCTCACTCCCCCAGCACCCTGCTTCACCTGCAAACCTGCGTTCAATCGGCTCATCTTCTCTCTCAGTCAACACACCTGCCATCCATCATCTCATCTCCTCTCTAACATATCAACCCTGGCTCTTCACCCACTCTCCGCCAGACTTTTGTTTCAAACCTCAGTGGCAGTACACGTTTCCAGGCCAACTTGGTCAGTAAAATCCTTGTGTTAATCTTGCTATTGAATGCTAACCTGTATTTCTTGTGTCCTGGGATCATTTCATTCCTGCCTGCCATCCTGACTGTTTGCAAGCCACCTCCTAGCTTACAAGCTACCCCTGCCAGCCACGCTTCCCCTCATTCCCCGCTCACAGCCACACACTTCCATTCCCCCTCTCTCCACCTTTCCCCAGCATCACTCCAAGCCCAGAACTCTCCTGTAATAAAACTTTTTCCGTACCCAACATCACGCTGTCTTTGTCCTGCGTTTGGGTCCCTCCTGAGTTCACAACACTTGTAAAGTTGGTGTTTTACATCCTGATTTCTAATAGTCCAAATTCATCAAATGACACAGATATTATCATCACTGGAATTGCACATGATTGATCAAGGATTTTTTCCACCTTATCAGTCTTTCTCTGACAGAATTTCTCCAAATCTCAAAATTGATCATGCATGGACATATTTCTCCATTTGTAAGTGCAATAAAGAGCTACTGTGCACCGCAAACCAAAAGAGGTATTATACATTTGTCAGTGGTACAAAGGCTTATGACCTCAGTGTTAACTGATGTGGTTGGCTGGAATAGTTTGCATGATCACTTCTCATTATTCCTCCCCAGCTAGATCTGTAACAGATTAGAAATAAATTAACTCCATTCATCATACATCTATGAGGCGCTGTGTGAAATAAATCAGTGTGTGGTGGATTAACGTTGGTGTGGTAGAACAGCACTTCTCTAACTTGGCTTGCATTAACATTAATTAACACACCCAATAACGATACAGAAAACTTGTTTTATTGCTGTCGTTTTGTGGCCTTCAAGCAACATTGTACATTGTATATATATATATATATATATATATATATATATATATATATATATATATATATATATAATATGATTACTTGACAATTCTAATTTTTTTGTGAAACAGAGACTTGGCAGTTTATTTCTAATTTTGTTTTGTAATGTCATTTTGGAAACAACCTTGAAAACTCTCACCCCCTATGTGATAATTTACACAGTGATAGAAGCATAATTACAAAAGACTACAACAAAAGTAAAAAAAAAAAAAAGAACTGTGTTAATTTGGTATTTTTATATTCCCTCTACCCTCTATTTCATCCACCAACCTTAACTCTGGTGTTTTGGCACAGTTTCTCTCCACAGCTGCTGTGCCTTGAGCCAGGTCAGGCTAGCAGACTAACAGGGAGCGGAGCTGGTTTGCACATCATTAGCTCAATGATCACTTATTGTCAGTCCTGCCAACCATAACATGGGACACAGTGGTCTGCTACCTCTGCTCCTCAATCCAGAGAAGGAAAAGTCAAACTGAAGAGGTTTTTATTCACTAAAACCTAAATTATATTATATTAATGTGTACATACATGCATTTAAATATAAACTGTATCCACACAGGCAGACAAACAAACTGATATATAGATAAACAAAGCCAATTTATAGGCTAATACCAGTGTAAAAATTTTAAAATAACAAAATAAGTGCATCCATTCATTGATGTTTGAATTGAATCTTGTATGAATATGTACAGAATATGATCTCTTGCAAACTAATCTATCCATATGGGGTTTTGTTGATCTGATTATGAGAACAAATTATTGGAGTTTTCAAAACTGTGACTCTCTGTTCTCTATGGAAGAGCACTGAGTGTTTCCTTGTACTGTATCTGGTTACAGACCTTTAAATTGTGCACTTAAAATGTCTCCTGTAACTAGCGCCCTGCTTCCATTATGGTGAACCCTGAGCCGCATGCTTGTGTGAAGCAGGGCACAGGTGAAGCCATTTTGCCTTTCCATATGATGTGTGCAGTTTAAAAGAGGGCCTATTAGGTTTAATGAATACCATATTTGATCAATTAGACATTCCCCTATGCGGTGTGTCTGAGTGTGTGTGTGTGTTTAAAACGTAGGGGTAAGTTGCTTCATAGACCACAGGAAGCAATCATGCTTGTGAGTGGTAGCCAGGATGTGAAATCTATTTCAAAGTTGGAGTACAGAAATTCTCCTATTTTCACACTAATTGTAGCAGTGGGGGGTTGAGGTTTCTTACATTACGCACCTTCCTCTCACCTCCTCCTTTGTTGTGTAATTTGTGAGTGAGTGCTCATTAGATAATGTGGTCCAGCAGTTCAGGGTTGGTGTAATTGGCTGTTAGGCCATCTGCCCCTCCCTCCCCCTCCTCTTCTAAGCATTAATTTAATCACTGCTCTAGTGTAAGCCTATACCAACCTTAATGGTTAAAGTAATTGTGTCAGTGTGCTCTCCCACAGACATTATCTGTCCAAAGTCTGTCCTCAAACTGAAATTCCACCTTGAGATACAGTTAGTCAAGGCCATTGGACTCAAGCAAACACTTGTGTCTAATGGGAAATTATTCGAGCAATTACCACAGAGGTCAGTGGGGGAAATGACAATAAAGTAAAAGGGAAAAGGGAAAGGGAAAGTAAGTTGGAAAAAACAAAAGTTTGATAATTGTATTAATTTGCAAATAAAAAAACCTCATTGAATGTATATCAGACCTGACTGAGTATGTGATTTAATTTAAGTTTTAAGCAAAGGAGTAAAAACATGTAAATCAGGTTTGATCTGTTTTTTTAGTTGAAATACAGAGCACCAGTTGAATTAAGTTGAGCTCTGTGCAGCTTTGCAGTGTTTATCACCATGTGTTTAACCCAAGGCCCCTCCTCTGTATGCCCTGCCGTCCTTCATAGCGTCACAGACCACTGGCAAGGAACTAAATAATAACATTTCACAGTTACACTATGGGGCGCCATCTAAGGCCTGTAGCACTGTCACATGATATCACTCTTGCCGAGCAGAAGGCTGTTGTGAACCTTAAGAGTGTGTGCAAATTCTGTAAGTGTGTGCATCAGTGTGAGAGCTTGTGCATGTGAAATGGCATTCTTGTGTGCTTGAATGTCACAGAGAGCAATATTACGATGACTGAGAGGCTATAACCTATATCAGATCTGTAAAGGTAAAACATGTGTTTCCAGGGGAAGCTAACGTTCCACTCAGATTTACAGAGGGAAATTACATATCCCCTTTCTGACAAGGAGTGTTAAAAAGTGAAATGGGGATAGATGCTGAGACAAAACATACCTCTGGGGTACAACAGCTAGAATCATAAACCTGAGTCTGGAGGATGGAGACAGGCATCCAGAGCCATATTACACTGAACCTTGTAAAATAGAGGGAGACTGGATTTTAAATAACATTACTTTTAGACCTCAAGCCAGTTCCATTTTAAAATCATGTACACAGTAAACTGACTTCTTTTATTACAGATTAAACACTTTGGCACTATCTGGTCCATATCCAAGGCAAAACTGTCTTAATTATTTGAAATGGACCCTGCACCACCATTAGCTATGTTTATTATATATTAACAATGTGCAAAATACTCATTGCCACTTGTTTGGCAGCCAGTACATATAGTGTCTAATTGGTCCTTGGCAGCTCTATGGTTTACTCCACTGTTCCACCACCAGCAACATTACTGTTCATTGTTCATTGTCCCTAAAACAATATAGTTGTTCGGTGACTAAACATGATGGTTATTTGGATAGAAAACATACTGCTTTACCCTTGTCCTGTTTGTCCAGATAGGCAAACACGATCCTGTACAGTTTGACCGCTCATTCCCTGATATATTGTCCCTGATCTATGCCTACACATCCTAAATCGTGAAAGCATAAACATTTTTCCTGTCAAAGTATTTCCTTCCCCTAAACCAGTCGGTACTAATTTTGCGGCGGCTCTAAGATTGAGATGCTTGTTGTATTCAGTCTGGGGCGAATCACATATCTGTCTGAAATGGCTGATGAGTGCCAGTGAAGGATGCCTTTCAACAGACAGGGGGATTTCCAGCAGCTCGAGGTGGAATAGTCCCTGGGAGGGGAAGCAGAGGGGATAGATGAGGGGAAGGAAAAGGCAGGAAGAGGGGAGCGGAGCCCAGAATGGCCCAGTTGCTCAATGACCATGGGGAATCTGGTCTGGGCTGTGGCTCTCAACACATCCATCTTGACCTGAGGCAGGCAAGAGATTGGTTTCCTTTAACGGTACTCTAATGTCAAAACATCACCAGGCGCGTAACGGGAACACCACCGATGAATGTCTTTGAATCCATAAACTGATATTTCAGCAGACAAAATTGATTATCACATGCTGACAGGGAGACGCGGTGATATTGATCATTGCAACTTTTTCCTTTTCATGTGGGATGACCAAGTGTGTCCAAAAACAACTGTGCAGATTCAGCATAAGTGTTTTCTGATGACCAATAGATTTGGGGAAATATACAGAGAATGTTGGTATAACTCAAGCTGTCCACCATCATGTCCAAAATCTTCCACAAGAATGCGAACCGCAGCAGCTTGAACTGGAGCCAAGACTGACTGCAAGCTGGGAAACAGGCTGAGACGAGTTCACATTGGTTCAATCGAGTAGATTAGTAATAGCAAAGATCTTTCAATGAGAACCATTGAAATTATACTGTGAACATATTTTTTGTATTTTATATGTGTACTTGAGTGTGTGTGTTTATATGTGCATGTGCGTATCTGTGTATCTGCGCACTGTTGCACATGGCTAGGCTCACAGTCAGACAACAGCCTATAGTAATAATTCAGATTGTGCAGTATGACCACTGGATGTGCTGTCTGTATGTAAGTTTCTGGTACAGTTCTAATGTGGAAAATGGAGTGCTCAGTCATGCTGGTTGTCAATTCCAGTACATAATGTATGATCCCATTTTGTTTTATATACTTCGATGTTTTTGGCTAGTTATGTTAATTCCACATTTTATTATTTGCTCTCTGCAATTTCATGCATATACACTTTGATAAAAACATATTTAAAAGTGGTCACTCTTCTATCTTATGATTTATTTCACTAAAAGCTGTCTGCTACTGTTTTTCTTTGTGACAGTCAAATAACATCATCCTATGCGAGAAATGAAACTCCCCTTTCCCCCCCTTCCTTCTCTCATATTTTTCCATAAATTGTCAAGGAGACCTGGATGCAAACCAGCTTCAAGGCCTGGAAATGAATGTATTTTTACTGGCTCAGACACTGTCCAGAAGATATTAGCCGTGTAGGAAATGTGCTGAATATTACGGGCCCCACTATCCAGGGCCAAGAAAGACAGTTGGTGCAAACCCCAGACTGCCGTGCGGCTGCTATCTCTCAGAATGTCAAAGCTTTGGTCTCTAAGTCTGCTCTGTTCAGCTGCGGCTCTGGGTTTGACCAGGCAGGCAGGCGAGCTTACTGGCTGGCTGGCTGTCCAACTCGCTGAGTCATAGTGGTAATTAAATGTGACTGGGGACTGCGGGGTCAACTCTGATACCCAGCCCAGTCTAAAGGAAGGGTTTAGGCCCAGGCTCATTAGAGAAGGGCTGAGTGCTTTGCCAGAGTCACACACCACTTCTGCTTTCATTTGCACCTTTTTTAAAAAGACCAGGCTAGATGAGATACTGTCCCAGTTTCCTATTCAAATACTGAAACAATGGCTATTGTTTGAGCAATGTCAACTTGATGTCCATATGTGCGTGTGTGCATGTACGCCTACATGTGCACCTCATGCAAATATGTAATTCCAGTTGTGAAATAACAACATTCGCCTGCCACAAACATTTGATGGCTCCAAGACAAATTAATTCAGTCAAGATATTTATGATCCCATAAATGGGATTATTTTGAAGTAATCCATTTTCATGAAGAATAAAATGGAGCCAGGCGTTAATCACCAGACTTGCAAGCTCTTAGCTGCACATTCCTCACATGCTGTGCAAATGAGCCCTAAAATGTGCTTGACTGGTATTCTAACGGTTACATGTAGTTTCCTGATCTGCAGCGTCATGTGGGACTGCAGCTAATGATCCAAAGGGGGGAACACAATGAAAGGCAATTTGTAGCATCTCATTATGCCCCTCATTCATTATTATAGTCCAGCTAATTTATACTTTATGGCAATCTTTGCTCGGTTTTCAGATGAGACATTAAAGACGTGGTCCTACAGTGTTGTTGACAAGGCCTGTCTAACCACTCGCTCTAACCACTATGAAGTGGTAGAGAGGATGAATCCCCCTGTGAGGGGTTGGGGGGTGGGGGAATAATATAACTCATATGAACAGCCACATTAAAATCATTCAGCTTGGTCTTGTAAGGTCATGTAAGAGAACATTATAACTCTTAAACTTGTCTCCTTGTAATCCCAGACAGAGGGGAAGGAATAACATTAAGTGCTTTTGGCTATGCGCACTGTGCTGAAATTCTATCATCTCACATCCACACCTCCCGTGATTGGTCTGTGGATGCTCTAAGACTCTGGAGACTGTGGTAGGTTCAAAGTTCAGCTTCCCCTCATGCCAAAGAAAGTAAACATCAGGCCAAGAAGTGTGTGGTGAAATCCAAATCCCACACTCCAATTCTGGATTTGCTAACTTTATGAGATAGCTTTAACAAGATGTATATGATAAATGTGACGTCTTGTGTATAATATCTTGTAACATCAACAGTGATCATTTTGGTTTCTTCCTAAATACAATATATGATTTCCACATTAATGGTTAGAGTGCTCACCATAATTACTCACTGACCCTTCATGTGACTCTGAACTCCATTTTAAGGGCAATAGAAAGCGTGAGAATGAAACAGGGAAAGACAGAGAGCCAAAAGAGACGTATGCAAAAAGACTGCCTGTTGTTCTTCACTTTTGACTTGGTATGAGATATGAGTATATCTCACAATGTTTATATCCTAGCTATAAATGCTAAGTGATAGTGGCCAGTTCTTGGCAGGCAGTTATCATAGATTGGCCAGGTCGTCCAGCAACAGCAGTAACTACATGTGAATGTGTCAATGGACCAGATAAAACGCACATGAACAATGTTGTTAGATGGTCTTTCCGAGCACAGACAGTTGATTTAGCACCATAACTTTGGATTTCATTCTTGCTTGGTAATAAATATGGTATCTCTTAATCCAATGACATTTCCAAGGGATCAGTGCTGACTTCAGAGTGGGATCTGAAAGCGCTTCTCTCCACAGTCAAATAAGTGAAACCTTTGAGACCAGATGCAGTAACACAGTGGCTGATTTATGGTCTGAACATGGAGAAATGAGTGAATGAATACAGTGCTTTTCCCCATTGCGTAATATCCGACATCTCATGCCAGATCTTCAGACAGAATATGGCTCGACAAGTGCCTTTTGCTACACACAGAACATGTTCTTGGCCTCTATCTGAGAAGCAGCTCTCCTCTGAATGTTCTCTACATGCTTCAAAGATATGAGATTAGACAGCTGCATGTCAGACTCATTGTCCTTCGTTAACAAGTCTAATTTGTGCCTCATTCTGTCTTCCAGCTCTTCCAAGATCTCAGACAATCATTCTGGCCCCCACTGGGGTTGGAAGAATCATCACGCTGGCATCCATATTTGCACCATCTGTGATGGAGAGAGCTGTGTGGTTACGGATCAATCACATGCACACAAACACACACATACACACACACACACACACACACATAAGTTGGCACAGCTATCCTTGTAAGGACATTGCATTGACTTCCATTCATTGTGGACCGCCTAACCCAAACCCCAACCTTAACCATAAGCAATTTATGCCTAACCCTAACCTTAATCAAGACCGCAGAAATTATGTTTTGCCTCATTAAAGACTGGGCTTTGGTCCCCATGCGGACTACTGGTCCTGACAAGATTGGTGTTTATACCGGAAAAGGTCCCAATGAGGTTACAAAAATGCGCACACACACACACACACACACACACACACACACACACACAGACTTGCATCCCCATGTTGAAGTCGGTATAAACCCCATTCTCAACTAATCCCAGAATCCCTTAAATAATTTGGGCTAAAAACCACAACAAATTAGATGATACCATTTTCTGATGTAGCCTAAGTGAGTGATTTGCTCTACCAGTGTCGACTGCTGATTGTGAAATAGGCAGTTTATACGTACATCATGATAACGGCAGGCTTTCAGCACAGCACAGCTGCTTAGACATTTTGCTTTGCAAGCGCTGTAGTTAACTCTTACACATAGCTATCATACAAATCCTAGCTCATACATCTCTTGCCCTGTTGGAAAATCACATAACACAGATCCATTGGTGGGTGAACTTCTACAATGTCTCCCACTGTATTTACTGTAATAAAACCAATGACTGTCAATCAGTGGAAGATGAAGGGAGCCACTGTTGATTTCCTCCCTCGCACTGCAGTCAGGATGAGTGAAATGGTCCGTTGGTAGTTATAGGCTGCATTAGAGGACATATTGGAATTTAACTGTAGGTATTTCAATAAAATAAATGGAACGGATGACCACTGTTTGGATGGACGACTCCAGTCACTGTCCATTGGCCATTTCGATGCTTTCCCACTAGACTCCACTTATTTGCAGAGTTTGCTTCCAAAAAAGATTAAAAACCATAAATCTAACAGTGCATACTGAATGAAGCCATTATGCAAGAGCAGAATTGGTTATGTTACAGCTATCTCTAGCTGGGCTCTGGAGGACAAGCTGGCATGGAACTTTGTTAGTCTGCAGCTGTCTGGTTCTGTTTGTGTTCATGTGTGTTTCACGGGCTGTTGGATATTGGTCTATTCTCCTAGCAGGATGCTGACCATCACTGTCAACCTGTGTGAGTGAATCCCATCACACTTTTTTGTACATCACAGCACCACAAGAGCAAACAACCCAGTAACTAACAATAGAACACCACTGCAAGGCAACCTCAAACCCACATCTAAACACAACCTGCTCCTGGTAGAATTTGTGCACGCCTCTCAGAGAGTGTCTGTAATGTTGGCAGGCCTTATTCGTTCCCTCTGAGCAATTAACTGTCTCCTTTTTTGCATGAATTCCTTTTCCAAGTATGATGTTGCTGCAGTAGTCATTTCAGCACCCCATGCTGAGCAGGCATCTAGCAGGAGCGCAGTTATAATGCTGCTCTGGGATGCTATAACTTGTATTCTCTGCCTTCTCATGCAGCTATCGGTGGATCACTGTGTCTCAGTAGATGTCTCTGAGATGTGCTCATGAAAGCTAGGACAGATATTAAAGAGGGAATTAAACAACCTCCTCTCCACTATAAATGGCTGGTTTAGATATGTCTGCATCTCAGCTAGTTTCAATGTGACAGAGACATACTGATAAAAACCAGCAATACCCCTATTTTGAGAACACACACATCCAAATCTACATGTGAGTGTGTCTTCTGTATGTGAGCGCTGTGTGTGTTTCTCTGAATCATCTATCTGATAGACATCACCCCCAGGGAAACAGTAACAAGTCAGCCACCTGAATATTCGTCTAGGGACACGGTGTGTGTGATGGGTGATAAAACTCCTCAGAAACTGGGCAACATGGGATACGGAGGGCAACACCAAAGGCGAGAAGATCGCAATCACAGAGAACAAGCAGCTTCGGTGTAGAGAGAAGGGGCCTCTCGAGACAAGAGGCGGAGAAGAGTAGACCTGAGTTTTCATATATAGGCGTGGCAGCAGACAAACTGTGAGCCAGACCAGAACAGTGAGCCAGGAGTGACACAGCTCTAACACAGCAGTTTAGATGGAGAGATGAGAGGGAATATGAGATTATACAGCAGAGACAAGGTAGTCACACAAGTGGGATTTTGAACATCACTTAACAGAACAGATCCAGACCAGTTTAAACGTAGCAAAAAAAGCAAGAAAAATGCTTTAGAAGCCTATGAATTAAAAACAGATTTTAAAAAGTACCTCATTAACTTTTTGTCTGTTGTTTTTATGTGGACTTTGTCTTCTTTTCAGGATAATACTTTATTATTTTTTTTTATGTCAGTTATGCGGCAACATGACTTTGCTCCTTTTATCTTTGGTGTGACTGTCTTGGGCTTTGATTTAACACATGAGAGATGCCAGGGCAATTAATTGTCATCCTCAAGACAAGGGAGTGGAAAGAGTCTTTTGCTAGGATCAGGGTGTGATGTCAGGCTGCACAGAGCTTTCCACCGATTAGAGCAGCAAAAGTGCAGAGGGGGTCAAGACCGGGGGAAATGAAGTAAATGGAGCTGAATGGACAAATGAGACAAAGACAGTGCCAGAGATAGACAAAGAGTGTCAGCACCGCTCTATTCACATCTTAATTGCGAATTATCGTAGTGTGAGTGTTTTTCTTAAGAAAATATGATTTATGTTCCTCTTTATATGCGAAAATGAGCGTACATATTAGCATTCTGACCTCGCCCTCCTCTGCACTCTGTGGGAGCAATCACAGCTCAATTAAACCCCAGCCATGAAGATACAAATTGTCCCAAAGAACTGGCGACCAACGGAGGCTGTCAGTTTAATAGGCAGCTTTTTGCAGGTGTCGTGTAAGTTGCTGTATACAACCAAATGGCTTTAATGAAATATGCAAATTCTCTTCATAAGCCTGATGATGTTGCAGTATAATTAACCTTAATATTTCAAAATATTTATTCTCCTTTTTCTCAATCTTCCTCTGTGTGTGTGTGTACATAAGTGATGTTAAGACCTTTAAGGATCATTGACTTGTTCCTGTCAGAGAACTCTTGTAATTGTAAAACCATTTTTCACATGGTTGCCAATACAGTTCCATGTCTGATTTGGGATGAAACCACTGTGCCCAAAAAACAGTATAAGGTTTTGATGAATTGCTATAACTTTTATTTTACTTTCATTTATTTCAAGCTTGAGCCTGGCAGATGGAAACTGTTCGAAAATTTCAGAATGTGTCTGTAGTTTTGATTTGTAAGATTTTTTCAAAATCTATTGGTTTGTACATAAAAAAGTTTGACCTTTTACCCACATTATTCATTTCTTCTAGCTCAGTTTTCTACATCTCATTGAAAAAAATAAACAATTTTGCAACATTTTGGATCCATTTAATGTTTTTTTTCAATTTAAACCAATGAATCACTTGATACCAACTGTAATACCCACTGCAATGTTACTTTTCCCTTTTCTTGTCCCTCTCTCTTCCTCCCTCCCTCTGTATGTGCCCATCTGTTGGAATTAAGTTAATATGCGATCGTCTGTGTTTTTGTGTGTATCCATATGCTTGTGGTTATGACTTGTGTGTTTCCTAATGTTACCAAGAGTTTGCCAGGCATTTGAATGAAATACGGTGCTGATGTGGCAACTTGGAGAGACGGGCTCACAGGAGGTAACCACAGCAGAGTTTCAGTCTATGAACATGAAAGGAAATGCACGCTCAAAAACTATGTCGATGTTGAATATTATTCCAACTACACTAAATCCATGCTCTCACCAGGGTTCTTAATGTAAAGCCTGTTCTTGATACACTACCCCAAACTAAAACACATCCTCAGCTTTAAGTACACCTATCTCTGTCTTTGGAAGCCACTAAAGTTTGTGGTTGCCAGAGGTTTTGTGGTAAGATGCTGTATTCACTAGTTACCAGATAGGATTCAGTGGGCAAATCCAGACCTTGCATCCACTCCTGTAGCCTGTAGTGCGTCATCCATCCATCCATCCATCCATCCATCCATCCATCCATCCATTTCAGCCCGTTTCCCCTTACACTCTTTACCTGACTCCTTCTCTTTCTGTGCTTTTTTCCCTTCTCCAGCATTTGAGCATTTCAGCCGCCATTTAGGCCACAGAAATATGACATCTGGTGCTCTAATGATTTGCAGACCATAAGTGGAAATGCCCACCATGAATCATGAAAATGCATTTTCCTCTTTCCATTATGGAGGAGACTACATGCTCACAGAGAGATTTACACCGTCATTGCTTTCTCATTCTCTGCCTCTTTCTCTTTCTCTTGCCTATATCCTCCCTCTGTGCTGTGTTGACCATCTCCGCCTTCCCATTCATTTTCCTGTTCATCTCATTTATATTCCCCATGTTTTTGTATTTTATGTTTGCCAGTAAAAGCTAACCAAAGTCCTGTCATGTGAATGTCATTGACAGAATGAGGAGAGATTTGCTGATGTTTCAGTCTGATTAGTTTACAAATCCATCACAGAATCATTACTTTACTCCCTGAGGGATACACATCTTACATTGAATTAATGTGAGATTACTGTGTGGGCTTAGAATTTGTGCAGCTGCATGCTTGACTGTAGTTATGTTAGACTATAGCAATTATGGCATTGCTGTTTGAAACACAAAACTTCAGTCCTTGCAGCATAACACAAGGTTTCCATTTCAGAGTGTTTAGCCGCCCTGGTACACCTTGAAGGCATTTACATGGTAATCAGCATCAAAAGCATGATGGTTCTGCAACTGATTTGTATGTGCACATCCCAGGTTGAAGAACTGTGCCCTTCTGTTGTGTAGAACATAAACAAATGCCACTATTTGCTGTAATTCGTATTGAATTCTGGGTTAGAAATCTGTTCACTGTGAAGATATATGTTGTTGACCTTGCGCTTCCAACATCTCAGCATAAACCTTGAAACACTTGCGAGCAGTCCTGCCATCACAGCAAACAGACAGAGCTCTCATAAATGAATAGTGCTAATATTAAGATCAGTGGCTGGGTTAGGTTAGGAGTTGCCATTGATTTGACAGTACGTGCAGAATCATAATGTTGGTGGTTTATCCAGGGGAGAAAACTGGCTCAGCTCCGAAGGATTGCCTGTGGCATATAAACCTGAACAGGAGCCAGACACTACACAGTGCATTCTAAATTATGATGTGTCTTTATGTTATTAATCTCACATTCGTCTAATCAGGATTAGTCATGGGAGTTGCACATGTAAGAAATTTAAACAAAATGCTCATTGCAGTGCATTGCACAATTCATATACTACATGTGAATGTGTGCTATGATTTTAAAAATTAAAAAAAAATCCCTCTATCTTCTCTGGATATGTCATTCATTGCCTGTCACTGTCTCTCTCCCTATCCAGTTTCATTTTACCCTAAGGTAATTATTTAGGAAACAGAAGTATCATGCATTCAGTCTGAATAAAGCTCTGATTGGTCCCATTTAGAGATGCAACACCAACACAATGACTGGTTACCTATCAACCAATGACTAAAATTGCTAATTTTGAAGATCATGTTGCAGCTCCAAGGTAGACTTAAAGCTGGAGTGTAGGACTTTTGTCTCCTCCCTCTGGTAGTGAGAGTAATTACAAAAAAACTGTTCACAAGTGCTTACGTCATAGGCTCTGCTGTAGCCTACTTCATCACTACTGTTGTGGCTGTAAAAGGGTGGACAAATTGTTTTGAGCGTCACACAATCCCTCTAAAATGACTTGGGAAGTTTAGAAGGGCCGCATGAATCATTTTATCCCCATTCAAGTTAGCAGAGAGCCTATCGGAAGTTAGCTCTTCGACCAGCAGAAGTCTCTGGTGCGCATACTCTGCCCATAGCATGTGCAGTATGCATTCATCCAGCCAGCGCGGGAATGTCGCTACCGACACCAGATTTAAAACAAGCAAAATACTGTGAAAGACAAAGATATTTATCTGGCAGTGATAGGCTCAATCAGTACTGTGTGAACTTGTTTGGCTGAACTACATGAGAACTTATTTGGCAAAGGTGTGTCCATCTCCCATTTTGCGTATTAACTTTAAAAAATTCTTCCAAAAGTTTCTTTGAATTTGGCCATTTCCATCAACCTTATCTGACGCGATACTTCAAAATGTACCTAAAAATATGTTGATGGAAACATGGCTAATGACAGTGTCTTAAATTAAATAAGAAATGGACCAAAAATAAAATAAATAGCAGCTGAACTATTTATTCTTGTATGAAGGTTTTAATGGAAGGGAATTAAGATGAGTGACACAGGAACCGAAGCACACAGCATATATCAAGAACTCGCTCTTTTCATTTTGGGAAAGGTGATTCTTATTATGTTTAGAGCAAAGCATGAATCATTATGTTTTAAAATACAACAACATGCAACTGCGCATGTACAGTCATACAAACTTTGAAATTAAGAGGGGTTTTTTATATTTATTTTTTTATTGTATTGTCAGTGGTAAGTGGTACTATTTACTAAAATAATTTCCTTATACAATACCATAATTTAATCATCCCAATACAATATAATACATCCACCATTTGACAAAAAGGTAAAACTAATAGGAACTCCGGTATGATGAAATGAAAACTGTATTGAAAGGTTTTTCTAATATTTTGTCCAGTTCAATTACAAAAGTTGGGAAAAAAAGATGTTAGAAACTATTTTAATAATAATAATAACACAATCAAATATGATGAACAAACACCACAATTTAATTTTGGAAATACATATACTATTATTAATCTCAGCTTTCACTTGTGAAATATTAATGCCCTTGACCATAAGAAAAAGCTGCACGTTAATCATACAGTAAATGCAGTATATTTTCTGAAAAGATCACAAAGATTTGTAACTCTACACCTTTAGTTAGGCAAACTATATTTCCTCACCTCATTGCTCAACTCACCAAACGTACCTGAAAGACACTTCTCTCACTGCTGATCTTTGAATTTAGCATTCCTTGCTCCGCTTGGGTCAGAGTGAACCTTAGACTAGCTGGCCTCCTTTGTCTTTGCCAGGAAATGACTACAGTTCAAGTGGAAGTGCTCAACAGCTGGTAGCTGCGATCCATAAACAGAAGATGGAGGCCCTGATTGGGGCAGCACACTGTGTAACGTCAAGCTAAAGTTTCAGCCCTCTGCCTCAGAGTGTAAATCACACAGCATAGGGAAACAGAAGCCAGATGGTTAGTCACCTCCCATCTTTGTGCATGTGTGTGTGCATGTGAGGACATGTGTGTACTGTAGGCTTACTGTATATGTCTGTTTAAATGTGTAGCCTTAGAGAGCATGTATGTTTATTTTGCATTAGCCTTTTTGCCTCTATGCACAAGTTTTTGCAGGAATATAAGGACAAGAAAAAAGATGACATATTAACCATATTAACAAGGTCTAGCTGACCACGGCACAAATGGAATACTGATTATGAAACTTCATGAGTAATATTACTCAATTCACCAAGGTTTAAAGCATTCTAATCCCAGAATACAGTATGAAATGAATGGTACAGACCTTAGCAGGATTAAAAGACATTCTGATTAAAAGCAAAAATGGACTGAAAACATGATTTTTCCATTACAAAGAGAGATGGGATGAGAGAGATAAAATTGTATGAGTGTGTGCTCTTGTACTTCTATCATTGTGAGGACTAATTTGAGACACAGTTTGTCCTCTCTTCTGACACAGTCTGTCAGAGAGTTTTTTAAGCAACAAGTCCTCCAAATTAATTGATAAAATATTGCCTTCCAGAAAGACAGATATAAGTGTTGTTTTTTATTGTCTTATCTGATGCCGTTATTGGCATATTGCCATATTGGTTAGTGCCTCCAAAAATGTTACTAATCACCATAATAAAAATAAAAACATTTTTGAATCTGACGCCACTATGATTAAGGTTTGGATATGTTTCAGTTAGGGTAAGGGAATGATCATAGTAATGGTTAAAGGAAACTAACTTTGACTGACAGTTAAAAACAAGAAGCAAACAGTGATTTCCTGTGTCAAAGTCCCAAGCTTTGTTGACCCATCTAACCATCCCGACCTTCTCCTTCTGTGTCTCTATAATGATGTCACACTATTTCCTCCTGATGGTAAGAGTCATAATTACTTCAGCCACTAGAGGTCTTTGTCATTGGAACTCATGTGGTTTTAGGTGCTTGCTGAAATGACTGACGCAGTTACATTTCTTGGAAAAAAAATAATTTTTAATCATCTCTTTTTGCAGTCAAAAATAATGTCGGTGTTTTTTATTTTTATTTTTAGTCATTTTTAATTTAAAGGAAGAAAAAAGGTCTTTGGGGCAATGGGCATGTCAGTGTCTGTTAGCCCATGGATGTATAAAGAGAACTGAATACAGCATCAAAGACAGGGCCCCGTTCATTCCTGTGAAAGTTGCTCAGTGGCTCATGAAACCAAAAAGCCACTTCCCGCTGTAAAGAAATTGCCCAGATTAAAACAAACTGCACACGCTCTATGGGCCCAATGCGCCCATAGAGCACGCTCACTAGACACTTCCAGACTTCTGAGATGGCTAACGATGTTTAGCCCTCCGACTAACTTGAATAGGGATAAAACTATTCAATTGTGCAGCTCTTCTAGACTTTCGAAATGTGGTCAGACCAAATGGATCAAATTCTGATAGTGAAACAAATAATTTTGCGGGGATTGTCACGCTCAAAAAAATGTATCCGCTGATTTACAGACGTCTGTTTCATAATGTAAGTCTATGGGAAAAAGTCTTTTTGGGCCCAATAGTGTCATGTGATGTTGTAATTACATGGTTAGGTCATTATGTCAAATTGGCTCCAAAGCCCGGTACTCTTCCTAGTGGTTTGGTTTAGCCCCACTGTGAAAACAAGAGACAAAGTAAACAAGCTATTACTATAGCTTACAACACATGGGCAGACAGTGTCTTGTCAGGAGTGGTACTGAAGAGTAAGGACCACACCAGCATCTAAACGGACCAAATTATTTTTGCAGGTAAGTTTACATGCTGTTTGATGTGCTGCGGCAGAGCAGCTAATTAGCTGTCAAGCCTGTAAACCACTTTTCCCTGGTGAAAGTTTGTTTGGTCACTTGTTCAACATGCTGAGGTGCGGAACAAGATGTATGTTAATGTAAATTAGATAAGAAGGAGAATTTAGCTGGAAAGTTAATGTGGGATGTTGTTCAAAGTGGCTCTTATGTTGTGTAACAGGGTTGTTCTCTGGCTGTTAGTCAGTGTGACCGTCTGCCTGTGATAAAACGGTGATGCTACTATTCGGTGCAAATATAATTTGAAATGAAGAGATTTAATTGGCTGTATGGAGCTACGGTCTCCATCTATGTAGATGAAGAACGGTATTCCAATGAATGAATCCAAAGATAGAGTAGCACCATTATGAAAGTTAGACTTTAAGGTGTGGTGCTAGGAGATTAATTATTTCAACTAGGGTCCTCACTAGTACTGAAGTAAGTGTTTACTTGTTTATATGAGGCGGCTTACCTCCTCCTTTTTTTGTACAAAGATCTCAAAGCTGATGAACTGTTTTCATTTTATGTTAACGGTGTACTGCAGAGGCCAGCGGCTTACATATTGGTTGTCACAGGTGAAATGAAATTAACTAACATATTTAATAATGGTAAGATCAACCCATGAATATGGATACCTACAGGCTAATACTCTATACTGAATTAAGAGCCTTTGTTGAATACAACTAAATACATGTCTGTTGTAATTATTTTCATTGTCAATTAACTTGCCAATTATTTTCTTGATTAAGCCTTTGGTCCATAAAATGTCATAAAATAGTGTAAAGTGTCCATCACAATTCATACACTTCAAATATTACTTTCAAAACCCCGAAGATATGCAATGTAGTACTATAAAGGAAATATTCACGTCTTGGAAGTGAATTTTAGGCATTTTTTGCAAAAATAACCAACAAAAAAACAAAAAAATAGGACAACAACCATTAATTAATTATTAATCATTATTAAACTGTTTCTTATTATTATGCTGTTGATAGACTAATCTATTATTCCATTACCCAATTAATCGTTTCAGCTCTAGTTTTTACATTACTATTGTCAATTAAATTATGAGGCTTCAAGACACTGTAGTAGATTCAGCATTTTGGATTTTATGTGAAGAATATGTAACACTACATACCACAGAGGATATTTAATATTTTACAACAATTTAGAGAATTAGTACATTAAAAGTTGTCTAAACATCTGATCTAACATTCCTGTAGTGTTTTTGATTAAACTATTGTTAAGTTAATAACAGAAGAATATGTGTACAGTGTTAAAAATATAAACACTGTAGGTGTATGTGTAGGTGCGCAGCCTACATGTGTACATTTACACAGGCACCAGCTTATTATGAACCAACATAGTTCTCCAAATGATATCTTCGATTTGACAAATGCACTGCTCTCCCTGCTCTAACAGGACCTTTATTGAATTCTAATGGGCTGAGACAGGCACTGTATTGGCTGTTCAGCAGATGGCCATCCTGTCTGGTAATATGGAGTGTGAAAGGAAGAGATGAATATTGAAAGAGAGAGGTAAAGATAATGCTGGTGATAGAGGTTGGCTAAAAGCTGACAGGACAACCCAATGGAGGGGAAACAGACAACCGACAAGAGTCCAGCCATCTGAGTAGAGAGAGAGGTATAGACCCAGAGGTAAGATCGATCAGCATTTGTCAAAAAAACGATCAATACAAAGACTGTTAAGTGGCTGGAGGAGCAAACTTCCTTCAGAGGCCCAGACTCTAATATTCCGCTGGTTTAATCACATCCTTTTCAATTACCTCAAACAAATGAATACTGAAGGCTTCTATTGGCTCTAGAAACAAAAGAGAAATTAATATATAGAGTCCAATTAAAACTTTGTGTGTATGTACTCAATGAGTGTACATCAATGATGGATGGCGGGGTGTAAAGAAGTGAAGTCTTTATTAGTGTAATATCAATCCTCATAATTAGACATATGTTAACTGAAAAGCAGACCACTTGCACGTGTCTGATCCGTTTCCTCTCTCGCCTGCTTGCCAGAAATGCCTCATTTAAAGTATTTCTGTGCCAGCTGTGTTGCGGTGTGGAGGTGCTGTGTCTGTTCTCTCCTAAATCTGTGAGAAATTGCTGTCAGTAAAACCCGAGTCCACATCTACCACAGCTCCAACTACAAATGCATTTTTTACACATTTCAACCAAGCTTTGACGCTTTGTCTGGAAGCCTCAGGCTTGCGTGAATTTGCCCATGGGCGATCTCTTCGCTCTTCACTCTGACGCTCGTATCTGCCTCTCTTTCCATCCCTTTTGACTATATCTACTCCTCTCTCTCTCCCTACTCTCCCTGCAGCCATTCTATCCCTCTCTGCAGAGACCGTCGAGGCAATCTGCTTCGGTGACACTTTTACAGGATGTCCAGGTTGAACTATGACCCAGGATCCAAGCTTGCCCAAAGCTGTCACATGATTTAAAGCGTCAAATAAATTAGCAGCAAATTACCTGTCAAACACCTGCTGGTGAAGATGTTGAGAGCCTTTTTTACCAAAAGAACAGCTGGCAAAAGAGATGAGAAGGGGCATTTCCATTTGACCAGAAATCACTACTTAACGGCCCCCTGCCCCTTTTCACCACCAGGAGAATCTGTCAGGATTATCACATATCATCTCTGCTTGGGTGTGACGCAAATTACAAGTGACACGTGAGCTGTCAAATGCGCTGTTCTCTATGGGACAAATAAGTTTAGTGTTCAGCTGGATTAATCAGTGCTGACAAGAAGAGAACTCCCTTGGCTGTTTCCAGTCACGATGCATTGTTTGCTTCACCTCCTAATTGCTCTTGCTTGTGTAATTAACTAATTGCAGCCCGTTATGATTTTAGAAATGATTGTTTAATTTAGTGCAATGAGAGTGGTGTTGTTGGTATCTATGGCAGAAGTTCATGAAGATGACATGCCACACTGGGACCTATTATCTGAAATAAATAAGGGCGACAGACATTATTTAGACGTAACTGTTACATAATCCTTTTAGGACACTATCAGCAGACATTATCATTGGTTAGGATCTATTGCTTGCAGCAATTCAGAGAAAAACTTGATGATTTCTAAATACAAAGAAATCTCTGTAATGCATGAAAACATGACACCACAGTATGTTATTTGTAATTAAAGCAATATTTGAGTACTTTGCATTCAAACCCAAATGCAAATGAGTTATTTTTGCTGTCTTTGTTTTTATGATGTAAGTAAAGATAACCCACCACTCACTGTGCATTGAGATTCTACCAAGTCTCTTTATTCAGTTCTGCCCTGGTGGCTCTGGAGAAGCCTGCTGACTTTACATTGTTTGCAATAGATACCACCTGTTTGGAGAAAACACATTAAAGCTCAAAATGAAAGGTAATATCCAATGACCTTTTCGATGGGACCTATCTACATTATTCAAGCCGAGCACAGACCAGATTTGATGTGGAATCGGCTAAACGAAGCACAGAGTCATGTTTTATTCATCCAGCTGCTTCATGAGCTGCAACCACCCAAAGACAAATGTTGGGAGGTTTTTATAGAAACACTGAGCTAAAACTACAGTTTAAAATAAAGTAATAAATAAATTGCCATTGTCAGCACTGAATTATTTAGTAGCTTTTATACCAGTCCTCCTTTAAATTGGCCATCTTGACAAAGGTGGGTGAAGAAAAATCTTCTTTAAAACTAATCTATCTGTATATTCGAGTGACAAGGAATTATTAGAAAGATAAAATCCTAGTGTCAACACTTTGTTATGCAGAGACTTGCCAGAAATAAGCCTGTGACCATTTTTTTGTTGTTGTCATAACTGATGAATTTTAGGACTGGTGACTGTGTGTGCAGAACAAATACACACAAGTAATTTATTGCGTTTATCAAATGACAGAGTTCTAAAATTTTTAATACTAAATTTGAGAAACAAAGTGTATATTTTTCTCTTATGTAGTGATCTCAAAAAGCAAAAAAATTCTTAATTTTTCCCATATAATTGAACAACATTATTCAACAGTAGAGTTTATAAATGATAGGTGTAGGTGTAACTATAAACCGCAAAGGCCATTGCTCCAGTAAAAATTCAGCACGGAGCTAAGTCTACTTAAATGTAGTAGACTGATGGTAAACTAATGCATTAGGTACTGAGAAAAGACTCAAATTGAAACTCCAGGGGGTGCCCTGGGCATTGTAGTACAAATATATGCAAAATGTTTAGAGTGTGGTACCTACATGTGAATCGCTTGGTATTTCCCTATAATACACACACACACACACACACACACACACACACACACACACACACACATATATATCTATATCTATATATTCATATATATATTTCATATTTATTGATCAATCATTTTAGCTATACGATATCAGAAAATAGTGACAAATGCCCATTATAATTTCCCAGATCCCAAGGTGACATTGTCAAATTGCTTATTTTATCCGAACAACAGTCCAAAACCCAAAGATATTCAGTTTACTATCAAATATGACAAAGAAAAAGCATCAAATCCTCACATTTGTGGAGCGGGAATCAAACAGTTGTTTGGTATTTTTGTGTGTAAAAATGACTGAAATGATCAACTGACCATCAAAATAGTTGCCAGTTAATTTTGTGTCACTCCACTAATCGATTAATCAGCTGCACCAAACACACTAATGCAAAACTAAAGTGCTTCCATGTAATTTTAGGAAAAATAGATTTTACAACAATCAATTAAAAATACAGTCCAATAGATACTTCATTTTAATTTACTGTATTAACTGGTGTTTTTTTCATTGCAACCACTATCAACCACACACATCACAAAATGTATAATAATCTTAGATACATCTAAGACCTCCAAAGAGCGTATCTCTAATCTGATCAGTCAGTGGTTGTGCCAACATCAGCTTGACAGAGGTGAGTGTGTTGAAGCTGCAGGTGTTTGTATCTGTTGTCTTACCTGAGCCCTCTGCAGACTTCGCCATATGTACCGCTGACCTCTGATCTCATCTCTCATCACTCTCTGTAGCAACACTCACTAAACAGAGTGTTGAGCCCGAGCATGTGTGTGTTCATGCTTAGAAATCTCATAAAAGGTGAGTTCAAAAGAAAATTCAAATTCTTTATGAACTGGTCATATTTGAAGTGATTATCCTGCATTTCAATGCTTTCTTCATGAAGATTGTGATTGAAAAAGAATTGTTTTGATGAAGGAAAATGCAGGGCAACCTTCACGCAATGTACCAAAATTATTTGTATTACTGACATAAAAAAATGTATTTTGTATTCATTACCAAAATACTGAGCCACTGAGGGTTGAAAAACAACTGTGTGTGTGGATCTGGATTCTTAACACAGCTGCTCTGAAATTTAATGAGACAGTACAAAGAAGACGATGTCAGTCTAGGAAAATGTCTTTGAAGTTACAATAACCAAACATGTTGCATCGCAGTCATTTGGGGTAGTTGTCCAGTACTAAATTTGCTCGCTCATTCACTCACTCACTGTGTTAGATCTCGACACAAGGAAGAGACTTTCTGAAGAAATGAGCTTTGATAAAAGAGCTGGTGTTTAAATGCGCCTTTTGTTTAATCCATATTTGATGATTATACACAGTTTGTTACAGTTTCACAGACTCTGACAAGAGATCATGACCTATAATTGGCTGTTTCTTTCTTTTTCTGCTAAACTATAAAAAGCCTAAGAATGTTTGATTTTACCATTTATTACCAAGTGCGGATATTTATTATAAAACAACAACTAACTTGTCCATATACAGCAGACACAAGCTGTTATCTCCATCAGCAAGTCAGTTAGAGGAATTGATATGCATTCTACTGTGACTAGCTGCTTATTGTTCTATGATGAAACTCCCTCAGGGCCCACGCAGTCTCTGCCTGCTCCATGTCATCCCCGACAGTCTGTAGAAGATCTAATGATTTTCATCTCAGTCGCCTGGTTCTGTGCATCTTCACGCGAGTCTCCAAGGGGCTGGGCAATGTAACATTACCCCATATCCCTCCTGTCAGTCACTGGTTATGACCCATCCATCATCCGGTGTATAATTACTCTGTACAGCTACCTCTCCTCCTGTCAGTGTAACTTTCACAGGCAGTGTTCAGATGAAGGGCGAGGCCCGTACATGTCTATTCTCAGACTGTCTGCAGAAGTCATTAGAGCTGGAGAAACACAGGCCAACCTCATCAGTGACACCTCTGAGACAGTTTGAGGCAGCTCCAAGCTGTGGGCGGTTGTGTGACATTTTTTTCCCATTTGTATATCACTGGAACATAATTTTCAGTGGGACAAAACGGGAAGATATCAATATAAAGGTAAAGAGAGAGAGGGAGTGAGAGTGAGAGAGAGGAAAAGACTGTTTTGGCTGAGCGGTTGTCTCACATGAAGAGCGGCATGCTGTGACCATATGCTAGTCCAGGTGGACTTAGTATCCAGGCAACTGTATCAAAGCAGGGGGCATTTGCGATTGAATCCAGAGGACTTTTCAAACAGTGGAGTCAGAGAGAACAATGCAGCTATCATCTGTCGGCAGGTAAGATCACCTGGCCTTGCTGAGCTGGACTCTCCTTCTGGCAACTCCACAGGGAGTTCATTCAGACTCTATCCTGCCTTGGAAAGACACTCGCACAAGGTGTTTGGAGGGAACACTGGCATGTGTGTTTAATTTTGATATTCTGCGACGAGGGAGTGTCAGCACATTCAATACCGGCCAGGTGCTTAATACAAATGAGGAAAAACTGAAATAGAAAGAAAGATGCAGTACATGAACACTGGACTGATGTTATTTTAGTAGTTTAACTTCAGTTTTTACATCAGCTGCATTTTGTCTGCTTATAAAATTAATATCCATGTCTAACATAGACTAGTTAAAATATTTTGCTGATTAAATCACCAAAGAAGAAACAGTCTAATCCACAAGGATTTTCTGGCATAAATTTGATATTCAATCTCACACACATCCCTCTAAAACCTCTCCAGCTTTGCTCTCCAATGACCACGATTAAATTGCTCCATAAAACTTAGCAAACAAGTAAAAATGCGTGGTCAAATACATGTTGTAATTCATAAAGTATGCAAAAAGAATTCTATTTAGCAATGCATGGCCAGGGTCAGCTGTGAGTCATCTCACAGAGGGCTCCATGCTGCAGGGTTGTGCCAACAGGGAAATGAGCCCAAGGTCAGAAAGACACATGGAATCCATCCTGTAAGTAAGTATCCTTCTGCCTCCAACCAGCTGCCATCATTACTGTACATACAGTACCTTCAAATGATTGTGACTTTTCTCAAAGCCGTTAACTACAATGGACCAAAATGCCAAAAATGTCAATAATAAGTCAGTTACCGTCATGTTAAAATCTTTTTTTAAGGAATTCTCAGCTGATAAAACAGCAAAACAGTTTATGAAATTAAACAATAGTTAGTTAATAGTTACAGTGAAGGTGTGGGGGGCTATAAGTTTATCAAGTTCATCAAATCCAAGATTAAATACTCCTCTGAAGAACAAAAGATTATCTTGATGGATAGACTTTTTAAAAAACTTGTTTCAAGAAACACTTCTTTATAAATGCCAGTTTCTGATTAAAAGACTTGTTAAAACAGATATTTTTGTAGTTGCTAAATTAGATACGTGTGTGGATTATGGCACGCTCCATATGCATCCCTTTTTTAAGCACATTAAGGGTTGCAGGGCTCTCAGCCCAATAGTGTAAAATAGTTGTTTATTTGTCTTTTTCACCACATGTTTCTGCTTTAATTCCCTACTCTCCAAAACTTTTGACTTAATTCATATCATATTATCCTTGCTGAAATTGGCAAGAAAATGTGTTTGGTATTTTTTTTTCTCACTGCACAGTGGAACGCGGCTCTTGCCATTGCAGTTTAAGAATTAGTCCAAGAAAAATTGTTTCTTGGTTATTTTGAAATTAATTGGAGTAGATTTATAAGTCTGATGAAATACATTATTATATTGTCAGTGGTTTTGCATTTATTAATCCAAAATGTACATGTTCATGTACTACACTAAAATACTCTACCGCAGTTTAGGAGCATTGATTCCCAGAAGTTGTGCAGTGACCTTCCCAGCAACAGGAATCTATTATTAAATTGGTTTGTGCTTTGCTTATTTATTAAACCTGACGAAATGGCATACTCATACTGAGATAGAATTGGCTCTCCAAAGGAAAACGGCTGGTTAGCAGAAGATGGAAGAAATAAATGGGCCTAATTATGCTGATGAGGATAACAAAAATACCCAACAAAGCACCATTTTAGTGGCAAATTACTACTTTCTCAGCCAGCGAACAATTTTTCCATAAACACACAATAAGCAATTTGCCTTACAGTAAGGAATATGCTGAATGCTAAACATACCTGACTCAACCAGAATACTAGTACATACAGCAAAAAACTATCAGCAACCCCCATTAAATGTTTTATATAATAATCATATTAGTACGGCTCATTTTATTTAACTCAATCCATCTGACTCTGTGGCAAGCAGCTCGCTTGTTAATGTTGTGTCTAAACTAGAGAATGAAGGATCGACATTGAAAATTTTGGAGCATTTTGGGCTTTCTGGAATGCAGCCCAGACAGCAACGATGCCAAGTTTTGAGCATTATAGCTCTCAGACAGGGAAAGCCAAACCTGAAACCCCTGCCGTCGGGGCTCCATACATTTGTAAAATGCAACCATTCCACAAAGACTTAGTAAGTATGTTGGAAAAAATATAAAATGCTAATTAAAGAGGATACTTGATCTTTGAGTTTGCGTGTTTGCTGCTTAACTTAATCAAATATTGAATGACGCAATAAACAAGGGTTTATAACACAAATAAGGGTCTTAAGAGCAGCTTTTTTAATTTGTCTGTTTATCTCATCGGTGATCTCATTGTGCTGTAACTTAATAAATATATTATACTTTGCACCACATTTTTGCATACATTATGCAAAATATAAATGTTTATGTAGTTTCATGAAAAACATCACTTTAGAGGTACATGTTTGTTTTAAAATGTCAAAATTTCAATACATGGATCTGCAGCCAAATGCAACTAACCTATCCTGAACATAGCAAAAAGAAAAAAAAAAAACATCAAATACCAACCTGCTGCCGTTTCATGGTTTCAATCATTTGCTTTAACTGTAAAATAAACACTAAATCAGTACAAAATCTGCAGACTAGTGATTGTGAATGTTCCTTGTCGTTCTCTCAATACAGTGAAGCCAGAGTCCCAAGCTGCAATCTGTCTCTAATCTTCCACAGTCCGGGGCGAGCTAATAGGGGGGAAAGGAAGTCAGTGTAAGCAGCTGTGTCGGCCGCCGAGCCTAACACAGTAACGCCCTGAATCTGCTGCTCTTTTTCATGGAACTTATTTCAGATGAAATGGAGAAAGATCAAAATGTGGATGGTGCATAGTGCTTGGCCCTGGTATAATGAGTTACAGGTGGGGTTTGAATTCCCCTGTGCTGCAGCCCACAGCTCCAGATGAGCCTGAGTGCTTTCACAGGCAGCAAGCTAAAGCCCCTTTTCTGATTTCAGAATACTTTTCCATTTCAATTGAGCTGCTGCTGCTGCTGTTGACATTGCCACTAAACATCTCAAGATGCAAAAATATCTCTGTGCATGTTGGATAAGGGAACTCAACTGGATAACAATGGAAGGTCTGTTGTAGGTGCCGGGAACTTGCTTTTTATTTTATCTTTGCTCATTACCCTTAGGTCACACTGTTGTGAATGAATACAAATCAAGCACAGGTATGGAATGAGGGAGTGAGCTCAGTGAAGGAGTATGGACATGTGTGTCATGTTGGATGTGGTTAGTTGTTAATCTGTGAGATATGAGCGAGGCCGCCACCTTTAGCTTCAGAGGTCTCAAAGGTGAATATTTCAGTGGCCCAGCAGGGTCACTATATTCCTGAGAGACTACCAAGAAACACGAGAAACGAGTGGAGGAGGAGAAGAAGAGGGTAGCAGACAGACATAATGAGAGCATACAAGGCACTGACCACAGGCTATGGACGCTTGAACCTTGTGGTAAACTTGGGAAATGAGGTTGCCATCCCTCTCAATTTTCCCTTCAACAAAACCCACAGCTCATATGGTAGAGATTGATCCCAGATCAAAGAGAATAGTCAATTAGACACAGTCATCCATTTCATTTGTAATTTCCCTCAGATCACTAAGAAATGTTGCACAGGAAACACTTAGGTGACATCTGCAGGTGCAATTTTTAAATGTTCCCTTTAACACATTTTTTTCTTTAAATGATAAATATATGATTTTAATTGACATTTCACCACAGAAATACACCTCATTTTAATGGATGTTATTACTGTATAGGCATTATAGTGCATTTTTAAAGAGTCTAGACATTGGAGGGTGTAATTTTAAAGTCATTTGAAGTAATTTAGACCAAAATAAGTCTCCAGTTTGTCTCCTAGGACACCAAAAAAGTCTTGCAGACCCTGGCGTTTATATGTTAGTTCATGACAGGGCAACCCTATACGGGTATGTTTCAGTACACTGATACTCTAAGAGGTAGCCAGCTTCAGTTCACAGTGTGCTAAGGTAAAGAAGAAGTCACCATTAAGGAGATAATGGATGAGGCATATTGTCAATGCAGGGCACTTGGGAGTCAGGAGCACCACACACAGACAGGAAGATACACACATGCACACACACTAGCACACTGAATCAACAGTCATCAACAGAAATGTAATTAGAAGTGTATGGACTTATATTAATGTGTATTTTTATGTTGTTTTTTTTCATTGTATCAGCTTGTTATTTCTTTCCTTTTTACATTTTACTACATACACAAAGAAAAAAAGAACAGTAAAAAAAAGCTATACTCCCATAGTTTAGTAAACGGCTGGTCAATATTAGGGCTGCAATTAATGATTATTTTCATTATCAAAAAACCTGTCCATTATTTTCTCAGTTAATCAATTAGTCATTTGGTGCCTAAAATGTCAGAAAATAGTGAAAAATGTCGATCACCATTTCCCAAAGCCAAAGATGTAACGACCAACAGTTCACAACCCAGAGTTCATAAGTTTTAATATCGAAAAGAAACCAGAAAATATTCATATTTAAGAAGCTTGAAACAGAGAATTTGAGCTTTTGTTCTTAAAATGTGAATCAAAATGATTGGCAATTAATCGTCTGCCAATCGAATCGTCGATTAATCAACTAATCTCTAATTGCAGCTCTGGTCAATATAACAATCTGTACACACCCAGAGATTTTGCCATTCCATTTATACTGAGGTAACTTTTTCTTTAATATTTCAGCATATGTTATAACATTGCAAATCAGTGAGTGGGACTGCTCTATGGCAATAATGGATTCCTCATGTAAAATGCCTTGATCTGAATGATATTTACTGTAATTTGTTGGATTGGCCAAGAACAGACGTCCCCATTTTTTTGTTTTTTTTGGGGTTTTTTTATCCCTAAAAGTTTCTCAATCAATTTTCCAGGAAACGTACTGTATTACAATGTACAGTACAGGTATCTCACAAGAACTATTGCAGATAATATGATAGATGATGTTAATCATATTGCCCATTCCTACTCTATAAAACAAATGAAAACAATAAAAATTAAAGAAATATAAAAAAGCGAAAGAAAAAGAAACATGCAAATTAAAATAAACAAAGAAAAGTACAAAATAAAATTAATTTGTCTATGTGCTGAATGTTTTGTGTGTGTGTGTTTTTTTTGTTTGTTTGTTTTACTTATAGGATCAAATTTTTATACTCAGCATTCTGACTCGCAACTTGCAACAACCTATACATTGGTTGAAGTAGAGAATTCACTACCTGATACCGTCAAATTGATCATACTGTCATACAGGTTGATACACTAACATGAGAACTTTTTGTTCCTTTGGTTCTATAGTAACCATGTTATGCCGTGTCTCCTCATACACTGGAAACTTTCTCGTTGCAGTCGTCTCACTCTTGTGTCTGGCAAACAGACCAATAAACATGGAGATTATGGGGTTGTCCCCTTAGAACATTCCATGTCACCACAAGCATAAAGCATACTTAGGATATCAAAAACTGAAATTAGAGGCGTCTTTCTTGGAGCTCTGGTGAACCTAATACAGATACAGTATGTAAACCACATGACGTATGTATTCATTTAGGGTTAGACGCTAGATGAAATTACCATGCGAATACAGCAGGCTGGATCTTATTATTGCCGGAACTGAAGACTTAGAACTGTGATTCATTATATGGGATTTATGTGAGATGAAAAATTCAAAACAGTTCTACACATATTTTAGGAAGGCAGAGCATTCATATTTATTTTTGACAGCCATGTAAGTGCGATCAACTCAACACATATTAGCCATGGTGTGATGCAGTCTTAAACAAAAACTAATTTCTCTAACAGAGTTTGCTTTCTTTGATTTTGTCCCAGAGTGCATATACAGTGAGTAGTATTTCACCAGTGTTTTCTCACTGTACAATAGCGAAATTCCCTTTCTCATGCTAAGTGACTGGCTTGTGTCGTATTCTTAAAAAGATTTTGATATACTGCACTGCTACTGATGATATCCCCACAGAGGACAATGCTGTGCTGACATGCTCACTGGGCCAGAAACAAACTGACAGACTATGCCAAGTATTCAGTTTCTAACATCAGAGCACATATCTCACAATACAAGTTTCTCCTCATCCTTGTTTCGCCACTACACCCTTTACTCGTCCTCTGTTTTTTTTTCCCTCTCTTGTCTTGAGGAAAAGGGCTCTTGTAACCCAACAGAGAGACACTGATCCCTGAGCACAGCATCTGCTGACAAGCCAGCCTCCCATTCAGTCTTGGCTGGAAGCATGGGCCGCCGAGAAACCCGATCCAGCTTGGCAGGGTCTCAACAATCGCTTCCTGCCCCATCCGGGCCCACACAGCTAAGTACTCTTAATTAAAGAGGTTAACTTGTCTAAGATGTGACCGAAGAAAAAAGAAAAACACTGAACAATCACATCACTGTTTCCTGGTTTCCAACAAAAGAGGTTTCCTCTCTGACATGGTATGATGTGAGCTCTGATACTTAAACAATTACATTAAAGGAGAAGCGGGTAAAGGATCCTCTTTAAATGTCTCTTAATAAGAGCCGACCACCCCACTTGGTCCAGATGGATGGGGGAGAAGAAGCAAGGAGATGAGAGGAGAAGGGAATTCATGACATGCACTTGGACAGCTTTTCACTCTCCTTGGTGCACTCGGAGCCCAGAGAAACTGTAACTAGAGAGGAGCAATTTTATTATTCTTTTTGGTTGGTTGTCAGCATACATATTAATGAAGAGTTAGGTCATTGCCAGAGACATCTGTATTGGCCTGTGGGGCTGCCTGCTAAACGCCAGAGAAATTAGAAATGTAAATTTATACCCAGAGATACAATATGAGAGATTCTTCTCTGTTGTTTTAGGCTTCAGAGCTGTATGAGCTTCCATTCTCTGGAGGCAGCCCTGCGGAACAGGCTATTCATTGCAGATCGACCAGATTGCAAATGACAGACTGTGTACAACAGGCCTGTTGTGTCTCCGCAGCAAAACATGCAAAGCTCATTTGATTCAGCAGCTATGCCTTCCCACTATCTATGTTAGTGTCAATGTACACAATGCCCACCAAAAAAATCCAGTTTCATTCGTGTCTTGGTTTACAGCTTAAATTCCAAGACATAAAAGAAATAATGTAGACAAACAGGAAATTCCTGCATAAATGTCTTATGCTAATACAACGCGAGGCAATTTATTTTTATAGAAAAGCCTATTTTTCCCAAACCCATTTATTACAAACTGTAGATGAAAATTTATAGTATGGATATGGTGTTACACTGGCTCCATTCCTGTGATATTCAATTTGTCACTCTTTATATACTATTATTCCACTAATGTATCCTAGTGCTCATTGTTGCTCCAACAACCATTTCCCCATAGAGATGATTAAAGTTTTATCTTTTCCTATTTTATCTTGAAAGCTTCTCCATAATTGCATCAGATATCATGTGGGAACTCTTCTAATCCCTTGAAGTCATGCTTGTGTATTTAAGCAATGGCACATCAAACCACAAGTACACACATTGTGATGAAGACAAACCTCTTTCTAAGTGTCTATTGAGAGCTTTCCTATAAAGTCAAAGCAGCTCCCCATCAATAAAAATGATGCTGTTTCTCACTTGTGTTAGGGTATCGATCAGCACAGGCAGTGTATCCACTTTAATGGAGCCTCTATGGAGTCAGACCTACACTACAACAGGTCCAGCCGTCAAGTCCGACATATCAGATTTACCTGACAAATTTTCATTAGTTCAGTCAAAACACATCTGGCTGTAGAGTCGGTCCTGAGGGGGCAAGGGGCACTCAGCTTTGTTATCATTAGCTGTCAGGACATAACCCATCTTTGGCTTCCAGCTTGGAGGCAGAAGCCAAAACTTCCAGAGCAAAAACAGCTGTGAATAATTCTCATTTCCATGCTGAGATTTACATTCATCCAACGGAAAAAAATAAAAATTTCATGTAATTCAAATTAAGGTCCACAAGAGGCTTCATAGCTTGGGAGAACATCTCCGAAAAGACCTTGAACTTCCTGGTGTGATGCCAGGGTTGTTCACGCTGTTCTGCTGCTGCTGTTGTTTTTGGTTGCCTTCCTCTTTTCTTCCTGTTTTTACCCTGCTGGGATCAATGTCCAGAAGAGATGGTAATCACCACGACAACATGCGGCAGCACAGCTCATTAGTGTACATGCATAGCTCACACCAGGATTCCTGTCTGCATTTTAATGGAAGCACATTAGTCTTTGCCACCATGTGATAAAGCGCTATCATTGATCCAAGACTCGCCCTGTAGCGTGAGACGAACGGACGGCAGCTTGAGGCAAAGGTCCCTGGCTGCACCAAATACTGGTCACCCCTCCACCCACCGCCCCTTCCTCCTTCTCCAATCCTCCAACCAGCATCAGTCTCTTTTTCTCTCCAGTCCTGCAGTGCAGTCACATAATAAGCTATGATTGCTGCTCAATCTTTGTCTTTTTCAGAGACAGCCCATTTGAGATGCATAGACCCCTGAATTGAGTCTGCATGTAAAAACTCATTACTGGTGGGTGATGGATGAAGCCTTTTTTTCATAGTGTGCAGCTGTAATAAACAATCAATGAGGAAGCATGTGCAGCACAAATCATCCTGTACACTGCCTCACTTGCATCAATATTCTGTATGAGGGGTCTGGTTTTCCACTCTCAGGGTCAATACTAATAGACCAGTGCAAAGATTGGAGATTCTTAGTGTACAATCCATACCAAGGTATGTTGGTTTTTTCACAAGACTAGCGCATGTCCTTGAAGCTTACATTCTTGTCTATTTTAATATTCTAGCAGTTTTAACCGTTTTCAATGACAGCTTTCTATCAAAAGGTAAAATACAGCAAGCACTAAAGATTTGATGCATCCAGCAAAACTGTATGCCGTCCAGTCACAAGCAAGTAATATTCAAAGACCATAAATATGTGCATAACTCAATTTCGAGAAAAGAAAAAAGCTCATACCTTGTAGTTTATTTAAATGTAAATGGTAACTCTGTGATCAAAGAAATGAGGGACTTTCTTGGTAATTATCAACCAAACACATTAAGACTGAGTTTTTCTAATTAACCCTACAGACGGAATAAGTAGTGTCTACAGGGATGTGTGACTCGAGACTGCATGAGCCTTATGTTTGAATTAGGAAGTGATCCTATGACCAGAAGGTTTAAAGGATAGGTTAAAATTTTTCAAGTCTGTCTTTAAACAGAAGTCAGGTGCCCAAATGAACATTGAACAATTTTTGCCCTCTGTCATTATTCTTGTTTATATTGACCATTAGAAGATCCCCTTTATATGCACTTTAAATTTAAGTGATAGACTAAATCCACAGTCCTTGTTTTGAGCAAAAATGTGTTTAACAGTTAATCTTAAGATAATATAAGGCTTCAGTCATCTGAGATGGTGAAATACATGGATATCTTCCACAATTACAGTCTTTTTAGTAAGGAATTCCCTCTTTGTGTCTCGATGGACAGTGCTTTCCTGTTGAGCTGCAGTGGAAGGATCAATACAAAAAGAGGGAATTTGGCACTAAAACGAATGTAACTTTGAAAGATATTGAATTGATTTGACTTATCTGAATGGCTGAAACCTCAAATTATCTTTAAATAAACTTTCAAATATATTTTGCACAGAAGGAGGGCTGTGGATTCCATCCCCCATCACTTACATTGAAAGTGCATTATAAAGGGATCTCTTAATGGCCAGTATGAACAGGAGGAATGATTACAGCAAGAAGGAAATGTGTCAGTGTTCATTTGGGCACCCTCCGTCGGCTGCCTCGTGCCTCTGCCTGCTCTGCTGCTGTTCTGCTTTTGCCAGTCAAGATGGCTCTGATCAATGCTCAGTCTATTGCAAACAAGTCATTTGTCCTTAATGATTTCTTTTGCAGGGAAAGTATGGACTTTATGTTCCAGACTGAAACATGGCAGCAGAATATGGACTATTCCCATCTAATCAAACTTTGTCCTGGAGACTGGTCTTTTCTATTTCTATTGTACAACCTTTTGTTGAAGAAACCAAACCTGAACCCCTTCCTGCCAGAGAACTGTAGACCTATTTCTAAACTCCTTTTCTTCTCCAAAATGTCAGAAAAGGTTGTTGAAAAGTAACTTGTTCAAACACCAGATGTGCACAGGGTATTAGACAAATTTCAATCTGGTTTTTGTAAGTTACGCTCCATTGAAATGTCTCTCCTTAAAGTTTCAAACATCCTAATGGCTGCAGATGCTGGAGAGTGCTCAATTTTGGTTATTGGATCTCAGAGAAGCATTCAATACTGTTAACCACTACATATTAATCCACAGGCTAAAACACCTGGTGGGCATTTCTGGGACTGCATTGGAGTGATTCTCCTCCTATCTTACTGAGAGGACTTTCTCAGTCTCTGTAGGAGAACTTGTGTCAGACTTCTGCTTTGTCATGTGGCATCCCCAAGGGGTCAGTCCTAGGGCCTATTTTATTCTCCATATACATGCTTCCACTAGGATAGATTATTGGTAGTTTCAGCAATATCTCCTATCATTTGTCTGCTGATGTCATCCAGTATTATTTTTCCTTCAAACCTGATGAGCTTGATAGACTGTCTGTATTGAACAACTGTTTAAATGCAATTAGGAATCTGATGGCAAATAATTTCCTGCAGATAAATGCATATAAAACTAATGTCTTGATTGTTGCTCCTGATAATCTTCATTCAGTGATCAGGCAGAACCTTGGTGCCTTAGCCTCGTCTTCTCGGTCTAGTCTGCATAATCTTGGTGTGATTTTTGACCAATCCATGAGTTTTGATGCTTATACTAGGACGCTGACTTGATCATGTTCCTTTCACTTAAGAAACATAGCCAAACTCAGGTCTGTTGTGTCAAGAGCTGAATTGGAGATTCTAATACATGCTTTTATCTCTTCACATCTAGACTATTGTAATTCGCTTTTTACCTTTTCCTTGGACCGCTAACAAACTGTCCAAAATGCTGCTGCGAGGCTTTTAACACAATTCAACAGGTGGTCACACATTACACCTATTATAACCTCTCTACATTGGCTTCCTCTTAATTTTAGAATTCATTTTAAAATCCTGGTGCTCACTTATAGAGCACTACATGGCCAGGCTCCACATTATATCATGGACCTTCTGCACTCCCACACCACAAGTGGAGGTCTTAGGTCCTCTAACCAGGGTCTTTTAAGTGTCCCTCAGACACCTTTTAAGACTCAGGGATATTGTGCATTCCAGTCAGCAGCACCTAAGGTTTGGAATAGTCTCCCTATAAGTCTGAAGTCTCTGGACTCTGTGGAATCTTTTAAGTCTTTTAAGTTAAAAACTCATCAGGCGTTTAGGTAGCATGTGGATTTTGTTTTAACTTGTGTTTTTAATGCCTGTTTTCTCTCCTATGTTTTTTGTTGTTTATCTTTGATCTATTTATTGTTCTTTTTTTGTGTTTGTCTGTGATGCACTTTGTGACTAGCGTCTGTGAAAAGTTCTATATAAATAAACTTTACCTACTTACTTACTTACTTACTTACTTACTTACTTACTTACCCAACTATGGTTTTTTGGACAGACTTGAAAAACTGTGAACCTCTCTTTTAAATCCCTTGATAGCTATACTAAGAAAATCGAGAGGGCAAACGTTAACAAGGAGGGGTCTATTGCATGCTCAACCCAGCAGGGAGATGTGCTCTACTGCACAAACCATCCTGATGAACGTTAGGCAGCAATCAAGTATAATCACTTAAAAAAGGAGCAGGAGCAGTTTGTAATGATGCAGCACAGATTTTGAGGAAGGGCCTTGCATGTCCTTCAAAAGCTGCTGTCTTGAGTAAGACAGTGGATCAGGAGAGATGCTTCGAAGGTCACAGCACAAAACTGTCAGCGAACCAGTTGAGTAGACACAACCTGTGTTCAGATAACTGTTAATAAATGGATAATTACAATATTAATGGACTGCAGCAACTGTTAATTTAATAACTGATGGATAATGAAAATATAATGAAATAGCCTGATCAAATAAATAATGAAACACTGGTCTGAATGGTTTCCACAGCAACTGTGGTGTGTGTGTGTGTGTGTGTGTGTGTGTGTGTGTGTGTGTGTGTGTGTGTAAAGGACATCAGCTACACCTCACTAACATTTAAGGATTTCAATTGATTTAAAGGACAATGCTGATTTTGTTTGAACTCCCCATAGAATCAATTTTTGTCTTTAACCCAGAAGACCTCAGATGGCACTTGGAGTCAAAAGGGCTTGTGCTGCACAGAAATTAACGAACAAAGCTTTGGTATTGATTACTTTTCAAGCTTTGGTACATTTGCTGGGGTGTGTTCTGCTCCCAGTAAATACAGCCACCCACTCTGAATTTGACAAGAACAACTCTCGCCTTCTCCCCCTTCTCTGTATAAACTACAGACCCAGAGATTGCAATGGAACCATTATGACCTTCATTCAGTGCTACAAACTTTCTCTGTACTGTGTGAGTTAGTGTGACAAACTGGATTTAGCAGTGTGGGTGGTGGCACATTTTCCCCACAGAGTTTACTTTAGCCATACAAACTGTGGGCCCTGACACTCCAAGCACACCTAAAAAACCTACTGATGTGTCATGTTTTCTGTTAAATGTTGTACTTTCCCTATCCCAATCGGGGGTCTAAGGATATAGGGTACTGTATATTGTAAAGCCCTTTGAGACAAACATATACCTGTCAACCAGCTAACTGCAGACATGCATGATCAGTGCCTGATTGAGAGGAAACAGCTCTCTTGCACTTAGTGTATAAGTGACAACAGTAACTCAAATGCTGAAATTGGCCAAATGACCGCTGATAAGGATCGACTAGAACCAACAGTGCAAGACACACTGTAAAAACTATACGAGAGTGAGCCACAGGCCAACTGTCAGCTTGATGTGTCGTCACCTTCAGTGATGGTGCTGAACACTGGAGATATTGCTTGTCTAATGCATGTTGCTGATCACTGATTAGTTCAGGTACTGGAACCAGTGTTGTGAATGATGAGTGTTGAGTGTATTTGAATTAAATAAATTTGAACAAATGGGGAAGAATAGTTTCTATTCACACTTTTAAAAAAAGACCAGCTACACCAAAAATGTTTCAATCAATCTAATGAAAAGCTTAGTGAAATACAGAAATTTCTTAAGAAGTCTTTTGGTATCAAGTCGGACTTGGTGCTACAAAACAGCACAACCAACCAACAGGTAGAGATAGAGAGGCACTAGTCAACTAGTTATGCAATGTGTTTCTCATACTGATTAATGCAAACAATTAAAATAATGCCAGAGGGCAATGTCTATCAGGGAAATCACAAATGGGGAAACGTATGCATTTCGCACTCTATATTCAGGTCACAGGACTTGTCTAGCTTGTGAGGACAGTTCCCACTCTCAGTGCCACTCAGAAGAAGTCTTCCTGTAGTATCTCGAGCTGAGACATGGATTCTTGCATGGGAATATAATTAAGACAAAAAAAGATGCAGTTATTTGTATTTTTGTCAGATTATAAGGCAGAAAAGTAGCAGCATACACTGTAAGAATAAATTTTACTTGTAATTAAACTGATTTGTATCAGAATCAGAGTCAGAATCTGTTTATTAGCCAAATATGCAAGCATACATTGAATATGTCTTGGCGTTTGCTCCCACAAACGCAACATGAAAGAACAAAAATATAACAAAAGTAAGGTAATAATAAATAATGAAATAAACATAGAAGCACTAAAATTTGATGAAAATTTTAAAATTTAAAATATATTTACAGAATGGAATGATAGTTTTGAAATGGGATATAAAACTTGAATAAGCCTGTTGAAATGAAATGAATTATTAACTTTACAAAGGAAATATGGATAACAATACAGACCAAAAAATGGTGATAAGTGCAAAAAAAAAAATGTGACATGTGCAATAAATAATTAAATTATGTAACAGTGGAGGTTGAATACAATGTACAATATTAAGTTCAGTTTGATTAAATATATGAAAGTGACCAGTGCAGGGATTAAAAGAGGGACATGAAATGTAAAGTCCAGTTTGATAACAGTATGGTTCAGCTATTAAGTAGGGCAACAGCTTCTGGATACTGTTACTGTGTCTGCTGGTGGAGGTTTTTATGGATTATTATTGTATTATTATTATTATAATTGTACCTATAATAAAGCCATAAACATCAAAGAGAAAACATATTTTCTGAACTGACATGTAATGCCAATGCAGACAGAGATAGAGAGAAAGAGATCCCATGTCCTGAGTTTAGAATCTGTGATTTCACATATTGCGCCTGGACTGACGCACCTGCATTTTCATTCTACAGCAAATTGTTATTATCTAAGAAATGTTGTTGGGGAAAGATCAAACCATGAAACAAGTTTATCAGAAAAAATGAGGTCATAATTATGATCCCATTGCGTTTTAATCAAAACTACCTGTAACACAAGCCAGACTAAACAATAAAAACCATATACAAACATCATGCTCTCTTGGAGCCCAAACAAGGAGTGATTCTGTTTACAGCTGATAAAATTTAATGTTTAGAAAGCAAGTAAGTGGAGTAAACACAAGCTGACATATCATAAAACACAAGGCAGTACAGAGTACAGACAATAGGCTGTAATATGCACCACAGGTTCACAGGTTATAACTGTGTATTTTGTGGTGCTCTTGATCTGCTATGTCCTCAAGAATACAATAATAAACAGCTGGCTTTAAACTTCCGTCATCTGGCCTCTTTTAAATAATGCTTGTAATGAGTAAAATATCAGTAAACAGTTTAAACCTAGAAAACACTGGTTGAAAACAGCATTGTTTTACTGTATATTTCTACTTGCATGATTTTCCGAGCTATTGTTCTTTCACAGGTTCTCCTTAGCGCTGTATGGCCAGCGCTGTTAGCTGTGCATTTCTGTCAAATTCTATTTTTCAGCTCTCGATCTGATCTGTTATCAAACACACAGCCCGGAGTGATGCCTAGAGTATAGTCAGTGCCAGACTGTTCATATCCTCCCTCACACTCATGCTGTTCTACAGTACCGCTTCTACTTCTGTGATCAAGATACATTCCTGCAGTCCTAACTTTTCATTTGTTGAGAAAATTCATCCGCACTTTATTCTATACAGAAGGGCATCTGTTAAGGGGTTTGGTATGCCAAGAATAATACAATTATTTAAAACAGATTTTATGTATACTATGTGTCCCCTGGAGTTTTTAAGTATGGTAATATTGCTATGATATATGCTAATAACTGTACAACACACACAAACACACATAACTGCAGACACACGTTGGTCAGGCAGAAATTTGACTTGAATTGGAGGTGAAGGTAAACAACGGGGTCATTGTTTTTGCTTCAGATGAGGCACTCATGTAATAAATATACTGAACTCCAAGAGATACACAAGAGATATACATTTGGCTCAGCACAGCCTGTCTGTCAAATTTAACTCATGCTTACATATTGATGTTTCCACTGATACATGAAGAGTACGGTTCAAGAGCAGTGCTCCCTGCTTTTCCATCAGCAAGTCATGATTTCATGTTTCATGATTGTTATATGTGGACATCTGTCATGATCAATTAAATTGGTTGTGTTTTTCTTTAAGAGCTGCAGTAATTTTGTGTTGCAGTTCCCAGCATTTAATCTAACCTAACCAATACTGTGGTATCCAGGATACAAAATACAGCTATTGTACAAGTACATACAAGCTGAATCTTTCTGAGATAGTGCCTTTCTTACAGTTTTGGTTTGTTCTCAAACTTTTAGGCCACACTTCAAAACCCTGTCTTTGCTGCAACTCACAATGAACTTCTAACCTTGATTCACCGTGAGCAAGAGAATTTGAAAGTCATTTAAATCATCACACATATGCACATTTCAAAAAGCAAATTTATTTGCCATTGCTTGTAAAAAACATCTATAGGAACTGATCTTTGTCGGCTCTGTCATGGTCAGCCCTGGTTTATCACTGCATATAATAACTACACAGTTTGTCTCCTGTTTTTCCAACCAAGCCACGGTTTCCTGTGCCAGTAATGTAAAATGCATCACTTCCCATGTGTCTGAGCATTCTTGATTTAGAGTAGCAAAATAGACAGTTTTTTATAATTATTACTTGAAATCCCTGTGCATGTTAGAGCTTGGGTCCTATATGGGGGGAACTATTGAAGCATATGATACCACTCATTATAGGGTATAATAGTTCATTGTCTTGTTTACTTAGTTAAAAAAAGTGGTGAGAGCATTTTTCACAGAAAGCTCCCAATACACCTTGGATTGCGCTGTTTGCCAAATCACAGCCACAAAAATGTTCCTAAGAAAAAAATTAGATCAGAATTGTGAGAACAGGATCTCAGAAGGAAGAAACCTTCCAAAAGATTAATGGTGTGAAAAGGGGAGGTAACTTCTGCCACCCAATAAAGTCAAAGCTTATGCAAACAACTAAAGCTCCCTCACCCCTGGCCCAGATCTATGGTCTTACAATTTAAGTGTGTATGGTGTGTGTGTTGATCTAGGGAGGTGATGGGGTGTCTGCATGGAGTTATTATTCAAGCACACGGAAACACACACACACAAGCTCTACGTGCCTCATAAACATAATGTACATTAAAGTATAGCGCTTGCTCTCTATTATTAATGAAAGGGTTGCTTGTTACATCACCCAATAAATAAACATTAATGTCTTTTTAATGGCATTTAAAGTGAGATCTCCCCAGTGCCAGCTCCTCCTCTTTAACACTTGTTATTATTATTCAAAGAACACTTCCCTCCTTGCAGCCAAGAGGCATTTTTCTTCTCAACTCTTTATATAAGAATTAGTAGAAAGGCAGTGAACAAATAAAGTGAATGAAAGTAAATTACTGGGGGAAAAGTAAAAGACAGGGCTAAAATCTTACTTGTAAGTAAGCTATACTCACTCCAGAAACTCCTCGAAATACATTCCGAAATGCAAATCTGTGCTGTCATTACATTCTTAACCCGTACTCTAGGTAACTGAGCTGACAAAGCCATGCTGTATAATGCAAAAAAATACCATGGATCGAAATATAAGTGTGACAGGAACAGGAAAGGTGAAATATGACTTTAACGTCATGTTTTTGTGCCTGAAACATGACATTTAACATGATGTTGGATTTACAAAAATATAAAAAATGCACATTTCTGCACTTTCCTGTGGAGCTTAATATTTAGAAAATTTAAGTTAAAAATATAATATATAAATGGTTAAGTATTTAGTAATGATTTACATATTTATTCAGTTATACATTTACTGATTTATATTTTATTTCAACATAGTCCTCAATGCAATATGTCTGAATATATTTGGACAATCCAATATGTCTGAGTGTCCCTAGAGTTTGCTGCTGAACATAAACACAAGTGCTAAAATCCATAAAAAAACACCATTTCTAGCTGCAAGAGTTTATGCAGTCATAAATATTTAAAGTGGAATATATGTGAATTTCAACATTAAAATATGGCATTCCTGTGCCCGGAAAGATTTCTAGTAGATGCTGAATTAGAAAAACATTCACAACTGTGTCTGATAGTCAGGGATATAAAAAAAGAGGAGTGTGTCCTGCCTTAAATCTGTAACATCATTCTTAGATTTAATGGTATTCTCTTTTAATTTGAATCAAATGGACAAGAATTTAAAACAGCATCTAAATGAGCCCACTGAGCTCCTGTGGGCTGAACTGAATAGAGAGCAGTAAATGACCTGTCTGCTGGAAATTATGTCCACAGTAAATGTGAGAACTACTTTAACTGTTCTCTCTACACCGCACTCTATTCAGCTTCATTCAATTATGCTTTATTGGCAAAGCTGCAAAATACGGTGTTGCCAAATTAAATGTTGCCAATATAAGAGAAACATAACAAAGAGTGATGAAAAAGTATATGCCCCCTCTCACGCTTTCCTTTTTCTTTTTTTCTTATCATGAACATGTCAACCTACATGCAAACATACACTCCCACCCAAGCACACACTAGTGCACACACATGCACTAACTCACACTCCCTTCTTCCTTTGGAAAGGTCAAAGTTCTGAATTGGCTTGTCATTCACTTCAGCACGGGGTACAGTGTGTGTGTGTGAGCAAGTGTACGACTAATCCAGGTGCTCTCCAGAAGGGAAGATAAAAATCTGTTGCCTGCCTCTTCTCTAGTTGGGCCTCTCAATCTGCCAACAGGAGAGAGGTTGACCCCAACGACCTCCTGGCCTGGTCTGTTTAATGGCTGAAACTTCCTTCACAGAGCAAGAGACATGGGGAGACAGAAAGCCACATGTGGCAGAGAGGGTGCTGGAATGTACCTTATCCTAATTTACACATTATAAACCTCTGTAAACATTAGACAAGTTGAATGAGCATGACATGTTCATTTAGCTTATGTCTAATCATAAGCAGCTAGATATTAATATGCTAAATTGCTCCATATCAGTTACTTTAAATAGAAAACACATTTCCTTGCCCTAACTTCAGACCCCCCTGCAGTAATTTTGAATTCACATAGTAATATATGCCCTCCTATATGGCCTGAAAATTACATTGACACCCCAGGCAGAGTTCTTGTAAATAATCTTGTAATGCACACAGGACAAGCTGCTCACTCTAACAGTTTTCCTGTGGGCAGCTTTTACATAAATGTTAAAGAATGTTGCAATCATTGTTTGGCTGAGTTGGTAAAGGCTAAAACCATGTTGTTCACCCTGTTTTACATACATAAATAAACGTCCCTGTGGGCAAAACTTTTTGTTGGTCACAATGGAATACTTTTACCATTTCTGAAGCTCAAATGTACAATTGAAACCATATTAGAGGGCGTGAGAGATATGCAAGTGTGCGCACTCTCGTTTTTATGTATGCATGTGCGCACATGCATGTACATGTGTATGTGTGTGTGTCCGGGCAGACCTGGCTTTGATTAGAGCCTGCATGATAAAATGAGAGGCAGCTGAAGCCAGAGCTGGAGCTGGTTAGCGGCTGCAGACAAATCGAGAGAGACCAGGAAGATTTTTATCAAACACACATGAACATTTGGGAGATGCCATTTATGTTTCTTCGGCATGGCAACTCACACACATAGAAAAATGCAAACCAACAGAAGAGCACGTAAGCATGTTCATTTAAAAGCAATCGCACACACAAAAAAAGAACCTCAAGGGAGGCAAGAAATAAACACAGAATAGGGAGAACTATGCTGAAGCCCGGAGAGAGCTTGTGAAATATAAACAAGAGCAAGCAATAAAACAGCTATAAAACTCTTGCAAAACACTATCACTGACTTTTTGCCATTGTGGTGTTTAGCCAGCAGTAATATGTCACGGTTTCATTGTATCTCTAATCTGATAAGTCTTTATGGTTCCTCCTGCTATTAGCATCATCTATTGTCATTTGAGGTGGCAGGATGGCAGCCTGTGGCACTGACCTCTTCCAGATCCCACGTTCTCCCGCAGACGATGGATTGAATTAAGAATCACGCCTCTTTCTGACATCAGAATCTATCTAAGAGGGTGGGCGGGTGCAGGGGAAGTGAATGATAGTAGAATTTTGTTCCTGCTTGCATACTGAAAGGAGAGAGGATGTGTTGAAGTTAGAGCGCATTTTGTCTCCCCCAAGAGGCAGAAGAATTTTGTGCTATGGTTTACACTCACAGGACCTCCCTCTGCCCGTCTTCCTCTCCTCGGCTTTCCTCCGTTTCATTCTACATCTTGAAAACCAAAACAGACACCACATGTGGTGCTGACGACCTTTCCTGTGTTTGATGTACATCATTTCGTGTATGAGGTTTTGTTGAGCTTTTCAGAACATGGTCTATTTGGCTTTATAGGCCTAGGTTGTAAGGTTAATTTAATTCTTCAATATATGTTTATTTCACAGCACATCCCACAGATGAATTCCAACTATAATGATGCAGCAGTCATAGTTTCTCTTAAATTCAATCCATATGGTTATGATTTATGTCTTGTCTGCTTTTTCACGCTACAGTAATGCCATGAAATTTCTGAATAGACATATCTCCACAGTCAATGACTCCCCATGACTTAAGCTTTTTAGTCGATGATAAATTGAAAAAAAAAGGAGGATAACATCTCTTAAACTACAGTAAGGTGGCTTTTATTAAGCTGTAAAGAGATGAGTATCCTATCCTCTTCCTATACTTTCACGGTTAAATGAACCTGCATGTTTGGTCCCGCATGTTATTCCTCCACAGAAATTAATAAGCATTTAGATCATGTTACTGCATTTTTGCGTGGGAACTGTTCCCCCCTCCCCCCACTGCCCTCCTCCTGTCCACTTTTTCCTGGTCTGAATTAACTGGAAACATGTTTCCACAACTGATAAGTATCAGAGAAGACAGGCCGCAAGATTACTTTGGATCTTAGAATGGCTTCTTTTTTTTTTATTCTTCATCTTGGACAGATGATAAGAGAGGGTTGAACAAACAAGCCGCAGAACCCACTGCCGCCCCACTGCCGATGGAAGGTCACATACTTCTAGTATTCCTCTGAGGGGGACTCCCACAGAAAGAAAAACTTTTCAAATTAATTTGAGACTACTTAACTTGACTGCCTCAGAAAACATGTTTCAGGTTTGACATTAGACGTTATATGTTTTTATAGGTCGCTAGGAATAACGCCCAAATGGATCCTGCAAGGTCTGATTGATCTCGAAGAAAGGTAATCCTACATTCTGCTGGTGGATGTGAAGGATGCATTATAACGATTACTGGCAAACTGGCTTTGAACTTTTCTGCCCAATGCGCCGTGGTTAATGGTGCTTAATGAAATAATAGATTGTGATTGACCACTACATAATACTTTTCAGAGCTTAATTGAAAACAGTAAGTCAAAATGAAAACTTAGCATACTGTACCTATTGGGAGGTAATGAAATGTGCATCTCTGTGTGTGTAATGAGTCTTTTAATTCTATAAAAGCTAAGTGTGTGTCTTTTTTGATTTTATTGAGTCAGCATGGCTGCAACTAATGATTGTTTTCACAATCAATTTATCTGTCAATTATTACTTTTTGAAAAGAATCTGACATTTTATAAATAAAATGTCAGAAAATACTAAAAAAAAATGCCTGTCACAAGTTCCCACTGCCAAACAGCTTTTTTGTCCAACCAACAGTCAAAAAGTATTTAATTTACAATATAAAATGGAGAAAGGCTGCCAGTCTTCATAATAGAGATTCTGCAACCAATGACTTTTAGTAATTATTTTTAACTGTTTTGCTTGATTACAAATTTAAATGATTTAAATAGATGCCGACTAATGTTCTGTTATTGACGAATTGTTTCAGTTCTAATTCAGTTTAATCAAGTGCTTTTATCTTCATTTATCACCATGCAGAACCAAATAAACAAATATAAAATACAGTTTATCTAAATTCAAATATATCATAAACCTAAAATATGCCTTATTTTAGCAACTTTCTGCTAACACTGTAAAATGCTCCCCTTTAAAAACATTTTTTTTCTTTATTCCCTAAATTGGCTCTTCATCAGGTACAGATTCATTCTGCTTTAGCAATCCTCACCTTGAATACTGCCACACCAATGCAATTTAAGATATTGTTTACAAATATAATAACAAAGATCTAAATATATATCTAAAATATCTATAAGTTTTACATTTTTTACATTTTTTTACAAATAAAAATAATGTAATTTTATCACCAGAGTTACCCCACTATTGTTCAGAGGCATTAATAGGTCATCTGCCATGTTGATACTGCAGGTGGGGAGGTGGAGGGTCTTCAGCTGTTTTGCATCACAGATAATGAGATGCTCCCATGACCCTGGCAGTCGCTTCCAGTCTGAATTTGATCGATGAGAACCCCCCTTTGACCCTTATCTGGTGTTGGGCTTTGCCTTATGGCTCTACATCTGGAAGAGACATCAGGGCTTTTTGCATGGAGTTTTGGATGAGGACGTGACCAGACTCTATTGCTCGGTGTGTTACTGCCAAGCCACCAAAGTTGCTCACTTCCTCCACAAGTTTCCATCAGGGGAAAAACAGCCTCTGATGTCTGACATGTCATGGTTTGGTGATGTATGAGCTATGAGACAGAGACTTTAAATAGAGGAATGCACTATTTGTGTTTTTGTCTTTATCTCCTGTATGTCCTCAAACATTAAAATTAATACATTTTTTATTACAGCTATTAAGTTGGAGAAGATAGCATCAAATTTTATGTTTTTATTGGGCAAACCTTTTTTCTTGTACATTAGACATACGTTTTCCCTATTTTTGTCTGTCTATGCTCTTCCTGTGCTCTTCCCTTACTACATTTCCAAGATGATTCACCAATCTACCCTTTTTCAACAATGTCAGTTTTTCAGAGCAAGGGTTTTTAGTAAAAAGACTATTAGCATTGCTGCTCTGAAATGGTCTTCTCGAAGAGTCCCAAGGCAAGGATAATGGAGCTGGCACCAACTCTGCCAGCTCCACAGTAAAGTAAAAGTTAATATTTCTCTCCAAATGAAATGGACAGAATTCATCAAGTACATTTCACAAGACCTTTGTTGGCAGTGAGTTGCTTTCTTTGCAAATTAAATTTGCAGATGAAGGGCAAAACTGACTGAAGCAAATGCAACATTGTTGATGCTATCAGTGTCAGCTTAAGAGAAACATCTCTCTATGTGTTTTAAAGGAATAAACACAGTGCAACTCAGACTCCACATAATGAGTATACATACAGTATATATTAATTACACATATGCTGCAGGCCCAGTGGGGAGCCGAAGTAGTGCGCCTGCCACGGCTTCCATCTTCTTCTGTGACTTTGTTAAGCCCAGTGAGTTGAGGATCATGAATATCAGTAATTAGTTAAATTTAACAGCATGTGTGATCACCAGATTCTCCCTGCATCCAGGGCCTGCTGGCAAAACAAAAGCCTGAATTTTCAAAAGTTGTCTCGGTTCTGTTTCTGTAACAAAAACCTAATTTGTTGTCATGCCTTGTTAAAGTCCAAATAAAAGGCTGAATATTTTGTTCTCGGAAAAATAAAAAGGCGCTTGTTGTGCAGTGTACTGGATCTGGGTATGACTCATAAAACAGAGTACTGCACGTGATTAGGGATTTATATGTAAGTGGCATGGTCTTATTGCTGATTATGTGCATTGTGTGTTTTGCTGATAACACACTGAATGTATGACGTCTTTACACACATGCACACATGTGTACGTGTGTGTGTGCGCCCTTGCATAATCTATGAAGTATGTATTTGTCCTTGTAAGCTAAGGATCTCACAGAACTAACCTTCACCAACAATACACATTTCAGAACTCACCATCTAACCATGGACAGACAGCACCCAGTTTCAATTAGAAGGGGTCTTAGGGGTCATGCCAGAAACTGTGTTCAAATTCTAGCTTTGGTATAGTGGTGCATCTATGTCTACTCCAGTATCTCATGAAATTTAAGAACCATATGTGGTTTTTTTATGTGTTTAACAAATTTACTACAAATTAGACATGCATGCACACTATTGCCAACAGCCTTTCAAAGCATACCTATTGATTTAGATCAACATTGACATAAATATAACGTTTATTATAAAGTTTTACCCATGTCAAGTCAGTTTGTTATTTTAATTTTTATGAGCCATGGAAATGTACAAATCAAACATTCTATAGTACACTTTGGAAAATCAGCAGTGATGTAATGTATGCAATTTGTAGTAAATGCGCAAAAACACCGATTAGATCCTTTATTTTATATGAAATGCACCTCACACACCTTTTTAAGAATGCATCACACAGTGAAAGTTAAAATTCTCATCACATGGTATTCATAGAAGCACATCAGTTCATTACTCCTCTGTCATCAGGTTTACAACAATCCATTAGAGCTAATTATAGACAATTAGAGAGAGCAAAGAAATTATCTTATAAAGCATATCTAACCAGATTATGTCCCAGTACTAATCCAATATTCATTGTAATTATTTTGACAGAAAACATAGTATTATAGTGAGGATAATTTACATTCTCACTGATCCAATGAAATAAGACAAAAAAGGGAACAGGAAAAGAAGAAACTGAAAATCATTCATCTTGAATGTTTATCATATATTAGATCCAGAAAAACTAACATGTTTGCAGTATGTGGTTTCTTAGTTTGCACACATCCAGCCAATCAGCGGCTTGTTGAGGGTTTTTGATGGTAAAAGGAGCACCTGTGCCTCAGTGGGCCCCCTACCACGTAATGAAATATTCACATGTTCTACTGTTTTGCTTCTATTGTGTTACCTAAATGGACTTGCATTTCACTGTTGCGTGAAAAATAATAAACACTTAACAGAAATAGGGGACCACAGCAGAACCACTGCTATCTCCCCCTCCCCCTATTCACCCTCTCTTGTTTCCTCAGTTCTGGCCACATAGATGCTTTTCCAATTAGGCCCATAGAGTAGAGCAGTCTAATATATATTCATAGCTGGTATGAATGACAGAGGACTGATGATAATGATCACGGTATGAGCTAGGGGAAAGCAATTACAGTCACCGCCACCATAAACAGTAATTGCAAAAATCTCTATCATTACAAAGAGAAACCACAAAACACTCACTATACAGCCAACATTCAGCAAAGAGGAGGGGAGTTGGTAGAGAGTAGGTACGGTTCAAGCTACTTTTTTAAATGAAAGTACAGTTTACCAACTTTTACCAGCAAGCCGTTCAATAAGCGCTTCAAATGAGTGGCCGTGCACGTGTGTTATTGACTCTAATCACTGATCAGTCTTTTAGTGGTTTCTCTCAAATTGACTTTCTCTCCACAGTTTTAAATGGTCTGCAAACGGTAATGGGAAACCGAGTCAATTACACAAGTCACTGTATGTTAGTAATTACTTTATTCTGAGGATAATTGGATAATTTGGCTGTAGTCTTCCCTCTTTTCCTTACTTTTACACAGTCAACGTGCAGTATGGGTGAGTGTGTGTACAGGTCTAAATGCGGCGGTGTTTGTGTGAACATGCACATGCCCACCCATGTGCCTGCTTGTGCACTGATGGCTGCAGCAGTGTGTGTGTGTGGGGAAACAGAGGGAGTGTGGAGTTTCGGGGGTATGATTTATAGTGCTCTGCAGGTTATAACTCATTTCAAACTGAATTTCCTGCCTGTGTGATTGCATCCTTCCGTAATGCCCTTGACAGAATGGAAAGCACAACCGATGTTCCATGTCTAAAGACAGACATTTTTGGGTGTGACTTTTGAATTTGTGCTTATAAATTACCCCCTTATGAGGCAAGTCGATTGTCCCATGAAGACAATAACGAATCCCATTCTTGCATTACAGAAAATGTCTGCAAATGATTTGGGGCTATCACTGGATGTCATACCAGCAAAATTATTTATGGATCAAAAATGAGATGCCTGTATGATGGTCCAGTGAATCAGGGAGCAATGACAACCTGCAGTTTTGACCTTATAACAATCTTATAATGTATCATATTTAACTGGGGACAATCATAACAAGCTTCCTAAAACTGCAAACAGTGAGGGATAAAAATGATAATTAGGCTGTTTATGAACCAAGATAAGTCACACATGGAAAACCATTTATTCTAAATTGTCTCAGAGGTCAGGTTTTTAGCCATTCCCAATAGCCAACCAAAAAGAGAACCTATAGGTAGGCGGTTTTATTTGCTGTAAGGTTAATTTGGTATCTATAAATAAAAGTAACCTAGTACTAAGTAGTGTTGGCAGATTTCTCCTGCCTTAGGCCTGCAGCTGTGTGTTATCAACAGCACAGAGAGAAACACTCGCCAGAGTACTGCTTGAAAGTCTGTTTGTGTGTATGCTTGTGTGCATGTGTGTGTCCATGTGCATGCACAGTCCTAGAAAAAAACATCAAATAAATTAGGAGGGCAAAAAAATGAGACAGTCTTACTAGAAACACTGTGTTCTCACATTCTGTAGCCATTAAATTGTTTTAATGAATGCAGGTCAAAGCCTGCACTTAAATTGGATGTCTTTGATATAATAACTCAGTTTTTACAAGCTACTGTATGTGTGCATGTGTGAGTGTGTGTGCGTGTGTGTGTGTGTGTGAGATGGTGGTGGTGGATAAATAGGATTGATGATGCTCTGACGCAAGTCGGACTGTTTCTGTCTTAATCTTTATGTTTTTATGTCTGACATATACCTTGTGAAGCACATGTACTTCCATTTACACACAAATACAGACACACAAACACACGCACAGTCAGTATGGCACTCCATGAATCAGCAGTATGTCTAATTTCTCAGCACATTACAGAGAGGATGGCCTTGTAAGACTCCAAACGAAAGACCTAATGTCCTGTTATTGATTTTCCCTCCTTTAAATTGTACCTTATTTATGGCTATGTCTACCTTTTTTTTTAAAGAAAGAAAGAAACAAGTAACAAAAAGCCAGAGACCTAAAGAAAGCAACAGGCTAATGGGTAGGCAGAATGTGCACAGCACCAGCAGGTGAATAAGGAAGACTAACACCTGCAGAGGATACAGACAAACATGGAGAGAAAAGCGATGCTTCTTTCTCGTTTCGTTTTACGATATGCTCACTTCCTCAATACACCCCAACCAGCAAGAGCTGCCATTCTTCCGTCCCTCCATTTAAAGCTTCTGGAACAAATAACCGTAGGGGGAAACAGCAGCTCCTCCAAAGTCTTTATGATAAAGGTTTGGCAATATCTTACATCTTGGAGTAATAAGTCAGTGATATTGTCCTGTTTTTCTCTGGCTTTATTAAAGAAAAAATATCACCCAGTCTCTATCAACATCTGTCTTCCTGTTTTCAAAAGAGTGTTCTTTCACCGACGTTGCAGCTCAAATCTTCTCTTATTGAAACGGCATGCTCTTATCTGCCCTAGAAAGCCAACTCGGCATGCTTGCTCTTTTGAAGCCTCACCTTGCGACACACTCTTGCAGTTGCACACTTTCATACCGAGTGCTCACTGGCACAATAACAATCTAACAGCTGGTGGCAATGGAGAATCTCTGCTGCTGCAGTTGGGAGGTTAAATGCCTTGCTTAGGGGCTGCTGTTGAGGAAAATGGCAGTGCTTCAGAGATTTTTCTCCGTAGGTTCTGAAATTTTAACCACTGTCCCTCTGTACACACACCACCCCAACATTCTGTTTGAATGAAATCATGTCGGGTAGAGAAACATGGCATATTATTTGCAGTATATTGTGTTCAGCACTGTAACCAGACTTTGGTGAGCAGCAATTTGTTGGCCCAAGATAGTGTTCTGATATCCAGTACTCCTGACCTTTTCCTATAGACGGCAGTATATGCTATACACACATCAGAGAGTACCAGAAATATGAAGCTAGAAATCAGCTGAAAACCATTTCACTGCAGCTGAAGAGAACTGTATGAATTGCAGAGATAAGAAAACAAGATTGGGATCACTTATGGGAGACTAAGTTGAATGTGTGCGCACACGCCCAAGTGTTTTCCAACGAGTGGCCTTGTGTGTTTGCATGCATGTGTCTGGCTGTATCTGGGAAATGGGCGCAAAGTTGCCTACAACAACATTTAGCGTAAGTTTGAATGACCCCTAAAAGCTTGTGTGAGGTCATATAATATTTGGACAGCCTAGTCCAATTTAGCCAGTCATATCTCCATCTGCTTTGCTCTGTATTTACCTCGAATGGGAATTGAAAACTGAGATAGGCCAGCTGTATGCATTTAAAAGTATGGCAGAGGAAGGCAGCGCCAGTACCCCCCACTCCCCAAGCTTTGCCCCTGCTTGTGCCAATTTGTCTCCTCCATCCACCATATACTGAGTCAAACAGTGCGCCTCCTGTCTCATTGAACGTCTGGCAAAGTCAGCAGGATGATTCATTACCTGATGCTCATACTGTATGGTTTTCAACTATGATGGGATGGAAAATGTTCTAATGCAAATAAACATACCTGAACTTTTTTTGCAGAACACCTGGAGACCTGTTGACGTTACCTGTTACATTTAATTAGTGACTGTGGGGCATAAAACATGATTGAGATGAAGGAAGACTGACTCAACCAGGCTTTTATGCAGAAAAGAAAACAGAATGATTTAAAGACTTTTAAAAGATGTGTTGCTTAAAGGGTCAGTTCACTTAATTTCTACAGGTTTTGAGATATCTTTCTCTGAAATCTCTGCCACCACCCCACCACAATTAAAGTGAATAGAATTTGTCCCTGTTTTTCTGGATAATCCACATTTACACACTTACCGTGAACAGTTTCCTACTTTCTAGTGGAGAAACAAAACCCAAATTCTCTGCATGCATGCACTGGGGTAAAGTGAGCCAATATGTTATTTGTATTTTGGGTAAACTGACCCTTTTAATAACCTCTTATACCCCTTGCAGAAAGATTCTTCTCTAAATATTTATCAAGCCGCACAGTATTTTACAGCAACATAATTGGTGATTAGTGATTAATCATACAGAAAATAGCATGCTTTCATTGATAATTACTTGCACGAGTTATGCCATATTCACACACATTTTCTTCATATAGAGTCTACATTTGTGTCAATGTTGTGTGTGTATTTTTCCGCTCCGTTTCGGCACAAAAGGTCAACCACTCAAAATGATTATAGAACAACTTGGCAGAGGTGTCTTAAAATCCTCTGGAAAAGTGTGTTTACATAGTCGTGAAATGCATGACACATTTTGACCTGCCGTGAGCACACAAGTGTCACACACAATATAGCACGTACATGTTCCTCACCGCACAGACATTACTAGCTAACAGCAAAGCCAAATAATGACAACACAAGGCAAACAAATCTATCCTGTCGACGCCAAGGCTGACACCCAAGGTCTTCCATCACTGTTCTGTGACTGCTGCTGCTCTACAGTACATCTAAAAATTTTACCCCAAAACCTGACACTGTGCAAATGTTTGTGTATTCGTGTGTGTGTGTGTGTGTGTGTGTGTGTGTGTGTGTGTGTTTGAGAAATAAATAGATACAGAAAGAAATTGAGAGAATAAGAGAAATATGTGTGGTAGAAAGTGAGGAAGTCCGCTGTGCCATTTTCAGGGGCAGTGTGACATTTCTGCTGAGCAGTGGTCACCCATGGCAGTCGTCAGTGACGCACATGTGACAGAAATGCTGACCCTGTCGGTCAATCTGGCCACCACTCTGCTGACACCTCAGTTTCTGCAGGTTCCTGTGCAAATTCAAGACCCACATCTCCAGCGTTCAAGGCACAAGTCATTAACTTCATCATGTATGTTAAGCCAGCAAGCTGGGACAAAACACATCGCTGTTATAGCAACGCAATGCAATAAACCTCTGCAAAATAATCCAGATTTTTGGTTCTTAAAAACTCCTCCACCGTAATCGTTTGGCTGTTTGGAGAGAGTAGTAAATCTGAGAATCTCAGAGGAAAGCTGGCTAATTCATCCAACATCACTTTGCGCCCTCCACCCTGCACTGAATATTAATCAGCAAATGTTCCCAGTATCAAGCTGGCATCCAATCCAAACAGATGATGGATGGAGCACCAACTGGGCTATCTCTCTCCTTCTCTTTCCTCCCTCTCTCTGCTTCATCCAGATATGAGCAAACGATTTATATTTGGACTATTTCTTCCTATTGATTGTCATTTAACTTTCTGCTCTGGCATTGTATCACATTTTCCTCTCTTTCTATGGACTGTGGCATCTTTACTGTCTCTCTTGTTCTTTTGCTTTCTCATTTGCTCTCTGTATCTGTCATTCTCTTCCCTTCCTTTCATATCGGCTGTCCTCTTATCGTATATTGCTTTTGTAATCCAAAAAGCAAAATATAAACTGACATAATAATAGCAAAGAGCCTTTTCTCATTTTCTACTGATGCATCTTCTTTTCATTTAGATTTTGGCTTAGTTCTGCTTCTCTCTCAGGAGTCCCTAAAAGGCCATGGTGGGAGATTTTCTTCCAACATTTTCCACACTGCATCCCCTCTGTTTTATGTTCTTATGCATTACATCACGCCCAATACTACCCTGCTCCACAATGAACTTATTGAAATTTGCTTTGAAACTGACTTACAGTGTAAATGATTAATAATTTTGGTTATGTAACTAAAGAAAGGAAACCTACATTATCTGACTAAGGAACCTTTCTAAGAAAAAAAAAAGTAACATATGTAATCTAGAGCAGTGGTTCTCAAAGTGGGGTCTGCAACCCATAGCCAGGCAGTCCATGAAATAATTTGCTATAAATTGTTGTGCAAACAAAACAAGTTGTGCAATAAAACAAGTACGCCTATGCTATTAGCTAGCTAGCTGGATGGTGAGCATGGAGAAATATTTGAGTCAGTCCACATCGTCAAGTGACGCTAAACCCAAATTAACTAAATTGAGAGAATATGACAACAGTTATATCGAGTTTGCTTTTATTGAGAACAGCGATAGGAGACCAAAACGCGTACAAAATGTGTCTTCAGGTGCTAGTGAATGAAGCCATGAAGCCAGCCAAGCTAAAGCGACATCTGATCACAAAGCACCCAGAATATGAGGACAAAACAAAATCATTTTTCAGTCGAAAAACACAGATGGTGAACCTGGCCACAACTTCACAGAAAGCACAGAAGACTTCTTATTTGGTGGCTCAAGGGACTGCTAAAAGTAAGAAGCCACACACAATTGCAGGAGAACTCATACTTCCAGCAGCGTTTGAAATGTGCTCGAGACAGAGACAGCTAATAAACTGAAAGATGTACCTCTTTCATATGACACCGTCAGGAGGAGAATTGAGGAACTCTCAGTTGACATTCAGTCACCGCTACTGGATAGATTGTGTTTCTCTCAATATTTTCTGATTTCCCCTACCTGTCTGTAGCGCTCTGCTCCAAGCCCATTGGTTCCTATTGGAGGCCTAAAACAGCTGGTCATTGTAGTCTTCAGCTAACATAACTAAAAAATAAGGAAACAGGGCATTTATTGGGATACAAGTTTCAGTCGTAATGAAGAAATATCTCAGCCGGTGTAACAGTGTTTTTGTGTATTTCAATAGTTTTTGAACAATAATGGAGCTCCTTGACACAGAGAAATAAGACTAAGAAAATATATAAGACTACACACACATTACTTATAAGTAGATCAAGAACTCTCGGATGACATTCAATCACAGCTACTGGATAGATTCCTGTGAGCAATTTTCAATTCAGCTGGACAAATCAACAGACATTCCCATTGCGGCTCAGTCGATTGTTTTGGTTCGCTATCCATGGGAACTGAAGATTTTGGAGGACTTTCTGTTCTGCAAGGAGGTGCCTGGGAGGACAACGGGTATAACGAATATAAATGCTGTCAAGTTGAGTCCAACTACATTTGAGTAAAATGACCCTCTGCTCAAAAGTATTTAAGTGATATTAACATGGTTCAAATTGGAACATGTTTCTATTTGTTACAATGAAACAGGTCTGAAGTATTTAGGTTGAAAATTTTTAGAATACAAATAGTTTCAATGGCATCTAAGAGTACAATTTTTAGTAAGCATATGTTTAATTGGTGTTACGATTATGAGGGGGTCTTGGACAAATTTCTCCCCTCTAAGGGGTCCCTGGCTCCAAAAAGTTTGAGAACCCTTGATCTAGAGGATGTACAGATATATATAGAGGATGTACATATTCAATACAGTGCTCTCGACAGATTCATTCACAGTTGGATTTGTTTTAAACATAGAAAACACAGCCTGAGAGCCAGAAAATAATATAATGCTCTATGGGTAAATGCAATTCAAAGGAAATCAAAAGTTATTATGATAATTGCAAAAGTACATTCCGCTCTTTATTCAGAGTCTGCATGAACTCAAGTTGCAAAGCAGACTTATTCTTTATTCCACGCAACTAAAGCTACGTTACTTTTATACTGTTGGCATTCGATTAACATGTCATGTTTAAAGAGGGCTTATCTCTTCAAGCAGATATAAAAAATAAGTCCTGGTAGAAATATAATCATGATATTTTCTTTGAAAGATGAGATATAAAGTAATAAGAGAAAAAAAAGTTATGGTGACACTGCTCCTTTGTTTTACTTTTATCTCGGTCTGCCTGCTCACTGTCAATCCTGCTTTCTCCGCAGACATCACGGACAGATCCTCCACGCGTCCCTGCATTCCTCCTACAACCTGATGAGGCTATTTTCTAAGCTTTGATAAGTGACTGCTGAGTTTAAAGAGGACGAAAAAAACAAAGAATAAAAGGAAAAAATGAAACCCATCAGAGTCTTTTATGGCTATGACCTTTTCACTGCACAGACCGCATGCTTTATTATCCCTCATTCCAACTCAGGACTCATTAGGAACAACGGTTTACTCTGACATGTGGAATACTTCACACACATCCGCACAGACACAAATGCACATTCCAGGGTCTATGGTGGTTATTAGTTTGGCATTGGGAGCGGGAATGACATCATGAGGCAGGCGGCGGTAAACACCCTTGATTGGTGGACAGCTGAGACTGCCAAGAGAGTGGGTGTCAGTGTTGGTGGTCCACGGTCTCTTGCTAGAGTCCTGCCCAACAGCAACTGAAACGAACAAGTACAGCTCACTCTCTGCTGAGGTTGAACAAGCATGTGTTAGACTGCTGGGACTGATTAGAGCATTTGGGCTTGTTGTGTTTGTTTGAACAGAGGCAACTCACATCCCAAGTCCTTTTTACATGACAACCCTGTCTTGCAGGGGTCTGATATGTATCATAAATATATGGTCAAGTAATGTTTGGTTTGCAAAGTGAAACGCATTCGGTTTTGTGCCTTTGTTGTTTAGTTTTTTCAATTTAAGTTTGTGGATGTGTGTGCACACGCGCACATGTGTGTGTGTGTGTATCACCACTCTACATTAGCACATTTAAAGGGATTTTTTAAGCCGGTCTTTCAGCCTTTTACAATTCAGAGTAAAGCATAATTGTGTTGTCATTTTCACAAGCTTATCCTGCAGCAGCTTAGAGCTCTGGGAGAAAGCCAAGAAGAGAGGTGTTACATACTGTACACAGTGTGTAACAGTATGGTAAGGTGATGAGAAAGAGACTGTGAGGCTGCGTGCATGCGTGTGTACATACAGTATATATACACGAGTGACAAATTAGTGTCTTAGTAAGGTGTTCTGCCACCACATGCTGCCAGAAGAGTTTCAATGCGCCTTGGCATTGAATCTACAAGTCTCTGGAAATCTACTGGAGGGATTAACACCATTCTTCAAAAAGATATTCCCTCATTTGGCATTTTGATGATGGTTGGATGGTGGAGAGCGCTGTCTAACACATCAGTACAAAATATCCCAAAGGTGCTCAATTGTGTTGAGATCTGGTGACTGTTAAGGCCATAGAATGTGATTCACATCATTTTCATACTCATCAAACCATTCACTGCCCCCTCGTGCCCTATGGATGTGACATTGACATTGTCATCCTGGAAGAGACCACTCCCATCAGGATAGAAATGTTTCATCATAGGATAAAGGTGATGACTCAGAACAACTTTGTATTGATTTGCAGTGACCCTTCCCTCTAATGAGACAAGTGGACCCAAATCATGCCAGCAAAATGCCCCCCAACAGCATAACAGAGCCACTGGATCCCCTAAATGTAGGGGTCAAACATTCAGACCTGGTTTTTGCACCACTGAACTCTAAAATATGAATTCTTCTTTGTAATGAGGGGTTTATGCACTGCAACCCTACTATAATATCCCTCTCTATGCAATTGTCAACAGATTGTTCTTGCTGACAGTCTGATCACGTCCTGCATTGACATTTTCAGTCACCTGAGGAAGAGTTGCCCTTCTGTTTTTCCTTACATATCGCACTAATGCACAAGCATCATGGTTATCAAATGTGTGCTGTTGACCACAATTTCTAACTCTATTTACTGATGTCATTCCCATAGATATAAATGCAGATGTCACTTTAGTCACTGTTCCTATCGAAATACCAGCCAGTTGAGCAGTCTTTGTGACTGAAGCTCCTGCCATCCGTGCCCCGACAATGAACCCTCTTTCAAAGTCACAGATCTTTTCCTCTTGCCATTTTGATACAAAATCAGAATCAAGTGGGCTTGCTCAGCATTTTTGTGTGCCGCAGAGCATGATTGGATGTTAATTGCTTAATTGTGCCATGCAGTGCTCCTGTGTGGAAGCATCCGCAATCGTTATGTTTCTCCTATCATTTATTAAGGTTTTTCCTTTAATTTCGTCTGTATGTGCATTATTACTATGTGCATATTCATATGTATGAATGAATACAGTATATGTGTGGGGAACTTTACTATTCTTGTTAACTGTTGACTAAGGATTTTTATGCACCATTGCCTTGGCATTGTGTTTTGTCTCGTCATGTGGTGTAGTACCTTTAAACTGAATTAAAAGAAAAGAAAAAAGAGAACAAAGAAAAGATGAAAGGGACAGAGAGAGAGGGAGACAGGTTTAGAATGTGAGACATGTAGTCTTGAAATGTGGAAAAAAAAAAAAAAAGTTGAAAAGTTTCTTTACCCCTATTGATTTAGAAAGGTCTACGGGGCCTTTCACTGGATCTAATGTTACTTTCTCTTAGCTTAAAGTCCCCCTCCACTCAAAAATGTGTTTTTCTCCTTCAGCTGGATATTTGAGCTTCACTGATGTAAGATGTACAGTATGTTGTTTTCATATTCATCTACTGAAAATGGAAAGTTTTTCTGTGCTCACAGAAAATCTCAGTTTTACAAGCAGTTTTACTGGTTAATGATTGAAGCCAATCATTAACCGGTACGCAGCTTGAATTTTCAGGGAAGCAGGAGACAGCTTGTGTCCAACAAATAAACCTTTGAAATGAAAGATATTTGCATATTCATAGATTCTGGATTTTTCAATGAGGGAGAGGGAGATGTAATTTTAAAAAATTTTAAATTAGGTAATTGAACTTTTTTTTTTTTGGATAAACCATATCAGACACAAATTGTTAGTCAAGGCAGAGTATTTTTACATCTTCAAACAAGTTGGGAGGGACACTTAATTAATAACAGTATGTGCATATTTGTAAGTATGTGCATGTTTGGATGACAGAATCTACAGTATATGTATGTTTAGGAGTGTAGATGCCCTGGTTGCATGATGATCACAAACACAGTCACATGGTCACGCTGATGCAATTACATTCATGACAAGCACAGATTAATATAATTTGACCAAATTTGAAACATGAAAATCTGCAACTAATAATTATTTTCATTATCTTTTTCTTTCTCAAAAACTTTTTAATTAATATTTTTTTTAGTCTATCAGAAAATAGTTTTTATTTTATTTTTTTTTAAAGGCCAATCACTTTCCCAGAGCCCAAGGAGACATTTGAATTGCTTGTGTAGTCCAACCAACAGTATAAAGCACCAAGATTTACAATGATATAAAACAGAGAGGCATGGCCAACCCAGCATGACTGTTGCCTCAAGAGAAAAGGAGTGTTTTACATACAAAGACTGGATATTTGGTGTTTTATTTGAAGTTGGGGGCCACTGTTTTTCAAATATACCAATAGTATTAGGGTTTTCCCTGAATTTTTTTGAGACAAAGGTGGCAAAGGCTGGAGAAGGTGCGTGTTGTGGCGTACACAGTTTGTGATCACACCTTTAGAGTGTTGTGCACTTCAGTGAAAAAAGGTCATATTTTACAGACAAAAGTGTTCATAGGGATTAAAATTCTATACCAAGATGGAACAAAAAGATGAAAATAAAGGTTGTGACAAATGACTGTTGATTTTGTAGGCCTGGGACAATATGCTTATCTCCCGCTTCCATACTATCACAGTACATGGGTGCAGATTAAACCCTGGGTATATCACACAGCTGTGGTTGGTTTCTGTTGAAGCGATGGTTAGCTTTTCTGTTTATAGGAAAATGGAGGAAAACACATGATCAGAATTTTTTTTTGGGGGGGGGGGGCGTAATTTACAAAGCTACTTATTTTTAATCTAAATGTGCTCAAGAATTCACATGAATAAAAATGCCAAATTAAAATGCATAATTTCAATGACTAGTTACATTTGAATATCACCACACCAATCACGACACATCATCAGGTCAGGACAAACGTGTGTCACCACTGTTAGCTAGCTAACATTCCCTCGGATGCAGTGACACAAAATGGATCGGTTTTTGAAATGAAAAAGTGATGTGGGAGGCAACCCTGTGCCAGTAAAAGCTCGAAAGTGTGTGGTGAGGAAATATGACCCTGAATACATTAAATTTGGATTCATAATGGCAAGCAGTGATGCTGAGCCGAAAGCGCACTATGTTGAATGTGGTGAAATCCTGTCAAATGAGGCACTAAAACCATCAAAGCTCCAGAGACACTTAAACACAAAACACGAAGTGTTGGGAAGCCAAAAGAATATATACTAAGTCATATCCTAAAGTCATCACAACATTAACAACTCAGTCAGAAGCCATGTAGCTCGTAGCAAGAAAACCCTTTACGATTGCAAAGGAGCTTATTTTGCCTAGCGCTATGGATATGTGCAGAGAGCAACTGGGGGTGGCAGCTGCAACCAAAATGCAGTCAATGCCATTCTCCAGTGACACCGTGAGCAGAAGAATTGTTGACATGAGTGATGATATTGAATGCTAACTCATGGAAAGAATAAAGGCAAGCCCATCCTTTGCCATACGGCTGGACGAGTTGACCGACGTAAGCAATGCTCCTTTATTGTTAGTTTTTGTAAGATACTGCAGGTACAGTAATCTTCACAGTGATCTACTGTTTTGCAAAAAGCTTCCCACGAGAACAACAGCAGATAATGTGATGCGCTGCCTTAATGATTAATTCACTGAAAAAGGTCTCAATACAAGTGTTTGTACAGATGGCGCTACATCAATGACAACACATCGTGGTGTTGTCAAACATATCCAAGAGAGGGTGCCAGACACCAAGTGGACGCACTGTTTCTTACATACGGAAAGTCTAGCAATAAAGCAGATGTCACCAGAACTGCCATGAACTTAGCTGTGAAAACTGTTAACTATATTCTGCTCTGTGTGAAAGGCAGATCATCTGCAGCTCTTGTACCACAGGAGGCTTTCGAGTAGACTTAATTGCCTTTTTGAACCGAGAAAAGAAGTGCACACATTTCTGGAAGAGCAGCACTCCCCTCTTGCTGAGCATTACACTGATGTTTTTCTTTGTGTAAAACTGGCCAACTTATCAGATATATTTGACCAGTTAAATCAGCTCAGTATATCAAGGGCAAGAAACAGCACAGTGTTTTCAGTTTCAGAAAAAATTGAGGGCTTCAAGAAAAAATGTATTCTTTGGAACAGAGGAGTCAAGGAGGGACAATCTGACATGTTTTCACTCCTAATTGAAACTTTGAAAGCCTCTCCTCATGTCAACATATCCAGTGCTACAACCCAGTATTTGACTAAGTTGTCAGGAAAGTTTGCAGACTACTTCCCAGAGGACCCACAACATGGAAACCTTTGAATTTTGGACCCTTTCTTTGTGAATCCTGCTTCAGAAGACATAAATCTGTCCACTGTGTTGGAAAATGAACTGACGGAACTATCAGCAGACAGCAGCCTGAAGCTTCAGCTCACACAAGTTGCTTCATTCTGGATACTGGCTGCCAGTCAATATCCCTCTCTGTCAAAACGGGCAATCAAATTTCTGTTGCCTTTCACCACCACATATTTATGTGAGTCAGGGTTTTCCATTGTGACTTTCACAGAATCAAAGGCAAGGAACAAACTAAAATCAACTTTGAATGCTACCCTGCGTGTCAGCCTCTCACCCATCCCACCATGACTTGATCTCATTATTTCCCAGAAGCAATCCCAAGTGCCTCACTGAGGGTAAGCAGAATATTTATATTGGTCAGCTGACAGTGCCATAACACATATTTGCAGCCCAGTTTGTTTTTCTCTTTTTTTGTCATGTTATGTTTTTTCTCTCATTTATTTGGGAAGATGGTCCTCACAAATTTTATAACAATCAGAAGTGGGCCTTAAGTTACAAAAGTTGAGAATCCCTGAGGTAGTGTGCCTTCATTTAATAGGAAACAGAGTATGAGCAGAGAAACATAATTGTCTATTGAATAGTATAGGATTACACAGGCCAAGAGTTTATTTTTCCATCCTCTGAGTTTGTAAAGCACTGTAAACTCGTTCAAATTAGTAGAGCAACTTAAGGAAATACACACAAGGACCCATTTCCCTAAAATCTTGCCTTGTTTTTGCCCTGAAAGACACTCTATACTTCCAATTTTCAGGCTGAGAGAAGTATCTTCTTTCAGTCATTGCCTGCGAAAAATAGTTTAAGTCTGAAGTATCTGGATAGGCTTCCCCTTTGTTCTCAGTTAGGTTTAGGGACTTCTGCAGCCGTCTGCCTGTTGGTGTGTTATCCTTACATTTACATGGGCGTGTAATTGTTGAACTTAGCAGTGTGTTCATTCATTAGTGAGTGCTTACCTCCCTGGTCCCTCTCCTCATCTCTCTACATTAGCTCTGACAGTAATGACTTGCCAGGCCTAACCTCTTAACTGGCCTGATGCATGCTTGTGGCAAACCCACTCTAGCTGCCCAGCTAAAATGGAAACATGCCGCTTCAGTGTTTCTCTTTTTTCTCGGCTCCCTCTCTTTCTATTTCCTTCCCATCCGACCGTTTCTGCCTTGTTGTTCTAGGCAGAAAAGAGTAATTCAGTAAAATATTGTGCCCTAATTTACTCAACCTTCCAGCAAGATGTGTCAGTCTTTATGATTATTTGTTATTTAGCTGTTTTTTTTCTTTATCAAATGCCACATGAAAATCTGTCCCTTGTTTTTGAATTGGCATGTAGCCACTAACACTAATAATGTAGAAACTGAATGTATATGCTGTTCATCTTAAAGAAGTTTGTGTATACTTGGACACACTTTTACAGGGGAACAAGTGCATGCATTATGAGAACAGGTCAAAATGAGTTACAGATATGTGTCTCAGTATGTAAAATATACAAACAGGGTCAAGAATCTTTAAAATACTCAAAATATATCTTCTAGAAACAACTATATTGTATAGAAGAATTATATAGATTGCTAAAATCAAGTCAGCTGCAGTCTAAACATTATGCTAATGACAGAGGTCAAAGTAGAATGACAGAAATCATTGAGGCCAACAGGAAAAATGCAAATAAGAGCTCAATACATCAGGGATATACAGATGGGACATTACAGAACATGGCTTCAACATTTTATCCCTTAAACCTTTTGCCATGCCAGCTTAAGAATAGGAATGAAATGAAATTTAATATTAGGCTTATTTAGAGTGCGAAATGTTGGGAAAGAAGAAAATCATCTGAGGTTTTACAAGTTTAGAACAGAAGAGACACACAGATCAGTCAGTCACAATCAAGTGCTACCATATACTGTACACAGACCCTTTTTAGCAAGACAATGTAGCATTTAAAAAGGACATATTGTGTGTTAATTCTGTGAACATGGTAGTGACTTCGGTTTATTAAAACCTTCTCGATAATCCCCAGCTCATACCCCAATTGAGCATCAATGGGAAAAGGTGGGAAGTGAGAAAGACTGTTTAGTGACATTACTGAGTCAGCATAGATTAAGACAACTTGTGAACATTTACATAACTAACACAAATTGAATTGAAACCTTAACAATTTTTTTTTTCTGGAAATAATCAGGGTACAACCAGGTAGGAGGCAGCTAAAGAAATAGACTCTGTCTGTGAAGTACCGTCATAATTTCAACCACTACAACCTTCAACCACTACACTGGAATAAATGTATTTTTACACAATAAAGTCTGCAGCATATTTCCCCCAGATAGAAATATGTTATTTATTTCATGCATTTGGGTTTTGGAGTGCACTGGATTCTATTTTATGTTATCAGTCATATGCTGCAGATTTGTGGAACATATTCATGAAGGACTTTTAGCCTTTAGGGCTATTTTACCCTCACTCTATCCAGAGGGTGGAAAAGATACACAAGTTCAGCTATGTGATTCCTGACTGGACTGCAGAGATAAGAGAGCCCAAATAAATCTCCACCCCTCCAAATGGGTTCCAGTGACAGTGGAAATAAAGAGGTTTTGGTTGGCCAGCCAGATGACTGACATCTTGGTGCTGTTCCCACCTCAGTGACCAGCAGATAAACCCAGGATTAGAGAGAGACTCTATTAGACTGGTGCACGCGCGCATACATACACGCTCACACTAAAATACATGAACCCATGCCTAAAGGCATAGTGTGTCCTCACAAATTCACACACAAAATCATACATTCATTCACAAATTCATACAAACACACACTGGTATCTAAAAGCACTTGCACAGACCTGGTCATTATTGCAAATCAAGTCATTATTGTAAATCTATTATCCATTTTATCTCTATACTTACTTGCTGGCGGGGAGCTTTAGAATTAAGATTCACGCTATCATCCCCCAGATTCTACTCTTTTGACCCTGACCAACCAGTAAGAGTTATGGTCCCTCACTGGCTTCCCATTTTTTTGTTACAACCACTGCCAATTATGTTCGCAGGAAGACACAACAAAGCTGGAGGCAGCACTACCTGTGATTGAACTGGGCTCTCTGTGTTAGATGGTGACCCTTTTGCCCCTTCACCACCCGTGCACCCCAGAAATCATTATTTATCAGAAACGTTGGGCTGCTAAAAGGCTTGGATAAAGCCAGAGGAGAAGAAGAGAAGGAAAACAGAAAAGGGAAAGATGAAGGGAACGCCAGAGCAGAGAGTGGAGAGATGTTATCGGGAATCAGAGATTCTGTCTGAGCCACAGACCTCTCTGCATCGTGAACTCCTGGCGGCCTGACCTGAAATCATTCCAATCTGTCTCTAGCTGGAGGAAAGACATCCAAAAGGAGATAAAGTCACTGAACAACTTCATAAAGCATACACCTGTTTCCTATGTACACAGAGAAACAGAATGCTACAGGTGAGTTCTATAGATAATGTACTGCTGTATGTGAAACAGGATAGTCTGACCTTTTGAGCAAACATTTTCCTGGACACAAACTCAAGATCAGCTTTTGGCTCCTTGATTCATTTTCATTCTAGTATCCAAAATCCCGGCAAATGTGAAGAAAAATGACACTCATTTGAGTGACATGTAAACAAAGAGAAATAGAACAGAAATAGAAATATACTGTATGTACTATATGAAGCTAGAAGTTTTTTTCTGTTTATGTTTCATAAAAACTTGAAAAACCACATGGGCAAGGCAGCAAGAAAGATGAAATGTGAGTAAATTAATGAATTAAATCAATGAATAAATAATTAATCTTACTGCAGAGATACACTGAACAATGTTTCCCTTAAATACTGTAATCCTGACAGAATCAGCAGTCCTTAACAGTTTGAACTGAGCTAAATCTAACTAGCCTGAACCGAAACATGCCATTACAGCTGCGGACATAAAACACTAAAACTACCCTATTTCCTCCAATATATGGTCTTGTTATAAGACCTATGAGGTGGCTGTGCACACGAAGCTCTACAGATGTAATGCAAACACTATGCACCCATGAGAGATGCAAACACCATTAATGTGGTTGCTCTAATTAAATCACTAGTGCTTACTGCTGAGCCAGCTGCTGGTTGTACGATAGTTTCCCTGATGACTTGTCTGGTAGGGTCTCTTTAACCATCAGTCAAGGCCCAAAATGGATTGTGAGCCTGTTAAAGTTGTGTCCTCACAGAAAAAAGTATACTACGACATTTTATGACTCTAGTTCCCCAGTCTGTAGTTGCAGTGTTCTTCAGATATAGATATCCCTGGATAGAAGGTCAAACTATACTGCACTTGTTTATGCTTGAATAAAATCTGATATGAACTATGTATTGTTTTGATTTTGGGATTACATTATGTAATTTCATGCTAATATGATGCAGTATTGTGCCTCAACAAAAATAAAGGCCCTACTGTAGCACTACTTGATCGTTGAAACCAGTTTGAGGAGAGCTCTTCCCTTTCTCTGATTTGCATAGTATTGCTTTTGGCTGTTGATTATCCCTTGAGGATAATGTGGTGCAGTTATGCGAATGCTGCACCCTGGAGAATGGCCCTTATCTTCAATGGCTCTGCAAAACTCCAGCTGTTTTTTAATTGGTTGCCAAGGTGGGTGAACAACAAGTACCTCCCAGCAGTGCACTGTTCGGTGATGGAGAGGCAGTAATGCGTGGCACGTGGCCAGGAACTCTGAGGGCCTGCCTGGGTCAATAGAAGCAATACTTGGCTGCTGTGGTTTTCAAACTTTTCCTCCAGGGAGGGAGAGATTTACATAAGATTTGTTCTCATCACCCGAGCTGATTTTGTGGGCGATTGAGTAAGATAAACCAGCATCATTTATTTCCTCACATTCTGGCTATCAACCAACAAGGCCATATTGTTCAGCCTACTTTACATTGGAGGGAGATTGCCTTAGCAACACAACATGCACTCAGACAAACATGCAGACAATTTTAGACGATGAGCACAAGAAGGTAGGCAGCTGTAAAAGCAAAAAATAAATACGTACTCAGCTACAACATGTTTTAGTGCTGAAATCTAATAAATACAGTCTGGCCTGCTTTCTTTTCATGCTGAGATGATTAGCGATTAATCGTTTCGTTACACAACAGAGAATTAATTGGTAACAATTTTGAAAATCAATTCAAGCAAAAAGTACAGTTCTTTGTTTCCAGTTTCTCAGATGTGAAAATGTACTGCTTTGTACTTTCTGTGGTATTAAACTGAATATCTTTGGACTGCTGGCAAACAAAACAAGCAAGTTTGAAGACGTCAACTCGTGTTCTGGGAAATTGTGGGAATTTTTCACTGATATTCTTCTGATATTCTTTAGACCAAACAATAAATCGGTTTATCCAGAAAACTTCCCTCCACTGCCATTTCACATGATAAATGAGAGTTATAGTCTAACTTTGGCTCTACCTTACTTTCTGACAATGTAGATGCATGAATGAAAAATCACAATTGTCTCGTCAGTGCTGAGTTACTCCAGAGTAATTTGGCACCCTACTTCAAAATTTCTTCTGACAAAACTTGGGATGGGCCATATGTCACAATTTAGTGGTACACTTGTCTAACAGCAACACGACTACGGACCACTGGTCAAACAGAATTTGAGTGATAGGCGCTCAATGTTGCCCCTAGTACTCACTCACAGACACAGACACAGAGTGACTGAGTGACATTTAGTGTTCCAGACCGGCTGTCTGGTCACAAACTATGTGTCCTGCTCGCATAAAATACTAATAGTATTACTTCACTGCTGGAGCTGCAGTTGATTTATAACAGTTTTTGGACATAGAGGTCTTGTAGTGGATAGAATAACAAGCCTTTTCTCTATTTTCCACCTTCTTTTGAAGGATAGTCCATCTGGCCTAGTGGGAGGCACTGATCCATCCCTGCCCTGGCACTTGGTTCAACATCAAACCACCAAACTGAAATGTCACTTTAACTTTCAGCAAGCACTTGTCACTGCAGGACTAGCTTTGTCCCCGGGCTACAGCTGCAAGTTTCATACAGTGTGGTGTCAGAAGGGCTATTTTCCCTCCATCTCACATTCGAATCTTATTCACCTATCTCCTTTAATGTGTTGTTCCTGTGGTCAGGTAGGTGAGAGTGAGTATTCACACAAGGGAGGCCAAAGAGAAATCATTACACTACTGGCCTTTGTCAGTCAGATGCACACGCACAAAAGCTTAGGCAAACGTATGCTTCTACATGCATCTGCAGACACACACACATACACACACATACGCTATCTCCAGGAGGGAAGGTAACCAATTTCAAGAGGCTTGACACCTGCAGCCACGTTCCCCCTTCTCCCTCTCATTCTATTCCCCCCCATCTCTCTATTGCTTGCTCTCTTCTGCTGCTTCACCTGTCAAGCCACAGAGAAAAATTCATTCACAGTGAGGAAAGGAACCATTTGCAGGTCTTGAGAGAAGAACCTGTCGTGGTTAAACTCTGCTCTTGTGAGATATGGTCAACAATTGCCTTTCAAAGCTAAAAGCCAACCATGACTCCAATTTGGGGCTTCAGATGTAGACGATATCCAAATTACAAGTAGCAATTATTACTATCAGATGATGCATAAATTATATTTTTACTGTTAACTAGTAAGTGATTGAAGTTCTAAAAATGTCAGTGTACAATATATTATATGAGTAACTTTTATGGCATATAGTTTGTATACAGTCTCTTGTACAATTTCTCCCTTATGCGAAAACAACTGTCTGTATCAGTATGCTCTTATCAGTAAGTAAAATAAAGTGAAGATGACATGATATGAACATATGCTCAACCCCTCTATGAATGTTTCATCTTGCCACTCTATGCCCTTAAATACACACTTGCCCCCTGCCTCAATCTGTGCAGCATATTGCAACATATGGCGAGTTTACGATGACTGTCCAGTTACAGCCACCAGCCAATATCAGCCAGTTTAGAAGTGCGGACATGCCATCTGTCAAAAAGCTGATCATTGCTGCTCAACTATATGATTTTGTGCCATAACTGATGAAACACACAGACACTGTACGCACATAAAACGCAGGGAAAGATGGGAATCATGCTCAGGGAGATGGGCAAAGGGAAAGAGATGAGCACCTTGAACAAATCTAAAACCTGGGGGGAAAACAACTTAGACTAACTTAGACTGAATCGTATCATTCAGAAAAATCAAATATTCACAGCCCTCGTTTGGAACGAACATGTGTTGTTTGTGAAATAGCTGACAAGTCTGTTTATTGAGTCTATCACCATGGAGAGCAAGTATTGTTTTCCCTGAAAGATTGTTAGGATAGAGATTTGGAAAATTCCACTCATGGCTTCTGTGTTCTGGTTCACTATGATGATAAGATGATATTATTTTTTTACTGAAATGAAAGAAAATATAACTGTGTCTCATAACATGTCTCAACATACTTTCATTCTACCACCTGGCCCAATCAAACTCCTATCTCAGAGCAGAGAAGATCACCCATGGAACAAGATGTGGCCACAGCACTTTGGCCGGGCTGTAGAGTTTCCGTAAAAGAATTACATCCCATCTGCTCTGGTGTTTATAATTAGTGGTAAACGCTGAGCAGGGAAATTAATCTAATTTGACAAAACAGCAGTAACAAACAGAGTAAAATGGCCCAGCTTAGTGACAGGAGTATTATACAATGGAAAGAAATAACCACAGAGTCTCACACACACGCGCACGCACGCTAGCATGCATGCTCTGGAATTAGTCCTAATAGGTATAGGTAAATATGCAAAGTCATAAATGTTGGGAGCATATACAGAAAATAAGGACATATTTTTATCCTCTAAATAAAACATGGGCATTTGTATCATTTGTGTCAATGTGCCACTTCTAAGAATATTCTAAACTTTAATTTTTTTACATATTAAAATTATTGCCACTTCTGTTTTTCTGCAGAAAAAAAAAGAATCAGACTGGGTATCTACAATTTGTCAATTTATGTCTATCATTTTTTGAACTACTTTCTGTGTTCCCAAGCAGCTAATAAACTTATGATTTCATCCGTCTTTAAAATAACTATATACTTTTGCTATCTAATAAAACTTTCCAATAAAATATTCCGAGGTCATGTATTTATTTAATTATTAACTATAGGCCTTAACATTTTATATAAATATTGAATCTGAAAAACAACAAAAGAGACACTGCACACTGTTGATCTATTGTATTCAGTTAATACAGTCCTTCATACATTCATTCATTCATTGAAGGTTACTTGATGAAGATGTCAAGTAAAATTCGATGATATGACGACTTTGTGGAGCCCAAGAACTCTTTTTTGGTAATATAAAGACATAATGAGCTCCTCAAATGAATTGCGTTCCACTAAAGGCACCAAGTATAGCAAGTATATGAGTCCCTTCCGAATAAAAGAGGAGGAGGACAAGTAAGTAAAAGAAAAAAATGGCTTTCCTAATTAAGGTCATCTAACCTTTCCCTCTCCAACTCCCCAAACCCAAAGATAGTGACGCAAGTGGAACACCTCAACAGTATTCCTGCTCCTCCAACTCCACTGTATGCATGCATACTGCGAAGTACACGCATACAGACATATTTAAATACATTCACATATGCTTTAGCTCCCTCATGCCATAGCAGAGGTGGGGGGAAATGTGCTGTATGTTTAATGAGTCATCTGGTGTAAATAAAACATTGTCTATCTCAGATTGTGGCTATGCTGCTGCACCTTCACAGCTTCATTTAATCCTTATATTCACCTCTGCTCGCTCTTATAGCCTCTTATCGCTGCAGAGAGGGGATACTCCTCTCTCTCTCATCATCAATCATCAGAACCCATGCCCTGTCACCCCGCTGGCAGAGGTGCTGTGCTGTGCGCTATTGTTTTGTACTGTTTTGTTTGCTGTATTAGAATGGGCTCTATTTTTGGTATTGAAGGTCTTGTGGCACTCCACAGCGATATAGATGAATGTTTACCTCGAGAGATTCAGACACTACTCACAAAACTTTCAGAGGCCATTGGTTTGCTGTTGCCCTTGAATGTCTCAAAACAAGGACATTGAATTTCTGGTTGTGAAGGACACACTTATGAATGATGCACTAATTTTCCCATATTTTAAATTGAAACGTACAATACTCTCAAAAGCCTTGAATGAATTAGAGTGCAAGACATACCTTCCCAAAAATATGAGATTCATTTCAATCATTAGTATCAACGGAAAGAAGCACACAGATCATATTTTAAAAAATCAAGAAATTCCAACGATTTCAAGCAGACAATGTGTTCTTATAAATTCTTAAATAGTGTGATAACCAGATGACAATCAGTAAGTGAATATATGCTTTAGTTTGTGCCAAGTAAGAGCAGCATAAGGTGCAAGACAACAATTCAGATATAGTTAGTTATGATATGAAAAATACAAAAGAAAGCCCACATTTTGTGTGAAATACTCTTAGCTGGATATGAAGTGTGTGGAGAAAATGTGAACATGACATCTATGTGTAACAAAACTCATAGCCTAATAAGTTTTTTCAAGAAACAGATTAATAAGAATGTACTGTTTACATCCTTGACAACAAATAAATATATTGATGTATACAAGAGAGCATGTCAAACATGAGGATTTCACTGCACCAGTAGCCTAATTCATCAGCATTAAAACATCATAATGCACAGTGCTAGACAATAGCCAGTGCACACAGGTAAGTTACAGCAGTGAAGAGCAGAGAGTAGCAGCCGGCAGACAACCAACTAGCCTGTCCCTAATATTACCCTAATAGAGCCATTATCAGCATCAGACAAGCACACAAACACAAAATACTGAGCAAAGCCACGTCAGTATATTGCAAGTTAGCACAAGAAGGGGAGGGTAGCCGCCGCCTCATAACTCCTGTGGATCACATCACAGATCCAGTGAGCGAACCATTGCACCGACAGAGGGGCCCCCGTAGCCCAACCTCCGTGGAAGACAAACAACCGGTTGGACTTCCTGGAAGCCGCTGTGCGCTCCACATAACAACAGAGTGCACATATGGGGCAGAGAGTGTGGAGGCGCTCCTCCTCCTTGTCAACATGAGGAGGGGGGAAAAAGCCCTCAGGCAAATGACCCTCAACCTGAATGCAGAGATGATGACCTTGGGCCGGAAGGACAGATTCGGACATAGTTCCACCAACCCCCTTTCATCACTGATAGACATACAAGACGGATGAACAGACAAGGTGCACAGGTCATCCGCCCTCTTGGCTGATGCCAGGGCCAAGAGGAGCAATGTCTTCAGTGATAGTACCTCCAGGACCACCTGACCCAGAGGCTAAAAGGCAGACCTGCTAGACCGTCCAGCACTATTTGAAGGTCTCATTGAGGAACCAAGTGTGCCTGTAGGCCCCATGCAAGAAGTGGTCCAAACCGTTGTGGCCTGCCGTAACCACTGCTGCAAATACCCCCCAAAGTGGATGCAGCATGATATCGAATAAGCCTGCAGGAAATCTAGGATATCCTGCAGGGGGCACAAACGCTGATCGATTCGATGCACCAGTCCGCAAATACCTGCCACTGAACCATGTAAGTCCTGGAGGTGGACGGGGCACGTGCATTCTGATTCATAAAGACCCTGGACCTTATCCGGACCCTGTGGAGCAGCCGAATCATCAATCACAAGGATGGGAAGGCATACAGTAGGCCAGGGGGCCAAACCGGGTGGGCTTACACATCCACTTTCCAATGGGGGGGGAGTCAGTTGCCTTCAGGAAGAACAAGAGAGGACACTGGGCATTCTCCTTGCTCGTGAACAGGTTGGCCACCAGTCGTCTGAACTGTTACCAGATCTGCGTGACTTTGTCTGGGGAGAGGATACACTCCCCTTGAGTGGACCCCCTCTGGACATCCTATCCACCCCTGTGTTAAGGGACCCTGGAATGTGGTGGGCTTTCACGGAGCAGGTCAGGTCACGTCTGCTCCGCCATCCTGTGCAGAGCAGGGGATCTGACACCCCCCTGTTTGTTGAGGTAGGCCACCACTGTGGTGTTGTCTGACCTCACCATGACATGCTTCCCACTCAGTTGCGAGATGAAGTGGTGCAGCACCTCCTGGACTGCTGTGAGCCCCAGCAGGTTGATGTGTCGGGGGGGGGCTTGACCATGCGCCTCTAACAACTGGCCTGGCCGAGGGTCCCGCCCCAACCAGCCAGGGAAGCATCCGTAAAGACCTGGACATGATGAGGGATGCACTCCAGCACCACCTGGGTTTCACCCTCACGGAGGCAGCCGGGTGAAACCCAGAACACCAGGTCTCTCTGAGTGGGGACATGGGGTTTGCGCTGTTTGTCCCGTCTTGGGTGTAGACAGAGCCATGCAAACCAGCGCTGGTGATTTCTCATGTGCAGCAACCCCAGGCGCACGACCGGGTGGGCTTTTGACATCATCCCATTTATTAGACCTCCATATTTTAGTTAGTAAATACTGTTATATTATTATAAATAACATTATAATGTTAAATATTACCTTTGCTTTTGTATTCCTTGCCTTGTGAATAAAGTGCTGCTTAAAAAAGATGATGAAAAATGCACCTCCTACTTAAATACATCAGTAGCACACCAGAACTAAAAGCAAAACAAAAATGGCTTTCTGGAATTATTGTTGTGTTCACATCACATGTCATGTCACACATTTTTTCCTACACTTGGCGCCCTTGGTGGAAATTTTCAGCCAGCCATCAAAATGCCTTCAACTATAATTATTTTAATCAAGCCAAAGGGTTTCATAATTTGCACAAATTGTAGTAAACATAGACTATTAGAGTTGCACTTAAACAGTTCATAATATAATGGTTTTGGTCACAATTTTGCGAGAATTAAACCTATTAATTTAAATACTGGATATAAAGTATTACATCATAATTTTTTATTACCTAATGTCGGATCACTGACCAGCATTACATAAACAAATGTGAGAACATAAAGTTTTCATTCATTCGTTTCAGACAGTGGGGTGATGGAGCCTATCATGGCATACAATACAATGGACAGGTCACAGTTACATGTTTATGGAATGCAGGAGGAAACCAGAGCACCCAGTAAAATACACATGAATGAGTTTTGCCTCATAGTGCTCCACCTAAACTTTGGTTTGACTTCTATATGCTATATTTATTTCTTCACAGAGAATTGTTTAATGGTCCTGTGACCTGACCTAGATCAATTGTCCTATTCTTAGAGGCTCCATTCGTACAAAACCAGAGATGATCTGGTAGCTTGGAGCCTTAGGGAAATCAGGTAGTGTTCTGTTCAAAAAGCCAGAACACAGGACACGCCTGGAAGGAATCAGAGAGGCATGAAATCCTAATGTTACTGTTCCTGTTACAGTGAGCAGACCAGGTCCACTGGTCATCTCTGCCTTACCAAGATTAATGGCTCGTCTCACAGGTTGAGTTCCCATTACGTAGTTTGTCCGTCGCCACCTCGTTACGGACACATCTTTCACTGTCAGGCAGCAGAGGAAGGCAGTCGAATGGTCATACCGCTGCAAAGCAGGCTCACATAAACCTGATATGCTCTGTACAACACATGGCTAAGACCAGTAAATCCTCATCCCTCCCTGCACTCTGCACAGAAACACAAGTCATACACCTTTTTATATATGTCTTTAAAAAATCTTTGTAGTAAATAATGTTATTTATGCTTGGAATGACTGTTCAACAAGGTCTGTCTCTCCCACACTGACTGTAAAAAGAAATCTATCTAAACTATATGTTTGCACCTTTTTAATATGATTTATTCCATCTTTTCTCAACTTTTAAGGTATTCTTCTAATTTAAGTTTGCAATTTAACCAGCCCTGTGATCTGATCTGTTCTCTATCAGCATTCTCCTCCTACTCCTCCAGACTGCATCTGTTCTACTACTTACTGGGAGCTAAAGGACATTTTCCACAAAGAATCAAACCCAAAACTTAAATTATCAGTTATCTCAATATAACAAATGTCTCTACAGAGGTGTAATGTAAAAACATGTATACCATTTTACACCAACACCCACAATATATTTTACCTTGTGTCATAATTTACAACATATTTGCTACACTTTTTTGACTGACTATTAAAATATGATTGTGAATTTGTGCTTTTGTGTGTGTGTAAAATGCCTGTAGGTTGGCATCGCTTTTCTGAGTGCAACGTAAAGTAGAGGGTTTTGCTGGATGAGAGACTGTAACTAATGGCCTAGTGTCAAGCCACAGATAATATATGACTCCACATACAGTTGGATAAATAGGATATGGCCAGTGTGCGCATAAGTGTGTGTATGTGTGTGTGTGCATGCACATTGGTGAGTGATATGTTGTGTGTGCGATGATGATATACTGTCATTTGTGTGGGCTTATGTGTGTTGGCATGTACCCACATGCTTGGTTAGTCATGTGTGTGAGAAAGGATGCTCCATAAAGATATTTGTCAAATATCCATGACTTTTTACCCAGGAATGCAGGCCTGAGTCTTTTCTCCTATGGCTCTGATGAGTTGCTCTGTTAATAATTCATATAGGGAACTTTACATGCTGAGTGGTAAGTTATTGTGTTTTCGTGGACCCATTCATCTTCATAGTGACTAATTTGCCCTGTGGTGTAAAGGCATTGAGGGCTTTGTGGGTGTAATGGGAGTCAATGACATTTTCTGGAGATTTGATTGCCCTAGCTTTTTATTTTTCCTGCACATGCAAATACAAATGTGGATACATGTGGCATGCACACACACAGCACAGATTTTTGAGCAGTTGGCATTGATGTGCATGGAAAAATTTTCTAAGCTAGAGTGAATGCAGGCGCTCCATCCCTCACATCCATCCACCTATTTATCTAAGTAAGCTACATGTAAGCTGTTATTTATGATGAGACTCCGGAGACTTATGTGATCTAAGTAGCTTCTCTCTTATTATTGCCGTAATGCGCATTAAAGCATTAAAGCTAGCTGTGTATACTCTCTCTCCTGGTGGGTTTGTTCATACATATTCATAAGGATGAGAGAGAGAATCTCAGGTTTGCTAGGTTGTCAGTACATTAATATCTGATACCTCTCCTCTCTCTCCCCTTCTCCCTCTGTCTTTCTCCTATGAGAGATTATAAAGATCAGATGTGAGGTAGTGTAATAAACAGCTGTGATGGGCTGTCATGTCTGTATAATCTCTCTGGAAACAATTGGCCAAGACTTTGTATGACATACAAACAACAAACGTTGTGAGTACACTGAAAAGACCCATTTGATCAAGCCTTTAACTGTGGTCTACATGTTTTCTACTTCATGACAACTCATTTTTATCTAAAATCTATTCATGTTTTGAAGAAGTAAAATGGGTATGTCTATTGCAGGAAAGTTTTGGACTGCTAAACATTCACGTTTGATGCTCAAACCTCAACGGGTGCAAACTTTGAAATTGACAAACAGGAGAAAGAGAAATCAGACAAAACAAATTGGGAAAACTTGTTTGATATATACATGTGTCAACAAGAACTCTAATAGTTTGCTGCAATCAGTGAAACATGCAGTTATGAGAAACAAACAGAACATCATTGGAGAATGGCACTTTATTACAATTTATGGCCTTAACTGCAGCCATATTAGTATACAGCAAGTAAAATAAGCAGATGTCTTCAGTAGATGTAAGAAATTGCTGGGTGAATAGAAAAATAATGAGGGAGAAGAATGCAGAGAAAATATACAAAACATACAAATAGACAGAAAGAGGCAGAGCTGTGGAGAAAGCAATAGAGAGATCACTCACCTCTTACCTCCATCCACCCATCCTTCTCCTCCTCCATTCCTCAGTCCCTCCGTCCTGCTGACAGAAATACATTAACTGAGACACGCTCGCCTTGAAGTTCCTCCCTCAGCAGCTGCTGTCTCAAACACTTTATTGAGTTATCGAACAGAGAATATAATGTATATGACAAATGGAGTCAACAGACTGGGCTTTGGTTTACATCCCTATCCAAACACTCTGTGTTTACTCTTGGAAATCAAAGTATAAATCTGTTCCCGGCCCATGTGTAAATCAATAGCCTGCTTTAGATACCGTCAGGTGTCCGTCAACAAACACATGCGTGATATCGCAGAGAATACAGAAGCTCTTCTTCTCATTTTAGCACCTTATTGTGAAGCCAAAGCCTTGTGTAATTAACCAAGTGACCTGTTTGTCATTTACACATTCACAGGGTACAAGACGTGTTAGAAGCCTGTCCTTTCTCAGATAAACCTCCAGAAGTCACTCGGTAACGCTAGGTCAAAAGTGTGGAGAGACTCAGGATATCAAAGAAGGTGTAAGTTATTACATTGTCGGGATGCTAAATATATGTCAGCAGATATTTATTGCACTGGTCTTTGTGTTGGTGTTTGTCTTTTGCGTGGTAGCACAAGAAGGGTTAACATCAGGACCATTGAGTGCCAGAGGAGGTAGAAACCCATGAGACACACACATCTGCCAGACTCGTTCAGTGCGTCTCCCTCAGGCTGCATGGACGTCTTTCAGCACCATACCCCCCAGTCCACTTATGTCCCCCTCTGTCCAGGGGTGAAAGAAAATGATGAGAGGGGGAGATATGTTGGTTTGACCAGAGGAAGAGAGGAAAAAGTAGATTTCTCGAATACAAGTTTTACATTTCCTGACTCTACAGCTGTTGATTTTGCTGGTCTAATTGTGTGTATCTGTGGGTTTGTGTTACAGTTTACTTCTTGCATGCATTACAGTACTTTCCTGTTTGTATAAAAACGAAGAGTGCAAGTAAAAGGGTTGTAAGCACTCTCTCCATGTCTCTGTGTCATTGGATGAGTCAGCATGTTGTTTACTGAAGTTGTTGTTGGAGCAACAACAGAGCCTTACCCTCTGAGTCCCAGTGTGCCTCATTAGCTGCTGCCATTTCAGCTCTTGTTCCCTTGTTAATCACCTCAGTCGATCACCTCTGTGCAATCAGTTAAATTTAGTGATTAAGTGGAGAAAGCTGAAAGATGCAGCTCAGTAGATTTAAGCAATTACAGAAGGAGCACATGTCTACAACCAAAGTGCACAGGTTTAGTCGAGTAAACAGATGCGAGGCAGCAGTTGGATGTAAGCCTGTGTGTGTCCTTCTCAAGTTGATGTACTGTTACTTTCCACAGACATTTTGTTACTTAATTACTGTTAGTGTCTTTGAAGAATATGCTACCTAACAATTCCTTAATTATGATAACGTCCTTTCATTTTCTTTCTGTTGTTAAACTTGTATTTTATTAACAACCATTAAGTCTGGAATCTTAAATCTAATGCCTCTCTAAAAAAAGTCAATGTGGCATACTGACAGTAGATATTTTACATTCTTCAGTCTGAACCCACAGCAATGCAGTGATGCTCTCTAAAGTAAGAAAACGCTCCTTGAGTATATATGGAAATACTTCAGTATAGTACTTGAATAAATGTAATTACTTACTTTCCACCACTATATGTATGTATCGCTGCAATTCTTCCAGTGCCAAATGAGGACAGTGCTTCATAAAAAGAATATCAGTGAAAATAGAACTATTGATTTTCGAAAGCACTTGCACCTGCAAAAAGTGGGAGAGCATGAGGAAGCCACTTAACTACAGTGATGACAGCACCTGTAATGAGTTACGTTCCACCGCAGGTTGCAGTCAAGCCACACTTAAGTCCCCCACACTCATTCCTATCTGCTTTGGACGCCCTGACCCTGAGTGTTAGGCTCCCTAGACAATGAGGAACAAGAAGAGAATTTCACTACAGTAAAGGACAACATTTTTTGGCTCGATGAAATATAATGTAAAAGACTATTCAGGCATGTGTGATGCCAAATTTTGACCTGATGGTGGTGCCACTGTAGATGACAAGTCAGGGGATATATATAAGTGATGGGGACATGAATATTATCAATATAAATATAAATATTAATATATAGTTTCACTCAAATGTAAACATCATGGAGGCATTAGACACAATAACATACATAAAACGTACCAACATCACATTTTTAATGAAAAAAAAAATTGAATATAGACATCATGGCGGCACAGTGTTAACACTGTTTCTTCACAGAAAGAAAGTCCTGGGTTTGGATTTGTTTCTTGGAATAAATACCTCCCTCAAAAAATTCATTTATTTCTGAAGGGCGTTCACCTGTCATTTGATGATGTGAGTATTGTCTCTCAGTAATGATGTTCAGTAGAAGCTTGTATTTTGTATGTGGGGCAACAAAGGTTCGTAGATAGTGGCTTTAATGAGCATCATTCACTCTCAATCTAATATGACCTTGTTGTTTTCTACCTTGTTCCATTTGGAAATAGTAACATTATTCAATGAAGAGCCAGTCTTATATATATGAATACACATTTTTTTGTTCAATAACTTGGGCATGATGATAAAGGAATACTGAAACAAGACTGAAAAACAACTTTCTCAAAGTCATTCAAATGTTGTCACTCTAATGTATCACCATCCAAACCCATTATGTGTGACAAACAAGAAACAAGACTGTCAAGAATATTTACAGGCACCTGAAATCTTTTTGTTATTAGGCAAGTGTTTATGTTAATTTGGTCTGCTTACCATCCTCTCTGCCATTTCATGTCATAGCAACATGACATCTAATCATTCATGCTCAGATAGCTTTTTTTATACTAATTTTATCATCTCACTGAGAATAAGTAAGCATTACTGACACTTGGTTAAAGGTGAACCAAATAATTTCATTACTTCCAATTCATTCTGTCAACTTTTGTTTTATCATTAGGCCAAAATAAGATGTAGAATGAAAGAGAGATGACTGTTGCAATCACCAGTAAGGAAACAGGGTATACCTACAGAAGTAAAAAGCACTGATATAGTGTCTTTTCATCTCCTAAAATGCTTTTTCTAGCATTTTTCTAACCTTGTTTTCCTCTGAAGAGTTTTGTTTTTTAAGCTGATGGATTTTCTTTCCATATCTAAATTGAATTTGTTCTCTTTATCAGACCTACTCAAACATGTATGCTCTTTTATCTGGTCAAGTAAACACCTCTTTTTGTAGTACCATACCATTTTATCCTCAACAGATATCTCTTATGTATGGCCACGTGCCACCACATTCAAGGGCAGTCAGCTCACCTGCATTTCATCCTTGATCGTAGAATCCCCCGGTGAGTGGAGCTGACCTCAGTGCAAATGCAGATGAGCATGTGGCCGATGTCAACTCAAGATCAAGACCTTTGCTCCCTTTGGTTCAAACATGAGGGGTTATTTTAGCACCTACAGTTGTTTTTCTTTTTTTTTTCAGAATGAAAATATATTTATAAGTTTTCTGCCTCTGATCTGTTTTCTATCAGCACCCTGTCAGTCACAGAATGGATGCAGCAGTTCAGAAGTCACACTGACCTTGACAAAAAGAGCTGTCCTCCAGTAACACTCCTGCATACCAATGTCCCTATTTTGTTGCATGAATTAAGATATTCAGAATGTATTGCCAGCAAGTAAAAACCATGATAAAAGGCATAAGTTTGTTACTGTATGTACAATCTGGAGGTTATCTGCATGTTTCCATGTTCAATACACTGATTCAGACAGTCTCATTAAAAGTCACTCTGTCCTCTGTAGTATCAACAATGTTAACAATAGCAGCAGTATTTGGCCATGTTACATTTATTTCCCTACTTCTTCTGAGCAATTTCTTCCACCTCACATCAGCATGTCCTCCTATAATTTTACTATGCACACTAACCTTTCACAGCACAATGTGATAATGGTGGGTTTAATGTCACATTGTCGCTCACTGGGGGCAGATAGGGAAATCCGCTGGGAATTAGACAAAAGATTAGGTGGAATAATTATCCCATGTACAATTATGACTGACATGAGGCTGATTGGGAAGGTGGATGCCAGAGTTGACAATGTACATATCATTTAATAGTGTCAGAGGTCATGTTTGATTATAGGTGAGAAGTAATGCAAGGAATAGCATTATTTTATGCATTCCTTCCCCTGAAATATTACCCAACTCCTGCATATAAAGCTACATTGAAATGTAGACATGCTGTTCACATTAAAAATGTATATGAATTTAACACAGCATTGCTTGTTAAATTACTACTATACTAGCTGATGGCAGACTTTTCAAATTATTTCTGAAAATTATGTTTTCTTTGCCCCTTAGTACCAAAAAGCAGCATAGTAAACACTCACTTTAATTTGAGGAAATCCTAGAGCAGTTGAGCTTCTTTGTATATTCCTTCATGTCATTTCATTATGCCTCAGGAAATCAACCACTGTCAGTTACATGCTACCCACTGCCACAGTCTAGCACAATATACGGTTGGTCCTTTTTTATTCATTTATTCATTTATTTTTACTGAATCTGCAACAGAGGAGAAAGGATTTTAAATGGCAGTTTAATGTCTTCATTCGTTTTATCAAAAAGTGTAGTGAACATAATCTCACAAAATCTAATTTTAGAATCCTTTTAAGTCTCAGCCTGCGAGTAAGCCCGTGATATTCTTTGACATGTCTCAGGAACTGATCAATTTCAATTTATACAGTAATAGGTTTTTCTTTTTCCGTTCATTATAATAGAGTGACTCGGAGTTCAGATATATTTCTCCAGCTGTACCTTTGTGCTTTTCAATAGTCAACAGATAAATGTAAAGATTTATTAGAAAATGGAGACAAAAAAGGTCAGTGGCATGGCTCAGCAGTTCAAATCTTGACATTTGCTCTTCTTGTGTAGACTTTGCCCATTTCCTTGTTCATGTGGGGTTCCTCTAGGTGCTACAGGTGAAGTTTTTCATGTCTTTAGAGTTTCAAACAGGTGAGTGCAAATTGATACTTTAAGTGTTTTCCCGTAATGCTTTCTGATGATAAGCTATTACATAAAGTAGATGAATGGTTGTATACAGATATAGATACAGTTTCACGTGAGAGGAGATCTATAAAGGGGGTGACAAGCTGTTGTTTTCCTTGCACTTTCACCCGTAAGGTTGTTGAATGACACTCAGTAAGAAAGACAGGCATAAATTGCTCTTAAGAATGGGATATAGTGAAAGACAGAAAAGAGGGGTGAATAACTTAAAGTGCCTCTCCACTCAAAAATATGTTTTTCTTCTTGTTCCTATAGTTGAATGTTTTAGCAGTGTGATGTGTGCAGAATGATGTATGTGTAGAGTTTGGCACTAGAAGGCTGTTTTCACATCCATCTGCTGAAAGTGGAAAGTTTCTCTGTGCTCATTGAAAATCTGATTTTAAGAGGCGGGCCTATGAGAATGATTTATGACATCGCAAATAGTTTGGAAGCCGATTCTGGTCCAATTTTCAACTTACACAAGTGTGATGTGGAAACTTGAAGGCTCCAGTGCACAAACACTGAAAACTAATAGTAAAGTAGGAGACATCTTCTGTAAAGTAGTTAAACTTTTGAAATTAAATATATTTGCATATTCATAGACTCTGGAATTTTTAATGAGGGAGAAGGAGTAGATGTCATTATAAGGATTTTAATATGGTAATTATACTTTTTTGTGGAAAAACTAAATCAGACACACAATATTGTTCCAAGCAGAGTGTTTTTATATGTCTTAATACATGTCTGGAGGGGATCTTTAAGCCTGGACTGGTATAGAAAAGAAAGAAGAGTTGAATGAGGAGAAGACGAGTGGAAAATGTGCCAACTGAAGCGTAAAATTAGCAATTACATTGGGTGTCATCAGTAATGACTATTTCAGTCCAGATATAGGGGGTTAATGTCCAACAGTGAGACTGTAATTCAGCCGTTACACCTGTGTTCAATCAGCCGGTCAGGGGAGGCTGTGATGGAGCACAACCCGGCTCAAAAATCGCACCTACGCACCGATAAGCCAAGATGGCCACCATCTGCTGGGAAAGCTTTCAGAGGCAATTTATTTTTTAAGACCCATATGCTGACCTTGGTTGTGAAAGAACAAATTTGTATGAAATCACATAGCAGGTTTTATTCTTGTGTTTGTGTGTGTGTTTACATGTTGAATTTTTCTTTTTCCTTCACAGAAATGAGTACAGAAGCTGAGTCTAGTAATTTAATTAACTAAAAGAAAGAGGTCAGAGATACAGTTTAAATTCTGTTGAACATGACAGGTGTATAAAGAGATTTACTTCAGCTTGGTCTTGAACACAGTGGGAACTGCAGGGATTTGTGACCACCCATACATATTCAAAATGTTTAACCAATCCTACCACATGAATGCAATTATAGTTTGCAGCTTTAGTTTGTATATTGCTTTTCTCTGATGTGGCTATTCAAACCTTTTGAGGAAATTATCTTGCAGACTTTGTGGAAACTGACATCTTCATTTTCACATTTACACAACCACCTTCATGTCTACCAAAATAGTCCCACTCATTTGGTTTGATTATTCTGCGGCTCTCATAAAAAATAACCATCTGTCCTTGGTTTCCAGAGGAAGCGCTTTTTAAAATCCCTGCGCTTTCATTCATCACCATGATGTCACATCTATCACCGTGGCGACGGGAATACAAATGAGGTGGATGCGCACTCAGTGGCCCGCTGTAAATAATTTACTGTTTTGTTTTATTGGAAACAGAGACACAACATTATTTTCTGCTAGGACTCCCCTTGGCCAAGGTCTGCAGACACATTCATCCAGGATGCACCATACAGAAAAGTTAAATCTCATTTTTATGTGTCTTTATTATGAATTATCACTCTAACCATTATGGGCTCTCTCATGGCCTGGACACACACTGGAGTGCTGTTAGTGAGATGACGTGATGCATCACAGCTCCTCAAAGCCATATGGTGAAAGCCTGGAAATATCATGATGTATTAGTTATGTTTTTAGAAGCCTGATTTGGACATGCTCTGTTCTCTTTTTTGTTGTGATGATGAATTACATGTTATCTTGCAGGCAGAGGAACACTGGCAAAAGGACATTCACAGAAAACACATATATAGCCAAACACCCGGCTTCCACCCCCTCCATCACCCTTCATCACCCTCTCCTGGTTCCATACTATAAGTCCCTCCATTTCTATTCAAGCTGAATTTAAAAAAAAAAAAGAAACATCCCTTGGCACAGCATGCATCCAGCAATTTAAAGTGCAACTCTAAACGTTAATCCTAGTGCACCAGTTCACTGACAGTGCTGATTGTAAAAGCTTTAATTGCTAGCTTTAATTACCCAAGCATCGCCACTGGAGTGACAGTTTTAGAACTCTCTGCTTTCTGCACCTTTAAACTTGCCAACCACTCGTAATCCTGTTGGGAGGGTGACATAGTGGAATTGGCTGTAGCTGGGCTCCACAGTTACTTTTCAATAGTGCACAAACCATCAAATCGAACCTTATGAACTACAGCTCACCCCAATCTATGAGACTGGCACTTCCTGTAGGCACCACATTTTCTGATAGTTACACTCTTTAAAGGGTGCACTAATCGATATTCTTTATATTACAAATAGGTCACATGACTAAGTGTAATGTGAAAGGTGTCACTCCTGGTGACAAACCCACAGAGAATTATCCCTGCAGTTCTCCTCAGCTCTACAGAGCTCATTGTTTTGTTTTTTAGGCCCACAACTTAAGATTCAATTTATGGTCAATCAGAACTGGTTCTTATGACATGTTGTCCATCCTAGTCAGAAATCAAATGTTTTTACAGTAGTTCCAAATGGCTTCACTCAAAGGTGAAAACCTGACCGTCACAGAGAGGGGGAGGGGACGGGGGAGACATGATATTGTTTAAATACAGGGAAAATTGTGCATTATTTCTGACAAATTTTTGCTGGAAGTTAGTCATAGTGTTGCACTTGGCTGTTCATGTGAAAAGTGACAAATAGTTGTATCATTCATGACAAAGGAGAACTAGAGAGAGAAGTTCAAACCTTTACTCCTTTCTCACATTGTCACATCTGCACACCAATCACTGCGTGAAGTGGGTGTGAATGTTGGCTTGTCTGTTTCGGAAAGACACAGAAATGGCCATGTATGCCCCCCCCCCCTCCGCCGGTGGGGGGTGGGGAGGGTTTAATGGGCATTTAATAGGCACCATCCGACAAGCATGTCTGCATTTAGCCACTAAAAATCCAGATTTATTTTCAGGGGTTTGTGGAGACCAAAATAGAGCTAAAAGAAGAGTAAATATTAGGTGTACATTCACCAGGTGGCAAGCCTTGACTCCAAATGAATGATAAATTTGCTGACATCCTCTGTGTCTGCTGGAAGTGTAAATTGGCAACTGCCTGTTGACATGTTTGTCATATAAACTGTTTTCGGTTTTAATAACTCAGTGTTGCATTTACAGCTTGTTGTGCTTCCCCCGAGTGGCAAAAAAATCAATTAATGTAGGTTAATGAAAACACGGATTCTCTATCTCCACAGTATGAGCAGTCTGGCTGCAATATATGTGAGGCATCTCCTGACTATACTGACTAATACTAGAAGAGGAGGTTTCTCCAGCTAAGGTCTCACTCAGCGAGGCTTCAGTTGCAACATCTCAGTGCTGTGCCACCATCTCCTCTTGTTTCTTGCTTTTGACATATCTCTTGTTCCCTCTCTTGCCCCAAGCAGCCACTATACCAGAACTATCCACCCGGAGAAAATCAATTTGTCTACCTCTGACACGTGCTGTACATCCATCACTTCAAGCCCTTGCTCGCTTGTTCATTTACAGAGAAGACTTCAACTGGTCTCAAGTGTGTGGAGGAAGTGGACTGTTGTCAGCAAGCTAAAGAGCAATTTAAGAAAAGATGACCAGAGAAAATCGCAGCTGACAAGCAACACAAGTGAAACAACAATCACACTTTTATACAGTACATTTAAATGCCAATGGGTGACTCTGTATGTTCAGAAAATATAGCATAAGGATGTGTGGTTGCATGTGTAGCAGTAGAGTATACCTGTCTGAGACCTCGTAATATGAAACATAATTCCTGTCATTTTTTAAAAATTAAATTCCACATTTGAAATTTACTTATTTGTACTACTACTTATTTCTGTTCCATTTTTTCTGAATTTGTTAAGGGTTGGAATACACTGTTGCTGCACAGGTTATCTTTCAAGATTATTATGAGTATGCCATATTACAACATCACATTTTATTATCTCCTATTGTCTAACAAACTTTGGGACATGAGTATGCACAATAGCGCGTAGTTTTGACACTATTACAAAAAAATTTTTTAGTTACATCTGACAGTGTTATAGTTTAAGGATGATGTGAGGAAAGTATTCAGCGGGGCAGCTTTGGAATTTTTTCATCAGCAGTTTTTCTTTGGTTGGTTCTTCATCATCACACCTATTAACATTGGTGGGTCAGCAGAGCACATAAAGTATACTTCCAGTCACCTGTCATGACAAGCCCTTTTATAACCTCATGACATTCGCTCTAATTGCATACCTTGGATTTGTAGCTATGAACTGAGCTACATAATTAAAGTTAATTGCAAATAGGGTGAGAAATTTGAAGTGGCACTCGACACTTTAGACTGATGTGACAAATAAAAATGTTCCTCTGGGTCATGATTACCATAAGTTTGTGATTTGATATGGAACATAATTTATTGATTTAGAGTAATTGAAACATTTTTCTTTATTGTATTACTCTACCATCAGTTATTATTCACAAATTATACTGATCGAAGTTGCCATAGAGGTAAACACACTGTCACGACAAGTTTGCTTGTTGTGGAAAGTAGTCTATGTATCTTTCAAGTCGTAATTAGTGCATCAACAAATCAGTGTTTAGGGTAATCAGTACCACTTGAAAATGTCACAATAAAGTAGTCATCAAAGTTACCACACATTCCATTTCATAAAAAATCCACTCAGACACTGATATACAATAAATTATTCCCCAAGAGTTTGTTTAGATCTCACCATTGGTTCCATTACACTGAAATCACTTACCACTACTTCTTCCTGTTTACACACCTGCACTTCTACTTAATCCCACTGGTGACCTCATAGGCACCCTTTCACTCTGTTTTAGAGGGTTTTACAGCAGATCCCAGCCCTACATTAGAGAGAGCATTATGTATGCACTGTCTAATAGTGCTCATAATCCTGAGCCACAGAAGCTACATTTAAGGGGTGGATGATGATGATTATTAGGCAGCAATTTTACTCACTGACATGTGGAGAGTGATGAAAGCTTTACTTGATGTCTCTCTCTGAAACCTCTTTATGACAATTTACAGCTATTGTTGTTAATGATGATGTGAAGTGTAATAGGAGAAGAGTGAATCGAAGACTTGCAAGGATGTGATATGTGCTTGACTTAATTTGAATGTGCTCAGGCTCCGCAGCAGTGATGGAAAGTGACATCTTCTTGTGGGTGGAAACAGTGCGCTCTTCAATTGCTTCTGTCACCGGTCGAATATTAATGATAATTGCAGAGGTTTTAATGTGAGACGTTTCATATGAGATGCATCAGCTGCATGTACACACAGGGATCATCAAATCAGTGTTGTATTTGCATGTGGTTTTCGATAATTCGGCGAAAGCATGCAGTATTACAGCTATGAAAACGCAGATAAAATCCTATTTGACAAATGGAGCATAGCAGGCACAATGTGACATTGGCATCACCACAGTTAAGACATCGTCTCACAGCTTAAGCCATGCTCTAAATATGAAGTCTTAACTAAATCTCTCGGTTTATCTGATAGCAGACACTTCGGGGAAAGTGCTGTGGCTATGAGTTTTCATCCCCACTGTCACTGATTTGTTAGGGCCACCTTCACTGCTGACACTCATACTCTCCTTTTCTCTCCTTTCCTCTCCTTTTCTCTCCCCTCCTCTCATATCCTATCAAATCCTCTCTTCTCTATCTCATTCCCTCCCTCCTCCCACAGCTTCTCCTCCTTACATTCTCTCCATCCTTATAACCATGGTCTGCTGCTCCCCATCTCCTGTGGGGATTAGCAGGCTAAACACAGGGAGAGGCTCAGTAGCATATGGGAGACGGTTCCTTCTCGGATCGTAAATTCGCCCATGATTGAGGGGAGTAACGCCAGGCCCCTACTGGGCAAGCAGGAGTTCCAAGGCACCATACCAGGCAAAATGACCTCAAACTGACATTAAAGTGACCTTGAGTGGGACTTAGTGTGTCAGCGCTAGCTGGTACATGATGATAAGGCGCTAGATTAACAGTTGAGACTCGGGGGGATGACACCATCTTTCTGCGATATACAGGAGATTAAGGAAGAGAAGACACAAGATACACAAGTGCTTATGCACACATTCACACACGTGGTGAAGATGAAGACGTTTGGTCAGCAGCAGCATCTATTTTTTTAATGTGTGATTACTTGGGGTTATAGTATATTCTATTTATCATTGGCAGGCCATTTAGGCTAGGTGAAGAATGTAGGTAGAACCTGAAAAAAGACGGTTTAATCTGCCTAATGCAGAAACACCATTAAGGCCTTCCCTCATCATGTCACACAAGGCCAGAGGTTTAACTTTATATTTCTCACATTAACAGTACGTGGAAGATAATCAAAGATGAGAGTCTTGCTCTGCTGTCAAAAAAGTAAGAGTTATGAGAAGAATGGAATATATATGATAAAATGTATATTTCCTTTTATGTGTGCAACCCTTTAATATGAAGCAATACCTCCTTGCAACCACTTGCCATAGAATGCATATCTATGAGTTGTAAATAGTTTTTTAAAAAAATGCGACAGTCTTAAATGATCGTCAAATATCCAAAGAGTGAACTTTTAATACAGACATGACATTTTATGAAGACGACTTACAAAGCTTACACTGTGGAGTGATTCCAGATGCTGTACTGACAGAAAAATCATACAAGGAAGCCACAGAATGCTGTGATAAATCTCATGTCCTCTGTTCTTTTCCCATCTCTCTTATGCTAAATTGATCCAATTTCTTTGTCTCCTTCACTTTCTTTGTCTGTCTCGACCCAATGGCTGTGAACCAGCCCACTATCAGTCTTGCAGCTATGATGGAGATTGACCACGACTTATCAGAGTTGTGCTCTGTCAACAGAAAAAACATAGATGCTTCATGTCCTGCATGAGAATAATACCAGCAGACTGTTAAGGGAAGCTCTGAGGCTTAATCAATAGCATAATACCACTTGCGGAAATCATGCATGGCAGTGATTGGACTCTGGTGTATTGTAATCAGTGAAAATGGGGCTCAGTGACTTCTCTGTATAAGACTCTTGGTAGGGCCACAGTGAGATGGAATAAAGAGAGGGATGTAGGTGATCTTATGTGGGAGACATAATGTTTATATATATTATTGATTACATGAGCACAGGCACAGTTTACCAATCCAATGTCAAATGTTCCTATATCCACACCCCGCCAAGTTTATTCCTCTGTGTTTAATTTATTGCATATTCACAATATTTAGCACTCAATATCACATATCTATCCTTTCTCTGTTTATCCAATTCTGGACTCAGCAGTTGCTCTCATGTTTCAACTCTCTCCAATCGATTCAATTCTGAGTTGCAGCCATTGTCTGAATGAGGCTATTGTCTCAACACTGACCTGTTGACCAGATGCTTGCTGCTTTTATTTATATTAATGAAGATGAAACTGGCTGTTAATAGAAGTGATGTAATAGGTGTGACGCACAGCTGAGAGCTGTCAGCAGCACCTCTGTACATGCTTTAGGATGTAAGGACATTCCTTAACAGCTACAGAAGGGATTAGAAATCACATGGGGTGAACTACAGCATTTTATTTACTTCTCTCTGGGGATCTAATTTCATTTGAGTCAACAACAATTGTTCTGTATATAATGACTTAGGGGAATAAGAATGAAACCAAAAAGTTTTAACTCAGCAGTCCAGTACTGGCACTGTGAGTGTTTTGTGTAGCTTCTACGTCAAGGCACGTCAATAAACTTACAGCACTCAATAAAGCGGTGCACTGAATGGGAGCAAAAATATGAAGAGAGTATAGCTTTGGCAGATTTGAGGGGAATCATACAGCATTCAGGACACACTTGAAAGGTGGAAACAATTCTACATTCAGATCCAGGCACATCCTCCTCTCAAAGTGTGAGCTCAATTTGTTTTATTTTGACATTGCTCACAAGCAAAGCTACTGGGCAACAGTTACTGGTTCTCATTAAAGATTATTCCTTTTCACGTCACATTTGTCTTGTATTGCTGTAGCCAAGCTAAAAACATGCCCACTGGAGTTCTCATCACTCACATATTGCTGTGACAGAGCTGGCAAACGGTAGCTCCTTCAAGGGTACTCGACAACAAAACATTTTTATACCATGTTTTCCTCTGCAAATACAAAGGAGCGCCTCTTCACCTGTCAACATGATTATTCAGTCCAGTGTTTCCTGCTCAATGCAAACCGGTGGTCTTACTTTCCCACATGGAACTGTGGGAAGTCTTGAGATGTAGGACAAAGGGGGCCTACAGTCCTGCCTGGATTACCTCATGCCTTTGGTCCCTGAAGTGGCCAGTCAGTCTCTCTCTTTCCCCCTCTTAAAAACAAGCAAGGAGTTGGAGTAAGTAAGAAAGCATCCGTAAGAGAGGAAGAGCAGAGTGTTGAGTGGGTAAGAGCATAAAAGGTGCTGGTAAGGAAACAGACTGGATGTTTAAGCAAGAGAGAAAGAGAGCAAGAAGTAGGGGGTGGGAGGGTCTAATGTTTAGTATTCATCCATGTTTGTATGATTAGGCCAAGTAGGGCAATTAGTCCAGATGGAGAATAGAGATTGGGACTAAGCACTAGACTACTGATTCAAATAAGAGTTTCCTCAGGGACACTGTTCACCTGGTGTGAACCTTCTACCCAATGCCTCCGGGTGGCTAACCTCACACAGCTACTCAGCATGGCAACCAAGACATATTTATGACAAAGATCCCACCTACTACCAATACATATAAGCTTGTAGCCACTGACCCTGTCGGTTGTTTACCAGGATGAGTCACCAAAAGCAGCTCTGCAATCTGATTTTGAATTAGTTTCATCACCGTGTGGTACAGTTCATTAGAATTCTTCTTAGAGGTGGGTGATGTCCTTATTGTTTTCTCAGAATGCTTTCACTTTCAGATCACTGTGCTGCATTAAAATATCCTGTTACAGTCTGTAGCCTTCATTACTGCTTGCAGTAAACAATGTTGATGATGGCAACACTGGCAATAATGACAACAATATTATAGCTTGATTTTTTTAAATTTATTTTTATTTATTTATTTTATTTTATTTTATTTATTTTCTATTTACTTATTTCCTTCCCCTTCTTTTTCCTCTCTTGATGTATTATTAATTTTCTCGTTTGCTCTATTCCCTCTATTTTTCTTCTTTTCTCTCCCTCCCTTCTTTCTTTAGAATCTGATTAAATTAATAATTGGTAACTATAAGTAATACATAATAATGAAAAATATAAATATATGGTAAAGGCGACAATACACAATAGACATTACTGCATAGGATGTCGATGCTAATATATTATTGTTATTATTATTGCTGTTGTTGTTGTTGTAATGATAATAACATTATCATCATCACTATTATTGTCACAAATGCTATTGTTGGCTATTATGGATACTAATATTGGTGGGATGAAGATGATGATGGGATTATTATTATTATTATTAAACAATACTATTATCAATAATGCACAAATTTGATGATGAATTATGATGATTATGATATGGATCAGTATTAATATTATTCTTGAAATATTTACTATTTCTTTCTTTTCTCTCTCTCTCTCTCCTTGTTATTTATTTATTTATTTATTTATTTTTATCTATCTTCTATCATGTTTCATTTTCTAAAACCAAAAGACAGCTCTGCATGACGGGATCATATTGGGTCCCAGGTGGCTGATGGAGCTTGGGAATCTTGACTGGTTTGGACAGCTTGGTGTCTGAGGGACTAATCCCCATTCAACCCCAAGATGCTCCTCAGACCCAAATGAATAGAACCCTCTTGTAGGGGTGGGGGCTGTTCTATAGGGTATCTGACCTGCAACAGGCCAGCAACCTCCTATGGGTCTGGGAGTGACCTAAAGCAAGAGAGAGCAATGAGAGCAAGGAAGGGGGAGGAGGAGAGAAAGGGGGTCTGGCACCCCTTCATCAAGACATGCCCCCCAACAGCACTGTAGCTTTCTTCTTTATTTTTTGCTCTTCTTTTTCTTCTTCTTTTTCTTCTTCTTCTTCTTCTTCCTCATCTCCTTTTTCTTCTTTTGTCCCTTCTAGACTCTCTCCCCTTTATATCCTTACACACACACACACATTCATGTTGTCGTTTTGCTTGGGTTCATTTCTGGTTCTGTTGCTTCTCCCGTTTGTACTGTCCCGTGTCATATATGTTCTTTTTTTTTTTTTGTTAATTACTCATCTTGCACAAAATAAAATAAAGAGAAAAATAAGAATATGTGATTAAATCTATATGCTGAAAATGCAATCTGTGGCAACTATCCCCTCAATATCTCAGAGTATCAAGCTGTCTCAGAGCATCAAGTGTTTCAAATCATAAATGAATTGGAAAAACAGCTAATATCTCACCGGACTGAGCCTCATTGATTTTACCCTGAGAGCATGACAAAAGAGAGAAATACACTTTGTAAGCAGCATGAAGCCCAAGTCTGTGGGTTTAGTAACTTAACCTTGAGGTGTTGAATAATTTGTCTGTCATTTGATGTGAGCCTTGGTTCCTTAGCTGAGGACTGAAGACCACACATTATTTTATTTGATAGTATCAAGCAGGTGATTTAGAGAACAAATACTGACATATATAAAAGCAGTTTAGTATAAAAAGTAACTTTTGGATAAAAATAATAAGCACAATTTAGCTTAAAATTTGGATAGAAATCCTTACTATTATCAGATTTTTAGAAAAAATGATTAATGAACCCCCTCTAAAGTAAATTTGTTTACCTGGGCTAATGGAACAAGGGCAATCTTGAAAAGGAGGAGTTACTTTAGTTTTCTATATAACTATCTGTGGACTGATAGCCATAATAATGTTTACATTGTATAAACTCCACCCTAAATACACTTTTTTCTAGTATCTAGTAATGCAAGTGTGTATGGGGTTTTAGATTTGTCTTGGACTTTAAGCTACTTAAAATAAAAATGTCCTTACAGCTCTGGTGGAGTTCAGGATTCATCCATAAGGGCTGCTTTATTAAAAACAATTCCACCAAATAAACCTGGAGTTTTGTGTGTAACAGCTGACCTGTGTAGATGTGTAGCAGAACACAGAACATTAAAAACCATCAGATCCCGACTGATCCGGTGTTAATGAGGTTACCACTGCTGTGCCATATGCGTACATGTGCACATCACTCTCTCAATTTAAAAACACTTATTATTTCTGCTGCTGCGTGATGCTGCAGGTATTAAATTAAGTCAAAAGAAAGAATCTGACGCACGGCCAACTGTGGGCAACTAACAGAACATGATGTTTCTGCAACATCCCAGATTACATTCAATGATACCTGAACGACATTACTGTAAAATTCAGACATTAATCTAATACGTTTCAAACCTGCCTAAGTCACATTAATAGCTGTAGCCTATTCTGACAGACATTTAAGTAGATTGTGTTATAGATGCGAAATACTAGAGAAGTAAAAGAAGCAAAAATACATGGAAGTTGGTTTGTGATTGTGGAGAGCTCTGTGTGTGCACACCTCTGATAATTAAAGCCACGCAATTTGAGGCTTTTGTGCTCTCTGCAGTTTTCATTACGGACCAATCTCTGTGCTGACATGCGGAGGAAAGCATGAAACATTGAAACCGCTCCACTCACCGTAAAAATAACTTTACTGATATTTTAATACATCTACAGCCTGTGTGCATCTTATTATGTGCAGCACCATATTTCTCCCCCTCCCTCTGTTGCTCCACTTTAAGTTCCACTCTGTTACATTAAAATACCAGTTTGTGAGGACCAGAAATATGCAGGTCTTGGCCAAACCATTCAGGGCTGAAGCAAGGGCAGCCCACAGGACCTACAGGATGGACCCAAAGCTTTGGCACTGCGCTCACAGCTGTTGTGTTCACTGTTGCTGTTGACATGAACGCAAATGAAGCGCAGCAGGTCTTCTGTGAATCACAGATGCATCCTGCGTCTTTTTATTGTAAGTGTTGCAATATATGGGCATTTGATGGGATAGAGTGATTCACGACTTAAAAAGAATGTGGGAGGAGGATAAAGTTGGGGGGACCAATGGCCCCTTGGCCCCCCTACTTCTGGCGCCAGTGACTGCAACTAGCTTGGATTATTATTTTTTCTCTGCAGTAATGTGTATATTTTTGCACATATTTCTTTCTTAGACATGTCTGTGCATTCACCACCATTCACCATGAGTTAGCATGTAAATATCTGGATTAATTTCTGTACATTCCTTATGAACTATGTTCTAATAGATGATAAAAACAGATCACTTTTCCCTTGTAAATCTGTCAGTGTTTCTATGGTTACAGTATGTGTTGGCAATGCATCTGAATGCATTTAGTAAGATGAATATATATATATATATATATATATATATATATATGTGTGTGTGTGTGTGTGTGTGTGTGTGTGTGTGTGTGTGTGTGTGTGTGTGTGTGTGTGTGTTATTAATGCAGCCATACATTCATTTACTGTGCAGCCTCATCCAAACACCATAACACATTCTGTGCACATACTGTACAGTACTCTGAAGACCAGATTTTATTTAGATTTGTATATCACATGAAATGCAAGTTTGTATATATTGTTGTGTATATTTTGTGCATACTTTTGTATTAGTGTGTGCACAGCTTCATACAGTAAGTCAATCTTATTTTCATTCGTACATTTTGTTTTTGTTATATCCATATTTATTTCTACTGACACACACATACTATTCCTGGTCAACCCCTGGTGCCTCCACGTTACTCAGAAGCTCACTGAGGCTGGGTCCATCTTCGGTGACATCTGCCATCAGCAGTGCATGACTGTGGAGAAATCTGTTTAAATCTACAGGGTACTGTACTGAATGGTTCCCATTGATCTACATCTGCCTGACACTGTGACTGACAGAGCCAATCAGCCTATCATGGCCCTGGAGACGGACAGACACTCATTTACAGGTGAGATGGGGAGGGATGAGTTTGATTGATTGACAGACTGTCACTGAGCCACTCGGGCATTACAAAACCATCTCCTCACAGCAGGAAAGCAATATCATATTGGTGTATGAGTGTGTGTGAGTGTGTTCCTGTACATGTGTGTGTATGTGTGGATGTGTTAGTGAGAGCGAGTGGTCAGCCTTATACAGATTACCCATCGCACCTTGAGTGTGGTGACAGGTAAAGAATCAGGCTGTCAGGTTGGCCCAGCCCACATCTTCAAAGACTGGCAGAATTAAATAACCTATCAGACAGAGACTCTGACAGGAGGCTGCCAGGCCAGAATCATATACACTTTATACATACAGTAGACATGGACACATGTAGCCCCAAGGTGTTTCTCTCCTCTGCCTATGCATTTATACAGTTTCTTACTCAAACCAGTGCTCCCTCTGTTAAGATCCCTCAACCTTGCTTTCTCTCTTTTTTTCCCCTCCCTCTCTCTGTGGTTCAGTGTGGGATTCAGCAGTGCCATTACTCAAACACAGCCTGTCAGTACAGATAACAGTTGTTTGTTGTTTAACACTGTACAGAGAGCTGCATGGCAAGCCAAAATCTGGAAACATTTTTTATCCCCACTATTTTTGCATGATTTCACATTCAGCGTTTTACATAGCTGGTTCAAACTGGCTTCAAGCCGCAAACCCGGTGATTTTTTTTTTTCTTCAAATGTACAGTCATATATCTCAAAAATCATAATTAATTGAGAGAAAATGGTAAAAATGTGTGGTCAGCATATTTAGATATCTATCAATGAATAATTCTAAAGAACATTCTAAAGAGCTTGATTTTTTTCTCACCTATTACCTGTCTATTTAAAGGCTTCTGCTGATATTTCTTTACCTTGTCACCCTATTTTTGTTTTTTTGTTTGTTTGTTTGGGTTTTTCTTTTTTTTTGTTCTGGTGGGATGTCAGTGTGACAAGGTTTTAAATTTCCTTGTTATCCCTTGACAGCTACTGCCCTCATGTGGCCAAAATGTGCATATCAGAACAGAAACAACCATGTCTTCCTCAAACAGGAACATAACCACCACAAACTCATGACATACAGTGAATCCAAACTATGAAGGACAACTTAACTTGTTAACTTGTTTTCTTTTGTGTTTGCACATAATGTAAGTAGTGTCTTGTAAGCCCATGTGTGATGCACACCTCTGAGTGTATGACATTTGCATTCACTTTATTATTTAGTAGCTTGAAAGTTTGAGTTTTGAGTTTGAGGCTTGTTTCTACAGTTCTCAAATATGGCAAAATATTCTAATACTGATATAAAATGCCCCAAAAAGGTACAGCATGTGTCCTACGGCTTTTTTAAATAAATCAACTTGACATTATGCTGGCATTATTAACTGTGTGATATGGACACGGTAACCTGGACCATGGGAGCGCAGACCAGATTCTGTTTATGAAAAGTCTGTGCACAGCAACATACTATATGAACTGGTGTTTGTTTGCAGTGTCTCTCACTGGGTGGTCTGGTTCAGCATTGAGGTTTTCGTGGGAGAGGAAGCATGTGGTATTACAGTTTCCTGTCTGTGAACCTGACAGTATGGCTTGGTGATCGAGTGTGTGTTATTGATGTGCTGTTGACATGTTTCTGTGAAGGCAGTCATGCTCCAGTGGAACCTGTTCCTGCAACACACCTGTTGCTGACACTGACAAAAAAATATAACACCCTCTCTATCCAGAAAACAGCAGGAATTACAATAGGAGATTATAAAATGACAGTTTTAGTGAGTCTAAATATTTACATACCTTTTAACTCCCCTCTTCCTCTCTTCCTTCCTCTTCAGTCATCTCCTTTCATTTTTTACTTTTTGTTTCTTTTGACAATGAGAAATGCTGAGCAGAAACCAGACGTCAACCTGGGACAATTGAATACTTGTGAAATGACGAGATCTGGCCAGCAATTCAGATAATACTAGGCTACTCCACATAGACCATTAGCCAACATGTCTACTGACACGTTCTCCCAGCACATATATTCTCACTCTTATGTTATTTCTCGTGTCCAGACTTCTGCAGGCTGGTCCTGGTACATTAAGATGATTTTGGAGCCCACGCTGTTTTACCAAGTCCGCAAGTCCCCAAATGAGCTTCCCACCTTGGGTTTGGCAAGCAGTATTTTCCCCCTGAACTCCCTCTGATAATAACCTCACCACCAAGAGATGATTTTTAATATAATAAATGGACTGTCAGACAGGGGAAGAAGCACTGAAAAAGGAAAGTATGTGAGAATACTATTCAGGGCCCCTACATTTCAAACTGGATCTATTCACATACACACATCTGAAATTTCTAAATTGTAAAACAAACAAATATAGATACTGTATGGTGTTTTTCTCTCCAACAAGACAAATCCATTTTTCAACAGGCTAGTGACAACTTTGCACCAGTAGATGGCAGTAAAATACCACTTACTTACATACTATTGCTTCATTTATGTGCAGCCATTTCTATGTAAATGTCACCACTTGCATCAGAGATTATGATTAAGGCAAGTTATGTTTGAGTCCATATTCTACATTACTCTAATATTTAAAAGATGTATGCATTGTGATTTCAATATTTAAATGGAGAATAATTACTTCAATCTCTGGGTAATTTTATTTTATAAAGTTAATTAAGTTAGCAAAAAGATTTGCATATTGTGTTTGCATACTGTATAATTATATATTAGCACATGTGAATCCAATTGGTTAAACATTTTCACAGTAAGTCATGGGCTGGTATTAATTCCTATTGTTTTTTGCCAAACATCCTCTTCCAATTACAAGCTTTGCTCTACTCCCAGAATGTAAAGGGACGTATTAGAGGGAAAAAACAATAATTCAAAAAGATGATGTCTGGTCATTTCATAATTTGTTGCTTGGAGATGTGCACTGCTTTTGCCTTTCAGGAAAACATATTGCATTGGATTGATTTATTAGACGAAGCTGCTGCATACTAAGATATTGGCTGTTCCTGGTGACAGGAATGTGTGCTGTGTTTTACTCTAGAAATACTGTAAAGATGTGAATGAATTTAAGTATTTAGATTCAGAACAACAGAAATGTGGTGAGTTGTTCTTTGGTTTGAGCTTGTGCTGACTAAGGTAAAGAAACAGACAATGATTACAAATACACTTTACAACCCGCAGGAACAGATGAATTATTCATTAACCCTGTAAGAGCAGGGTATATTATCACCCAGGCATCCTCCTCCAGTGCAGTATTGTGTATCTGATCTTCCAAGAATGAGAAGACAAGAAATATAAGCAGAAATGAGGGAGGATTCAGCTCTGCAGTTTTGTTTTCTTGTGTGTAGGCAGCAGATGTATTTCAGTGGAAATTAGCACAAAGCTTTCAATTTACTAGAAAGTGTGATGTCCTCAAGTACTCTGAACAAGAGCAATGGCAGGAAGTGTTGCTATTAGATCTATTGGGCTATACAACAGATTTAAGTTGATTTGTTTGACAAATACACCGCCTACATAATGTAGATATGAAACCTGTGAATTTCTCCCTGGCTGAGTAAGAGCTTATCAGCAAAGGGTCCATTTCCTGATAAGAAATCTGCCCTTCTTTCCAATAATACAAAGGGGAGGAGGGAGAGCAGGAAATATCAGCTGATGCAGAGGAAGATGCTTTGCTGTTCCACAATTGGCTGCTTGAAAGTCGGCAGCATGCCATAAATCAACACTTAATGTTTAGGAGGCTGGAGGATTCTGGGAAATCGTGTGACAACAACAGCCGGCAAAACAGCTTAAATAATCACTCCTGGTTTTGCTGTAGATATCATTACAAGAACTGCTGGCCGGACCCCATCACAACAAGATGCATAATCATGCTTCCAGGAAGAGAGCTGAGCAAAACGACTTCTGACAGTGGTTGGATGTCATTAGACCAATTTCCACCTGAATTAATTATTGCATTATTACAGTATATGGTTCTTGAGACTCTTGTGTTTCTCATGGATTGTTATTTATTTCTAATGGGCTGGAATCCCTTGACACAATATTACTAGAATACAGTGGTAAACTTGCATTGGTCTCCTCATCTCCCTCTGAGAAATGTTTGTATTCAAATTTGCATATCTTCTCTGTCCCATGAAAATATACAGTGGAGTCCAGAAGTCTGAGACTACTAGATGTCCAACTCTAGGGTAGGCAAAACACCCCCAGACTTGAATATTCCCACCACCATGTTTCATTTTCTCTCCTGTTTGTCTCCTTATTACATACACCCATCTGTTACTGCCATAAATCTCAAACTTGGATTCATCTCTAAATAGGACTTTTTTCCAGTCATCCACTGTGAAATGCTGGTATTTTTTAGCCCACCCCAAGCGTTTGGCCTTGTTTCCCCTCCTGAGAAGTGGTTTAGAAACTGCTACTCATCCTCTGAGACCACCACAAAACAGCCTTCTTTTGACATTACTTTTGCTGATTGGAGTCTTGTGGTCTTTATTTAGCAAATTCTATACCTGTGATGAAGTTGCTTTTCTATCTCTCAAGTAACTGATCTTCTGATGGTGTGGTCACTTTTGGTCTGCTTTGGATAAAACTGATCCAGTTTCTGCAAAGCGTTTTAGAGCTCCATGCACTGCCCCTTAGAGACCTTTAGTCTAGCCATGATTTGACCCTGAGAAAGCCCCTCTTTGCTTAGAATATCAATTTGACTTCAAACACTTTCACTTAGTTCTGATGCCAAGTTTCCCACTATCACTATGCTACTTAGTAAGCAATGATCTGTTGGATACTTGAGGCACAGCTATATGCAAGTTGAGTTACTTGAACGATCCACTGATGAGTAGATCCATTCGCATGCTTCAGTGAAAAGGATGAAACTCAAGGCAATCTGACATTTTGCACAAAGGAGTTAAGTTGGTCAATGCCACAAATTTGCTTCAATTTGATTGCTTACTTAGAAATAATGCAGAATGTTTATATATATGTATATATATGTATATATGTATATATGTACACACACACACACACACACACATATATATATATATATGTGTGTGTGTGTGTGTGTGTGTATATATGTTATATATATATATATATATATATATATATATATATATATATATATATATATATATATATATATATATATATATATATATATATATATATACACACACACACATACATACACATACATACATACATATATATATATATATATATATATATATATATATATATATATATATAAATGTTAGAGATTTTCAGTGTGGTCTCAGACTTTTGGATCCCCCTATATCTCCAAAAGTTAAACTTTTCAAGAGCTATGAAAAAATCCCATTTTTGGCTTTGTGACAACACATTTTGGTGGTTTATTCATTTTAATAAGTGGAAATTTTTTCTCAATCCATGAAGGAACACTCAGTTTATCTGGAAAATTAAAACTCACCAAATTTGGAGATTGTTTTTACTGGAGACTGACAAAATATACAACTGAAGATGTTGAGATGCTGGTGCTGAATGTTTTGGGTGTGTGTCAGAGAATTACTCTGCTTTGACCAGCAGAGGTCAGCAGATACTTAGTCATCACTATGTGCCTGAGCTACATTGACAATGCTTTCTGGAACATGACTGTGTTTTCATCATTGATCTGGGAAAACTAATATCATTACTATACCTCACATTATGTTATGGCTGTTAATATTTCACCCTTGCACTGAACTGCAGGGGCCTATATTAGTGTCTGCAGTGGTTTTCAACCCTGGTTTAATGGGCTAATTATGGATCAGCCTCTAATGGATTTACCATATCTGCTGCAGTGTTATAAAACACTTTCCTGGCTAATACAACTGCATGTTTCACTCTTGATGTTTACCTGAAAGTGATACAGACGAATCATGCCGGGATCAAAACATGATCCATCACAGCTTGTTCAAGGTGCTGCACTCATGTTACATGACTGATAGCATGTTGTGACATGTTTTGCATTTAAAATTGTGCAGCCCTTCACAACAACACTCCAGATCTGCTTCGATCAAACCCTCTGCAGCACATGACAAGGTCAGGGGTGAAAGTGAGACTAGAGAATTGTCTTGTCACATGTTGTCACCTGACTATGAAGGATGACCAAAAGAACATAGAGTGCGTGTTCTGTAGCTGCGCTCTTTAGAGCTGGGTCTCCTCTGCCTTATGAGGGTGTCATGTGGTGTTGGTATGCACTCCATCTCTGGAGCTATGGCATGCCATGCTGTGACATCACTGGCCTGCTGACTGCTTGGCTGCTGAAGAGACTCGCCTATGTTTGGAACTGTTGGCATTAGCTGCTTCGGAAACCGAGTAAGGATGCAAAAAATTCAACTCCAATTAGGGCAAACTTTGGGTTTCTGACCAACATCAGCTATGTCTTCCCTGAATACAACTTTAAACCCCCAGTAGCGATGGGGGTCTTATTATATAATAGCCCCTGTAACCCTGTTAGTCTTTCCAATGACATACAGTAGAGTATCACTTCCCCTGTCTGAAGGGCAAGCTTTTGTACAGAGTGTCCTGAAGGGTTTCACCTCCCCCACATCCCCACTGACCCCTTCTCCTCTGTTTCACTACCTAAGCTTTATGCCAACACAACAAAAATGCATCTGGAACTGCACTATGTTTTAACCTGGAGCTGTCTGTAGCCTGCAGATAAGGATAATCTGATACTTATTTTCCCTTTTTTTCATAATACATCAGTTAACCAAAGTTCTGCAATTTTATTGTTGACTTTGCACATTTGGGAACAGCCCTCACCAGGAGGCTAAAATTCAATCTAACCTTAAAAAGGTCAGTACCATTGTGAAACATTGCTCAGAACAGGACTTATCCTCAGGGCAAAATTCTAATAGTTCTCATAGCTTTTATGTATCAAGCTGCAACATGAACAATTTTGTAAAACCAGCAGTGTCTTTGCAAACTCGGCAGATATAGGTCAAAAACTCCCTATCAGGGACTTATGCATGGGTGTGAAACATCACAGTTATCATTCTTTGCATCTGAGCACTGCAGAGGGACAGGGGAGGGGAGTGTAGGGATTCTTCGGCTGTATGTAACACAGCCAAATACAAACCACCTGTTTACAGTATGTGTATGCAAACCAGGAATGTGATGTGGAGACATGCTGTACACTGCAGAGAATCCAGCCTTACAGTAACAACAAACAGTGGTTTCAAACTTCAGTCCGTCAAGGTAGTCAGTGTATTGTCTGACTGTGCCGTATTATGTGTCAGAAATCAAGCTCAGAACATTTCCCATCACTGCTTTTCAAAGCTCTCCTCCTTCTGGCAGACCAGTGAAAATGTCCACTGCAGTCCTGTCCTGCATAGAGCAGTTATGTATAGCAGGTGCTAAACTATAACAGTAAACAGGTGTTTTTTCTGAGGGTACTTTTGCTGGGAATAGAGAATCGAGTAATGAATATTCTGATTTTCTGACTTTCAATCATTGCTCAGTCCCCAGTGACCTTTTCTTGCTACATGGTCCCTCTTTACAGTAAAGCATCACTGCTTTTCATTGCATGCCTTTTGACTTTTTACAAATATAATGTCCCTATAGGTCCCATGAGGAAAGAAGCTGTGCACCCTTTCACTGTGATGCGGTGTTCAAAAACCCCCATGTCCTGTACCAAATACTTTCATCTCACCCACACAGAAAGTGGGAGGCATTTACTGACTAAGAGTTGACATAGGTGGGCTTTCATTTCTAACTGCAGTTTACATGTTAATCAGTAGTGAGAGATGAGTACACAGGTGCACACATGCACATGATTTACAAACATGATGCAGTTACATCTACATTCATTCTGCTTTCCATTTCCTGTTTGGTTTGCATGTGGTGCAAAAAAAAAGACACAGCAGGGGTCATTTAGAGAGTGTGAGAGAGATGGAGAGGTGAGTAGAGGTGGAGGGAGGAGAGGAGGTAAATAAATGGAACAAAGAAAACAGTGCAGGACATTCTGACCCAGAGTGAAGATAATGGAACACAAGGCTAGAGTAACACTGTGTGTCTACTTTGGCCCTCGTAATGGTGCCCCATGCCAAGCCTGTCAAAAGATCGCAGGGTGACTCAAGTGGTTGCACACATACACACCTATAAATTTGTCCATGCACATACACAATCATAAAACAACATGCACATGCAAATACAATAAAAGAGTGTGCCCACATTCACTTAATGTTATCCAAAGAGAGCAGGAAGGGAGATCAATAGCTATTAGAAAGCACTGTGGGGTTGTATTTCTCTTCCCTCTAATGTGCGCTGGTCGTGATTTGTTTCAGTAAAAGCACAGAGCCATTTCTTTTCATCTGGACACTTGCTATTACTGTAACAACTAAATATTACCAGCAGCACATTTCCTATTCCTCTGTGCCCAAGAAGCTATATTTGTTTCATATCCGTAAGTGCTGACAGGGGAAGATGGTAGACTATATTTAACCCTTTTAACAGCAATAAAATTATTAGAGTCATAAACATGACAATGTTGTGACCGGAAGGGATTAGGGAGTGTTTGCAAGTGACAAAGGATACACTCTAGAGCTGCAAAAGTTCCACAATCTTCTTGTGTTTGAGAAGCTGAATAAACTGGTGAAGACACTACTTGTCCCTGTGAGTCCACATGACTTTCTTTTATAACCGTTTTACAGAGAGACTCTCAAAATAGCCACCTAGCAGAACAGGCTGTCTTGGTGAGGCATGCGCTCATAACACATGTTCAAAAAAGGACTTTACTTTTACTTTATTTTATGCTGCTTCAACAAAAGAGTTGGCAAATTAGATTTGGGGTTAGAGAACACTGTGATATTGCTATTCTGAATTGGCAGTTCTTCTGTAATACTATATGCAGCTGACTTTTCTCTATCTGGCCAGTCTGTTATTTAGGATGTAGAACAGAGGCCTATTTAAAGGACTACCAGATGATTGCAGTGCACCATGACTACATCACTGCAGAAAGAAATTGCTAAAAATGTGATCAGTGCTGCAGAGATGGAAGATATATGCAGGAAAGATTTAAAAACTATACTTAAAAATTCCAAAATGCACATTAAAATCATCCTGGTCTTTTACTCTGATGGACACTATTGCTCCACAGTGCAATGCATAACAGAAATAGAGCAGCTAAACATGGGTGAGAAAAAAATAGCAGAAAGAAACAGCTCTAGAGGCTGCTCAGACATGAATAAATCCCTGGAATGACAGTTTCACAAGTTATTTATGACCACAAATTGAATACTGTCATTCATTGCTTCATACCTTGTTGGAACCAAACTGCAGAGTCAGTCCATAGTGTGGAGAAGTGGCAGACAGAAAGCCTCCACATCACCTATTATCCTAACATCTCCTATTATAAAGCCACACGCTGGACTGCCAATGAGAGGTGGAAGGTCAATCAGTAGCAGGCTGAGGGGTCACCAGGTCAGAGGTAGGTCTCTGTATTGTAATTGTGCCGTCCCTTGGGCTGTGTAAGAGGGACTAGACAGCTGTCCTTCCCCATAAAGATACATTAACCCTGCCATGCTAAGTGCAAACTAGCTGAAGCAGGAGTGGGCTGATGGTCAGATAAATTATGAATGCTGTTCAGACAGCTGTAGCAATGGTATAACATTTTGTTTACACAATAATATATTTACAAGTTGTTCTGTAACATCATGCACCAACCACTTTGTCTTAATGGCTCCTGTACTTTTCTTATGAGGTGACATGTAGTCAAGTCTTGTGCATTGTGTGTCTATTGAGGGCAGTTGGGGGGGGAGGGGTGGGGGTGCTCCGTGTCTGGTGCAGCTGTTATATTTCCCCAAGGGCAGGAGGAGAAAAGGGACAGAGAAGAGGGTATCTGCCCTGTATCATGCTGCTGCTGCTCCTCTCTGTCTCTGCCTGCTACTCAGGTTTCACAGCCCACACGCCTGAATAACACAGTCACCCAAAGATACACATGTGCACACACACACGCACACAGACTTATACTTTTTCATACCCTCAGGATGATTCACCGTTACCCCCTCATTTCCCCGGGGAGCATTGACTCAGGGTGAGAGGAGGGAGTAGAAGAAAAGGACAGAACATAATACAGTGAACTTAAAAGTTAAGAGAACAGAGAGTAGAGTCGAGTGGTGTAGCGATGAGCAGTTTGGCCTTCAGTGCTTTGAGGAGGCAGCAGGCTCACTGTGCAACAGAACTTCTGCTGAACATGAGCTTCATGATGCACAATGCCGGTCTTAGTCACCACGGCAACTGTTCAGTGGCGCTCAATAGAGAGACTCTGCAAGTGTCATTCATCATTGTTTCAGCAAGTACGCATTTCAGTCCCTTTATGTGCCTCACATTGTTACCTAGATGTTCATATTGTGAGAAACAGCTACCAGTGGAGAAAGCGTATTTAACTCTAGCGCAATATAATTAGATTTTTTAAAGAATTACTAAATGATATTGAAAGGTGAATGGTTGGAAATAATAATAGTGACTGTTATTTTCTTACAAATGCAGTTTATAGCGAAAGCTGTGAAATGCACTTTAAACACTGAGTCCAAAAAGCATGCATTCTCTTTAAAGGAGTCACATCAACCTTTGTTAGCTAACCTCCTCAAGCTATAGTTGTAGATTTTTTTATCTTTTATTTTTTTTGCAGGAAACTGCTATTTGAATTTTTATGTTTTATACTGTTTATAAAGTATACAAATCATTAAATGGTTAATTATTTGGTAAAAAAATCAAAAAACTTCAAAATCTGATCTTGAACTACAAAGACTAGAATTGTATGAACACTCAAATATGATTTTCTGCACTCATTTATCATCATCATTTATGCATCTCAGTGTCAAATGGCTTATCGTTTTTTGTTTTTTTTTAAAAAAATATTTAGCCTTGTCCTATGCAATAACCTTGCAATAGTGTTGTTCTATTCATATTCAAGGTAGTGCTGGCGGTAGTAATGCACCTCTGAGACCACCTCTGAGACCTTTAAAGGACTTTGACTTAAAACATTTGCGGTTTACAACAACTGATGATAATTAAGCAAAAATGTTGATTCTGAGATTATGCTTGCATTGTCTTTTGGATCCTCAAGGTCTAGAGCAAGTACAGAAGCTGAAATATCTTTCATGCATGGTACTGATAGCATAAGGTGGTTAGATTAGCAATAGCAAAAGCATCAGCAAAGCTCCACAATCACAATGTCTAGCTGGTGTACATCTATGTGCAAATATGCAGGCCTCACAAGAAAAAATGTAGATCACAAATGATACCATGTTTCTGTATTGTCACTGAATGATAAGTGAAGGCTATTTGAACTACTGTATTAGGAAATACCCAAATTTTCTGATTCAAAGAATTCCAAACTGAGTGAGCAGTATTTCACCGACTTAGCTGTCAGATTGTTTTTACTGATAGCAAAACACCAAAGCATCTTGCCAGAAAAAGGGCTGACCTTTCAATCTCTTATGACCTCATGCTGATCTCTGTCTATTCCCTTCTTTCCTACATGTTACAGCAATAACTACAGGTCCATTTACAAGAGAAGCTACTACAGTTCCTGGCCAAGTGGTCCTAATAGGTGCTGTTATGAGCTGTCAGCATGACCTTTTTAGACAGAGAAGCAGGGTGAGTCAGAGTGTGTAGAGTGCAGCACCTTAAAACATGGCCAGACCACATGGTGTAGAGTTGAAAGAGAGGGAGAGAACCTCACAGCATTTAAGCCTATGACTCATGGATCTTTCTCTCTGGGATGCTTTCAACCCTTGCCTATGCGGGTGGTAGGTAGGTGTGTGTGTATGTGTGTGCGTGGGTATGTCAATGTGCGTGGTCGTGTGTGGTGAGCCTTTTATTGTGAGAATGTGCACCATCTAATGTCACTTATTTTCTTGCATGAACAATTTGATCAGTCTCAAAAGAAATCAAAAGAAATATTAAAAATCTAAACTTGTTTTATGCCAGGAAATGAATATTAAAAATGGACAAAGGAAGTTTCCTTTTTCAATGACATCTAGGGTAGAAACCCACTTTTACATAAATGAGAACAACCTTAGCTATAGTGCCCATGAGGTCTTGTCTTTGCAGTGAATGCCGAGCAAAGTGGAGTTTCCTTTAGCGGAGGAATCCCCCCTGATGCAGTGACCTGGTTTCTTTCTCACACATCTTCCACAAACATCAACACCCACATATACAGTACGACTTACAGTGCAGCTGTTTAGACGTGTAGACATGTAGTAATATTTAATTAATTTAGCTTGCACCTATTGTAATATTTGTAGCATTGCATTGCAGGACAGGTCTACAGGTTGAGCTTTCTCTCTTCTCTGTTGTTTTTTTGAGCCTGACTCTTAAATCAAGTAAGAATTTGTGTTAAATGGTCATAAATGTTCAATGTTTTAAAAGGTAAATGGCTACTCTGGTCTCAAACCAATATCTGTTCCCTCGATCTCATTGACATATTGGTGTGTACATAGTGGCAGAGGGCCAAAAAGACATAGGTCATCATTGGCTTCACCCCTCTAATGGGAGTATGATGATCTTTGACCTCTGACCTGTCTGCTCACACCAGCCATGGTCCTTATTGACTTAGATCGAGAATCAGCTTGTGCTTAGTCATGTCAACCCTGGAGAAAAAGAGCAAACTTGCCCTGGATCAGCGTCTGGGACCACGTTAGCCTCTTGCCCCTGCAGTCAGTGTGGCTGCCAGGGTGGAGGAAGTGAGTGTGATGCCTGATGATTATCTGACTGACAGGAAACCCTTTTGTCTCCGGGGTTATCTGGCGGCCGGCAGAGGAGATGACGTGAGCGCTGGAGGACAGAAAGGCCATTTCACTGGCACTGTGTACAACTGTTGCTCGTTTCCTGCAGATATACCCACAACCAAATAAAGACTAATCCAAAGTGACGCTCACATCCAAGCTTACACAGGATAATAATATCCTGTTATTGTAATTTGGTATGCACAGCCAACAGCACAACCTTCTGACGAGAAGATCAAAGTATCCCTGGAAAAGTGTCCCCTGAAAAAAACCTGATAAGAGTCACACCTTGCTTACCAAAAATGATGGTTGGCATTATCTCAAAGCATACTACTGAGGTTTAACATTAATCCTGCAGGTCAAACTGGAATTCCATTACCCACAACAGCATGCATCATGAGACTGGATGCTGGGCGTGTGTGCCAGACATTCCCTCCATTCCTCGTCTCCCTGGCTCCCTGCCTCTTCAATCTCCCCTGCAGTATACTTTCTTTTTTTTCCCTCCCACTTTCTCATCTCTTTCCAGTCCCTCTCGTTACTCATTGTCCTGCTGGTGTTGTTGTTTTATGTAACCATTGGTTCCAGACAGAAAATGTCACAGGAATTATGAGTAATGAGACCCCACAGTGTATAGGGGAGCCACCACGGTGGTCTAGTACATGCCCCACTCGACTGTATTCTCCGTTTACCTTTCACGTCTGTGGCTGTCCATGTGAGCTGAGTTTAGTAAGCAAAAGATAGTGTAGGAGCTAAGATAAATATTCTGAGTAAATACAGAAGTCCCTTCCCTTTTTCATCTGTCTTGCGTAAGACAAAATGGTATTACTAGTATCAGTAGTATCAGTATTAGTACATCACTTATACATGATTTAGTTTATATTATTGTGTCAAATATGCTTGCCAGCATGAATTTAAAGAAGACTATAAATTAACATAACCAGATCTAGAGGGCCATGCATACATTTTCAAATAATAGTAAAAAGTCCAAATTCAAGTCCATTTAAAAAATACCAAGAATACCATTCATATAATCAGATTTTCAGACCTTCATGTCTCCTACAAAATGTATAACTTACTAACAAATAACATGGTTTTGTAGCCTTCAATAGAAATCACAATAGAGACCAGTTAAATAGTCCATCTTGCCTTTTTTTTCCAAACTTTTGAGACACGGTAAATGAACTTAAACAAAATCAAGCAATTATTTTAATTTCTGATCATCTACACCATAATTTTTCAGGATTTTGCTGAGCCATATTGGGAAAAAATGGTAACGCTTCCTTTTATAGTCTCCTAATTACTAAGTATTTACCTGGCAAATATTTGGTAAATTAGCATGGTGGCTAATTAGCAATTAGCTTAACTCACAAATAGCAATTAATATGCTAGTAAACATTAATTTGGTTGTTAAAACTTTACCATAAGGCAGGCGACATATTACCATAAGAACAATGTTACACATCTTAAATATGAATGCTCACCTAAGAAGAGAATATCACATAAGCAGGTGATTTGAGGTTTGTGAGTGCAGAGAGTGAGCAACTGGCTCTCACAGGCCTCCCCCTACCAGTGTGTTCGTATCATGGATGTATTGTAAGAGCTGGATACGGAACCGAAAATGGCGCCTTTCCAGTTCAATAAGAACTGCTTGCTTTGCGCATATGCCAAAAAAGTTTCTAGCTTCCGGGTTTACTTCCAGGGGTATGCGGCCCACTGAATACGGGCAGTAGTGTTTCTCCCACTGGCCCTGCCAGCAAGTTTCCGCTCAGTCCATAGACTTTACATTGTGGTGACATTACAGATGTTAAATCACTTTTCTCGGCTTGATCAAAGTTTTACGAATATAAACCTCCATGGATCAAAAATTCATAACAGAAAGAAAGAAAGAAAGAAAGATAATTGACCTTGTTAGCAGTTCCAGGTGTCCTGTCAACAGTTTTCCTCTTGCTCTATTACAATTGTGGTCTATGGGGAAAATGCTTTTTGGGCCGCAGGGGGATTTTTCGCTGCAATACCACGAGTTACACTGGGAAAAATTGGCTGCAGGGCATTTTAAAATCATCATAGTACAGTATGTATAACACATAATTTTGCAGCTAAGGATCTTGAGCTTCTAGATAGGCATGTTATGACAAAAAGTATGATTCAAAAACAGGAAAAAAGTGTCGCACACTCTGGTTCCATATGTATTTCTCTTTTATTTGGATGACTTCAGCCTTCAGGCCTTCTTCAAGATCAACAATCAGGTTGGTTGATTGTTGATATGGAGCCAGAGTGTGCGACACTTTTTTACTGCTTTTGAGTCTGCTTCCAATGATCAGCACCTCACTACAGCCTTTGGTGTGCGTTATTTTTCCACTATAAAAAGTATGATTCAGCCATATCTTCCTAACGTATGCATATTCCCCCTCCTCCATAAAGTATTCAACAATGACTGCTAAGAGACTTCAAATGTGCATTCATTATCATGTTTTAAGGCCAAATGCGTCATGATATTTGAGAAATATGTTCACAAGTCAAACCAGCTGTTGGGAAAATGATTGACCTGCATTTCTGTTGTAGTAAAAGGGACTTTCTTTGTTTACACATCAACTAACGTGACTTGTCAGAAATATGAGAGAAGGGGCCACTTCTTTATGCAATGTCTCTGTGTGCAGGTGTTTGTGAGGGAGTTTTGTGTGGGTCTGTTTTTGATTTGCTGTTGCACACACACACACCACTCATATTTACTAGACATGTTTTAAGTGGTGATTGTGGTCTCTCTGTTTGCATGCATGCCGGACAATCAGCCTTGCAAAGCCACAGGGGCACCTTTTGTGTGTGTTTGTGGGTGGGAGGAGGTCTGTGTGTGTTTTCTGGGTCTGTGTGTCTGGCAGTCTATATACCGTAATATAGGATTACAGCGTTGTACTCTCCTTGCTGTGGTTCTCACAAGCGGGTTGGGTGGCAGGCTGAGTCTTTGGGTTCTGTCTCTCCCCACACTATTTTGCAGGTGGCCCTGATGTCAACCACAGACAGCCAGCACCCACACAGAAACAACACTAGACAACACAACCTCTTTTTGAACAGCAGGGTGGGATCATGTTCAGAGAGATCATCCGTCAACTGAAGGACTGGTTCAAGCTCTCTTTTCAGAAAGCATCTATCCTGCTGAAATGTACTTGAGAAAACACTGAATATCTGCTGCCATGAGGGAGCTGTTCTGTTGGTGATCCTGACCTTGATGAGATGGGCAAAAAAGAAGCAAGTTTTACTACAAAAGACCAATAAAGTATCACATTATATGTTGGGGTTTTTTTTCAATTTCACCCTCTTGTAATCTCTTTGTCACACACACAGACTCTTTTCTCTTCGCTGATGTATTTGTCTGACACACACCACTGCAGTTTAACAGTCAGCTGCTCCTCTAAGCTAATGAAATGGACTTTTAAGACTGCAAGAGAGGATCTGCTGACTTTAAAGGGATGCTCTTTTTTACCCATAATGCTGTGGCAGGTGGAAAGGGTCACTAATCCCATTTACAGAAGTTCCCCATCTAATCTTCCAAGACAGAAGGTGATAGTGAGATAGAATGGAACAAAGGACAGAAAACCCCAGGCCTTTGTAGTGAGGCACAGTCATAACATACCTAGAAATAAGATGATAGCATCAATCTAAATGTAATCCACTGTGTTCTTTTTTTCACTCATCTTGTGTTCTATGAATAGAAAGTTTGCAAGTCTACTCTATTGCCTGCAACAGATAGTTTTGGAAAACACCTACTGTTGCAACAAGTCTGAAAGCACACACTTTTTAGCATTCAAATCTGTACATAACTTGATTACTCAGTTGATTAAAATGATTTTTAATATGCACAATAAAAAAAGTCCTACAAGGTCTGTTTTAATTTTTCTGCACAATACACACAGTATTCTGCAGTCTTCCAGAGTGCAGAGACCTCAGCTGTAAACAAGACTAGGTTGTATAAGGTTTCCCTCAGTCTATTAAAAAGGTTGCAGTAGGACATCACCCTGAGTGCACAAGCTCTTAAAATAAAGCCTTAGCTGTGCGGACAGCTGAGGGCACTTTATCACTGCAGCTTAGACCTGCTTTCTTCCATCAGTCTGCCCCAGAAGCTGCAAACTATATTTTCTCTGTCCCTATTTGCCATGTTGTTTGTTTATGTGGGCGCAGAAATTCGACATGAAACAATCCTTCTTGTGTTTTTGGCCTTGCATGTTTAATCTGCAGTTGAGCTATGTATGTCTGCCATGTGGTCACATGTCTGCATGCATGTCCGTGTTTTTGTTTTTTTTTCAACACTCAATTTAGAACAAAGCAGCCTAATTCTATGGTTTTCAGCAGGTCTCACTTTGTTCATAAACTGCATGTTTATTGGTGCACTGGCATGAAAGTGCTTGCATCTGTGTGTGCCCATGTTGTCCTGTGTGTGTGTTTTTTGCAATGTCTGGTTTGATTTCAGGGACTGGGCAATGTACAAGTGTCTGGTGGATAGAGACATACTGCTGTAACTGACAATTCATTTTTCACACATACCCACAAACAGACTGTTCACAAGTATATACACACTCTCTCTCTCACACACACACACACACACACATATGGGAACAGATACACACACCCACAGATGGTTCACACACACCCAGCCACACACCCACTACTGAATTTCTATTCACATACACATGTATGCCTGCTCTCCCCCGACAGTATGTTGAACAGAACTCCTATTCATGTTGTCACCACACACTAAAAAGGAAAACAGTTTAATTGTGACAAGCAAGAATTGCTGGTATCCTTGATGTCAAGACAAATTGAAGAGTTTTGATTCTAAATTATAATGGTACTATGTTGACTGAAATTCATCAGCTGACGCTTCAAAAATGAGTATATCTCTTCACTTTCTGGCATCTTTCTGTTTGAATCAATATGATCTCCGCCCTGTGGGAATTCCTATTCTGTGAGTCAAAGACAGACAAACACTCATAGGAGTATCTGTAAATGACACAGTCATCATACTTCAACATTGTTGAAACACAAAACCAAACCTTTATATGGGGAGAGATGCAGACAGACAGTCATACAGTTAAGTAGGTAATAACTGCCGCATCCCAAGCCTGTTATTTGGCAAACTGCAACTGCTCAAGCTGATATATACCCAACACAGCTCTGAGTTATAGCACCTGCAGTCACAACTTACAGTCTCTACCTATCTACAAATTACAAGATGTTCTATCCAGGTACATAGTTTAACAAGGTTAGCGTTTCGGAATGACTGACGGAAATTATATTATTTGACATTAGCTGACCGATGTTTGACACACCATCTCATTCATGTAGTGTAGCATGACTTCTGCTGTATAACAACAATCACATGAGATTATTCCAAGACTAGCATGGAGTAGATTACGTTCTGACAGGTTTAGACAGTGCCTGATTTGGAAACACCGATAGCCAGAGATGGAAACCACGAGATGCAGTATGCTAGAAATAGAAGGAATAGTCACTTTAAAAAGGAACGGAGAGTCCAAAAATAAACCTTTCCATGCCCAGTCAGGATAAATCTCCCAGGAAAAGTACACAGGGAACAACAGAAAGACGTCTTAGGGGATATTTACTGCGCTGTCATCCTCTTAAAGTAGCACATATTCCGTCTCTGACTGCCCTACATTCAAGCTCTTTTGGCTGTCCTCTTCAGTGCAGACAGATAATCCACAGTATACAGGTGAGAGGTAGCACACGTAGAATCTGGTTCTCTCTGGTTAGCTTTAAGCAAAAGGAGAATCTAATCTTAAAAGAACATCAAGTAGTTGCAGCTAATAATGGTATCACTGTGTACATGCACTGTGTGCGAATGCATGTACCTGCATGTGTTTGTGTGTGTGGGTGAGACTTTAAATTGTAAGTCACACCAAATGGGCATTTAAGTTAAATATCATAAGAAAGGGCCATCTCTAAATTAACAGCTGCAACCAATTTTTTTTTTTTATTATCAATTAATCCATTAATCATTTACTGAATGAGTTGCCAAAAAATAGTTAAAAATTTGCGTTTTAATTTCCCACAGCTCAAGAAGATGTATTGAAATGTCCTGTTTTGTCCAGCCAACAGTCCAAAACCCAAAGATATTTGGTTTATAGTCATATGTGACACAAAGAAGCAGCAAATCTTAAAATTTGAGAAGCTGGATCTGGAGAATTTTGAGCATTTTTGTTTGCAAAATGACTAAAATGATTAATTGGTTACGAAAATAGTTGCTGATTAATTTTCTGTCGATTGACTAATCTATTTATCGACTAATCGTTGCAGCTCTAAAATTAACATTAACTAAATTAACATGATTTTTAATGTTTTTCTGTACAATTGTGTGTGCATGTGAGTTTTGTGGGGGTGCATGCCAGCACTCAGACTTTATAGCCTCTAGAATCTAGACAAGACAGTGTGGTCAGTTCAAGAAGTGTGAATTCAAGAAATGCAAGTATATTCAACTGAGTGTGCTTTTTAGTTCCCCTTTAAGTGAATTGTGCTACTACTGACAAAATAATCTGCACTGCTGACAAGAAACAACCCCATGCAGCATGTATTTCAGAGTATAAAAGGAAATATGACAGACGGCGGTTACAGATATGCTAATGGAAAATTCAGTTCTACTTGATGCTCATTTTCAGCAATTGCTTTATGTTTAAATACACTAAAAAACACTAAAAATGAAAAATGATGGCAAAAACTGTAAATCACACCCAGTTAAAGAGACTGGAATTAGTTTTGTTTTGACTTCAGTACTTCTAACCTTGTGGGCTGACAGGTTATCAACACTATGTCCTGTAAATAATCAGTTTATGTTTACTGCACTTTTTTTCAAGTACTAGTTTGCTGTTAAGTTTTAAACCATGGGTTAAACAAATATAAACATGCAGACCAAAAATCAGAACCATGTGCATGTATGTCTATAGCTGTGCAGCATTGTCGATGAGACTGATTTACAGTAAAGCATCGATAGGGACAATTTCTAAACTACTCTCTCACTTCCTTGCACTATTTCTTTTTCTTCCCATTCTGTCAGCCTCCATCATTGGCTTCTCTCTCTCACTCTCTCATATACATGTGTATTGTCTGCATTCAGCCAGGCGTATGAGAAGGCTGTTTAGAGTGCCTCTGTTATATCCTGTTGTTAATCCACTTCCCTTTAAAACACTTCCTTTTCCCTTCCCTGTTATGCTCATATACATGCACAAATTCTTGCAAACGCACAAAACATGAGCAAAGATCCTACACACACCCACACAACCTTCAGACATGAGACACGTATTCAAACTTCCTACACTTTCAAGCATGAATGTTTTTGAGTGTAGGTACATGTGTGTCAGTGGCAGTGCTTTCATAGATTGCACCTCTAGTGATATTTTCTCCCTCTTCTCTCTTTCTTGCATCGACTTTTACCTTCTCATCAAATACTGTATGACTAAAACCTTTACCACTGTTTCTAGTATCAATTTAAAATCTGCTCTCCCAGTGGTTTCGATCCATATGTTCATACAAAAACTATTGGGTGCTACAGAATGACTCACTCGCCTCTTGCTCTCATCTTGCACGCTCCGGATGTATACAAATGCACGGCATCGCTCTATTTTCTCATTCTAATCGATCTGCCTCTTCTGTTGCTCTCGTCTATTTTGGTTGACACACATGCACATCTTTGTATCCAGGCATGTAGGTCAAATCCAGCCCCTGTATCAAATCTAGCCCCACTTGAAGGAGAAAGCAGGTCAGTCGAACAGTTATGTATTGGCCCAGATATCTTAACCTACATCTCCTCTTTTGTGTCAATGATGGGAAAATAGAGAAAGGTGCAAAAACCAACCCGGTGAAGTCTGGGATGTCAATGCTTTTGTCTTACTCTTTAGAGACCCCAAGGTCTCACAGTCAAAACAAGACGTGTAATCGTATTGGATGTCAGGATGGATGAGCAACTGTGTTTTTCCACTCTGACATTAATGTTCGTCCATTCATTCTGCTGAAAGATTTGTCAAATTAATCAATTACTTTGTATTTTCATGTACAGAGAGTAACTTAACTACCATGTAGTTATGCTCAGAAATAACCATGTAGTTATGCTCAGAAATAATGCCTTGAGCAAATTTTGGTAATGCTTTAGATTACAGCCCACAATGTATAGCCTAATTGTTTGCAATTTACAGTGTAATGAGCTCTGTGGCACTTAATAAATCTGCTGAGATTTATTTCAAAATTACCTTAAACAACATTGGAGGGGTTCCAGATAACAAAAAGAGGTTAAGCCAACTATGGGGTACAATTGTGGTTTTACTTGGGGTTCAGGGAAGAGTATTGTTATGAACATACTGTAGGCTGGTAGCCTGTAGCCTGTGTGTATGTTGTGCAGTAGGTCTACTTATGGGGTAAAACATTGTACTTACAGGGGACTTCAGAGGCCTGAGGTGGTACAGGTTTATGTGGATTGACACTGTTGTTACATGGGTGATGTTCATTGTTGCTAGGAGTACAGAAAGTAGAAACGCTTTTTTATGATGAGGTTTCTACTATAAATACAGTAATCTGATCTGTCATGTCATGAACTTCCAGCTTTGTGGCTCAGTAATGCTCATACTGTACCCCCTGTGATATTAGATAGGTACCAGTTATTTAAAAAATTACTTACAATATAGTATAAAACATATGCTGTGCATAAAAAATACACTGTCTCTCTCTTGAGTGAAGTACATTTTTAAAGAAAGTCATAAATGCATTTCTCATCTAATCCAGAAACTTTTGATGCAAGTTGCAAGTTTTTCTTCCTTCTCCTGCAGTGAATCCCCCAGACTTTGGTATAAATAATAAAATGTTCTTGGTTAATTAGCATGCTTACAAAATGGTTTAAGAGAGCAGCTTCAGGGTTATCAAGACCAGAAGGAACAGCTCCTCTTTCAAGCCGGCTCTGATACTACCATTTACAAAGAACTGGCAAAGTAGAATAGTAAGAATTCTGTGACTGCCCTGTAATATAGAGACACTGTAATTAGAGAGAAGAGGGGCTTTAAGATGTTGAATTGTCTTTTGAGGTAGTTCAAAGGCAAGCCACAGCAGCTGCACTGAGCATTTGAGGCAATGGGACATGAGCCTTAATGTGCAGTTGTTGTTTGTTTATATGATAGATTGCTTTTGCCTGTTTTTGCAGTTGTGCATGATGGGCTGTGCCATTTTGGGGACAATGTAGTATTTCTATCTATATACAAATAAATGCACACTGTATTTTACTGAATTACTTTTTGTGAGCATGAGACCATTATAGCTAAGTTACTCACAGAGATGAGATATTGATGTGCTGAACACCACCAGTTATTTATACAAACTGAAGAAGTATGCAATTCAGAATAAAATTGGGCATTCATCTATAAATATGGACATTGTACATTCCAGTAAACACCTAATCTGCAAAAGCAGACAGACTCAAATAATCAACCTTAACATTAACTTGACCTGACTTGGCAAATATATTCTGGGTTTCCTGTTGACACCAATATTGTTCAACAAATGTTGTTAGTTGCAGCAACTGCACCCTTTCATGAATCTCTGAAGTAGCCTGCAAGAGTCTTTGTCTTCACGTCTTTCCATGAACATACACAAAAACCCACAGCAGGGCAGTTGTACCTGATGCAAATGTGCAAAAGGATTTTAAGGTGATGGAGTGCATGTTTCTTGTTAAGTAAAATGATGGATATTCTATGTTATTGAAATAAAGAAACATTCCAGCAACAAGTCATCATTCTAGGTATTCTCTCAGTTGACCTATATATAAATACATGCGCGCAGTATAAAGTTAATTCTTGAAGGAAGCTGCTCGGTTCATGTGGTAAAAAGAAAAAAAAGCATCAAGTTTTCCTGCATACAAAACACGTTTCAGAATTTACCACAAGGTAAAGGATGTGAGATTTTTTACACCGGAATCACATCTTTGACCAAATTTCATTGTTAACGAGGTCATGCACAGACATGTGTATGTCTTTCCTGGCCATTATGTTTAATCCCTGTACACGTGCAGAAGTAACATGTGCGACAGTTGATTGAAGCATATGTATGTCAAAACTAAAGGCACTGAGTTTCTCCTCTTTTACCTCCTGAAAAAAAGCCAGAGAGATGTATCATTGTGAAAGTTCTGCTCCTCAGAGGGGAAAATCATGTTGCTACATGAGTAATTCTGAAAATGCCGTGCTCTCAAAACAGTAGTGTTTGCAAATCCTGTCTGATCAGCTGTTTCTTTATATAGATCTGCCTGTACTGATTCTGAGCTTAAAACATACTGGATAACCACAGAGAGCTGAGAGTGAAATAGCAATTACAGTCAAATAGTGTGGTAACATGACATTTGTGTGGAGCAGTGGGGCTTAGTGTAGTAGAGAGTGAGGGTTACACAAGGCACTTGTATTTCACAACATTAGTCTTGATACAAAATGAGACAAACAATGATATGAATCCTCATGATAGCTATTTGCATGTGAGTAATATCTTTGCCTAGGGCCTTAGGGCATTATGACTGTCAAAAAATTGCTTTGAATTTTTGAACTAACAGTGAAAGTGCAGGCTGGGGAAGTTAGAGTTATTGATGCTCTCTATTAACTGCTATTGCTGTTGAGCTGCTCTTGAGCAAGGCACTCCTTGCCCAGCTGGCTCAGCTGAACCCCGCAGTGGTAGAAAACAGTAGCTTGACAGCTTGCAGATATGAATGTAAGTGCATGAATGTGAGGAAGAATAAATAAAAGTTAAACACATCAAATATATAAAATCAAAAGTATAATTAAACCTTAAACCAAGGCATTCTCACTTTTTGTATAGTTTATTACATATTATTTGATGTCTTGGTCAACAAAATTGAAGATTTAATTGATTTAAAGCATTTGAATTAAGTTCATTATCTTTATTATCATGTAATCTCCTGTCCTTGGTTCATGTATTGTCATTTAAATTTTTTGTTTGTTAGTTTTTTTATTGCAAGCATGTATGTCTGTTGTCAATCTCTCAGTGTCAGATCAAAATAGCTGTTCTACAATTCCTAATGAACTCATCGTCATTCTGCAGAATGTAGAATAAATGGATCATAGCAGGGAATTCATTGCTGATTTCATGGTGTAAGACTGGTGTGCAGTGTTTGTCTACATCAAAAATACCTTTCTCCAAAATTGGGAAAAACAAAAGGCCTTAAGTGGGTAAAAAACATTGGCTCACTGGATTCCCTGATTCTAAAAATATCCACCATGAGCTGCAAATAGGTCTGTTTTCTTACTCACAGCCTCACTCTACCTCATTCATCACATCACCAGGCATTTGCTAAAAACACAATAAAGACATTGTGATTTGCTAGATCTATTTGTGTCGCTGCACCTAAAAAAAGAGCTGCTGCTCTAAAAATAGAGAGCCTAAACCATAAACAATAGGGGTAAGACTGTTGTTATTACAGAGCTCAGTCTCCCTCAGCATTGCTAAGATTACAGGAGTTAGGAGCAAGGGGAGACTGAGAGGCATTATTGTTGCTGACGTGGTGCTTGCTGTCATAATGACTGTGCAGGAAAAAAAAAATCTATGCCTGACCTTTCGTTCAGCAGGAAATCCAGCTACAGTTGAGCTGTAAAGCTTTAAAGCTTTAAAGGCCCTACTACATGTAATGTAATTTTTTTTTTTTAAATTAGACCTTCCTCAACTTTCTCTGTCACCTCTGATAGCCTGTGGACTGATTTCTATGTGAAAGACGTGGGCCAGTTTTTCTGCAAAAATCCAAAGGATGTGACGTTTTTGCGCACTCCTGAGTGCCTTGCCTCTCTCTCACTAATGTCAACAAACGATTGGTATCTACCACAACAAATACACTACATATAATGTATAAAATTGTGTTGCATATTAAACTGGTCCTACAATAGCATGTAGGGCATCCTATAGTGCCATGAACATACCTTAATATTGTGCATACAATACTAAGCTATTAAAATAATAATTAATGACAGATTAATATATTGATGTTTTAATTTTAAACATACATGTGGAAGGAACAGTGGATCCTTAAGCTGTATCTGTGGATGGCACATATTCCTACCTTAGTGAGATGACTGACCCTGGTGAGTAGCACACAGCTTGTCTATCCTAGGGCCGATGGCGGTTATCAGGCAGAGGGCCATATCTGCCTTAGGCTGCAGTCTTGACCTGTATTTGCTCTTCAGGTAGGTGAGGGAGGAAAATCCACTTCGGCAGATACATTGTTGCAAAAGGTAAATGGCTCATCATTGCTTTTTCTGTTAATTGTGGAAAGTCAACTGGATGAGTGGTCTTGTTTCATATATGTTTCTGTATGTACTGTCAGTGGATAGTTCGACAAGCTGATCCTCCTCCGTTACTGTCAAGCTTGCACCATCTGATACATTGTCTTTGAAAGGAAATGTCTTGTCCCTGCGCCAGGAGTCAGCCTCAGAAAGGTATTTCCCAAATTGACCCTCGAGTGCCTCCAAGTGCGCAACAAGTGCGTGTTACGTGAGGCGAGAGCACTGCAGAAACATGAAAAAAAATGTCTCACTCCCTAAATCTTCTGATTTGTTTTTTGAGAAAGTCTTCCATTTTGTCATACAGCTGGATGACATGTGTATTGAGGCCTTGCATAGAACTGTTAAGTCTGTTCAACTCAGAGAAAACATCTGCAAGATATGCAAGTATAGTGGCCCAGACATCGTCACTGAAATTTGCAGCCAGCTCTATGCGGTTTTGGAGAAGTAAAAGCTCCCAAAAGGCGTGTGTAATTCCAACACGCGTGACAACACTTTTCCGCATGAAAGCCATCGAACCTCAGAATGGAAGAGTAGAGCAGTGAGTTCTTCTCCCACAGCAGCATAGAGAGTAGAAAAGCCTTTGAAAATCATTCTTCTTGGCCAAATTGACAGCTTTCACGACTGAGTCCATAACATGTGACAATTCATCTCACTCACTTATTTGGCAACAAGTGACTCCCTGTGTAGCATGCAATGCATCCACATCACTTGTGTCCACTTTTTAAACCAATCATGGCTCCTGCACCATCAGTGCACAGCGCAACACATTTTGTCCAGGGTATGTAATTTTCTCTGAAAAAAACACTGATCACTTTGAAATTTTCAGAACTAGTTTTTCATTCAGGAAGCTGCTTACAAAACAAAAATTCCTCTTGCATTTCGTTTTGATCGACAAACCACACAAACTCCAGAAGCTGAGCATCCTTTGACACGTCTGTAGATACATCCAATTGTAATGCAAAAGCCTCTGTCAACCTCAGCTTCTCTATCAGTTGCACCCTCACATCAGATGCCATGTCATCAATACGGCAATGGTTGTGTCCAACAATGGAATAGTTTTCCATTTATTAACATACTCATCATTCTCAAACATGTTTTATACATATCATTTGCTGCAGGCAATATTGAATCCTCTGCAGTTGTGTTGGGCATTTTCTTATGAGCAATCCAAAGAGCAGTTTGAGGCTTTCAAAGCTAGCTCACTAACTTTAGCTGATTGTCTCATCAATGTCTGTTGAGCTTGGAAAGATTTGAGACAAGTTGGAAGTATTCCACTGGTTTTTCTTTTAAGTGGCTTTGGGCTGTCTCCAAGTGACGCTGCAGCTTTGATGGCTTCATAGCTGCGTTTGATAGTACCGCAGAGTAGATGACACACTGGCAATTCAATGCTCTCGGTCTCCTTGAAGGTAAATCCAAACTTGACATAATTCTCTAAATATTTTTGGGTCTTCTCTCGTTTGTGCTTAACCATAGCTGCTAAGTCAGCAGCAGTTGTAGCATGGCTAATGTTAGGTGCATTAGCCTCACCCTCTACCCTTTCACTAGTGGTGCTTGACAAGTTACAAAATGACCCATTGTGGCTCACAAGAATGTCCGTACACTTGGGATAATAATACAGCTAAATGGCCAAGATGTTTCAATGATACGTAGCTAAGTAGTTCGCCGTTATGGATAGATGCTGCACAGTGATTTAACATAGGTTAGCTTGCTGACATGATTGCATGAGGATTCATGGTTAGCCCATCATCAATGTTGTGTAAATTAAATGGGTTTTTTTTTAACAAATTTATCTTAGCTAATAATATGTTGGATTCATGTTAATGTGTATTTTCAGACATATTTAAATTTTGAAAAAAAAAAATGTTTTCAAAATATTATCAAACAATAGTGTGTTGTGTGTGTGTGTGTGTGTGTGTTGCATTATTAGAGGCCATGTGTATGTGAATTTCCCTTATCACTGTATAACTCATAACAGTGCATTGCTCCCCGAGGAAGCTTTACCCCATTCTGCCTCACAACCAAACTGGATGCTCCAAACTCCCCTTCCTATTGGTCTTCCTTTTAACTCTCTCTCTCTCTCTCTCTCTCTCTCTCTCTCTCTCTCTCTCTCTCAACAGTAATATGCACACTCAGCTCCCAAACCCCACCTCTTTGTTTCCAGCTTCGGGCTATACCTCTTGTGATCTTTCTGACCTTACACAAATATGATCTTTTGAAGATGCACTAAATTAATACATTTAAACAACTGCTCTGGAATAATCCTGTCCAATCCTGCATGTTTTTTTTTCTTTCTCCCCCCTATTCAAATCCTTGATTAATGAGTTCAAAGGAGCCAGCATATGGGTACTGAGATCAGTGGGTACTGTACACACACACACACACACACACACACACACACACACACACACACACACACACACACAAGCTGACAAACACCCAAGCCAGGATTAAAATGCAGAAGGTGGGACTGCCATTGTGGTGGCATTATTGCTCATTAAAGCATATTTCTGCAGGGATTTTGGGGTTAGTGCATGTCCAGGGGGATTTCAGAGGTAACGCCCACAGAGTGATTAGCGGCCTCCAGATGTTCCTAACACTGTCTTTCTGACCACTGACAAAACAATTTTATGGCCTCTTTATACTGAAAGACTGTATGCATGCTCAGTATGTGTGTGTGTTGGGAGGGTTTAGTAGCCGTAGGGAGGGGGGGCTTAGTACACTACAGAGAGTGAGATCCTGATCACGTAGTGTGTGCTAATTTATTTCCCAGAAAAGTGTTTTTGACTCAAACACTGAAGCCCAATTTGCTCACTCCATTGTAAACCATTTAGTGTGTATGTGTTCATGCTAAAACAAAAGTTTAGATAGTTATTTGGCACTTACTGTAAGAATAAGAGGAGAAAAAAAACAGGATGAACTCTCTGACATCTAAAGCAAACTGTAAAGACAAGGTAAAGATCTGAAGAATGGATCCCTTTAATGTTTGCAGACAGGTAGGAGATGGAGGCGGCAAAAGGAGAGCCGTGGAAGAGGAAGGGGGATATGAGGTGTAGCCTTTTCTCTTGTGGAGTACGTCATTTTAAGAAGTCTTTGTAATAGACCACCTACCACAGGGTGTTAATTTCAGGCCACTTTGCAACTTCTACCCCTCTATGATGTGTTTCATCAATTAAAGTGATGAATCTTTAAATTTGTTGGCCAATAACATGCCAATAACAATGACAATGCCAATAAAATGTTTCAGTGGATACCCCATTCATGACAAAACTTTATGACAGCCTGACTTTCAAAGGCAAATTATTTCAGTAGTGTGAGTTCACTGGGTGCAGTGCCATTAGTACTAAGCCGCCTAAACCACATCAAACACTGTCCCCAGTTCTCTCTTTTCATCTTTCACTATCTCATGTGTTTCTTCTCTCCCCTTTTTTCTTGTCTTTTTTCTCTCGGTTTACTGTCCAAAATACCTGCACCACATTGACTTCTTTTCATCCCATTCTTTCCTTCTTTCTCTCCTTTACAAATTTTTCCTCCTTGTGCTTCACATATGCCACAGTCATGTAGCCTAAGGGTGTGAACCTGTGTGCACTCCAAACAGAGGGTTGATGGAACGAAAGAAAGAAAGAAAAAAAAAGAAGAGTGAGGCTAGACTGAGTGAGTTGTTTTGAAGAACAAAGGTTGTCATTAACTGCTTTGTAACATGCAGAGAACTCAGCAGCAGCTGCACAACAATGACTATTTGCAGCAAAGCTGAATCAGAGTAAATATCATCCAGGCATAAAACGTGCAGTAAAACAGAATGACGAACATTTTTGTACGTAGGAGAGATTCTGCTTTCTGCACAGGCAATGAATCAACAATTATGGGAACTGTAACTATGACTAATGAACAATATAATATATATATAAATATAATATAATAATATATAAAGTCAAGGGGATGTATACACAGCAAGAATCTTCTGAGTCTATCCTCTAATCATTAAGTGTTGCGAGGGTCAACGGATTACGTCTTCCAAGGAGTAATATATTGTACATAGGCGGTAAAAACCAGGTCAGTGTGTCAAGCAGCATACCATTCATATATTGCCTCCTTTGTGTGCAGGAGCCACCCAGCTTATTGTGGCTGCACTCTAAAAGGCCCCTTTTTTAGCTGGTCGGCCGGTGACATCTCACGTCTCATTAACTCTCACCCAACAGGTGAGAGCGCAGCTGCAAAAATCTGCATACATCTGTCACAGCTGAGTGGCCAGTCAGAGGCAGAGAGAGGCGAAGGCACAGAGGGAGGGAATCATAAGTGACACAGCTGTCCTCATAAACACAAACTGTAGATACATACGGTAGATAGATACATGTTTGACAAATAGTGCCATGTGTTCTGTCCATGTTTAGGTCAACAGCTTAGCTCAAGGGTGTCGATTTAAGTTGAATAGTTATAAATATAAGCATCTGGTCTGTTGGTGTGTTTGGTTTTTAAGTTAGCACTCTCTGAACTCATTGACTTTTCCTCAAGGCTCAACTGATGGCAATTTTAAAAAAAGGTTTTACTGTCTTCTATTCTTCATTCTTTCCAACACAAAATAAAAAGGCCCCTTTTGATTACAGTACCTATACATTTGTTTCAAATTTAAGTACCTGACCTGCGCTTATTATAGGGAAATTGCAATCTTTTTTGGTTTATTGTTTTCTCTGCACTTATTTATGTTTTTAAATTCAATATGTCTTTTACATTTATCATTTTACTAGTATGCTGTGTTGAATGTTGTCTGATCTTTCTTGTTTGCACTGTGCACTTTGCTCTCCATTCGAAGTTCATAACAGCTTGACTCTATTATGTCTTATGTCTTACAGACTCTGACACAGTTGCAAAAAAAAAAAAAAAGAATATGAAAGTGTACACGTGTAAACGTGAATGCACACACTACACACACACAGTCTCCTGTGGTTACTTCTCTCTTTGCACCCAACCAACACTCTTTCTGGGTTCCCCTGTGTTTAGGCTGATAAGTGAGGTCCCATCGTACCACTTCCTACTTCACCTTGATGGATGGTTCACTATCAGACCCTCTGACCAACCACAGCTGAATGTGCAGGTCATGGGTCAAAACAAGAGAGATAACCACCTGCTAGAGCAGTTTGGTGCCTCTGCATATATCACATGCTCTGTGTGGTGGGGTTGTGGCTGAGTGAGTGTGTTGACATGTCTTCAGGAAATTCTGTGAAGGTTGTCTTTGTTCTGATGGTGGAAAACAAGCTAACAGATGTTTCACTTTAGTAACTGACCAGTAACTGGTTCTGAACATTATGAGAACAAAGAACACAGTTGAAACATGACATGAGCGGAAAAAAGATGGAACAAAGTCAACAATTGTGCGAGCCCACTGTGGATAATCAAGTTGAGGCAAACAGAGCATAAAATCAGCCACCCCTTTAACACGTTTGCAGAGTAATTAGCAGCCATTGTGTTATCCAGGTATGATTTTCAGCAAGTTTAAACAGAAAAGCCTGTTGTATGCTCTCATTAGGGATCACAGACACATCAAATCTGTGTTAATAATTACCATTATCCTTGTCAGCCACACCCATTAAGTCTGTAGTAAGTGACACCTTTCCAACAATAATCATGGAACGCCCACCCAGATAAACACAGGAAGTGGGTGTAACCAAGAGGGTGGAAGGTTAAGGAATAAAAAGGCATTTTCTCTGGAACTCCTGGGGTGAGCTGACAATGTAAATATCCAAATGCAAGCCAACAAATAGCTGATTGTTAATCTGCTCCAGAAGTAATTAAATCGTCAAGCTTCTGCAAAAACAAACTGCATGAAACACCTCCACAACTTTCCTATCTGTGTCGGCATATTGCGTCTTTCTGGAGGAAAAAATAAGTAACACTAACCTTTTTTCTGAAGTGCTGCACATTTGCACGCCTGTCTTACAGTACAGGCCACAAGTCATTCATTGTTCAACAGTGCGAGAATAACAGAGGTAGTTTCACACTGACACATATGATTTGAAGGTGGTGACAGTACTCTCATAAGAAGCTCAGTACATCTTATGAACTCTCGTCAATGACGAAGTAGGCTAACAAAATCAATTTTAGAATGAAATCTCACCAAGTAAATACAATTTATCTCTTTAACTTATCTCTTCTGTAGCATTTTCTGGTCATTAAATGCATAAAATGCAGGGATTTTTGCTCCCACTGCACTCACACTATCGATTTGTAGATTTTTATTAGTTTTGTTTTGACAGATCTGACACAGAGATTATTTTTCCACAATTTCAGAGTTTTAACCAATCAAGTGAGCAGACTGTGAACAGACTGACTAACCAACCAACAATGCCATGTGCTCTCACCAGGGGGATTAACTATTGGAGGTCAGGAAAATGAGTCAACTGCCCACTCTGCTTCTTGAGTAACAAGAATCTGCTCAGGTTCATCCACATACTTTCTTGGGGAATATTTTTTTCACTAAAGAGATCAATTCATTGCATACATTATGTAAAGCCAACCTGCATAGAGCTGCATACTTCAACAAATGACTTATTATGATGGCATTGTCTTCTTTGTCCCTTCACAAGAGACAACAAAAATCCTAAATGTAAAAAAAAAAAAAAAAATCGCAGTGTCTATTCAACTAATCAAAATAAAGGAAGCTCAAGTGACCTTTCCTCACAATCTGCTATTAAATTCACCAATGTCCATACAACCACATTCACTCATGTTAATCCTCTAGGGAGTGTGTTAACAAAGATAATGAGCTACTTATCAGATGGTTAGTTCTGGGATTAATTGCTTGGTCAGTGTTATTCAAACACGACACCCTGAAGACACCCTGAGGGCTGGCTGTGCAACTAACTCATCTGTGATGCAGAGCAAGCTGTTATGAAGCTCATTACTGTGAGTGGGAGCACAGGGATGGATCACACACACCCAGACACACACATACATTCTGACAGACTACACACTGAGCCTGTAATACACAGAACTGTTTCAGCCTTTATAGTTAAGGAGATTTACCGTAGAAGGGATTTTGCTGCTATGACCAAAAACTTATTTGAACGAGAGCTGTGTAGATGGAATTACTGTAAACTGTGACCTTATGTGAGTGGTAAGTGCTGAAATTGCAATCCAAGCCTCTTCTGTCCTGCATTATTAATAACTACACATACACACAGCTTGACTCACAACACTTTCTGTCTTTGTCCAGTCGGTTACACAGCTGTCACTGTAGTTAGCTGACAGGCATCTACTTAAAAAAAAAATCTGATTCTGAAAATCCAACCACATTAACCTGATATGTTTCAAAGCCCTCGAGTGTTCATTATCCTCTGTTTAGTATAGAAGTTGCCTCTCTCGCTTCCCCCCACCAGCTCTTTGATTATGGAGGAGTATCCGCAGGAATGTCATACTAAACTCCACACTGCAGACGTCAGGCTTTTGGGTTGAGGACACATACCACTGATTCCATTCATTTTACCCTGCACACATGCCCAGAGAGAGAGAGAGAGAGAGAGAGAGAGAGAGAGAGAGAGAGAGAGCAGTAAGGGAATCCCCATGGGGCCTTCTCTTTTGGTGCGCCTTAAATGCTTACAGCAACAGCTGCAGACACAAGTGTGTGATGTTGGGGAAACCTGCTGTTGAACATCAAACCATCCAAAAATCCCATTGGATCAGCGTTTCACGAAGGTGGAGTACACTCTCTCTGTGCTTCAATAGAACTTGCATTGGCTTTTTGTCATTTGCATGATTGAAGACTTAATTCAAAAGTTTTTTGAAGCCCATGATCAAACGTGCATCAGATACTGTAGTCTAGTCATTTAAACGGTACAGACATTTGGGCTGCAGTAGTGAGAATTTTTTATATTTACTCCTATAGGTACAGCATTTTTTGCACAGAGACAACCTCGGGCTCACTTGCCGGCGGGTTTGTAGTTGGCAGGCATCGTTAACTTTAAGCTACTGCATGTGTTAATCTCCATACATTCATTATCTCCTTCTGTTTGGTTCAGCGAGAGATTACAATTTTAAAAAACAATGGGGTAGTTCAGCCGGTATTACAACCAACATTGTTTACAATCCAGCCGATTTAGGAAGACTAAAGAAAAGCTGGAGGATAAAACAACATCTCTCTAATGCAAAGACATTGGTACCATGATGATGTGATTCCTCACTTAGCTGATTCTCCTAAATGTTATAGTTATGCATGAAAAAGATAAACTATCTGCAAAGACACAAAGAAACAAAATCAGCTCTATTGTTCTGTCTTTGGATGTTTACTGTGACATGATCTGTCACTTCCATATGGTTATTTATAAATGGTAGCACCCCCGCAAATGGTAGAGATTGTAATCCCTCAATGTCAGATTAGGATATACTTAAATTCCTTCTGCTACTACTATCATATTCCTGGTTAAGGAGAGGATGTAAAGAGATTGAAACAGATGAAAGAGGGAGTGGATGGGCAAGTTAAGAAAAACGAGAGCAATAAATAAGAACAGAAGAGGAAAATAAAATAGGGGATCAAGATGCAGGACGAAAAATTGAACAATAGACGAAGGAGTTAAAATGTGTATAAATGCCTTTATAGAAGGGTATATGATGCATGAGTAAGCTACAGAAGCCAACTGCCCACTCTCTGGGGTCAAAAATTGGAATCTAGAAAAGAGTGAATTAGGAAGACAAAGAGGACATAAAGAAAGAAAGACACAACCTTTAAAGGATTGACAGAGTCAGACAAACAGGCTCACATCATCTGTTAGCAGCATTGAACATTTTGATCTCCTCAACGATATTTATGCATTAAAAACTAAAACTGACCCCTCCCAACGAACACTTCTCTGTCTTTTTTAAACTCTCTCATACACATAAACACACACATACATAAATCCTCAGGGGGTAGGGGGGGGGGGGGGTCAGCCGCTGGCTCTCGCTGTGAAAAACATCCCAGGGGGATTTTAGCGTGCACTGATCCTCTGAGATTGCGTATGTGTCAATATGTAAACATGTGTATCTGGATGCATTGCTCTGTTTTTGTTTTCAGGGATGTACTGTATTCTAACATGTGGCCTTTGATGTGGCGATTGTGTTGTTGACATCCACATGGTTACGCTGTGCCCTTTTGGGGGCTGAATTAATTAAAGGACTGCTTGACTATGCAGAGCAGTGCAGGAGGATTATGACAAAGTTCAGTCTGTTTAAAAAAACTACAATAATAACCATGTGTGATGTTTCCACAGTGTTTTCTCTGAAGCGTGGCAACTTTCTTTGGCATCAGGATGTCAAAATATACTTTTGTTTTTGTTGTTTATTACCTGTAACCATTAATAAATTAAATCATTTCATGACAATTTTGAAAAAAAATTCTTGATGGCTATTGCCAGTGGTCCAAAGTAATAACTGTATTAATCTGTGCATCTGATTAATTGTTAATAATTAGAACTACAATGCTTATGTTTGAAAGGGCTAAGTAAATTTAAACGGCTTAAACCCCAGAATGTCATGACATAAGCACAAACAAAATTTGCTGTCTTGCCGACAAAAATAGATGATAAGAGCAAAACCACTTAACCGCCAAAAGCTGGTTAGCTTAGCTTCTCTTCAAGTCTGGAAGAGTTAATGCGTTACAGCGGCGCAACAAGGCTGTCCCATTTCGGAGGCTCCTTCAAATGCGTCCAAGAAATGCAGCTTTCTTTTCCCGAATTTGGGGGATCCAACGGCTGAGTTTTCAAATGGTAAGTGAAACTTCGCCTGCATACCCGCTGGGATCCGTTGGGTCTCACTGCGCTCCTCATGTGAATAGACAGTAGAGGTGTACCCAAATACAAATACATTATCCAGCAAAGCACAAATAGTGGGTTTCTTGCAAATATTTGTTTCATACAAATATTTGAATAATAATTTAGTGTTGGGACGAAAAAAACATGATAAATACCAGCATGCAGGTCGGTTACATCGCTATCTCAGTCTCTGTCCTCTGCTTGGCTGTCTATAAGCAGGTCTCAATGAGGGGAATCACATCCACCTGCTACATGACACACATTTCCTAATTTAGATTTCACTCCCGGAGTTGGGGGTGTTCCCCAGAGATAAAGCTGAGTAACTGACACATGTGAAGGGACTCTCCATAACCTGTTGTTCCCCTTCTCCTTTCTACAAAGTTAGGTTGTAAAAAATAGGCAATAAATGAAAATTGCAAAGCAATAATCACCCTTGAAGCTCTACACATTCAGCGTGGTCGTCTATGATCTGGGTGACTCCAGTGCAAGACCCGGTGCGGGGACCTCCTCTGTAAGGTAATTTATTCATGAACACTTATTGTAACACTTTAATTTTCTAAAATTGAAAGCATAAGAAAAACAAAAACAGGATCTTTAAGCCTCTTTCCACTTTTATTCAAATACAAATACAAATACAAATAATTTTGCTGCCTCAACAAATACAAATACAAATACAAATACTGGGCCCTCTGCACATCCCTGATAGACAGGCAGACAAAAAACGCCAGACAAGCGAGTAAACACTAGAAATCACAGGTTGATTTGTTGACACATAGTGGCAATCCTAGTCTTTGATGCCAACCATAGACTGTTATTGTAGATAGCTAAAGTTAGCTAAATTAGCATAGTCTTAACTTTATAGCCTAGCTTAAGCAATGTAACATTGCCTGATACACCCAGTCTTGTGCTGATGCCCTGCCATGCAAAAGTCCTCCTGTTTATGTCCCGTTAACTGTTTAGAAAATAGGCAAGGATCAGACTCTCGTCCATTGATTTGCACTGCACGTCAAATAGAAAAAAGTTCAAGACAATTCGACTCTGGCAGCGGGTGGGCGTGTGCATGAGATGAGCACGACCGCAACAGTTTCAGGGGATTGTGCCTGCTTGGCACTCTGTTTATCATATTGCCCGATCCCTTCTTGCCCACTCACCTCTGATGAAAATGAATTTCTTAGACACGTCAATCTTTCCCTGTCTGAATAGACCATAAGGGCTCGTGACGCAAATAGAAAATCCTCAATAGACCAGACCCTCTCATTCAACAGTTCTCGGTGCGGTCTTTGCAGTCCACGAAGGACATGCCTTTGTAGACCACGTCCATTGAGGGATGCGGCCCCTGAACTGGGACACAGCTATTTTCTTGGCCAGGTGCAGTGATGTCCTGGAGTTTCCACTGGTTGCCTGGCAACTCCAGCAGTTGACTTACTTTCAGCAAGAACATGAATAAGCATCTGTCCCAAAATGTCAAACTATTCCTTTAACGTGTAGATAAAGGAAGTATAAAGATTAGAGACCTCCTTCATGACAGGATTATTTGACAGTTTCACAAGTTGTATGCTTTTGAGAAATTTCAGAAAGTTTTGTTAACGACTCAAGTTAGGACATCTGCAATGGCAGTTAAGGTAAGGCAAGATTTGTGAGGAACTGCTGGAAAGAAAGAAGTGTAGGATTTTGAGAAAAGTTATTTTTTATTTGGAGTTGAAGTTAATTTTATGAGCATAAAGTTATAATTCTGAGAAAAAACAAGTAACATTACAGAATATCCCATGATATTATAACTTTTTGCTGGAAAAATTATGACTATATTTTCATAACACCTGACCTTTTTCTTAAGATATTCCATCTTTATTCTTAAAACTTTTTTTTCACCTAGATTGGTACAGTAATAACACTCATAGTTTACGGTTTAGTTTTGTTTTTTTTTTGTTTTTTTTAAACTTTACTCTTGTGAAAAAAAAATATATATGTTTCTCTAAGTTGTGTATCACGTCTGTACCCATTAGCAGGTATGATGACAGGCAGACTAATTCCTGTCTGTTCAGTATCACGCAGTAAGAGACAGAATAAGTGGCTGCGTCCTGAACGCTACCTTACCTATCTTAATCCCTTCATGTGACCCAGATTACACTGCCCTACATAGGCCCGTGGTCAGAGACACTGCTGATCCAACAGTCCAGATTTTGCTGGTACTGTGCAGCACTGTGCACCAGGCATACAAAGACTGCCTTGTGCTGATGCAACAAAAGGCAACAGAGAACATCAAACACATCTGTTAAAGGAACACCCCCACTGGACGCCAGAGGCAAATCCCCCTCTGTGTGCATGTGTGTTTGTGTATGTATTTGTGTATTTGCTGCTAATGATGCATCATTTTGTGTGTAACTTTATTGCAAACACTCTCCCTGCAGTGCTGGGCTCAGTGTCCCTGTGTGGGCCCCACAGAGGGGTTGGCTGTGTCCTCTGGATAATCAGCTGGTAAAGGCCTTGATTAGCAGTGGAACAGCATAAACTTTGCCCAGCTTCACTGTCCAGTTATGACCCTTTCTACGTCAGAGAATAGATACTCTGGACCTAGAACTGTTTCAGTTACAAGGCTGTCTGGATAGAGTCCAGAGTGTGTAGTGGGCCTTTATCACAGTAAATGTTTGTAGGGGGTAAATGTGACCCCCCATGAATGAGAAATAATATCCCCCCCACACACACAGAGTTTGTTTGTTTCAAGGTTCTCACAATCCTGCCAACTGATTCTCTCCTCCTCTCCTTACTCCTCCTCCTCCCCCTGCTCCTTATTTCTCTTCTAAATCTCCACAGTAAACAAAAGGCCCATTAATGAACATTATAAGAATGACATCCCCCTCCAATACCATATTAATATAGTCAGTATAGTTTTCTGTGCTCTCCAATAATTACTCCAGTAGTGCTGTCATGTGGGACCACAAGACTAATGACAGCATATGTGAGTCATGTTTTTCAGGTTGCTGGATATTGATAGCCTGTGCTGTCCCGTGGTAATGATTGTGTGGTTCAGTGGTATGACAGCAAGATGAGGCAGCATAAAGTGGGCATTGGTCACAATAAAAGATAAGAGGAGGGCAGTGGGAGGGGGGTGGTTAAATAGTAGGAGCTGTAGTACAGGTAGAAGAGGTTTGATTTTTGTTGCATGTGAGCAGATTTTATTTGTGCTTTAAGATGCCAGGTTTCTATGATGCTTAAATGTATAACGGAGGATAATGTATACATTTTTAAATAGTCTGCTTATTTTAGTTTCAGATTAAATGAGTTGTATATTATATTACATTTCCTACTAATAGAAAAGGACCAACTGGTTGGATACATCATTGTATTCAGTCTGAATATAGGTTGAATGGTGACATTATCATCCATATGATTATCTACTTCCTGTTTACATGTAGGATCATGGAGATGAATAGAAAAATGCATATTTAAGAAATAGGGTCTGCAGATGATGTTTTGATGCTAGATGGTTAAAGCTGCAATGTGTAGATTTTTTTTACATGGTTAATATCAAACTATTTTGATGGATGGTATCCATCAAAATAATAAAAGGAGACTATGCCACTCAAAACTGGTATGTGTGGCTTTCAGCCTATTCATTCTGTGTCCAAGGGTTGGATCCTGGGTAGGATGCTCTTTTTGATACTATCACTGTGGGCACCAAAGTCAATAATTTACAGTTTACAAAGTCTTACACCCTGCAGTAATCCGACAGGTATATTTCCCACTGGCATTCAATAATTGCACTACATTAAGCAGAGATCACCATACGACATAAAGTACCATCAGTCTCCACATGAATGCCATTATGCCGTTTCACTTTGAACAAGTAGGAAATATAACAAAACATCCCCTTGGCAAGCCATTATTTGTTTCCCCATTGAAGAAGAATTACAGGAAATATTAAGAAGCATGACAGTGCCTTCATTTATAGCCAAGCATTCAAAAATAGACACAGTATTTCGGGTGCCGATGACTCACTGGAATTTCACATGTACCTGTGACAAGTTCCCGTTTGTTCTCCATGGAGTTCTATAACAAACCCTGTGTCATTCATGAATTTGTTTTGTCTGAAACAATATTGCTTTTGCCAGCTTCTTAATTGGATTATCTCTATCTTTTCACAGCTTTCAGTCAACTAATTTCTTCCTATGACTGGAGAACACCAAGAGAGCAGTAAAATTGTATTACAAAAGTGAATCATGTAGCAGGTTCATGTGGCCTTGGTGATTTTTCCATTCCTAACAAACATATGCAGGTGTTTGTGAATCAAGATGTTACTGGCAATAGACTTGCATCTACAAATATGGTTAAGATTCCACAGCTGAATTCTGGATGCAATCCTGGATGTGATTTATGATTAACTAGACCAATTTAGTTACATGTTTGAACAGTGACATGTTGAAATGTGCTCAACCGCAAAACACTTACATACCGTCATGCAAATCTGAGATGTGAATCTTTTTGCAGGATCAAAACTATTAATGAACAGGAACTAAAAATATTTTCTGTGATTTGTCTATTCTGTTCAATCCACTGTTAACAGTTATGCCAAGAAAACTCTGGAGAACTGTGAACAAAACCACAGTACAGCCCGATAGCGGTCAGGTCATGTGGGCGCTGCTCATTTTTCAGTGGTTTCTCTCTGCTTATGACAGGATGAGGACAATTGTTGGCCTGGATTTGCAGAACTATTTGCTTAGAGATGGATCATTTTGCCCCACATTCTGTTTCCAGGCACACTGCAAAAAACATAATACAAATAAACAAACCAGCCAACAAACACACAACGTTTTATCTAAATGAGGTATACTTGAGACGGAAAACAAGAGGTTTTTTATAAAGGCTTTATTTTGAAACGTGAATATTTTGTGTCTGGAATATTTTTGTCTCGCCTTATGTTAATAGAAAAATAAATTATGGTAGCTCTAAATATTTGTCTTAAGATGAAGGGTTGCTGCAATATCTTATTCTACGCACTCAGACTGTGACACAAAAATAAACTAAAGCACCTGAGCTGCCTATACGGTAAGAATTATTGTAATCAGTGAGCTATGAGCTTAATCAATACACTTTGTCTGTCAGCGTACATTTGAACAAAGAGCAGTTACATGGCCTCGGGTGTGTAAATGTGAAGTGATGAGTGATGACTCTTTCTACAAGAACATTTTTTTGTAAACAATACAGCATTTTCATGGAGAAGAGAATTGTTTTTATGAGGAGTAATAGCAAACACAGCCAAGAAAGCAAATGGTTCATTACCCTAACCCATTAATCATTATCATTGTGAATCAGTGTTTTTAAAGTGTGACATGTAACACTTCAGGCACAAAAGATCAAAGCTTTTAATCAAAGGCATATTAAATATATGTGTTCAGAATGACAGGGTCTGGAATTTGCTGTCCTTAAGATAAAAAAACAAAACAAATAAACAGCTCAGTCTGTGAACAGCTGATACAGATATTCATCAGCAGGGGATTTTCAGCACATGTTGCAGGCAGGAGAGTCAGCAGCAGCACATTTTCACAGTTTTATTCAATGTCTGAGCACTTAATGTTATGACCCTGTTCCTCCTGATGTAGTAGCCAATTTCGTATCCGTAGAAGTCATGCTGAGCCTACGGGTGGTTCTTGTTTCAGATTATGATAAAAATATCCAAAAAAAACCCACACAGATATTAGGCCTAAAGACAAACAAACACACATGTGCATGTAAACTCTATTTCTGCCCAATCTGTATTTCTCCCTCTTTCTTTCCCCCAGTTCATGTGAGCACATCAGGGAAGTTGTTACATGCAACAATAGAGCAGTGTTGCCCAGTGTAGATGCCATGTGACAGTTCAGATTTCCTTCCTGTGCCTCTATAGGAGGGCATGCACAGACAGGGACTCAATACCCTGCCAAACAAACAGCATGATGTGTCCCCATGCTCCCATAAAGTTACACAACCCTGGATCACACAGTCAAACAGTACACTGCGAACAGGCAACAAGAAAACATGTGCTCTGCAGTAATGTTGTGGTCATCAGAGTGGCAGTGCTGTTGCCTTTCTTATCCTAACAGTTAGTTAAGTGCACTCACCTGCCATTCCAGTTGTAAATCAGTACACAATTAGACGGCTGGAATACATGATAGCAGCACTAATGCACACATAAAGCAGGGAGGCCAGTCATGATGTTATGTAAGAGTTAACATGTTCTTACTTGTTACTTGTTATGGAAGGGTTTGGTCCATTGCTCTTTTGATACAATGTCCTGAAAGGTGCACACATGCATCCACAAACGCATGCATCACATCAGTATTTTCTTGCTCTCTCTATCTCATATTAAGGGCTACCCCTTACCAAATACAAGTGCCACACTGGTTTCAGAGCATACCACCTGCCTGTCTTTTGATTGTATTGCTTCAAATTGTAGTCACACGAGCAGCATCTCTTCACCATGACTTTGAAAATGTCTTGGGCTTGCAGCTTTCTTTGAACATTAAATGTCAACATTGAATCTTAAAGTGAGACTATTTTAACTTTTGAAAGAAGAAGTAAAACAATCTTCTTCTTAAATATTAGAAAGTTGAATTTCACAATAAAATACACTCTGCTACATGGCTATGGTGGCTAACATTAGCTAACATTACCAAACTTTAGATATACCCTCAGATATTGCTTTGTAATAGGGGTGCTGATATTGCTACCAGTACCAATAGTGATACCAATACTTGTGATTATTAAAATCGACTTATGTATTTTCATGTAGGGGGAGAGAAATTTGTCATGATTTATGAGGTGAATCCAATATCAATAGGCTAAATCTGAATACATTTTCATGACCACAAAATGATTTGCCAAAGGTTGGTAATCATTGCAACCTGTGAGACCTGGGTTTGAGTCCCAACTGAAGCATGTAGTATAATTTTTTAATTCTATTAAAATAATTCATTTAGATAACAAGTTTAAATGGGCTGAATATATTATTTGAATGTCTAAATATATTATATATTTAATCAGTCTACTAAAGTAACAGCTAATGATGACCAATTACAGTTTGAAAATGTGACATAAACTAGTGCTGAAGATCCGCCAAAGTATTAATTTCACTACTATATACTGTGTACTTGGATATACCTTTCCTCTCTGAAAAGACTCTGCCAGTGATCTCTCTTTCAGCGGTCTGAGGCGTTTCCCTCCTCCTCCCTTCTTTTCTGTTGCAGCTCAGAGTTCTCTTTCTTGTGGTTTCTCATGTGTTTAAACAAATTGGTGTTGCCACAGTAGCGAACAGCCTTCCTACATACATTTCATCGTAAAATAGCTCCACGCAATGCTCCTCTTTCGTTCAGCCATCACTGCAGTCATGTGCCGGATTGGTGCCGGTAGTCAGGATGCGCACCATGTATGTTCATTGTCTGAGTGCACACATGACATGACAACAGCAGTGGAGAAGCAAAGAGTGCATGCACTAAGATGTGTTCGCTGCTCACTTCAACAGAACATTGCACAGACAGTTCTACTCTTTGATGAAATGGGTACAACATAGAAGAGAGAAACTGAAATCGATCCTATTGACGCTATAATCACCACACACACAAAGCTCACACAAACACGTTAATGGTATTATTACAAAAGTAAAACAAGAGGTGAGCACACACCTCATCAGGAGACATCTTTGTTTCTTGCTTACATGTATCATAAAAACTGGATAGTGTAGTCTGAGATAGTAATTTACTTTTGTGTTCACAATGCCCTTTCAACTGTAACAGATCACGCTTTTATAAGGGCCAGAAAGCAGTGAAATTCATCCTTGCATCTTTTCGATGGCTCGATGTGGTTCTAGATGCTTGGTGACGTAGTGTCTACTCAAGGCTGGTTTATATCTGGCCAGCTAACAAGCTAGCGAGCTGGGAATATTAGTGCAAGTCAGTTGATAGCTCTCCAAGGACACTAGCTTGCTAATTGTTAGTTGATAAGCTAGCTCAGTTGCTAAGGGGATGATAAGTCCACAAAGTTCATTTGTCATGAATCTGAGGCAGAACCCAAAAGCAGACGCTGGACATGCAGGTAGGTGAAAATCAAGTCTTTTATTTAGACAATTAAGAGGTAAGGTGAGATAGAGGCAGGCCAGGATATTGGCTGAAGTGTGGAGACGGGGTATCCAAGGGGGAAGCGTTGGCAGACGGTATCCGGGGAATGAGAGCTGGCTGGCGATCTTGGCAATTGGGCAAGGCGAGAAGGCAGACAGGTATTCCTGGAGACAAGGAGAACTGATGTAAATCCTCGAGTCGGCAGGCAGGCAAACAAACTGACAGACAGGAAAGACAAGCAGACAAGTTAAACTAGTTACAGAGCTGGAAGCACAGCACATAGACAAACCGTGTATGGCACAATCTGGCGGTGATTGACTGTTGTTGCAGGGTTCTTGTAGTGAAGAGGAGATGGCTCGATGGGCAGACAGGTGTGCTGATTGTGGATAACAAGCAGGTGCACAGCGAGAGGGGGAGAGAGAGATAGAGAGAGAAAGAGAAAGAGAAAGAGAAAGAGAGAGAGAGGGGGAGAGAGGGCAAAGGGGGAAGGTAACAAGCAAACAGACAGACCACCAAGCACACCTCACTCAAACCAAAGGCTGAAAGTAACAAAAACACACTCACACACAACAGGCCGGCGTCACAGGCCTGAGTCACGGAGGAGGAGTCGAGACACAATTCAAGAGACACATTTGTACTATCTACTGCTGTTTCATAACTTTCTGTAAGTTTCTTTGGTGAAGGTTATACTCTGACAGAGGAGGGTTGATTAAAAGTGATAAACTGTGATACTTTCTCCTGTTTTTTTGACCTGGCGCACCGTTCCCTCAAAGGTCATCTGTTGACCAAAGACTGCTTTGGTCAGCAGTGCAAATTCCTGTCTCAAATTTCACCAAAGTTGAACCTGACACAAAAGATTCACACATTCACTTTGTCCCAGCAAGCGATTCCACTGAAATGAATTATTTGATTGGGAACTTTGGTGTTGTGTCAACGGACCTCATGGGGAAAATGTTCTCTAGCAAATTGGCAGTATATGGCTGACTGGCCTCACCAAATCCTACATTCTTAATATAGCCATGCATTCCACTCGTTCTCGGTCAGGTCATCTGATGATGACGTCTTTAAAGCAACTTACTCAATAGAATTGTAAGAAATGACAGGAAATTCAGTGAGCCAATATCCAGCGATTGCCACTTGTGGCCACAGATGCTGTTTAGCAGAAGTGACATATTTTCGCTTTAAGGCACACAAGGTAAAATTAATCTAACAACAAACATACATACAAACATGTATTTTTTTTTTGTAAAAGTGCTTATTGAAGTTCTTTGTAAATGCTAACTGGTTGCCATATAGGTGGCATATAGTAGAAGATCTCCCCCAGTGTATTTGTTTTACACATTATGTAATCAGCATGCAGGCTGATAAAGAGTGAATCACAACCTGCAAACACATTCCTGTATGATGAACATGCAATACGTTTTGAGGATAAAGTCAACCTTTAGTTTTTCCTCAGATTCATGAAACACAGATCTTGAAGATCTTCAGACACTCAGCCTACATGTGTGGTACATGGTTTGACAATATAAATGCTGCTCTGTATTACTCTTTATCTAAGAAAAAAATCCAGCGACAGGGATTTCCTCTTCCCCCAGATACATCTCAGAGAATAATATCCAATTCATAAGTGGAAATGGAGAAAAAAAAGTAAAACATGACATCATCTTCTTTTGGCAGTATCTGTAATCTCCCTGAACAGATACAGAGCGTACAGATAGCTCTTGCTACAGAGATAGCTAATACAGTACAGCAGTCAGAGGCTGCATCACACATCTGAGTTCTCCTTACATAAACCCTCATAGTTCGTCATCTCCCCATATGAATCAGCCATTATCTCACAACCAGCATAGTATTCTTAGTCAAGAGCCTATTCTCCATGCATCTCAGAGCTCACTTGTTAAAGAAAAGGCACTGACAGTCTGTACAGACACCCAGTCTGTCTTATGGAGGTTGAAGAGATAAAGTTTTGTGTGTTTATTGTGTTTGTATCAGATGAGAATCACTGTGGCACTGCAGACGTCTCATGTATATGTTGTTGGCATCAGCAGGACCTACCTTCACTATAGCATTTAAAAACCTATTCTCAAATCACCTGTCAAATTGTCCATGTTTAACTTAAAAAAAGAATCTTATTTAAGCAATTTGAGAGCTTAATATATCTATTCTTTTTAACTTTTTCAACTGAACATGATACTATAATGCACAAAGATTGCAGTATCATTATCAACATTTTTTTCTTCTTTAAAGAAAGTTATTGAGTTCATCGAGGTTAGATAATGCTCCTCCTGTTCCTGACAGTCAAACTGTCCTTTACTCACTAGGAGGGCTGCAGAGGGGGTTAACAATTCCTGCTTTTTGCTGCACATCTATCACCAACTGTACAAAAACCACCAGAAACCAGATCCTTTGTCAGGCAGCTGTCGCGTGCAGCTGGTAACCCGAGACTGGGCTCTCCAAGAGGCTTTTAATTCCACACATGTGGCACTACCTGTCCAGTGTGGATTTTAAGATTTTATGCGCGTGGGGCAGCTGCTGTGGCTCGTACGAGTGATAAAGAGGAAAAGAGGAGGGGGAGACTGTAAAAGTGCTCCTCTTAGATGTTAAACATATTTCTCAGTTTCTATACCGTAACTGTTCATCTTTCCATACACCCCTCCGTCTTTTTCTGGTGATTAGCCACATGTGTCTGGATATGTCTGGAAAAGAAAGAATGAGTAAAGTGGAAATCTGTCACCCCAAGTGTGTCTGTGTTTATGAAACTTTACCACTGACTGCTGCCACACAGTAGGTCCTCCAGAGACACTACACAGAGGGTTTAGTGAGCTGATGGATGTGGGGGGAGAAGACTGGAAGGAGGGAGAGTACACCAATAAAGTACTGTTAAGAGAATATATTGTTTAGTATGACTTTATCTGTAATCATACTCTATGTACAGACTTTATCTGAGCCAAGCATCTGAATGATGCACATTTGAGTCAGTGAAAGAAAATGTTGGACTGTTGGCTCACTAAGATCTCCTGCTCTTTCACCTCCTTAAGGTGCTAGACACACTGTAGAGACATTCTTGCAGTTATGATTCAGAGGTATATTCTGAGGTTTCCTGGAAAGAGCTACTTGTTTGTTCTGGTGCAGTCAGAAGATTCTGTTTTGAACATTTTGGATACTCTAGTATTATTGTATTACATTGTTGTTTTGAGGAAATGTCTCAGAGATATGTTTGAGGAAAGTTACTATGCATTGTCACATTGAAGTGGAGTGGACTAATTGGATCTTTGCCAACAAACTTACTTAGCAGGAAATAACAATAAATGAGAACAAGAACTGAACAACAATTAAACTTTCAAGGTTTTTATTTGACAGGAACATGTTGTTTCTTTTGTGTCTTTGCCACTGGAGGAGGGAAATGTAGACGCTACTTGGAAAGCAAGAGACACAGCACTACTAAGAAAGAAACCGTGTCCCTACTGGGGCACAGCTGAGCAGTGACTTTCCCTTCTGTTTACAGGAATGAGAACAACACTGCCACACTGGAGAATATTGCCCAGTAACACTTACATTGCATTCATCTCCTCTTAAGTCTTAACACCCTCCGTTTAATTATCTCTTGTGAGTGGCGTGCACAATAAGCTACCTACCCTGTATTTGTTTGGGAGCATAAAAGTTTACATGAAGAGGTAGGATTAGCTAAAGAGAAATTGTGTGAATTTATGGAATTATGCTGCAGTCTTGACTTCCAGATCTTTTTCTTTTTTCTCTGCAGATTACTCACACTGCAGCTGGTTGCAGGCTTCACTCTATGTACTCAGCTGGACTCAACTTCCCTTGTCCTCCTTTACCTCAGCCCAGTTTACAGCCTGGTCTCTGGCAGTCACTTCAAACAAGCATGCCCGTGTGCCTGCTCGTAAGGAGGTAAATAGTGAAAAGCAGGTGACTGATAAAAAAGAGGAGTGAGTGATGACTTGGGATGTGTCATGCAGTTTAATTTTACACAGACTGTCTAATAGGATGTCTGCCTGCCTGTACTTGTAGAACCTGGTAACTTTGATTCTGCAGGCCACCACTCTGGAGGCCCTGAACTTTCTGATGTCTTATTTCTGTAACACACAATCCCTCCTTTCATCCCCAAACCTTCAGGTTCTTCATCGTTTTTTATTTTCTAAGATCAAAATGTGAAATCATAACCCAGGATCTACCTTGCAAACCTAAATGGTCATGTCAAATATCAAAATTTTTTTCTTGCCTGTGTCTTTGAACACAAACACAGATTTCAATCTAAATATTGATGTTCGCAGCATTACCGCAACACTTGCAACAGCCTATGCTGATTGTTGCAGCATAGCTTCCAACCATCAGTGGCAGCACTGCGCACCAGCACCATGTGTTAGTGATCTGGAAGAAAGAAACTCTGTCTCGAATTTTACATTGCTTGTGTTGACTTTAATGGAAATTCTTTGCACTCCATCTGACACTGACATTTTTTAATCCCGATAAATCGCTGAGATCTCTGATGTGTTCATGTTGTCAACATTCTTCCATATAAGGAACACAATGAGCACTGAATCCTTGAAAGTCTGGGTCACTGAGATAGCACTCCGGTGCTGTGATACATAGTGCGATAGTCCTGGAACAGTCCTGGCTTAAATCAGAAGTCTTTCTCCAAAATTCCCAAAAATGACCTGTGTATATTTCTTTATTGTAGTTAACCAATCCCTCTCCATAAAGATGTTCACATGTCATTTATATGCTGTTAGATTAAAGGCTATGGTATGCTTGAAACAAACAAATGTGTCGTCCAACCACATCTGAAAGCAAAGTGTGAATAGCTGTTCCGCCACACTGAAAGTAAGGGGAGTTGTAGAGGGGATTGTGACACAATAATCAATCAAAGATAGGGATATCCGTGCAATTTTCTGGCCAATCTTTCTTGAAAGACAGTCAAGGTGTTGCACTTGTTTGTATAAATTAAAGGTTGTGTGAAATTTAAACCCTGACTACTTTTTAAACTCCACTGGGCATGCTTGTTAGATGATCATTTTCAGACAAAACCTATTAAATTTGGACATGGGAAAGCTGTAGATGTATGGAGTTTCAAATGCCGTTCGACCATCCCACTTCAGCTGAAGCATACTGACACCTTAAAGTTTGGTCCCAACTAATATGAACCCATCATATACAGGTCCATGGCCGATTTTCAGCCTTGCTTCACAGTTTTAGATAGCCATACGACCATGTTTGCATGCTCTAAATCCATCATTTTGTGTTTGGCTTCAGCATCTCTTTCCCCATCTTGACAGAGCTGGCCAGAGGAGGAGAACAGGATGTACTGTAGGTAAGTTCTGCTTGGTTGAGAAAGACGATGTCTGGCTCACATTAGATGGTCTTTGAGCTCAACACTGCTGACTATCAGATCAAAGTGACTTTGCATTAGCCAGAGCAATAAAAATCCCACTTCAGCGAGTTGTCTGGCTTTAATGTGTTTATATTAGAACAGAGAGTGTTTCAGGTTAAAGCTGAGGCAACAGAGAAAAAATATCATGAAATAATATCAAGTGCATTAAACTCTATTGCTGCTGAAACAAGGCCCTTAATGTGTGGTGATGTTCAAGCAACAGTGCCTCAAGATTATTTTGCTTTGTGCAGTGGATGGGTATTTAGGGAGGTTAAGCTTATCTGCCATTCTAATGTGATTAATCCCCCAGTAAATGTATAATTTGATAAAGGATTACTCTCTATCTCTTTGTTGTCTTTTCACTCAGAGATCTTCCAAAGCACATCACGAATGCATCAACTAATCTATATCCAAAAGTGATTCATGGACAGTGCTGTGCTCAAACAAAAGCACTGTATGCTACCGGTGTGGACTTAGATGACACTAGATCACTAAAGTTATTTTAACTCACTCATCTCTTTAACAAAGACCAAAAACTCCCAGACACATGATCAAAGGACTTGATCTTAAGATCTTTTTTTTTCTCTCTGTCTTTCAGACTTCAAAGCCCTCAAACATCTTACACACTCCTGCTTAACAAAAAAAGAGAGGGAAAAAAGCACTTGCTGTGTGGCAGCTCTGGGCAGCTGACAGAATGGTGAAAGCTGGCAGCAAACATGAATACAACTAATAATACCTCAGCTGGATTGTCAGACGGTGTGCTTGCTGCCTTTCTGATTTCCTGTCTGTCTGTCTTTCTTTCTGTTTCCCTTTCTCTCTCTCTCTCCTGCTGGGTCGCTGCATTTCGTGAAGGTGAGAGCATGTTGAGTCAGCTTGGACTTTCCAGCATCTCCTCTTGATCTCTCTGGAACTCACCTCACGATGTTTTTCCTGGCATCTGCTGCAAACACATACACACTCTTCAATCAATCCCTTTCTCTCTTTTCTGTGAAAGACCAAATTTTACACAGGTATTTCACATCTCACCTTCTCTCTTCTCTTCAATACTCGACTTTTTCCCTGAAGCAGGGGTTGCTAACCCCACATAAAAGGGTAAAGACCACTGGAATCCCCCCTGGGTTAAGGATTAGGGTGCCTCTCAGACAGCCTCATGTCACAGAGGAGTGTGAGGCTGATCTTTCTCCTTTTCCCTCCTCGGTCTCAGTTTCCGCCATAGGGCTCAGGGTCTAGCATGGACAGTTTGAGTGTACTGTTACTTAGGTGTGAGAGTGTGCCAATACAGAGTCCAGTTTCACACCCCAACCTGAACCCTATCTGAGAAATACTGAGTGCTTCTTAGATATGGTAGAATAAACAAAACACTCTGTCCCTTAGCTGCAAGGAGCCAGCTTTTGAGGTTAAGGAGATGGTGTTGAATGCTCTGAAGCAGTAACTTGCTTGTCACATGTGCTTGTGCTCTGTGGTGTACACATACTAGAAAAGTGCACAAGCAAATTAAAAATCCATGGAGTAGAAGCATGTTTGTGGAGAATTTCTGTAAAGTGCAATCTTAAACAAAAACAGCTAAAGCTAACTTTACAAAGGTTTTGTTCTGATCATATTTACTTTTTATTTCATACTAACTAACACAGTAATAGAACGCTTTTGTCTTTCCATAGACCATTTTTTTCAACATGCCTCCAAAAAACCTCTGAGGGAATGCACAGTATTTCTCCTGGTCTGCTTGTGCAGATGCGATTGCTGCATACTACACTCAAGTGATTGTTAAAGCGTGTTTTATGATGAAACTTGTGACCATGTGCATGCGCTGCATGTGTCTTGTGTGCACATGCAAGCACACGCATATTTAATGTACAATCATCAACTTAGAATTTGCACTCAGAATGTAGCTGAAGCTGTTAAGACAATCAATATTTTGATTTATTAAATCATCTCAGAATAGAAGTCTACATGGAATAGAGCCACTGCCCACCTCATTCCTTATTTACACAGTGCATATAAAATCTAGCACTGTTTTCATTGTAGAACAGAGTTCAATGTATGCACAGCTGGTTATATGGTGTTCAGTGTTTGCACCAAACATACATACAAACATGCACCTGTCTTTGTTGCAGCAAATCTTACAGTAAAAAGTCAACTACTGCCTCAAGCCACTGTAAATCTGCTAGCATGTCAACTTTGTGTTTGTGCATCTGTATATGCATGTGTGTGTGCTGTACACTGTCTGTCTACTCTCCTTTGATGCCTTCAGAGAACAGCTGAACCGATTAAGAACTGCATTTTTTTCCACCCAAGAAGTTTAGTTTAATATGCAAAGATGCCAACTACAACTGTATGTGTGTGTGTTTTATCTGTATGTGTGTGTCTTTTAGTAAGTCAGCAATCATGATAAAAATGCATGATGGAGAAAACAAATGTCTACTGTGTGTTCACATGCTCTCATAAACTCATACAAACTGCTTGTTTACATATTTTGCACAAACCCATACCCTCTCTCTACCCATGAAGTCATGAATTTTGTCCTCAGAAAGTTATACAGTTGGATCATGCTGATTAGATCAGCCAGCTGGTCTACAACCATGTACACAAAGACCAGAGATGTGGGACAGAGGGCGACACAGACAGAGAGGTCTACAGCAAGGACAGGTCCCCCACCCCCCAACCTCCAACCTGCAATCACCTAAGCTGTTGCTATGAAAAATAAAGATATGTTCTTAATGAACTTGTCTGGTTACATCAGGGCTTTAAGAGTTGCAGAGAGGTAGGCTGATGATGGGCAGTAAACTAAGAGTTCGACAGGTAAATGCAGGTACTGCGTTAGATAGCGAGGTAGACAGATTGTTATCAGCTATGCAGCAGCGTGTGTTGTTTTAAGTACAAACAGTGAAGATAGGGGAGCAAAATGACAGTCCTGAAACTAACTTCTGTTTTGAGCAAGGTACTGCATCCATATGTGTGTAATGTTTGCAAATGCAACAGCAACAGTGTGCCCTTTATTTGATGTGAACAGGTGTGAGTGTGTACCTGTACTACGTGTGTCTTTTTGCAGTAGTTTTCCAACCCAATCTGGCATTGGAGTCAGATACCAATCTGATAAATTGTAGTATAAACAGACAGTGGAGTGTGTCAGGAAAATAAGACCAGGTGCCCAAGTTCCTCTGTGTCAAAGGTCATCTCAATCAGCTGACTGGTTTCTTTCTGCTTGTAAATAATTGTTAAACAGGGGCGTGATTGAAGGCTGCAACAAGAAGCTCTTTATCAGTAGGCTGATGGAAATTCAGAGTATAGCACATTCTATAGTTTTAGAGGGTTTAATGTTTATAACTATCAAGATTGATTATCTAGAGACCAGTTCATTGTATGTTAGCTTTTTTTTTGTTTGTTTGTTGCTCCATAAAATGAAGGTTTACCCACTCACAGCTGCCAACAAAAATGTGAATATGTAGAGTGGTAAACAGCAGAATGTTTTTTTTTATTTTCAGGTTGTTTCGTTACTTTATCAGAGGAGGCCTGAGGGTGAAAAAGTACAAGGTAAAAAATTGAGAAAAAATAGATACACTAATAAATTTGTATCATACAAAATATACAGTGGACTATTGACTGTCAAAGCAGTTATTCTGTTGTATTGTAAAAATATACTGTCATAGAATATATAATTTTTTTTACTCAGAATGCAATAGATTTGTTTTAGTTTTCCCCCATTTGCCTTTGATTTGCCCTGGCACATATTTACTCATGCATACTGTAACTTTTCTCTGAGGTCAAGTCCAGGTGTCTGAAGCTGCCGTATCTAAACATATTTTTTCTCTGGTTGTTTTAAATAGTGTTATTCTATGCTGCCAGCTAAGTATATAAAACTACAAATAAAGACATTAATATGTCATGTCCTGTTTACTTTGTAATTACCTGCTAAATGGTTTCCGTTTTTATTTCCAAATACTCGGAAGTCCAGGCAAAGCTTCCTGAAAGCGGAGGGTGGAATTAACTTCTACTTACTAATGTGTTTTCTCAGTTTAACTGCAGTGGATACAGCTGTTAACAAAATAATAAGAGCCATCATGGTTTCCAACCTTTGCTCTGTTCAAGATCCAAACTTTTTGTAAACATGAATCCATGGTGAACTGTTATGTGAAAACAGGGTGTAATTTGGTTTGCAGTACACAATATATGTTATATCGTATAATAATAATAATAATACATAATATAGTAATTGTTTTATAGGTTGTATAGGGCAAAATTTTCAGACTTTAAGAATAACTCCCTATAAATACAGATGTTGCATCTGATACTAGTCAACTCTTTTTGCTCTGCTGCAAGTCTCCTTTCAGCTGATTGGCTCACTGCTTCTAGGAAGACAACCCAGACAGTTGCTGCTGTTAATATAACTTTCAACACATTCCCTGGCATTCTCTGAATGAGCCATTCACAGGCGGTCATTATCCTGATCTCACTACCCGTGTGGGATCAAATTTCCCCGTGTAACACATTTTCAAATTTGAAAAAAGAGATGCATTGTTCTCTCTCTGCTGTTCCTGGCGAAGTTATTTTTTGAGACAAACGACTTCTTCGTTACGGCTAATATCAACGTGAGTGATAAACAAAGAGCAGACAAAGGATCCGTAATTGAATCAACCGTCGTTCTAATTACTGGGGCATCCCTCACCCCAATTAAGCACTGCTCGTTGGTTGTCATAGGAGACAATGACAACCTCAATAGAGCTGTCACTCTGGATCAGACTGATGGGTTGCCTTGGCAACAAGGGTCAGTGGGTTTGCAGTGCATGTGGAGGATGTAAGATGGGAGGAGGAGGACAGAAGTGTGGAGGGTGTAAAGAGAATCTAGATCCAAGAATCAGCTGGGAGTCAGTCTTGCATTAGCATTTGATGAAAACAGTTAAACAAAGCCCAGAGACAGACTTTGCACAATCCTCTCTTAAGGCCAGTCATGCATTACTTATGTCTCAAAATGCTATTTACAATTTGTCATATATTATCTCTCAGGTTAAACTCCAACCCATTTATCCTTTTTCCATAATTTATCTCCATTACCTGGATTTTGCAAACATATGACTCAATGCTCTTTAAGGCTTTTAACCTTCAGTGCTGTGTACTTTTCATGATGTTTCAAGGTAAAGACTGGATTGCGCCAGAATGGGGCTTTTGATTAACAGATTTGCATGCGTCTCAAACCTTCGTTACTGGGTAAATATCATGTTGTTGTGAGGCTCTGAATGACTCCTCTGTGTCAACAAACTCTGGCTGTCGTGGAGATGCCATTGTCTTTTAATAAATTGGCATGGATGAAAACAAGGCTATAAATGGCTCTTTGCGTGGTGAAAGTCTGTCTGCCTCCCTCCCTCCTCTCCATCCGCCCTAAATGCTCTTTTTATTTGCAGAGACATTTGGATGAAGTGTGTCACTCTTTATGTCTTGGCAAAAATCCACACCCATCTATTTCAAAGGCCATTTTTTCCCCTCTGCACACACACATACACAGTGCAGAAAAGTGGCCCCTCCATTCTTCATCACAGCCTTGTATTTTAGAAAGGACCTGGCTCAGATATCCTATAGGCAGGAGTAACAGCTGTCGCTAAGCCACCATAGCTGGCCCCGACTCAGCACCCAGTGGGGACCCAAAACCCTCCATATCTGTCGCTGTCTCCATCCCGCTGTCTAGCCCCTCAACTAGTCACTGCCTACTTTCACTGTCTGTCTTTGTCTTTCCCTTTATATATCTACTGTCTGTCCTCTCATTGCTTCTTCCCTCCCTCTAATTACCTTGCATCCTAATTTTTAATTCAGGAAAGATGCACTTTTGTTTTTTGGAGTTACAAGAAGCAGAAAAAGAAAGGAAGAGGGCATGAAAAAGAAAATAACACAAGGGGTGGGACAAAGAAGGGGAGAGGTCTTCTCTTCCATTCATTAAGTGCGAGGCCACAGACTGGGCCACACGTCCCCTGCCACACACACACACACACACACACACACACACATAGACACACAGACACACTTCACCCCACCCCTGCCACCCTCTAATCTGCACTGTTCCACCCTGAGGGCCTGAGGCTGGGGCAGCTGCTACTGATGGAGCCAGAGAGCCAGCTGTCCTCACACACATACACACTCACCCCTCCACTCATTCATCTGGGACAATGGACCCAGGATAGGGGTGTGTTTGGCTCATGATTTTGGAGTGTGCTGTGGTCATGGGGAGGGGGGCTTCACAGTCAGTAAAGTGGTTTTTATGTTCGCTTTGTGTCTCAGCAACAGTTGGCAGCACGTGTGTCAATGACACGCCTCTCTGCTTTATTGTCCATAAAGACGGAGGGTTTAGGTTGACCCGGGACAAACACACTGACACACTTAGAAACATACAGGGATGCATACACACTAACAAAGTAGCATATAGACAGACATGAAGTATGGTTAATTTTTACAGTCTTTCAAAAACAGAAAAACACTCTGTTTGCTCTCTCTGTTTCTGGGATTTCGTCATCTTGCAACATCTGCAACAGACCTGACTGTTTTCAGTTTTTTTTTTTTTTTGTATCCTCAAAAAAAGAAAAACATGAGAGGATTTGATTTGTAATACATTGATCTTGTGCAAGTTTGGATTTCCCTGCATATTTATAGCTATAAAGTAAGGATTACAAAGCAAGAGCATTAAATCTTGCATGCATGACTATAAAAGAAAAGTTCTTAGCAGAACTTCAAAAACAACACATCAATGCTCTCAGTCTTCAGGTTCTCATTGGCTTATCTCTATCTCTAACTGCTTCAGTTTCTGGCTCCTGCTGCAATTGGTTAGCACTCTCTCTTCACCCCCGATTGGCTCAGCTGCTGATTGCATTCAGCCTCAGCCAGCCGACTGATTGGTGGAGGAACCACCTATCAATTGCTGTGATTTGCCCATGATTGTGAGTTCACCAGTCGCAGTGTTTTCTAAATACTGCAGCTGTTTTGGAGACATGGTGAAAGCGAGTGCGTGTTTGTATGGAGGCTGATTTGCTTGAGTGGGTCCATGAGGTGGGTTAGGTGTGTAGTTAGCAACCAAAAGGCCATATGGCTGATGACACATATACACACGCTTGTTCGCATACACAGACACACACCTGACGGCTGCCTCACACCTGCTGTACTGTCTATGGTTGAGTAAGATCCAGATCAAAGGAAACAAGCCCTCAGGGACTTGTGTGTGTGTGTGTGTGTGTTCGAAGAGACATTCACTGCTTCTGAATGTATGCCAACAAAGAGGATTGTATTTGAATGAGAGACGACTCATGTCTGGCTTTGCTAAGATAGAGAACTGAAAGAGCTGAAAGGACATAGTAAGAGTACTCCTGGTTGCAAATTGCACACACACCCACACAAATAAACATGGATACAGATTCATATGACACACTAAACCTGACAGGGATAGAGGAGGGATAGAGGAGGATGGCAGTGAAGCAGGGAGGTGGCAAGAGGGAGTGAAATTACGAACTGCACTGTAAGTTGTGTGGGGGTATTGTTCATTTAAAGTGAGTTGGAGATGCACTGAAGGAAGAAAGAAAGAAAGAAAAAAGGAAGAAAAAGGATCAGAGCTATCATCATCGTAAGTGAGGCAGTGGGTTTTATAGTTATGACCACATTAACAAGGCTGCAGATAACCTTTAATTTGCTGTAGGAATTAAAGTTCCCTTTCACTCATATACACAGCCACCCACCTACCGACCCACGTACAAATGCATAGATACGCAATCAAAGAGGAACGCTCAAAGGCTGGGTTCTTTCAGTTCACCCACACAGGCAACAAAGTCTGTCTTTGTCATGTTCCAAGTCAGACGTCAATGAGCGTTGCCTTGCTCTGGGGCTGCGGATAAAGCTTGCCCACACGGAACCCCCATGTACATCTGCATATTAGTGACCAACCACACAGAAAGTGTACACAGTGCCAGATACTGCACAAGAAGTAATTATTTAATAAAGACAAACAGCAGATGCAGTACTTCCTCTTTGCAAACTTTTACTTTATGCAGGCATGCGTGCAAAAGGCAGACACATGCTTTGACACACAAGAGCAACACAAACAGCCAGAGCATACATTCATGCACACTGACAAACATACAGATCTTCACTGAGATCTTTTGTCTGTGGTCTGTGTCCATTTCTGTGAGCACACATGCATGCCTGTGTTTGTTTACAACAGATTGGTTCAGTGTCAGTGTACAGTAGTTGCTGGGTAGAGTTGAGGAGTCTGCGGAGGATGTTGTGGTTGGCTAGCCCCTTTCTTTGTTTCATAAACTGTCTGTCTGGCACTCTGCTTTTAGACTGGGACAAAGGAACCACTTCAGATTCATACCAGACTCAGGAAAAGAAAGGTTTGTGCTGTCTAACTATTTAGACAGCGTGATGCTTTATGTTACAATATTTTCCCCACTTTATTTGCCTTTCTCTAACAAATGCAGTACAAAACTCAAGCAGACCAGCTTCTCCAAAACTCTCCTGAATCCCCAACTCCATGGGGAACTTAATTTCATTTCACCTCCCAGCGGAAGTGGAGAGATGCTTTTCCTATGAAAAGATCAATCAAGTATTACATTTGCCTTTCCATATTACTGCTATGGATGAACTGTCACTCGATTGCTACATCCCTGTTTTCCAGTGATTAGGCAAACGTGATTGCACTCACATGCTTCACGGGCTGTCAGTGGACAAAAAGAAACGTGGATTACTGATTAGATTATGTCTCTCCTGCCCAAAGGGCACATTTAGCTGAAGAGCCAGTCGTGGATTAAAAACAGAAGGAAAAGAGGATAGAGAAAGATGATAAAGAAGCCCCTGTTTATATATAAATAAACAGTAAGACACATTTCTAGGTGAATACACACAAATGCACATACTAAAAACCCTCGTATGAAGTTACTGTTAACTTGCTGCAGCTGCATCCTGTGTGTCGGTTCTCACCCACACACACGCACACACACAAGAAAACACACAAAAACACAGACCCCACTCACGATGTTTGCACCTTTGCAAGTGAATGAAACTGTATGAAGATCACTGATACAGTTTAAAAGACACAATATTAACAGTATTATTATAAAAAAATAAAATAAATATATAAAACATGATAGTAAAGTAAAAAAAAAAAAATTGATTTTACATTAAAATGTGTATCAGCATTCATGACTAATTATCACAAAATATTAGAGAAAATCTAATATTAAAAAAGATCTTCGTGCCATTGCAGTCTTTGTTTTGATTTTAATAATGTCCACACATGGCTTGACTTGTGTTTGAGTTCTAGTGTTTGTGAGGTTAACATGTTTCATAACTGAGTAGATAACAAAGCTTCTGTTTTTGTGTGTGTCCACAGTAATAAAGTGAGTGTTAACTGGAAGACAGCGAGATCCTGACGGTAAAGGAACAGGTGCCAGGACCAGCAATCAACCTGTCATAACAACAATAACAGCTGTATAAGGGGAAAAGCGCATGTACACATCGTATACGCGCACAACAACACACATGAATGAGGACACTACTTTTCATGTCAGTGACAGTTGCTCATGTACAAACCACACACAGCCTCAAAATGACCACAAGGTCAAGAAATGAAAATTATGCTGAAATGAAAGTATTTTTCTGTCACGACAGACTTAAGAGCAGTCTTATGGTTTGTGTTCAGCAGGCACATGCACAAACACACAGGTAGATGCACACACTCATACCCCTCATAACCCCTCATTTGGAGATTAAACTGTTGATTTTTAATTGGCTTAGCGGCGTGTGTTTGTTTGATCCTGGTATTATTGCCCAATGTGTTTTCTTCCTTGAGTGAGCTGATTAAAAAATCTCCCCCTGTCAACACGCTGCCAGATAGATACCTTTGTGTGATTAATTCACACACACAAACACACATGTCATAATCCCTGTTCTCTCATTGGCTGATGTCAGAGCCCTGTTTCCAAAGCAACATTGGAATGCATGTGTAGCGCCGCCCTTTTCAGGAAGGAACTGCATGTAAACAAACCCAGCATGTGCAGCACTGTGTGCTCCATCTGACTCTGTGGTAAACAGAGTGTGACTCTGGGCACAGGCAAACTAAAGCCGCATCATGCACAACAGCAGTGTCACTGACCTGTCCTCCAGCATCACATTTTCCCTCTCCCCCCGTCATTTTACGGGTTATCCAGGCTTTTGTGAGCCTGTGTGTGTGTTTACTTCTGTTCCCAGATAGCCTTTCCTCTGCAGCCCAGCAGCTAAAGGTAACCAAAGTTCAGGAGTTTGTGCACTATGGGTGGTACATAACAGCTCAGACATTGTACTATTATATGGCCTCAGTGGTTGGACCAAAAAGTCCCCTTCTGTACATGAAAACAAAAGTAGGGTGGGGTGGGAGGGTAACAAGGTTATTAAAGAACATAAAAGCAGATAAACACATTGAAAACAGTGATCAAAATACCCACACACTGAGACACCTATCCCATTGAGCAAGAACTCCAAGCTACCAATCAGATTTCTGTTACCAACAGCAACAACTCGTGTTTATGCCTGCCTCAAGCTAATCCTGCTATGTGATTGGCTGGTAGCTGGGCCTGCGAGCACAGCCCCTTCCCCCCTCCCCCGTTCTCCCTATGCCTGTCCCTCCATTCCTACAGATTAAGTAACACCGGCAAAACAAAAAGAGCTTATTTTTGTTTTTCATCAGATGCAGTGTACCCACATAAACACAGGCTTGTTTAGATGTAAAGGTATACTGCCTCATGGTGGCACAGAGAAATGCACAGGGAGGAGAAAGAGAGAGGAGGCGGGATAAATTGAACCCCTGTTGCCATGCACCCTCAGTGTGTTACTAGGTTAAGTACGGTATGTTGCTAAGAAAAAAAACGAAGTGCAAGGAAGAGGGGCAATTGCATCACTCCCTTGAAAAGTCCTTGAAAAACATGTCTCTCTCCTTTTGTACCCTGTGCAAAATTCTAATTGCGCTTTCAAATCATCCTCTTGGGGGAAATTTGAAATTGAAATGCAGCACATCGTGCTACAGCATGAAGACTTTTGAATGTTCTCTCGTGTATTGGAATAACTCCAAATTAAACTCTTCTCTATATTTTTCTTCATGACTCTGGTTCATTGGTGTTGTAACAACAAATCATGCGTGGTCTTTGTTTATCATCGCAATGAAGTCTCATTGTTCCTCTTTGCTGCTGTCAGTTAAGGCAAAGTGTATGGACATCTAGCCAGCTGCTGTTTGTTTTGATCTGTCAGTGAGTGTTCAGAGGCTGTTGTTAGAGTAGAGGCACCATGAGATAAGATATGTTGCCAAGAACATGGTCAGTCAGCCCAGATCTGACATTGTTATGCAACACCTTAGTGGTTCAAGGAGCATGTTTTTAAAGCATGTTAGCCTCACATTGCATATAAGAAACCTGAAAACATGTTGTGGTCAATTTAATCTTTAACCATTTCACAAAGGTTATCTCATGCTTTTGTTATCTTGCATACCTATATATTTGTGTATGTGCACAGTTTGAGCGTATTCGTATTCTACCGATACACACAGCCACACACAAGCTGTCAAAGAAAGCCAACTTGTTTGTGCATGAGCAGGAGCTGTCATTAGGAGCTGCTGCATCATCATTCCCCCAATAACCCTGACCCGTAACCGAGTGACGACACACCGCAAGCAAACAAGGCCTTCGTCAGGATCCTCCTATGCCCTTTTTCTTTACTTATCTATCTACTCTGTCTCTTCTGTTCCCTTCATCTCTTGACATCTTCTCCTCTCTTCACCTCCCCTTCTTTTCTCTCTGTGTCAAGGCAGGCCATGTCCCTGGTTGCCCGACCTCTCTCGAGGTTTCTAATTAGCATGTGCGCTGAAAGTAGAGAGGCTGGCAGACACACTGTTTACTCTGTCGCTGTGCTCTGTCTCCTTTTTTCCTCTCTCTTCTCTATCTCTCTCACCCTCTTTCTTAGAAAAAAATGTCATGCTGCCTTGACACCTTTCCACTGGCTGTACCAAACCACTACGAACTTAAAAGAAAGAACGGCTTCTTTCGTTTCTTTTTTATTGCCAGATTGTTTCATGCTTGCGAAGAAATCCTGATGTGACTAAAGAGTTAAAACTATCTGGACAACGTCTTCCTGTTTCTCTCCTTATTTTCTCCGTGTATGCGCACATGTGTGTATGCTCCGTCTCTCTTGATTTAAACAATCCCCGTGGGTAAGAATGAGTGTTGGTATTTCAGATGCTACTTTGCAAAGCCTAAAAAAAATCTTACACATCAGCGTGATGGAATTTGAAATCTCCACCACCCGCGCAATGTGTCTCTCTCTTCTTTTTACACTCTTTCTATCTATCCTCCAATCAACCCACTCATCCTGTCTGCTCTGCAGTCTGAGTCTGCATGCCAGGGCAGGGCTGAGACTCTAGCATCAGATGAGCAAATAGCTTCCAACGTCCTCACATTTTATTTGTATGTCTGTGTGTCTGTCTGTATTTGTGTAGACGGCAGTATTAGTTCATGTCTCCTCCTCTTCCAGGCTGTGCTTCTATGGCTGTACCTTCCGGCCTGCTGCTCTACTTGAGGATTTCAGGCTATGAGTGGGGATTCCTGGCATGGCTTCGAGTACATGTGCTTCTGGAAGGATAAGCTCAGCTATGTCAGTAATGTGTCAGCCCTGCCGAGGTTACAGGCTGCTCCCCATATTTGGCAAATCACTTAGCATCGCCCCACCTCGGCCAGTCTGGCAGCCACAGTAAACTAGAAAATATGAATAGAATGCAGAGGCAGACAGGGAAATAAGGGAGAAAGCATGAGTGAGAAATAAAATGCATTCTTACATTAAATACTATTGTTTAGTTACTGATAGCAAACTCGGAGGCCTTGTTGTAAAGCATTTTAAACTATATTTGGCTTGTTCTCTATTTGCTCATTCCTGTGCTAGAACAATTCAAGTGACACTCTGAGACTCTAAACTCTCTGAGTGGCTTCTTGTCCTGAAATATCCTTTGCCTTTCACACTTATCTCAATGCAGCTTACGTAAAGAGCCAAATCCAGAGCCCCAGCCTCATTGATGAATGCAGTAGGCATCATATCACTCATAGTGGACTTGAGTCACATTCTTGATTTGTTCAAGACTGTGACTTGTTTACTCATCTCAAAGTGTTTTCTTGTTTTTAACTGTTTTGCATGTTTGTTTTGATGGTGATCACTTCTTGTTAAATACCATGAGGCAGGATAAAGAAAGGTTAAGGTTTACTTAAGGTCATTACTATCAAGGCTCATATAATATATTTATACCCCCTGTGACCGAGGCTTCATGTCAAAAAGGTAATGAGGGCACACACATACTCTTGTTTATGTTAATAATGTAGACATTATGCTCAGAAATCAAACATTTCATCCACTCAACCCATTCAGGTGCTACTGAACAAACACACTGATGCAATCCCAGGGCAATTTTTTGCAGACACACTGTACCGATTTGAAAACAAACATCCAAATGACTGTATCCTTCACAGATATCTTCCAAATGAATAAACCTTCCCTCTGACCAGCTGATATATTTATGACAATTGTCTCATTGGTTTTGACCAGATACATTAACAACAGTTAACTGTGTGTCATGACCTCATCTGCAATGACCTGATGTGTGTATGTCATTCTACCACCCAAGGGGACACAGTGGATCTCTAAGTGTAGGTCAGGTGTGTGCGTGTGTGTGTGTGTGTTTGTGTGTGTGTGTGTTTGTAACCTGGTCACCCTCCCCTTGGCTCACACACACCTGTTTTACTCACTCTGATTACAGGCTCTACAGAAAGGCAACCGCGATCATTACTTCTGATCTCATCCATCTCAGTGTGGTGTGGTCATCGCCCAGGTGTGTGTATGTGTTCATATGTATGCCTCGACATTCACAGCTACCTCAGCCTAACCACAACCACAAACTCAAAAACCACCGGTGTCAGGTCATACTGACAGAGTGATAGGGACTCTTGACAAACAGCAGCTTCAGTGTGTGTACCTGTTGTTTTGCTGGAAACACCCCGGGCCACCGCAGCGATGAGAAATTCCCTGCACTGTAAATCTAAGAACTTTTGAAAGTTGCATATTGTGCTGGCTCACCACCAGGCCACTGAAGGGTGAACTCACTGTAAGTTGAGCAACACAACAGCAGAGGCAGCTAGGGTGCAGCTCATTTCTCCAGTGAGTGACATACTTAGATTAGAGATACCCAACACCAGCCATCCATCTATCTCTCTCTACAGCCTGCCAGAGCCAGCTGGACCATGAGCTCATGGTACCAATCTGGCCACACGAGAGAGAGAGAGAGTTAGAGCTGGGTGGGGTGAGAGGGGATGCTGCCTGCCAGCTCATCATGTAATCCCATCTTGCTGTGGTTACTGTAAGTGAGATGGAGCAGGGAATGGGAAGAAGGGACCACAGTTCCCCATGAAAGTAATGGCTCTGGGAAGGGTGGAGTATCACTCTACCAAAGTCCCAGTGAAACGTTTAAGATTTACAGATGAACCACAAGTCTGGGAATCTTTGGGTATGCCAATATGAAAGCACATACTGTAACATTTCACCAGAGTTAAAATAGACAAACAGAAAGCATTAAAGGTGCAGTGTGTAAGATTTAGTGCCATCTAACAGAGCGGACTTGGCAGAGATGGAATATAATACTCATAAGTATGTTTCAATGAGTGTATTATCGCCTTAAAATAAGAATAACTGTGTTTTTGTTACCTTAGAATGAACACTTTATATCCACTATGGGGAGCGGGTCCTCTTCCACAGAGCCCACCATGTTGCACCGCCATGTTTCTACAGTAGCCCAGAACAGACAAACCAAACACTGGTTCTAAAGAGGGCCTTTCACGTTTTTCACAAGTTTCGCAACCACCATAGGCTCTCCTACACGCTTGGAAGGGGAGGGGGGGGGGGGGGGATTGCAATCTGCAACCTCACCACTAGGTATCACTAAATCCTACACACTGGTACTTTAAGTAGCCTATTAATACTGTACAATGTCACAGTAACATTTTACTAGCTAAAGCATTAACATTGTGGAACTCTCTCAATATTTGTAGGCAAGGCTTACATTATTAAAGAATATGGCGGGGGATTTTTTATATTTTTCTCATTGTCATCAAATCTCATGCGCAGAGCCAAACAAGCGATTGATTGCTTACTTAGAAATATTGTGTGCGTATCCAAAGCTTGATGTATCTTATTCCAATTTATAAGTTGTTTTGCTACATATCACACTCTCTTGACTTTATACTAAAATTATTTATAATGTACAATGTAGCACAAAGTCAAGAGGTTGTGATATGTAGCACTACGAGCTAGCAAAGCACTATAAACAGAAGTGTGTTCCCACTCATGCACAGTAGCGTCTGCCTTACACTGAACTTCTCTCCTGAGACTGAAAATTTGATCACTGTTATTAGTCTTTGTAGCGGTTTCTAAACAAACAGTAGCCGTTGTCTTCAGGGACAAGGGAACATGTCACCCAGTGCAGCGGTGTGGCTCACTGACATGTTTTTGGATAACAACAGAGGTCTACGGCACCGAGGAATACGACGTATCGGACTCTGGATACACACAATATCTGTAAGTAGGATCAATTCATTATTGGTTTGGCTCTAAACATGAGATTTGTTGATAATGACAAAAATATAGAATATCGCCTTATCCTTCAACATTAACAATATCATATAGCTCTGAGGTCCTCAATTTCACCTGCAAACAAAAGCCTAATACACTCACAACTACCCCTGACTTTATCCAATTTGACTTAAAACAAAGGTAGATTTTTTTTTCTTCTTTGGCTTGCTGCTCAAGTGGTCTGTGCACATGTCCAATAGAAGTAGATTTAACTGCTTTGGCGTTTTAATCTGCAAAGAGAACTTTTCGATAACAACCAAAATATGCTGATAACAACAGAAGCCTTTTTAGTGTGTCTGTAGTTGTTTCTCATACAAGGACTGCAGCATTTGCTTCAGTAGACCAGACCATAAAAAGATGGTGAACACAAAAGTGTGGCCCTCAATGACAGTGATGGCCAGTTTTAGCGATTTGTCATTTATGCGCTTTTAATTTCACTCTCTAACTAATTCTGTTCCCACATATACCTTACAAATTGTTGAAAAGGTAAGTTAGCATGTCCTCTAATCAGCATTTTGCATCTGTAATAGTACCTCAATGAAGAATAAATTGAATATACTCATTATGAGCTCTTCATACTGGACGAAAAAGAAAACAGTCTGGATGGCACTCTGGAGTGTTCTCTTGCCTGATGTATACCATCTTTCTGTGTCACAGTTGAAAAAACTAATGTTTGTAAGTCAGAGCACACATCTGTCTGGTCTCACTCCCTCCCTTTCAGTCTATCATAGCTCTGGATCTCTGGCTCAGACCTCATGCAGACAGTCGGGCTGCCTCGACAGTCTGGACTGTTGCTCCAGGCTTTGGCACAACAGCCAACACAGGGAGATGTTTGTTAACTCCATACTAGCAGCAACAGCAAGAAGCCCTTTCCAGTAGCCTGAGTGTTTTTCTTCTCCACTGGCCCACATACACCTGCAGCCAAAGGAACATAGCATGAAAATAACAGGCATATTGTTTTTTTTTAGTCTTGCATACAGCTTGCATGAGTTGCCACTGCAGACATTAGGGTTGAGATGGCAGATAATGTAGACCTGAGTAATGCAGACATGGAGTAATTAGGTTTTAGAGAGCATAAATGAGAATCTGATCTATCACGAAGACCACCAATGTAACTTTATCCAAAGTAGGTCAAGGATTTACACTTAGCGCTTAATCGTTATTTCAATACACTTAGTCAATGCTACTTTTTTTTTTACTTGATGCACGTAAGGAAACAGTCAACATTTATATTCTTGAGAAAATGGGTCTTATCTGGGGCATTAAATATAGCTTTTTTTCCAAAACAGGTCAAGATTAGATACAATTGCCACTGCTATTGTTGCTGATAGTCTTTTCTTTTTATGGTTGAATACAGAAAATGCTTCCTGAATACAATTGACCTGCATAGACAAAAAGTACCAAACATTTTTGCTTTGCCTTTTTAGTTTGATAGTAATAATGAACTTTTAAAATGTGTCCCAATCCTATGAGCTGGCTGAGACTTTTATAGGTAATTTGCACATGATATTGTACTTCAACTTTCACTTTCTATATTTGGGCTATATGTTTGATCAGTCCATTGTGCAGCAACCATAATTAACTGCTGAGTGTAACATTTGTTTTCAAACTAATTTCTCACAAGACTGTACAATCTAGTTTCAGTTTTGACAGTGCATGCAAGAAAATGATTCTTTTTGTCAGCATCTATGGTAATTTATTTGACTTTTCCATACCTACAACTGCAGAAATTAATGCCCAAGGAAAGTCCCTTGAGTACATTTCTATACTTTGTTCTTTATAATTCTGTCTGAGTAAAGCTTCCTCTGTTCTTAGAACACTGAACAATTACCTGACATCAGTCTTAGCAGACCGAGTGGGTGTAGCTGTGAGTATGTATGTGTGCGACTGTGTACATACAGGTGCATGTTTCTGTTTGTGCGTGTGTGCACCTGTGTATTCATGCGTGTGCACATGCATGGTATGGCTAGTGGTTGGCTGGAGACCGAGGTGCTGCCAAGAAAAATGAGACAAGTTCCTCTGAAGTCTGCTATCTCTTTGATGTGGGCCAGCCCTTTACTGTCAGCTTCAACTCAGAGCCAACCACAACACTTATACACTTCCCAAACCTGCTACTGATGATCTTGCTTGACCCTTATTCCGCTATGGCTCAGCTTCAATTCCAGTTCATTTTCTATGGTATGATGGCACGTGCTTGTGCATGCACGTCTACAAGAAACACAAAATGCATTACGTTTCACTGCTTTCCCCATATGCATTGCCTAATGGTTTGCATGAATTTTGTAAGCCACTGCATGATTGATTAAACCTTTCATGCATGCAAACCAAGTTTAAGCGATATTTTAGATTTCCCAACAGTGCAACTCCGATAAGTGAAGTTTAACCTCAGTGCTGTACTGCAGAGCAAATTTGGTTATTATTACAATATAACCTCCCATTTCCACTTGAATGCACAAAAATATAACTAAACACACTACTGTACCCACTGACACACAGACCTCTCTGACCCCAGCTGCCAGTGCAGTGCACAGAAAACAAAAGAAAGCTCTCTCCTGCAAGCCCCTCAGCCTCGGCCTTCATTCTGGCTGCAGCGATTGTGCAAGCTGTCACATGAGGCAGCTGGTCTATGAGCGAAAAAAGGTCAGTGCCTGGAAAGAGCACATGTTACAAGCATCATTATGTTGAATAACTGCTGTACTTTTTCTTACTCGCAACTTAATCTCTCTCACTGCCACCTAATCATTTGATCTTTTTTTTCCTGTCTGCCACCCACATTTTACTCTTTACTTCTTCTCTGGTACTGTATAGCTGATGTCATGTCCGGATACCTCTTTATCTGCACAATCTGCCAATTTCTCACACTCTGCTGCATCCTCAGTACCCATAGGTTTGATGAGTCCCAAGGGTCTGCAAAGTTCAATGCATAGGAGAAATAACATTTCTGACAAGAGAGGACGAGTTTGATTTCAAATGTTTATTCACAAAACATTAAAAATGTGTACACTTCAAATCAATATTGCATTGCTTTGTCTGCGTATTTGAAAATAAAAATCATAGTCCATGAAAATGTGTTATTCTCAAGTTTGCTCACAGGTACAGATACAGCTCAAATCAGGATTTGCAAGAAAAAGTCTCAGGTTATTCCGAGAACCTCCTGATAGCTGCACTGGAAAAGAAAAGTGAAGTCCATTAGGTCATTTTCAGATACTCTCTTCAGGATCAGGATCTTTCTTATTCCCCTCTGATGAGATTCAGTACAGCCTCCACACTTTCATAAGTCCATTTCTTGCACAGTCTTCTTCTCTGTGACCTTTATGCTCAGTACCCTGATGCCTTTTATCTAGGGCAGTCACTGGGTCATCACAAATCATCTCTTCCTGTACTTTGCAGCACAGTCCAACTCCTTCTGAGTGTCCATCAGACCAGTCCACACACACGTGACCCAGTCCTCACTTGACCTCTGAACTTGAACCCTTCCTCAGGGTAATCCAAGAACCAACGTGCTGACCCAGAATGCACAGGAAGGGTGCATTCTTGCAGGGGGGTTGCAGCCATGGCCTCTTAATCCAGACAAGTGAGGCAGAAAGGCTAGACATCCCCAACTGAAGCCCAGCTCCTTGACTTTCTTTTCATCATCATCTTCATCATCATCATGTGAAGCATTGTCAGGGGAATGTTACTTCAGCGCTCTGGGAGGCTGATGGTGGGCACCCAGTCGTACACACTGCGGCTCTCCTCACAGAACAGACTCAGCTTGTCCAGAGCGGGATCTTTCCATGGATTTGCACTGGGGCTCTGAAATGAAAGAAAAAATACATTTAGAGTCAGAACACCTGCAGCAAATACATGCTGTGCAGACATGCAGTAACTTGGCAGTGAGTGTAGACTACTCAGACAGAGGTGTGATGCATGCATGATTCACACTGACTGAGTGGGTGCTCCCGGAACATACCGTGACAAGAATGCAGTGTGCGTCCTTGGAATCGCCGGTCTCGTCTGCGCCCACGAGGTCTGCCAGGCGCTCGATATCATTGACGCGCACCACGTTGATGTCGTTGTCGAAGCAGAAAGCTTGGATGAGGGTGAAGTGGATCTGAAGAGCAATGTCACACTCGTATTCCTCATCGGTGGCGAGGACGCAGAATGCCACGCTGTCTGGGTCACTGTGGGAAAGACGAGAACAGTGGTCAGAAGATATTCACACATGCTTATGCTTAATATATTATTTTTCAAAAATGTCAACTGTAATTAAACATTTCACGAATTGCAATACTTACACATTCATGACTTTAGCAGATTCATAAACTCCAACTGTCAGGTAGTCCTGCTTCTTAGCAGCGACCAGCAGCTCCTCCAGGGCTGCGCCTGCACTTTGCACCCTTTAAATAACGAAAAAATACACATCAGAACACTGCGCACAATTTGATAAACATATTTAAAGAATTGAACCAACATATTGAATAATGTCGTATCCGTGTGTAAAATATTTACCTATCTGCGTGTTCCATTGTGCTTTCTTGTCCGCGGATCTCTTCCAGAGTCATAGTTATAATCCAAGCGCGATCGGGGATTTGCAGTGAACAGAAACGGGTTGTTTAGTTCTCTATAAAGTCTCTTGCGTTATTCTGAGCTCGGAACAGGCTGTGGGTGGTTTTATAGCAGGTCAGCGTGGTTTCTCGGCAAGGGGCGGTCTTTTCCGCTCTTGCCTCCTACCATTGGCTCAGAGCAGCGCGAGTGAGGAAAGCAAAAGTCCCTGGGTAGTTACGCTGAACATGTTGACAACCCCACGTGGGGCAAGATTACAACCTTTCAAGAAATCCCCCCCACCCACTACCAATTCCCCCTTGCTTTGTCAACATCCAACATCACCACAATGAACAAAAACTAAAAGTCCTGTTTACGATGGATTTCAGAGTCACTGCAAACAGTAAGAAAGCTTGACCCCCCCCCCCCCCCCCCCCCCCCCCCCACATCTCTACACAGTCGATAATATTTTGGTAAATGGAGCCATAGCCTATGTATGACCTACATTTAGCTATAATGCACAAATCATGTGGTATTACGGGCTTAATAAGACTAAACTGAATATGATGATTTGATTAAAAAAAAGAACATCCTAATTGATGTAAAATGTCCCGAGGCTATAATTTGCATGATGATGATGACAGGTGGAAGTCATGTTTATTCACTGTGTTATGTACTACTTGATCATTGAATAACAGGAGCGCTGCCTTATGTTTGCAGGTTATATAATTGTTTTGTGCCAAGTGATGTTTTCCCATGACAGTTATAAAATCAGACGGCATATCAGACCAATAGCTCAATCTAATCACAAGCCCGCAGGTGACAGTGTAATTGAATGTACTGATTAGTCAAAGGAAATTTGCCGGATCTTTACAGTGGGTAGTGGAATCAAAAGTCAAATGAAACTATTCCATGATTAACTCTGGAACAATCTTTTAAGGACTGGATTTCCCCCTAGCTTGGTGAATCACTGGTCTGATACAAATATAGCCGATCCAAACTTTCCCTGTCTGGCCTTGCCGTGCAACTGATAAACAGCTTGGCGCACCTGCACGCGCGTGCATCCTACCAGCCTGTTACTCAACGTGTTGTCCTGTCTGGAAGTTACAGAAGTGTCCGAGATCTGCATGCCTGTAAGCCATTAAGATTTCCTGATGGCGACGTGTTTTACAGGAGTGACCAAAACAGCTTGTGGTCGGCACACGCCAGTTTTTGTTCGCCCGGTTGAAAAGGAAACTTAATTGCCAGTCTGTCTTGACGCGTGTCGCTTCTGCACGGAGAAAAGGGGCGACTTTGTGTTACAACAATACTCACGTCCTCCACCTGCCCCCAGTCCTTTCATGGGGCTGGAGGATGAGTGTATGTGTGTGCGTGCGTCTCACACTTTTTATTACCCCCCTCCATTCATTGCCCTGCGGCAGATGCCCGACAGATGCGCGAGGCCCCCTCTCCAAAAGCGCCACGTGCCGCGGCCAGTGGCTTTTCAGCCCAATTTATCTTATCAGTGAGACTGCATGTGTTTACATTCAACATCATTCGCTTTTCAGACAGATCGAAGGCTGTGCATGTTACACACCGGCTGGCTTGAAAATGATGCCTATTAGAGTTGCACGAGTGGTCTAATTAAGACTTGAAAAACAATAACACATATTTGGTTACTATGGTGTAAAGGCTATGTCACTACAAAGTATAAGCAATTACAGAAATGTTGCACTTTATGAAAGGGTATTTACGATAGGCTTCTTGTTAAATGAGTCAAATAAACCACTGACATTTATTTGAATGCAAATTAAGATGCCTACTTGATAACTGGATAACCTTTAACCTAATCCAGCCCACACATTTGGAGCTGGTGATAACAGTGCTACTGCGCCTGTGATATGAGTAGAGCTGTCAGAAAGTGGAGTAACATCGCCACCTGCTGGTAATTCAGAAAGTGACCTTTCACACACAGTAACTAGTCTAAATATGTTGAAGCTCATGAGTCATGATTCCAGCCTTACACTTGTGAGTCATCTACCGGTCACTATGCTGTTATTTCCCCCCAGCAGCTGAGGTAAGCTCAAAAGTCAGACAAATATTGTTGAGGACAAGGCAAAAACAAAAACATAGCATGCGTGAGTGAAGTCAGCACAAAGGAAGAGAGAGATGCCTGCCCTCCAAAAACTCCTCCATACAGGAGAATTAACTTTATTTACATAAAAACACCAAAACTCAGTTTGATGTGTTAGTTAGATTAAACCACATTACAAAAATCTTTTTGTCTGGAATCTGTTGGAATTGTGTGGCATTTACAGGCCTGAAGGCAGTAAACAGATGGGCTAATAGGATGGGGGAAATCCTAGGCTGTCTGTGAAAATCCCAATAGGGGATAAATTAGAAACAGTCTTCCTACGTGACCTTGAGCAGGGCACCTAACTCTCAAAAACTATAATGTCAAAGGCAGTTCCACAGTCTTTGTACTGGGAAGCTTGTGAGTCCTAATTTGTCTGTGAAAATGTCACTTAAATGACACTGTAGGAGTATTAAGGACTTAGTTGGAAAAAGATGACAAAAACTGAGAAAAACATTTTAAAGAGACGATGTGTAGAGATAACCTGGGTACAACTGAAATGTTATCCACATCATCTTTTGTAGGGTCCCTTTTGTGATATTTCACCTCAGTTCAGGTCTTACACATGAACAGCCTCTTCAAGTCAACACCTTCAGGACTAACACTGATGAAGAAAAAACTCCCAAGGGACATTTTGATATATAAAAAGTTTATTATTATAGATGTCCAGACATGTCTTATACATAAAGACTTCAAATGTACAGAAGAGCTACAATCATTTGAGCTTATTTACATTCCATTATTGGACTATGTCACTTGTCAGTGCATTTCTTTAACATTATCAACATTTAAAATCTCACTGACTGTCGATTATAACAAAGAGCAGTTCCAACACCATTTAGATTCCATTATTATTGACAGTAACATAAAAAATACACAAAGAAATGACAAAAATGCCTCACTGACAAAACAGGTCATTACATTTTTGAGTATATTTTACTGCAACACATTTTACTGAGTGAATATATCAAGGCCTGCATTCTGTGCACCCAAGTGCCAAGGTATTTCAGACATGTATATAAAGGTAAGAACTGTCTCATGAAGTAGTAAAAGAAGGGGTAACGGGGGTAGACTGGAGTTGGCCAACAACGGCAAAATCAGTGGTTCAGTGTCTTGTTATATATTTTGCAGACGTTTTTTTTCTTGCTCTACTGTACAACATAAAAACAAAGCATTCCAAATTAAAAGGAGCATGGATACCCTTGTTACAAGGGAAATACTGACAAACTTTACAAGTCTTCTATATGGCCAAATGTCCTGCAATGGCTTAAGCGTTACGGTGGTCAAACAACCACTTTGATCAAGCGTAATGAGAATAAGCAGCCTATTTCCTACTACGCAATGGATGTTGGTGGCTAGTTTGCCGTGCAAACTATGGGACTACTTTTTTTTTTCACTTTTTGGAGTGTCATTCATCAACACGTTACATTAACATCTGGATCTGGTGGAAATAATCACATAGACTAGAGTGAAACGTAGCTCTCCCTGGATTTTGACGATTCATAATAATGCCATCAGACAATGCCTCTCCTGGAGTAATCTACGTTCGGTTCATTACAAATTTTCTTGTGGTGTATGATGCATTTTATCAGTGCAGCTACCTATTCTTTAGGTAGTTCAATGCTGAAACATTGAAATCCCTCTGCAGTTGTTTCTGTCCAGCGGAACAAGGAAATAAGAGCTAAGTGCAAATTAAGTTACAGTAGTATATAAGAAGGCTGTTAGAGGGGAAAAGAAGGGACACAGACAGACTGATCCTATATCTTGAAAATTACCAGTATTTTCCCTTCCTCCTTTTTGTAAATTTAAGCTTCCCTCTGGTACCTATTAAATTAGGAATATGGCTCCCTCTGCTGGTTTTACTGATCCACATCTCCCTTCTACATCTCATCTGAGCGATGCTGCTGTAATATGACAGACGGAGGGTTCCGGTCTATCCAGTTATCCTTGGACCCTGTGACTTCATACGCCACAGCAGATGCCACGACAGAATCAATGGAACCTTCCTGTAAAGCTCCTACTCCGCCGGCTGACCCAGGCTTCATCTCTGCAGCCTGTGAAGGACTGGGGAAGTCTGCCGAGGAGTTGCTGTTGACACCTGTTTCCGAGTCAGACTGCTCCACCCTCTGGTAATCAGGAGTGTGATTTTTCTGACCGCCTGCGAAGATGGCTTTAACGTTCTCCACTTCTGCTTGGGGCACTAAGAGAAGCTCCTCCTCTTCAGGCTCGAGATAAGATATGGCATCTGTGCTTTCTGGTGGCACTGAGCGCAAGGTCCTGGAGATGACTGCGATTATGAATGAAAAATGACAGAATGGTTACCAAAGCTGAGACTTACAAAGCTGCATTGTTGAAAAGGGAATTCATGAAATCTCTGTCACACAATAGATAAAATAAATAACACAGCACTACACTGGCAAGCGGTCAGAGAAGCTGTTCACATGAAAATATAATGAGGTGATGTAGTAGTCTGCTAGTACAAATTAAACAGACATGCTATCTTGTTTAAGAATGCAATACATGATTATAGCAAAAAGATATTGCAAGAATGTGAACAAAAGAAATGACTCTATCTAAAGAGAGAACTTACTGGGAGAGGGTGTGTAGAGCTCCTTCTGTTCTGTGCTGCTGCCAAATGGATTGACTGACGGGAAGATGATGAGGCAGAAAGAGAGCAGGAACACCTAGAGGGCAAAACCAAAGAGACTGTGAGGAGAAAAGTACTGAAGCGTGACAAAGAACTTGACACTTAATATGAGAACAATGACAGAAGAATAACAGAAGAGAAAAAGAAGATAATATAGATAACCATTCGGGATGTTCTCAGTTATTCCTCTTACCATAACGCAAGTGCTGGTTGTGCTCGCTTTCAAAGTCGACATCTTCACCAGAGCCTGCAGTTTCCTCAGCTGTTCTATCAAGGATCTGAAAGGACAATAGGGACAAATAGATGTCAACAGATTCAGACGTTTTGTTTTATTACATACTAACGTGGAGACGATATCTCAAGAGTTCTTACATGTTCTGTTTCTGAAGCATTTGGACTTTCTTCTGTAGTTCCATGTTGTGTGCAGTACAGATGGCAACCCTGTGGTGGATAGATATTGTTTCAGTAATGAGTATAGTTGTCCAAAAGTACAGTGGATATTTGACCTCATCAACTATAAAAACTAAAGACATACACTGGATAGCGTAGAGACGTACAACTCCTCATAACTGTGTTACCAAGAAAAAGTATGTTGACTGTTTTATACAAGTCAAGCTTTTCCATTATTTAATGCAAAATTAAATCAAGTCAACTTCCAAGTTCTTTAACCTTGAAAAACTCCAGACATAATTAGAGTGGCTGGATTTTGACAATGACCATTTCTATCTTTTCAGCTTGTTATCAATGATGCTACATGATCCAGTCATAAATTTATTAAGTTGCTGATCATAGTTTTGCTTTTGTTTGCTTTCTAAAAACAATGTATAATGAAAATTGCCAGATTGGAGTGACAGTAAATGGTAAGGTAAAGAGAGCTCTGTCTGCAATCTTCAAAGGTGTAGAAAATCCATGTTTAAGACTTTTTTATTTGACAAGGTGGGTTTAACAAGAGACCTATTCATCTCACCTGTTTTCCAGTCCGTCAACGTACACCTTCTTCTTCTTGCGGCTCTCCTGAGCAGACTGCTTGTTACGAATCTTCCTCCTGACTCTCTTTAAGGTCCTCTCCTCTGCCTGTTAAACAGAGAGGAGGCTTTCACCAGAATGTAGACATGACAGATGACGACATGTATATAACAACCTTGAGCAGCTGTGCCATAGAAAGACCATATTGAATATTAATCAGAAAAAAAGCGGGGTTCAATACCTAACATACTGAGATTTAAGAAGCATTCACACATGGCCAACAATAAAAGTAAATATTGTTCAGGATTATTACCATATTACTACGGTATATTATTGTACCATAATGCTACAAAAAGGCACAACAATCATTTCAATGTATCAGCTGCATGTTGTTTGATTACACTCATTACTATATTTACAGTATTTGGCAGATGCTTCTATCCAGAGCAGCTTAAAATGCTGCTCAGTATTAAGACAAGACCAGCAGCCAAAGTAAAAAAACATTCTGCATCAATTACCTTTGTGAGAGGCATGTGTGTGGGAATAGTTACTCCCTCTTTCGCCAAAAGTCGCTTCTCCTCCTCAGAGAGCACAATCTCTTTAAACTGGAACTGAGGGAAGGAAAGACATAAGACATAAGACATAACATTGTGCCACATTTTCAGCATGCATCATGAGCAATCCTCACTGGCATATTTGCTGTCAATTCAAATTTGAGAATTTATAAATTTGTCATTTTTTTCCCTAAAATATTTGAAGCAGACTCTTTGTTCAGATCAAAATAACACAAGCATGAGGTAAATTAGGAAAAACTGACCTGGTCTGATTTGTTGGCCTCTACAGAATCCAGTGTTGAGTCTTCAATGGCCAAAGTGCACGGCAGCTCACTGGTAATGTCCTTCTCCATTGCTTCACTCACCAAGTCGTCTAACAAGAAAAACATACATTTAAATTAAACTTCTTATCTGTTAGACAAGTAAGTGCCCCCATTTGTTGCTTAAGTATGCAGCAGTCCTTCCATAAACTGCATTTATCTCAAACCCATGTGTTTGGAAGGGATTTAAGTAGATATCAATGGGTTGAGTGCAGAGTTATAAAATATTCAAGTGCTAAGCCTATAAAGCTCATAAATGAGGTGAATCAGTAAGGTTTTGGACTCCACATACCCAGATCAATGAAGACATCTGTATCTGGCTTCTCTGCTCTCACACTCTGCAGGAAATCCATGTCTCTGCATCCACTCTGCAGCAGGGAGTAGCTGTGATCCGCCTGGACGGTTAAGGCCTCCAGGCTCTCTGTCTGCAGCTCTCCAGAGACCAGTGCAGGGTCAAAGTGCTCCGGGCTGGGCTGGGAGTAGCTGGGACTGGGCACTATGTCACTATCACTGCCCTGGGGACTTGGGCATCCCAGAAGGTTGTTGTTTCCAACTCCTCCCCCGGAGCTGCTGTCATCAGAGATGCCGCTGTCGCTGCCCAAGGGGGAGTGAGAGGGACAGATAGTCTCCATGTTGTCATCTCCCTCTAACAAGCTGGACAGGAAATCCTCAGTATCCATGCCTGTAAGCATCTGGGAGAAAAAAGACAGTGTTTAAGTCCAAAACACACACACACAATAGGCAAGACAGCAGACTTATATGCTTTTAGCTGCTTAACTTATGTTTTCTCTGATATGTAGACTATAAATGTTAATATTGTGTCCAGAGCCTGGACATTTACTACATCACAAAGCCATATAAAGACATGTTATAGCTTTACCTCTAAAAATGAAAATACACAGTAGTAGCAGTTTGAGTCATCCAAAAATAAAGAGGAACTGATCAAATATTGTCTTGAAAAGCAAAACAATCTTAACTTTCACTTCAGTTTATTTAGAAAATTTAAGCTCTTTCTGGGGGAAAATTCTAAGTTGATTTTGCTTTTCTGTGAATTAATCCATTCAAAATGTTATAATCTGTAAATCTTACATCTTGTTCTGACAGCCAGGATTCAATGAGCCCGCTCCCGTCAGGAAAGAGCGGCTCAGTGGATCCATCCTGTCCATCGTGGAACAGCAGCCTTAACAGGTCTGTTCCATCCATGTCTGGTAGCTCCTGAGTGACTGACATCTGTGGAAACATAACGGCATACAGACAATAACGTTTGCATTAATTAGAAAATTAGGAAACAATGGGACGTATGTTGATATACTGTAATATTACAATACAATAGTATGATGTAAGAAAAAAATTTGAGGAAGTTTGGGATTTTGGTTATTGGATGAGAGTTATTAATTGGTTAATTTTGTGATATACACTGTGTATCATTTCTTGGTTTCATATTCATTTCACTGTTGAAGCTGATTTTAAATAAACGCCTTTACATTCTCGGCCACATGAATGTACAGTCATGTATATACACATGACGATGATGAAAATCAATATAACTTGGCTCCAGTAATTATGACGCCATTACTTCCCATAAGGCCTTGTATCACAGGAAATAGTGAAGGGAGTGATGGTCCAGTGGGCATCTTCCCTTCTTGAGTGTCTGATTCTTGGGCTGCTTGACCCACACTCTGACCTTCATGTGGAGGCCATTAGTGTTCTACTGTTGCAAGATGAACAATTAAATTAAAATGTAACAATTAATAATAAATTATTATTATCACCATCATCAATGATTAACTAATGATTGACCAATAAATGATGTAAATGGGATATTGACACGTATACTTAACTGCCATGTAAACAGCTATATTGCATCATCGCCACGCTCCCCTAATGACCTCATCTTATATTGAGCCCCGCCCCCGCATGCCTTTGTCACGAGATCTGACTACAATATCAAATGTCAAAACAAATAGGATGTAAGGCCAATAGATATTTCCTGGAAACGACTATTTCTATGCTGAATTGCTTGCAGAGTTAAAAAATAAATTAATTAAAAATTAAAAATCTGAATGTTGTCCCGCATGCAGTAATGCGCTTGCATCATAGCCATTTAATACAGAAACGAAATGACCTACTTAAGGTAGCAGTGGGCAAAAACCGGCAATATGATTAATAAGCTTTTGATTTTAACAGGCTGAAAATGTGTTTGTATTATGTACTTCAATAGAAAAAAGGGAAACGTCTTAGGCCAATATCGACAGGTCAGCTAAGCTAATTAACGCTAGCTTAAAAAGCCTGTCATGATCTTTATTGCAAAGAGGGCGTATTCCCGGTGACATTAAACACACAAAGACAAAACATTTAACGCAGTTAATGTTGATGTTCATTTTCTTACCGTTCGATGACAGATGATGAAATACCATTCGAGTGAGTGTGTGCGGGTCCGGGGCTGTCTTTAGGTTTCTCTATTCAGCGTTTTTCCCCTGCTACAGTCAAGTCTCTAGATCACTGAGCTTCCTCCCGAAACCACCTTCCAACAAGGCAAAAATTGCGTCATCACGTAAAGGCGGACATGATGAGTACGTAGTCTTCGAGGGTCCTTCTGGGACTTGTAGTATACTACTGTACCATGTACTGTACGCATGACTGCTCAGCTTTCTGCACACACGTATGGCACTAAATACAACACATTAACACACAAGATCATTTTAAAATATTGTTTTAAACATTTTATATATATTTGTATATCATAATATATCATATTAATCTAGTTTTAATACAGAAAAAATACAGTGATATGATGCAATAAATTTGCTTGCAAAATGTGTGTCTGCACCATGGTCTGCACCTATATTTGCATTTACTGTTTTTTATTTGTTTTTGTTTTTTGTTTTTGTTTTTTAAGTAATAATATGATATACACATTCACACAAAAGCATCATGACTTTTAAAATAAAAAAGAAAGGCTGATTCATTTTAAATTTGTATTTATTTTATTCAGCACATGAGCATGAACATGTCATTAGATGATAAAAAAAGCCTGATTAGTGAAACTCAGACCAAAATTGTTTGAGTTACTGATTTGCCACATTAGCAACTGATAACTTTGGTGGTTGGTATGTTGGTATTAGTTGCTTGATGTCATTTATTGACTTTTTTCAGGCCACAGGGAAAATACAGTGTGGTCATGCAGGTCAACCAGTCTAACAATAGGAACATCTCATAGAGATACATCAGATAAGAAGGTAAATGATAAATGGACTGCATCTATATAGCGCTTTTCTAGTCTACCGACCACTCAAAGCGCTTTGCAACACATGCCAACATTCACCCACTCACACACATTCATACACTGATGGCAGAGGCTGCCATGCAAGATGCCAACCTGCTCATCAGATGAGTGCGATATAGCGCTTTACAATGTTTCTAATGCTCACTCACCCATTCACACACACACATTCACACACCAATGGCACAGCCATCGGGAGCAATTTGAGGTACCTTTCCCAAGGACACTTCAGCATGCAGACTGGAGGAGCTGGGGATCAAACCACCAACCTTCTGATTAGTGGACGACCCACTCTACCTCCTGAGCCCCACAGCCGCCCCAAAAGGTAAGATGTTAAGTCTCTATTCATGTCATTACAAATATTAAGCAGTATCCTGAAAACAGTCGGTGTGGTTTCATAACATGATAGAAAACTAAGGCATCAAAGAAAAGTGCATTACATTAAAGACACCACATTTCATGCACTAACTGCATGTTTTACCATTTTATCTCCTCATCATAATGTCAGATTTCTAACTCTTTTCTTTACAAATGCTACTTTTCATAATGTTTATTTGTGTTACAGCGCAACCAAGCACAGTCAGTATGAGCTATAGTCACCTGACCTACATAAACCAAATAAAAAATTATATATGCCAACTAATCATCATTATGTTTACTTAAATAAATTATGTTTCATAACATTTCCAAATCTCATGGGGATTACGAGTCCCTGTCAAAAGAGGAGACGATTATGATTCACTCGCAGCACCATTCTCACAGAGACTAATTTTACTTACTAGAAGAAAGATATTAAAATAAGAAATCCCAGATTTCAGGAACCAAGTGGGGTTACATACCATGATTTCAATTCATACTGCTGGACTGGAAAGCACTTTTTTATTTCTAATGAAATCCATGCAATCTCATCCCAGACTATAAAGTCTATTATTTCCAGAGCAAAGCAGAGCATTTTGTCACAGAATCACACAGAGTTTGGATGTGTGCCGTAAACTACGGTACACCTTTAGACGTTCCTTTTTACTCGTAGTTGGTCTGACTACCTGTGTGACCACAGGCATGCTCTCTACAGCCCGTCTCTTGTGGGCACGGTGCAGCAGGATCCTATAGACCCCTGTGATTGAGCTCCTGCAATCCTTCCCCTGGTTGTTAAGGATGTGTTCAGAGGTAATTCCTAGTGTCTCCAGTGCTGCTTTTACCTCCATCTCTTCTGTGTCCAGCTCAGATGGATCACTCTCTGCTAGGTGGGATGGGTCCAGTTTAAAGGGCTCCATGGCCCGTGGGAATTCCACAGGGAGCAGCCACTCGCAGCCCATCATCTGCTCCACTGTGCAGCGATCAGATGGTATAGGCTGGAGGATGCCCCTGATCAGCCTCTGGCACACCTCTGGCACCCAGGAGGGCAGAATGTAGGCCCCCTCCAGGATGCATCGCTTCAGTTTGGCTACAGTGTCTGCCCTGAATGGCATGGTGCCTGTCACCATAAAGAACAGCATCACCCCCAGGGCCCAGATGTCCACAAAGATGCCAATGTAATGCTCATCCCGAAAGAGCTCAGGAGCAGCGTAAGGTGGGGAGCCACAGAATGTGTTGAGTGTCTCATCGCGGCGACTCAACGTGCTGAAGCCAAAGTCACCCACCTTGACACAAGAGCTGCTGGTGTAGAAGACATTTTCTGCCTTCAGGTCACGGTGAATGATATTGTTTTCATGCTGTAGAACAATGAGAAACTGAATTATTTAAGTATCATCTTCATGATTATATGAAGTAAGACTAACTATGACTACAGGTGATAATATATTCCATTTATAGCAGTCGGTATAGGTTGTCATCTTAATGGTTATTTGACTATTAAGATTGTACTTAAATCTGACACAGGTTGTCTTTAGATTGATGTTTTCTTTTCTTTTGTTTCACTTAAACATACCACTTCAATGTAAACTTATATGTGCTGACCATGTGCTTAACAGCAGAGAGGATCTGAGCGAAGACAATCTTGCCATCAGTGTCAGAAAGTTTCCCTTCTGTAGTTATCTTGGTGTAGAGCTCCCCTCCGCCTGCGTACTCCATCACCAGGTGTAACCGTGACAACGTCTCCACCACCTAAAGAGGGAGAAGAAGGATAACACGTGTGAATGCTAAGACGCAGTATAGTGATCATTGAGACAGCCTCTTGGGATTGGATAAAGGTCATACATAATATAAATCAATATGTTTGAGTGTATGTGTGAGTGTATGAGTTAAACCTCATAGAGGCGTATGATGTTGGGATGGTGAAGTTTCTCCATGCTAGAAATTTCTCTGGACAGCAGCCTCTGGGTCTTCTGATCCAGCTTGGTTTTGTCTAGGATCTTTATGGCTACTTTGTCTGGTGATGGAGAGGGAGAAGACAGAAGTCAATGATCAGTGACACATGAAACACAGTATTATAGACACATTTATCCAGAGGAATCAGTTGTACAGACAGAAGTGGCATTTCAATACAAATTTGATAGGGAAAAGAAAATCAAACTCTCTTTTTTTATTAATATATAGGTGCTTCATCATTAAAATAAATAATAAATAAATTAAAATGATAAATCATGCATTAGAAATCCTATGTACCTAGAAGAATAAAGAAAATGTAAGCCTGGTTCAAGCTAACACACAAAGAATTCCCATTGCAGTAACCAGGCCTGATGCTCTGCTCTAGATAATTTGATGGAGGATTAGCTGTCCTCAGAAACCAATTTTCTTGATTATATTCTCCCAGGGGGTCAATTCTCACTTTTAGCCCTATCTTAAGAAGAAATTTGCTTTTGTAAGTGCAGGAAAATTGCTCCTTTCCTGTAATACTGCAAGGACTTCGGGTCTGAGAGGATTTGCGAGGTGAAGTCAGAGTGAAGATTAAATATGTCACGAACACACGGTGCTGGATTAGCTACACTGTCTTAAAATCAAATTAAATTTACCACCTCTAAAAGGGTCTTGGAGGAAAATGGAACACTTATATTATTTTAAGGGCCAATAAAGATCAAATTCACATATATCAAATTCAAACAACTGATATCTCGACTGTATTCATTTAAATGATTCATACAGAGGATTAAAATAGACCTCAGGTAACTGAATACAGAAAAGTTCTTAAGTGGCAAAATGGTGTTGAGATATCTAATTGTGCATCAGTATGCATTATTGAGCCTGGCATTTGGCTCCCCGTCAGCTGTGACATAGCTTTCAATAGGGGCATTCAAAATGCATTGCAGCTCATATTGTTTTTGGAGGTCTAAATGATACCACCTACACGTGCACACACACACATTCTTTTTGCATGTGCACACACAGTACAGTGCACAGCATGGTACACACAGAAATACAGTCCAACACGTATAACCCTGCAGACGGAGCATGCACACACACACACACAGACTCATTCTCCTCTCTCTCTTTAGTCTTTGATGAAGCATGCAGCAATTTTAGCCGTCGCTAAGGAAACTGGAGATCTCTAATCAATCCATCTGTTCAAGGGCAGCAGACAGTCTGTCTCTTTGTGGTTGAATCAGCCTCCTGTTCAGGTCCACATCGCCTTGTTAGTGAATTGCTACATAAGGACACACTTGCTAGTGTTGCAGCCCATTGATGAAAACAGCTCATCAACCAAATTATCACTTAAGTCTAATAGAAAGTCAGAACAGAGAGAGAATGAGAGATTCAATGGATATTCCTTTAAAATGTTCTAGCTTCTATCAGTGATATCTTGTACTCTGTATGACTTTTATGTTCAGTTGATGTTTTAATTTGCTCCTGTACTCCTGTAAGTACAGTTGCATTTAATTTGTGTTCTGCAATGTCTTACCTTTGGTGAGCGCATGAATTCCTAGCTTGACATGGGAGAAATTTCCACAGCCGATCTCTCCTCGAATTTTGTAAAAGCCGATTCTCCTGCCCACTGTTAGCTCACGGACCACCCTGCCATCAAATAACATGACAGAATATGTAACACAAAATGTTTTTTGCTCTACCACATACAGTGGAGCTGCCATAATAAAAATCTCAATAAAACACCTTAAAATGCACCAAATAGGTACCCTAAAATAACTTACAGCCATGCAGAAAAGCCCTCTTGATCCTTACCGATCATCCTGGCACATATCCAGGTTCAGTCTTTCCAATGGAGTGAGGCGGCGGATGGTGGCTCCCTCATCATCTGTGTTGATGTCTGAGCTGTCCTGGCGGCTCCAGCGACTGTACCTCTGGCCACCGGTAACTCCAGCTGTGCCTCCCACAGAACCTCCGACAGATTCTCCATTAGACTCCCCGGTGTCAGCACCAGAAACTGAGTCGCTCCCAGCGGTGCCTGCTGCCCCCGACCCCCTCGAGCCTGCTGTCCGGGCCCCTGCTTCAGCCCCATCTGGGCTGCTCTCGGAGGGGCAGACAGCAGTCATCCTGCAAGGGACACCCAGGGTGAAGTGGGCTTAGCTTGTGGCTGGGAGTGGCGGACTGCACAACAGCGGAAAAAAAAGCAAAATCATTTTTTCTGTGGGTAATTTTTGTTGCATATTTCTTCACAGCAAACTGTGAAAATTATGGATTGCTCTAATGCATAATGATGAGCCTTGTCCCCATATGAAATGTATACCATTGCCTTTTAAAATATACCTAATTTAAACTTAAAGTCTTTATAATGATATGTAAAATTTGATCAGTCAAATTATATATATATACCTAACTGCTTTGCAAGACAACAAGAAGAACTACAAAATCGACAAGAACTACAACATATCAAAAACTTCAAGCCCATAATAATATTATGTCTTATTTTTCTGATCTAATCATATCAGATTAACAGCACATTGGTGTTGTGAGACTTTTATTAACTAAGAATTAACAAAGAATTACCTCCCGTTTTTCTAATGTGTAGACAACAGCTTCAGTATTAGCCACATACAGAACACACAAACAGAGCACACATACTGCAATGTAAACATTTTTTTATGATGTATTATGATGATCCACTCATTATTGCAGAAAATGAATAAAATTAATTGTCACACTCTCGCCAATAGAGTCAATGTAAAAACATAAAGCACATTCATAAAAGACAAAAACTGTGACTTACCTTCAGATATATGAGCCATTTTTTAGAATTTTCAGTGTCCTTATCCAAATTTCATATCTGTTCAGAAAACTCAGTCAATAAATAAATGTTCTAAAATGAGTGTTTTCCTGTATTTCAACCACCAGTCTTTCCAAGAACCGCCAGTCCATGGACCAAAGCATATGCTGCCTCCAGATCTTCAAAAACCTGCTGCAGCTCAGAACTGGTCTTGCCACAATGGATCATCAGGGGCAATATGTCATGTGAATCTTCAATATGAATGTGAATCAGTTATAATCTGGTTCCATTTCAAGAATCAACAATGGTTGAAGCCTTACTTTTCCTTAGAGGAGGTGAGGAGGCTGGAGATGAGATAGATCATATGTTATCGGATTCATGCTCACTGTTGTCACTTACTGATGAGGTCTGCGCAGTTTTAAAGGGCTCTTTTGAGTCTCCAAGGTATAAATAGACCACAGGTTGAGGAGGAGGGAAGAGGAGCTGGATGAAGGGGGTTGGAGGAAAGAGGTTGAACAGATGATAGTGTCAGGGCACAGCGAGTGAGACAACCTGAAATAAAGCAAAAATAAATGTCATTTATTTTCATTTTTGTGCCCACGTTCTTTTCCTTTTGTTTTCTGATTCCTATATTTAACAGCTTAAGTGGTTACTTACTTCCTGCACTAATTCACCATTTTGGCATTTTTAAATGAACAGGCATCTGTGCAAAAGCACTGAAATCTTACTTTACAGCCCTCCATGTGAAAGCATTCGTGTGCATATATCCATACAAGTGTGCCTCAGTATCTGCATGTGTGTCTGTTAGTGTGCATTGTAATCCTTATTTAATTTAGTGCTTGAGACCTGCTCCAATGGCAGTGCAGGCTGAGGTTGCCTTGACAGCCAGAATAAACAAGAACCTCATCACTTTCTACCAAGAAGATACTATACTTTAACATCCTGAAAAACCAGCATGACTAATCTATTTCATTTCAAATGCAGAATAAGAGCAAGGTGTACTCATGTGTGATGTGTGTGTGTGATGTGTGTGTGTGTGTGTTTGTGCGTGTGCGTTGGTGTAAAAGTTTGTAAGTAGGTGATAATTGCATGCCACTCAAGGAACAAAGCTCTAACAATGTCCCCTGACAGGGAAGAGAGAAAGGGTGAATCTGAGGTGAAAGTGAACCCTGATTTAACAGATATACATATGTCCTCTACTAACAATTCAATTCAATAAAAGAAACAAATTACAATGTTTAATAACTCACATTATCTTTATCACCACCATATACAGCAATAGAAGAAATGTGGCAACTTTTTTTTTTTTTTTTGCTACGGGTTTTGAGTTGTTTCAAAATTATACTGTAAATTGATCTAAATTGATCTAATTTAATCTCATCTCTGATCTAATTAACTGAATTTATATTAGGTAAACTGATTCTCCATTGTCTCTTAGTAGTGGTGTTCAACAGAGTAATAGCGTGCACACATGATACTTTCAACCAGCTTAAGTTGATTGTTCCACGATCAACCTGACACCTGAATTTAAAATACTATATCATACATAAATACTTTACCTGCTGTACGTCCTGCCAAGTACTTAAACTACATGAGTGTTGCCACAGTCATTGTTTAAACTGTTGGCTATTGAACTATCTAATGTCCCATCAACAAAAACAGGAAAATCAATTTTCCTTCAGTATTACACAAATTTGTGTTGTGCAACAAAATGTAATCTAATTATTATAAATTGTCTTTTATTTATGATGTTCACAAGAGGACATGATGTTGCATGCAGTGTGTATGGCAGGAGTAGAAATTCTCTCATTCATCTCTATATTAAGATGAATGACTCTATGTTAAAGCCTTGCTAGGAAATCAAAGCAATTCTCTTTTGTCAGGACTACAGTCTCCCAGCCTTCAAACACCTTCCTGCCAGTCTGCCATAATTATCTCAGCATTGATCTCAGGAAACCTAAAAGGACTTGCTGAGAGAGGAGAGGCCTCCACTTTACAGCACAAAGCAACAAGCCCTGAATATCAGTCTTTTATGTGTGCAAATACAAAGACTAAAGGACAACCATGCATGAGAAAAACACATTAATAATGAGAGGAGAGCAAGAGGAGCTCAGGGACAAGATAACCATCAGGAATTTAGATTTCCGATAATCTGTCTTGTAACAGAGCCACTGCAGTGTCAAATAACTTATTTTGAACACAGTGAATCAATGATTTTAAGTTACTGACTGGATCTATTGATAATTACTTCAAGTGGAGCCTGGAGATGAGTATAGTTACCCATATTGCTTTGGGCTTTGCTTCCACTGAATAACAGATCTACTTGGTTGCTTGGCGATGGACACTGACTGGGTGTGTTTGTTTGTCTTTTTTTCAGGCTGAGGATAAGGCATCGACTGGCACTGAGTGTCAAGAAAGAGAGCACACAGTGCCACGTTTGCGGTTATACGGTGCTGCATTGAGCCTGAGAGTACCCATGTTAATTATGTGTGCCTGCAGACTGATGGATTCATACACACACCAGCACACACACAAAATCAGTGGAAGAATTGTAAACTTTATAAACACACTATCTGGCTCATACCTGTCTAATAAATTGACTAGTAAAGTAACTTGAATCATTTAGTCGTACTGATTTGCAGAAGTTCATTGTTTCTAATATTTATATATATATATATATTGGCTGTTGATCAGACAAAGTAAGCAATATGTGTCTGTTTTAAAGCTTCAAAACTTTAAGAGAGTATAGCCAAGAGTATATTGAAGTGGTGTTCGAAAGTTGAAGTTTGGTTGTTAAAAGTTGCGTCAACCATTCTTAGTGCATTAGAAGATGCACTGACTCAGAGAGTGTAATCTCCATCACTGGGCTAATGCTGCTGATTTTGATGCCAAAAAATACAACCATATTGTGTATCACATCACTCTCCAAGCCAACAGCACAGGTGCAACCTTTAAATGAATAACATTTCTCAATAGCGGAGTGTGGAAAACATCCTGAACCAAATGTTCTTTTTTTAAGATTTTACTCTATTCCAAAGACATATTCATTAAAGAAACACTGCAACTTATCACTTTTGTCTACAGTAACATGATTATATTATAGACAGAATAACTTCTGTGAGAGCAATCTGAATAGTCCACTTTGTCGTTTCAAGTTGGAATAACACAGATGAATAACACATGCACTTGAATACGCTGCTTAACAGAAACATGTATAATTGTGCAAACAGCCAGCCCTTCATCAGTAAACACAAGCAGCTTATCCAAGAACTCACCAGACATCCGATCACTTGTTTGATCCCTTAAGGGAAGGAGGAGGATTTGCCTGATGCACTCTGCTGCTGAACACACTGCTAGCATCAGCAGCCTCTTCACACACTCCAACAACAGAAAACATGAGTGCCCATCCACAGCAGCTGTGGATCAAGAATTAGTCACTCTTTCCATCTAGACGCCTGTTTGTGCGTTTACTTAGACGAGGTAAGAGGAGAGAGGAGAGAGGAGCTGCTTCTTTCCAGCTTTGAAACATCTATCTGTAAAAGAGTCCCTCCTCTCTGTTTTGTCTTGTTTAACTGTTTTTTTTCTCCCTGCCTCCCATCGTGTCCATTCCCTCATTCCGCCTGTGCTTGTATCCCATTCTCTCTTTTTCACTGCTGTTATGCATTCAGACACAAAGGCAACACTCGCCCCAACGCACACACATTCACACACTTTCTCAGACAGACACATGCACAAGCACACTCACGTAAATACATACACAAAAGCGCGTGCACGCCGACAGTGAGCTCTCTCCACACAAAGCTCCAAAGTGTGTTATTTGAGACGTACGGCTGACGAGAATAAAGAGCTCAGCAGTGAAAGAGCTGCGACAATGAAGACTGCGGGCCCTAGGAACGGAGAGGCAGACCCCTCTGGAATCTATGGGGCAAATATTTCTCATTTCCAAAAAGACAGACTGACCTCTAAATCCCATCCCCCCTGACACACAAACGTACAAAGCACTCTGAAATAATTCAGACCTGCCTTTGCAGCATCAAGTGAAATTGATGATAAACACATGTGGTGGCAGTTTCTGTAATAAAAGACTCACAAACCACAGAATGTCCTTCTGGGTTTAATATCACATTTGCAAGCCCAGTACAATACTATACTATACAATACAGATACAGAGAGCTGCTATCTTAGGTAAAGTACAAAGTCATGCTCTGAACAGTCCATTATTATACCCTCAGCAGAAAGGTACAGCCGGCCTCCTCCTGTGAACTGTGTTATCTTTAGACACACAGTTCGCTATCATACTTCTCAGCGGACAGTGCAGTTAGCCTTCTTTTCCTATGTCTACACAAACACACACATTCCGTCATTGTCCTTTCAACAGACAGGTGCTGCTGGCCTCTGTTATCTCTACAAAGTAGTTTCACTTCACACAAGATCATAGAACATCACCAAAGTATAAGTAGCAAAGTATCAGAATATGTATAAGATATTGTATTTAAGTATACATATTGCATTTTTCCATTACAACATACAATGCATATATCCACTGAGCAGCAGCACATCTACATGAGCAGCATCATACTACTCTTTCTGCACGGATTTTATATATATTTTGCTTTACTTTCTTCTTTGTATGTGAAAAGACTCATTCTCATTCATCATTGCTAACCTAATGCAGCTGTGTGTGCAGACACTGTTATAACCCATGCCTAACAATGCATAAAAAGTACCGTACAGCTCTTGCAGAGAGCGAAAGACAAAGAGAGCTTTAGATGTCTCTGAGGCCTTATCAAAGTTACCATGACACTGTTTACAGGGAGCACAATAACATAACAATGCTGTAGACACTGTGAATCCTGCATTTGGTGGCTCAAATCAGAATCTATTTGGTCATTTATTTCTTCCCGCAATAAAGAGCCATCTGAGTTTGGCATGTTCAGCACTTCAAAGAGGGTTTTCATCAAAGAAAGAACACATGGAGCACAATGTTTCATCTGCTCTAACTGATTGACCATCAAAAGAATAAAAAACAAGAGAAAATTTAATTCAGGCGGAAGTAAACACTGACACTGAAAAATATGGAAATGTATTCAGTTTCTAATCCAGGCCTATTCTGAATAGAAAGATTGAGATAGGTTTGAAAATATTACTTTTATAAGGTAAAGATTGATTATCTGCTTATTTTTTCAATTAGGAAATAGGAACTTCTTGAAGTATGCCAAAAACACATACATCATGTAGTTAAAGACACAACATGTGGCATCCTGGTGGCTCAGTTTGACAAGACATGTAATGTAGGGTCATTTTGTCGTCTAAATCTGTCCGGCTGAGTCATTCAAATGAATCTCCTCTCTCTCTCTCTTTCAGCAAACACAGAACACATACGATGCAAATAAATCAAAGTCAACACATTTTATATCATCACTAAACAGTTTCAGGCTGTTTACTCTCTGTTCCTAATAGCCTCAGACAAGTTTTTGGAATGACTCAACAAATAAATAGCTTTTCTCTGACACGCACATTTTATAATTTGTATCTGTGTAAGTCTTAACCTCTAAAAGTACAGAAGTGATCTATTACCCCCAGGTTAGATAGATGTTCACTAAAGGCTGCTTTCCAATCAGTCAAAGTGTCCTGCAGACAAAAACTAGGTTATGATGGATGCTGTATAAAGACAGGTAAAGTGTGCAACAGGTGTTGGAGCCTAACTCCTATCCGTTCCCTGGCATTATCTAGCCTGCCTGCTCAAAACAGGGGGTTAATCAGTAAATCATGATGGATCCCCAAAGCTGATGAACAGTGCATGTGCGTGCGTAACTGCCAGGTGAGGCACTGATCCCTTTCAGGAGTGATGCGTTGAATTAAAACGGCCACCGTCATTACGAAATGAGACGACAATATAAGAAAATAGCTGGTGACATTGTAAAAAAAAAAATAGATTTTGACCCTCATGTTATATGATATGAGCTATATACCACCTTAATATATACATTTAAGAGAAGCTGCTCGCCAACCGGGATATAATATCTTGTAATTGTGATGTGTTAGACTTTATACGTTTATTCTCGCAAACATGCAAGCTTTCCACACACAAATAAACTTTCGAGTAATTAAATCATGGGGTGCATCACTAAACTGATTTGTCTATCTGCGTCCAGTTAACACCTCCTCGCAGCAGGCCATTCCCTATGAGCCAGCGCATTTCCTATTATAATCCTATCAGAACCGAAAGACCGCAAAGATTTGTGAATCTTACCTTGATAAATACCTTCATGGAGCCGTGACGATGAGCTTTACCGATTTCTCTGTAAAAATCATCTTCTCGGGTGCCGGGTGACATTGAGCGCACCGGTTCTGTTGCAGCTGCTCCCCGGTGTTGAGTCTGTCGCGAAGGAAATCCGCTTGACTGGCAGGTCAAACGACCAATCAGTGGCGGTCTGAGGAGTCCACTGTGCAGCTTTTATCCAATCAGAAACAAGAATTGCAGATCAAGCCGCAGGAGCCCTCTAGTTCAGTACCACAGGAGCTGTCCAGTGTGTGAGATTCTCCAGGTAACCCAACCTGTGTGTCACCATGGTCGCTGGTCGGGCTATTAGCACGACACGGGGCCAAGATGGGGTCAGAGGACCAACAGGGACACTGACAGGATTCCCCAAAGTGCCCTGGAGTGATCAACATCTCGACCAAACTATTCTCAGAGAATACATAGGGGCGACTGTTTGCTGATGAGGTTTATAGGGGGCAAAACTTCATCAAATCTGGTTCATAATGTATATTCTTTACATGTATATGTGTATATTCTTGATATTCAGACCTTGAGACACCCAGGTTACAAATACATACATACATTTACTTTGACATGGTTGCAGCTGAGCTCTGACAGGCCTTTGATGTACAGAAATGTATAAATGAACAAGTGAGACCTTGAGTTGAGATTCTCATCTACTATTTCCACGATCAAGAATGTTAACTGTCAAATCTCAAATTTTGGAACATGGATGAGAAGTCCTAAAAGGGCCCGGCATAATGAAGTTTGTTTTGCTCAGTTGACATGCAAATCGCCACCTACTAAATCCAGGCAGATCACCTCTTCAACCCCTGTACTTGGTGGGATACAGCCGTGGACAGCTGTGAAAGGAAGAGCTAGAATAAACCTTCCCAACAACAATCAAGTGTGCAACTGGAGAACAGATTTGCTCCCCTGTTGCAGGACCCTGGATCTCCATCTGATGACGTGAATAAGACAGACGGTTATCCTGAAGTTAAGATGCGATGCCTTATATATTCTGTAAAGTAATTCTATATCACAGCTAAATCTGTTTCATTCAGGTTTTTAGATGAAAAGAGTCTTACGTGACATCTTTTCATGATCCCCACCAGCTCTATCTAGCACTGATGAAGCCTCCTGGACAAGTGGCAAACGTCTACTCTACATCTACAATCCAGTTTTTTTTTTCTTTTTACTGTACAGAATTGCTTTTCATAACTTTATTTCTTTGAGAAACTTCAACACCAGCATTCTAATATTGTTTTAAGAAACAAGACTTTGCCTTTTCAAATTTCCTGGTTTATGAACATGAAGGTCTGAATTACAAACACCACCTTGGTCAAGGAAAGAAACAAAACTAAATGTGTTAAGAAAAAAAAAAAAAAAAAAAAAAAAAGTCATTCAATTTCTCTACACCATGGCCAAAATTTTTGCAAGATAATCAAAATCTCAGTGGATGGATGCAAGACTTGTAGTCCACTCAGGAAACAAAGTTTATTCCATATATTTTTCCTACAAAAACACCAGAACTCCATATGAAAAATGAGCTTGAACAAAACCGTAGCATTAGCACTGAGGGACATCAGCACAATGCATCGGCTGATACACAAGTTGCAATGTTGCAATGAGAACATTTCATTCATTCATTCATTCAAATTGTCTTGGCAAGTGACCCAAATTAAAAGATCACAGTATCATTTTAAGGAAAAAAAAAAAAAAACACATGAAATTGGATCGAAGCACTGAATAGTCATCTGAAATATGTGATATGATGGCAAAGAGCTTTGAAATAAATACAGCATCATTAGCAAAAAATATATATCTCTGTCCATATTTCAGAGTTCAAAGAGTGAGGGTGGTGGGACCCAGGTTATTCACAACGTGATGGCAGACAGCAGGATATTGAGGCGACATGCTGCGTCCCACATGCAGGTGTCTGTATTAAGAATAAGATGTCAGCTACAGGACACTGCAGCCATTCTAAAAGTTGTGTCCTGCAGGTCATTTACGACTGTCATTTTCACATTTTCATACAGCCACTGCTTGTTCTGCTTCCTCAACGTTCACCGTCCCACCCTCCATCTCTACTTCCACCTGAGAGTTCACCACCTGCTGCCCGTCTACTTCGGTTGTAGTAACGTGCACCACTTGGATTTGCAACCCAGCCTGCTTTAATCTCTCCACATCCTCCTCACACATCTCAGCCACTCCTCCGTCCTCCACCACAACTGTTGTGGTTTCCCCCATCTCCATCACATCTACAGGTTCCACTGTGACGTGTTCCACCTGGATTCCGTCGTCCAACAGCACTGTTTCTGCTCCCTCTATGTTCTGTGTGGCTATGGTGAGGGCTGCGGTGGCAGGAGAGTCGGTGATTACCAGTTCTTCGATCGAATGAACATCTTTGAGATGGGCCTTCAGGTCTTTGGTGTGGGTGAACCACAAGTCGCACATGGTGCAGTGATTGGGCTTGACCCCTGTGTGGCTCACTAGGTGGTCTTTGAACTGGTCCCAGCTGTTGAACACACTACTGCAGACCTGATGGAGGAGAAAACAGTTGGTCATGGGTACAGAAGAAAGAAAGGACCAGCAGCATTTTTCCTGTGAGTAAAATAAGAAGATTCTAGGAAGTGAAGATAAATCATGTGGGCTATAAAACATCATCAACAGTGAAAAATGCTGATCACAATATCCTGTAGCCCAAGTGAGGGCATCGTTTGTGTTGTTTTGTCACTTCAGCAGCCAAAACCCCCCAAAATATTCAATTTATGACCAAGAAAAGCAACAAATTCTCACATCAATTATCTGGCATTTTTAACTTGCAAAATGACTTCAATAATAAATGATGAGAAGTTGCAGATTACTTTTCTGTCTATCAAATTATCAATTTATCAACTAATCCTTGCAGCTTTACTTCATTCTTTTATTTACTTGTACCCACTTCACTCTGGGTACACAATAATATAGGAAAACATTAATGTAAAGTTGTGATGCTGGCTAGATTTTCTTAAAAAAAAAAAAAAGAGCTGTATAGTTATAGTCAGTTATCACCTGCCAAGCCTTACCTACCTACACTACTTCTAATTTAGTCAACTAAAACCACTTTAAGTCATCCTTTCAAACATAATGTCAACCTTTTTTATTAGAATCAAACCACTGAGGATCACACCGGCATCTAAGCGGATTTGCAGGTACTTTAATGTGCTGCAGCTGAGCAGCTAATTAGCTAACTAGCCTGCAAACTGATGTTAACTGTGTACTTTTCCTTGGTTTGTTTGGTCTCTTGTTCAACAAGCTCAGGTGCAGGACAAGATGTACTCATGTTCATGTTTGTAAATTAGATAAGAAGGAGACGTGCATTTTTCTTTTTAAATTAGATAAGAAGGAGACTTTAGCAGGAAAGCTAATATGGGTTGTTCAGAGTCTGTGACTTTGTGAAGCACGCTGCTGTTTGGTTCAGTGTGACTGTCTGCTCTGCCTATAACAGAACTCTGACTCCATCTATGCAGACAAATAACGTAGGGTGCTCTGTTGACTCAATGCAAAACTAACGTGTGCCATCATAAAACCATAAAATATAAATTACAGAACGGATATGTATGTTGCAATGGACAGGCCTTCTGTTGCCCTGTGCAACTGTATTATATAGAAAAATATTAATATCAAATATGCACTCAGTATAGGCCGATATCTGATATTAAAATTACTTAGATTAGGAGCAAACATTGATTGAGTCATCCCTACTATAGGATTGTCAAAAAAAAAAAGAAGCTGAGATTAAATCACAGCAGGATGTGATTCAATTCTTTTTACCTGATGAACATATGAACGCATAAAGAAAACAGTATCCCACATCCTAGTTAAAGTATATACTGTATGACAGTGCACGCAGTATTAGTTCATTATTCAATACATTAGTCTGCACATTGAAAAAGGTATTGATCAAAAATGCATTGTGTTTTAATGAGTTAGATGAGTATAAATACATTAACATAATGTGCGCTGGTAGGGGAGTGATTAATGGCTTTGCTTCTGGACAGACTGTACCTGGCATTCATAGAGTTTTTTGCGTCCTTTCTTGGCTCCAGCCCCATTCTGACAGGCTGCCATATGGCACTTCAGTGTGCTGTTTCTTGCAAAACGCTCATGGCAATCTGGACACTCATAAGGCTTTTCACCTACAGAAAAAAAAGACAAGCATGCATTTCTATGCTAGATTTGTAAAAACAGATCTATGATACATGATTAGAAATGTACTAAGTTGAGTTATTTGCGTCAACAAATCTAACATAGCAACAGTTTTATTTTTTCATTCTCACCGGTGTGCTTCCTCAGGTGCTCCTTAAAGTGGCCGAAGTGGTCAAAGTGCTTCTTACAGTATTCACAAACATGCACTTTCTTTTGGGGTTTCTGGTTTCGAGACAGCTCCTCGGCATCGAAATGAAACGTGCTGATATGCTGCTTCAAGGCGCCTTCCCGCGTGTAGGCTTTACCGCAGTGGTTGCACACATGGGGCTTTTCCAGCATGCCCAGGTGTGTTTTCAAGTGCTGTTTGAGGTGGTAGTACAACTTGAAGCTGCGGTCACACTTGGTGCAGCGGAACACGTTGTCCACTTGAGAAATCTGGACCTCTACGACCTCCACGTTCTCCAGCACCTTGGAGGCAGTCACTGTTTCTTCCTGATACACGACCTCCTGCTGAGGACAGACATAATAACCTTTTTGGTTAATCCTTTCACTTTTAAATCTTATACATCCATAGTTTACCAATTAAATTAACTGATGACTAAGTTTAAACACACACAATGATTTTCTTCTTCCTTTGTGAACAAATCAATTATGATATTTATTTTGATGACTCATTACTACATGCATTGTCATATTTCATCGCTGCTACACTGCTACTATTACTCCATGGACTAATCCTATAATTTATATAATTTGTCTATCGTAGTACTAACAGCTAAAGCGTATATTTAGATGCAATTCTCTTCACCTTCTGCCTTCATTCATATTAATAGTAATCATTCAATGTAACTCAGTATAATTCTGAACCAGTGAAGTGTGAGGAACTGCACTGTATACTGTCTTTGTTAACAGTGACAAGCAGGTTGAGTCATTTGAATGGGTCCAATGGGTTGAGTATAGCCGTTTGCTGTCTGAAAGGCGTATGAGTACAATAATATGGAAGATGTAACAAAATACTCTAGAGAATGAAACTCAAGTCGATATACCTCTTCTATTCCTCCTTTCTTGATGACCTGTAGCGCAGGTTCCCCTTGCTGATACTTGCTGGTTATGTCAGCAAGCAGAGCCAAAGCAGAGTCATCTGACGCAGCCTGGGCGTTCTTCGCTGCATCAACCACCTCCTCCAGTCCTGACTCCTCCACCTCAATAGCACCTTCCCCTATCACCTCAATCTCCACCTGGACAACATTGAACATATTCAGTGCTGAGAATTAAATGTGTGGGAAAAATTAAGGGTCACTTGTGTTTAGTTCATACATTAGACAGCTGTAACACCAAGGATGGATGGTAGTGAGGCGGTGGAAAAACGCAGCCAGTCACTGAAAATTCACATTGCCCTCTGCTTTGCAAGGAACTACATCTGTATCACTGTGACTACCATGAACATACTAACCTGTTCCCCATCCACTGAGGGTAAGGTTTCTGTAATCACATTAGACGTCTCAGCAATCTTCCTCTTTTTACCTTGGTTCTTCGTTGTCACCGAGGGATTCTCATTTATCCTGCAAGATAATATGTAGTTTATACTTCACAATCCTCAACCAATTCATTTCCAGCTCATAAAATACCATTACATTAACATATGGCATCAATTAAATCAGATAGTGAAACAATTTAGCTTTTAGAGCAGTGACAGGTTTTAAGTCTCACTTATTGTTGAGTGCCTTGATGGCTTCCTGCATCTGGAGGTATTCAGCAGCCTTCCAGACATCGTAGGCCTCCTCTTCTCCAGCTACAGCTAGTGTAGCTGTGTATGTGAACTCCATCAGCTGGCGAAAGGCCATGTTACTCACTCCTGTCAGAGCATGACAAAGCAGCAGTGGTGAGTAACAGTTGTTCTACACAACAGTAATAAAGACAGAAAAATAAATTACAACCTGTGATTCTTAGTAGCACAAGTTTGGAAAATAAAACCAATTTAGTTTGTAGACCAGCAATAACTAGTAGACTGAAAATGTTTGATTTATCAAACTAACTCTTCTAATATATAATGCCACATTGGGATTTTATGGTTATTATTATGTTTAAGATAAATCATGTAATTTTTTTAATGCCACATTAGCTTGAGAACATACATAATAAAAGAAATTTGTATTACATTTTCATAGTTTTGGCCGTATAGTACCAATCAAAAGTTTGGACACACCTTCCCATTTATCTTAGTTAAGTTCCAATCAATTATAACATTTAACTTTACTTGCTGGGAATGTGAAAGTTCTTCTAGAAGTAGCAAAAGTAAGGCAAGCAACACAGGCTTTCAGACAATCATACATGATGCAAATAAATCTCCATTTATATTCAAATCTTAAAGCTGCTTATTTGGAAGTGGAAACTGTAGCGAAAGTTCACCAAATGTCTGTTAGAATCATTTATGGCTTTGTAAAAGTGCATTTTTGCAAAACTATTGTTATTATGGCAGGTCAGCACTGATCCATTGGATGTTGGATGTTAACAACAGACAGTTTGGTAATAACTTTAACATCATCATTGTTTTCACTTCCATATATATAGTTTTGATAATAATAACTTTATTTGTATAGCACTTTTCAAAAACAATAGTTACAATGTGCTTCACGGAGCAATGGTCTCCCTGTATTCACTCTAAGCATGTATCTGATTGATCATATTTTCAGAATTTCAAAACACAGAATACCTTCAATCTCCACCAGTGGCTCCTGGGTAAAATCCTGGAAGAACTTGTGGAAAAACTGACTGCACGCTGCCAACACTGCTTTATGGGCTCTGAACTGGTGTCCTGTCAGTGAAAAGGGACATGGAAATAGTTTAGCAACACCACTAAGACAACACACAGATGACCTATAAGGTATGTCTACTTACCATCCACAATCAAGGTAATGTCTGTAAACTGGTCTAACTGCCGTTGTTCATTAAGTTTGTCCATCATGACTTTGTAATGGGCCGGGAACTCACTGCCTCCGTCCGCCTCAGCCGCCATTATTCAGCCAATCCTTTTCTACAATGAACAGAGAAAGATACACATGCAATTTCTAATATTATTAATGAAAAGTAACAAAGTTGTTACCCAAACCCTCCACCCAAAAGCTGATGACAGTTTTTTTCCCCCCAATGTTTTGCATTTTTAGAAACAAAAACACACCGTATTGAGCATAGGTAACACCAAAACTGTATTTCCTTTTGCAAAACAGGAATGCAAAAAAGGTGTTTTGTTCTTAAAACTCCAATCAACAAACAGAAAACTCTTTCTAAACGGAGCAGAAAGAAAAAACAACCTACTTTTCAATGTAGTAGATCAAATCATAAGCTGACACTTGCAGTACTTAAGGTGTCACACATGACTGGAAATAATTATAAACAAAATACACCAGGCACTGCTGATATTACATCTAAGCAACGGTTGTAAACAAGGACTAAATTATCTTTGGTTCCAAAAAAGTGTAATTATAAATCGACTGATATACATTATAAATGGTAAATAACACACTTTACTGGGCATAAAGGCTGAAAAAAACGAGGAAATGAAGAAGAGGGCCCATGAGAAGCACTTTATTATTGTAGACGGTTACACGTTACGTCGGAATTTCCGAAATACAGTCAACAAATAAAAACTCTAAAAAGATCCTGCTAAAGGCTAGGATTGGTTCCTAATGTGCCAGTCAAGAAGACAGACGAATAATTCAACTGATGATCCAACACATGTAGCAGCAGCTTTGCTACTTTACTCGGTGTTAGCTTAACGTTAACTAGCAAGGACGCAATCCCACACGGAAGAACAAAATGAGCCATTTCAAACACCCGAGAGATACGTTTATCCAGGACCCGACTTACCAGGACTAGAAAAGCCTATGTAATCGTTCTCATAATGTAACACGGCCGAAATAAACATACTAAGACACCAAAGTGTTGCAGGTAACGGGCCTCTTAGCATGCTCGCCATTTCGCGTTTGACAATCAACATTACGTCATCAAACCGCGCATTAAAATACACTTTTCCCAGACAGATTGCCCGATTATAACCGCCGTGGGTCAAAATATGCGTTAAAAACCCACCGGTGAGCATACCTCAAGTTCGGTTACGCTGCTCAATAAAGTTGTTTTGCGATAGTATTTCCTTCGACGCATGTACCACTGTTCTACTCTCGCTGCTCCAAAAAGGGCGGTCGTTTAACGCCCGGGCCTCAGATTCCCAGAAGTCATTGCAAACTCAAGGACGCCGGGGAGCGTTGCTTGGTGACAGCCGAGCGTGGCAGGCGTTTACATGTTCTTCCTATCAGCTGCTATTAGCAACTATTACGAAAATGAATCATGTATTTAATTTAGACGTGCATTAAATGATCATCTGAAAGCTACTATTTCGTTTATAGCAATAATAACAACAACATTGCGTATGCACCATCAAAATAAACCAAATCATTTGCATCATGTGCCTGATTAATCTGTTTGGGGGACCCTGTTGCCTCCTTGTTCCCACCAAAAATTAATGTACACAGAACATTATCGATTTCATTATTATAACAGTATAGTTTCATTATTATAACAGTATAGTCTACTAACTGCATGGCCCCAGGACTATCTGTCAGTTAACAGCCTATTGTATTTTAGTGGTGCAAAATCCCAAACACATTTGCAAGAAATCGAATCACCAAAAAGCAACCTGACACATAGTAAGTACAAAGTAAACCGGGGGCATTTGGGACCAGGATAGAGGTCTGAGGCATCACCCAGCTTTACACAAGGTTGAATTTTGGAGGCTGCACCAAACCACCAAAAAATGCTGCACCAAAAAGTGTTGGATTTTTTATTTGCTGATAAAAGTTTCTAAGACATTGTGCCATCTGAATCAACTTCTAGTGATAGGGTATTTGGTTTGGCCTTGTGTGGATTCATTTTATCAATTAAAATCTTTTGAAATTGACTGACATGCCTTGTTATATCTCATGCAGGTTAGTGTGCCCTGATAAAAGCACATAGGCACTGTGCCAGACACTGTAAATGAGTTACATAAAATAAAGTTAGTTCTGGTAGGACACTCTATGTCACATCATGCTCTGCTATACCGGCAGACAGCTACACCATAGATGCCACATCTCACAGCACTGATCAAGTGGTGTTTTATAGACACTGGTACCTATACATACACTTTGTACAAGTGCTCCCTTCATGCTGCAATGTCGCTGGTGTATTCCAGGAGCGAGAAGCACCCTAAAGAGTAAAACCATAGCACCAAGTCAACCGAGTGAGTGGCTTGAGTATTTCTGACCAAAACTCCTGGAATCAGAACAAACTGCAGAAAATTACCTGTTCCACTCAACTTCAGTAAATGATGCTCAGAGTCTGAACATATAGTGGTTACTCTTTTAGAGATATATGGGGAGTGGACACAATGCAGGAACACCTTCAACACTGGCAAATTCAACCCAACAACACTGACAAAACAAGCCTAAAAATCATAATGCAGATGAACAAACACCTCTCTAACACAGTTACAACAACAGGCTGCAAATACTATAATTATTGCTAGGTTAATTGTATCGGATTTCTTGATACTATGCAGGAATTATTCTTATTATGTCTATCTGACGTAGGGCTCTCTGTAGATTCAGATATAGTAATAGGCCATATTCCTCAGTCTAACTGCCATTTGCATTTCTTTGTTTACTCATTGTACAACAAGACTACCAAAGTAGTCGACATTTGTCAGCCTTATTAAAATTGCACTGGCCTTTGACCTCAGCTATTTCATAACAGCACTCTCACTGATCTGAACTGCATGACCTATTTCTGCAGACAGACACCCACAACTGGTTGATTGGACTTTGGAGGCTGTTTACAGATTTTTTTATATTCTTGAACTGTTGATGCAGTACAAATTACTGTCATCTTTAATGCTAAATAATATTGTCCTCCTACCGCTTTCTGTGTTTATTCAACAGCAGAATATTTTCTCAGAAATACTTAAGTTACGCCACATGTTGGATGAGCTCAGTCCAGCTGTGTTTGTGTGGACTTTGCAGAAACATGCTGGAAACCGACCAGAGTTCCACCCTCTGTCCTTTTTCATTTCCTGTCTCTCAAACCAAATTACGCAATGTTTTTGCACCCTCTCTAGTACACACACTCTATAATATATTGTCATATTTTTTTTATGTGTCTTTTATGTATAGTAATGTAATTTACAATGCATGCATGCATCTCCAGGACCGACACAACCTAACCAGCCATAATAAAGAGGCTACTCTCTCTCCTAACACTACTCTCTTAAAGGAATTTGTCAAGCTGCCAGCAGCTACCAAACATTTTCCATAAAAAACCTCTCTTGTATACCTTTGACAAAGGGATTTCATGTAGAGTGACTTTTTAAACTTGAAGAAAGTGTAAGCATCAGCAAACAGCTGCAACTGAACTTTGTCCTCCTTTCAGATAGGAAAACAACAGGCAGAGTATAAAAGGGGGGAGTGGTGGAGCAAGAGACTTGTTTTTGTTCAAGGACTTGCAGCAACACAGAGCTGAGCTGAGCAGAGGGAAGGGAACTTTTCAGTAAAAGGGTAAGCAAAATTCATTACATTTTAAAATGCTTTTTTAAAATAGAATAAATTAAATACCTAGAAAGCAAAGTGCTCCATTTTACAGCTACAGTAAATAAATGGATGAAAGTTAAAACATTTTACCTAAGGGTATTTTGCAACGCAGCATATTTGAATCCACTTTTTTTATCTCATCATAAATGCAAAAGTTTTTACTGTGTATGCACTGTACAAATGTATCAAACTTCAACAAATATTTTCAGCCAATGAACCATTTTATACAATAACTAACATTTCTGCATGTGGTGACGCAAGGCAGAAAAATTGGACTTTTAACTTTCTGCATCCAAGCTTACTTCTTATACTACTACAGTACCAGTCAAAAGTTTGGACACACTTTTGCATTCAAGGGAATAGGAAGGTGTATCCAAACTTTTGATGGGTATTGTATATGTTGTTTGCATTAATTATGTGTATCAATGAGTATAAATTTGTATAGAAAGAACATGCACACAGAGCATTTTTGTTAAATACTTTGTTCATTCTATTTGTTGCACTGCTTCCTTTATATGGTTATTCAGTCCAGTCAATATTGCAGAATGTAAAAATGATAACCTTCTTCTGACCTTTTGTTCAGTCCTATCTCTTTTATCTGATGAGATTGACCAATTTCTGATGTTTTCTCCTCCCATTTTCTGCTCTTTCACCTCTTGCTACCCTTTTCTCCAACATCCCCCTCCTCCCACTTTTTCCCTCTGTGATCAGCAGATTGGGGCAGTGAGGAGGCACAGCAGGGATGTGGGCGTGCCTCACCCTGCTCCTCACTCTCTGCCTGCTCCATGGGGGCGGGGCAGAGAGTGAGGGGGGTGGGCCCCGCTGTCAGCAGCCCCCAGCCTGGAAGATAGGGGAGGTGGAGCCCATGACGGAGGCCATTGGCCGTGTGACGGTGGTGGCTCTTTTTCAGGCCAGCTGACAATTCTGCTTGGTGCAGGCATCCAGGTACATGCCCAAATATGTCTCTAACTTGACTTCTTGTCCTGCATTTTTGTCCATTCAAGAAAAAACAGCTCATTGCATTGCATCACCCCAGGAGTCTTAAATCTGTGTCAAAGCATGACATTCACACTGCTTGGTTTGTCGAGAATTGTTACAGAAATGGTATTAGACATTTAATAGTGCCAGTTAAATTTGACAGTCTATCCTGTAAAGGCCTGCCAAGCTGCCAGCAAGGTACAACAAGCTCAGAGTAGTCCTCATGCAACTATTCAAGTTCACTGGCGAGGAAGCGCATCCTGTTCATATTTTGTTTGTTAAACAGACAATAGAGGAAAGCTTTATTTATAACATTGTTTCTTAGCAACTGATTTTTAGACTCATGGTTTCTGATTTCCCTCCTTTGTGCAGGATGGACAGCCTGCGCCAGAAGCTGGAGAGGCGGGGTCTGAAGGATGTGATCTACATGGTCATTAACCACCAGGGGGCGCAAGCACAGAAGCTGCACGGCATGCTGGAGCAGAGTCTGTCTGAGAATGTCACTCTCTACAAACAGCTCGAACATCAGCCTGATGTCTGGCGGACACTGAACGGAGAGAAAGATGACTTTCTCATTTATGACAGGTTTGTTACCTGTATTCAGCACATATTTTCCTTCGTCTTATTTTTGTACATTAGATTTGCCTTTAACACTTCAGTTGCCGTTGATACTTAACCTCAACATGTTTTTCTACCTTTACCATCAGGTGTGGCCGTCTTACCCGTCACATTTCACTTCCATACTCCATCATTGGTCAAGGCCATGTTGAGGGTGCGATCAAAGATACGTACTGCAAACGTGTGTGTGGGGACTGCAGTCATGAGGTATACTCCACGACACATAACTGCAAAAACATACAGGGATTTAAACAAACTGAAGTCCTCAGATAACATGTTGGTGATACACTTCATCAAAGACAAGCTCATACACTGAAATCTCTGGCCCCTCCCCTGCTATTTTTCCCACAGAGCACTGAGATCCCAGAGGAGTGTAAAGCAGACACACAGCCTGATGCAGATGCTGCTCCAGCTGTGGAAGAAGACACTGGGCATGGTCACCATCATGGGCATCATCATGGTCATGGCCATAGCCATGGACAAGGTCAACAAGCTGTTGGGCAACAAGGGTTAGAGCAAGATAGACAGGTATCTCACAGTCAACAACATTTAGATTTTGGCCAGGTGCAGCAAGCAGTGCAAATACAACCTATGCCCCAGGAGGCAGTGGGATTCCCTGAGATGCAGAGACCTTGAGCATCTGAAAAGGCTAAGTGAAAGTCAAAGCACAGCTGACAGTGGACAGCAGGCTCTGACAATGAAGCCTCCCCTAAGGCCAGCTGATGCTGACACTGACGAAGGCTGTTTGGTGATGCAGGGAGTGAGCAGCCGGTCGGTCTCTGACAATGTGATGAGGCATTGCCTGCCTCCTGACAGTGACAGGGACTGATAGGCGATGCAACCAATAATGTCAGGGAGACCTGACAGTGACGCTCGCCTCCTGCTGACTGACAACAGCCACAGCCAGCCAAGTGAGCCTGACCTCCAGGTGTTGTAAGCTGAGGATGAGAGCAGCTGTAAGCTGGCTCTGATATCAACCTCATATTAATACCAGCCATCAACACCGGGGCAAAGCACTCTTTTTACCAACAAGTATTACCCTGGGAGAGGGCGTGGCAGTTACTGACAGCATGGGTGTGGTGTAGATGAACACAAGTTGAGTCCACCATCACACTGATATAGAAAAATAAGGTAGATAAACATACGAACCAAAGCGGGTATTGGCAACTTGTTAACTCGTTACATTCGGCAACAGATTCACAAATAATTTGACTGTACCTAAAAGAATAAATGACAGTCAGATGCTGGGTTTCACTTGTCTCACCATGTCTGTCAGTTGTTGCTTTCATCCTTTCTCAGGAGTGTATGTGGTGGTCATGTTCATGAATTGCTTTTTCCGGTTTGCTCTCTCCATCCTTTATGAAACCAGGCGCAGAAACTACGCTCTAGTGGCGTCTGTTTGAAGTCAGGCAGGAGGGAGGGGAGAGGGTTGTTCAGGAACATGATAAACACTTAAAAAATTCAAAGTTCAATATCCCAGGATATTTGAGCAAATAGAAAAAGGGATTCTGCAAGTACTGCAAAAAAGTAATGATTAAAGAAGAGTAGGATATATAGGAATGCAGCAAAAGACACAGTTCCATCAGAATGTGTGAATTAGTAAATTACCAGCAAATATTTGAAGAAGGATGTAGTAAATGCTACATTTTTGTTGGGGGGGACCCAAAAGCACTGGCCCCTTATTGGGACAAAGTTCTAGCAAGCCTAAAAAAAAGTTTATACCAATGTTATGTTTGCTCTGTAGGGCACTCTATTGATAATTGTTCTTGAGCACATAAGGGCAGTAACCACCATAACATAACTTTCTTTTTGCATTGTACTTGCTGATAAAGTCCACAACATATCTCAGGTGTATCTTTTACCACTTCCTGCATGCACATTTTAATTTTTTTTTTTTTGCTCGTAGTTTGCTATGTAGGTTGCAAGTTGCACACATTTATACAAAGCTAGTTAAAAAAAAATACAAGGCTCAAATGTTTAGAGAAAGGCAGAAGGAAAAAGAGAGTGAAGCAATGAATGACTATTGGAATACACTCTGTGCTTAATGATGGTTTCTGTGGGAAGGTAATGGTCACCCTGAACACCTGATGCTTGCACAGAGAACTGTATTGTGTTGAGGTTGTGAAACATGGAAAATGACTGTGGAATAAAGTTGATTGAGCTACCTTTTGTGTGTGTGTGTGTGTGTGTGTGTGTGTGTGTGTGTGTGCTTTTTTGTCAATGATGATCAAGTTGAAACATGAAAACTGACAGTGAATGTACAGTATATAGGTTAGATATTTGCTGTGTAAGATGAAGTCTGTGTGTTTGACATGTATGTCTGGAGGGAGTGACTTTTGATGATTTGGCAGCTATCCTGCACATGCCTCAAAGTTGAACATGTGACTTCAACATAGCAAAGGGGTCATATTACCTACACCTCCTATACATTTATGAGCTTATTAAGAGTCAGCTGCATGCCATTTAACTCCAGTATAGCAAAGATCTATTATATTCATGTCACTCATTCTGTTAAGTAGATAAAACTGCATTTCCCTCAAGTTATTTTGATGATATAGGTAAAAGGTGCTATGTCATTGCTTTGCTCAATGTTTATCAGTAGATGGCGATGAAGGTCTACACAATAAACCACCACCGCTCTATAGACACGGTAACAAACAAGTTAAATAATGTTCTATGTGCTCCTTACTGACCTCATATAGGCTTACCATTTTTGATAATGCAACCCAAGTGACTCTTAACAAACTTTTTAAATTAATAAAAAAACAAATTAATCTTTTCAAGGATCATGCACATTAGCTGTGTATTCTTTCTCTATTTCGGTCTGCCACTCACAAACACATACAAGTCCAAATCCAGTGGTTCAGACTGTCCTGATTTTGCATGCACATAAGCAACATATTCATCACCTGTCCAGTTACACTTTGAAATATTTGCAGGAGTATCCTATAAGGGTTGACAGTGGGTTCCCTCAACTATATAGCTGGTGTGTCACATGCATACATACACACACTTTAAATACTGATAATGCACGTCTTGTTAGGTTGCATGCTTAGGTATTAATATTACTGCTGATAGACTCTAGAACACATTTGAATGCATTTATTTAATTAGGTTTCTTTAAACGCAAAAATAAACTACTTTAAACTGGCCATCTTTGTTTAGAATGGCAATGCTTGCATGACGCATTAACACATGAGTCATCTTAAGCTCATTTTTCAATGCTAACACTTGTGTAATGATGTCAAAACACACCGAAAACCTGTGAAATTGTCTTCAAGACTTAAAGTGCAACACCCTCTGCTCGGTGTAATGTATCTGTATTGCCCGTCGGACTGTGTGTCTGAAAAGGTCAACAAGCAACCGGAGGTAATAAATGAGGCCGAGGTGGACTGCTTGTGTGGGCGTAATTGGGCTGAAGATCCAATACAGGGGAACAGTGACTTATGGGTAATTACCTGCAATGTCCTGAGACGAAGAGCTGTGAGTGGCTGTCTCTCTGATTCAATCAGCCCCACACAGAGCAGTGCAGTACACAGCCTCTGTCTTAATTGTCCGATATGCTTTCCCCCCGATGCACAACTGTTTCCGCAGCCCTTTCCTCTCCACTTACTCCAGCAGCGAGAGAGAATCACACACTTGTGAACTCATTCACACACACAAAGTGCCTCTCTGTTGCTCACAAACAAGTACGCATTATGAACCCTACAACCACCATGTATACACACACAATTCCTTTTCTTCCTATGTATCAGACACGCGAACACAAATTCATTTGTATTCGAACTCTCAGCCAACAGTGGTCTGTACATTTTCTTCACTAACATCCTTTTCTGTCACAGAGCGCTGATCTGAGCTGACCTTTATTGTGCAGTATGCTGCTGGTGGACTTTTAATGGCACAGTTGGCAGGCAGTTTAAGGTCTTGTGAACAGAGTTACATTTTAAATTGAATTCTGTTCTAACTTATGTGTCAGTAACATGATTTTGATAACCCAGTCAAATCTAATTTTTCTAAATTACTTTTGCTTTTCCAACACTAATGTTAGAATATTTGTATAAATCAAACTTTGGATCAAAATTTTCAAAAACAACTGATGATTAAAAAAAATGCACAGGATGATTAAGATGCTGTATACATTTATTGTGTAACTTGTTGAAAGCTTATTGATCACACATACAACACCAGAAAGGCTTAAATGGGAAGGGAACAATATCAAATCATCAAAGATTACAACAGTTCTTGGTCTTGAGCAGAACAGCAGCCAACAGACTAGAACAGTGGTTCCAAGGTTAGGAGCTCTGCAAATATAAGATGGGATGTTGAGGCATGAAAACTTGGAGCAAGATCATATAAAATTAATGACACCAATGCATTGTGATAAATTATGATAATGAGTTTGTCACACTTGTGACCGCAATGCAGCTGTTTCCACGTGTACAAACAGCTGCACGTGTAGCATATTTCCAGTTTTATGAGCCTGGATGACAACATATCAGAAATAACAGCGCACACATGCTGCCCCGACCACTGCGGTCAGATAAGGTGGTGGGGTGATCTGAGGGTTCAGAGCAGACAAATAAATCACACATGGAGAGAAATATAGATTGGAGCCACTGAACTTAGTCATAAAAAAACAGGCTATAACCGCAGTACTCAAGTCAAGAATTAAACAATTTTCCCAACAAGCTAAAAAATGTCTGGCCGAACACTCTTTGTTGATAAAGAGTCACAACCAGCACAAATTCCAGCACTCAAGATTATTTCCAGGCTTAACAAAGCGACAAAAGCCACTCTTTCACTGACACAAAACCAAGAAGTTGGAGGCCAAAACACAAAATTAAAAAATGCTTCAGCCTCTTTCAATGAACTTTTCAATAAAGAAACGTTGAAATCACATAGTGGGAGAAATGTAAGAATGTATAGTTACAGTATAACTATTTCACTCTGCCTATATTTTGATATGACTTCATAATAGACTACATCTATCTACTCTATCTATCCATAAATCTTCTAGCAAATATTAAATACTCCATTACAGTACATCATTCTATCAATCTGGTAGTGTAAAATACATCCTATAAACATAAACTCTGTAGAACAAAACTGAAGCTTATTGATATTGACGGTTCATCATCGTCCGATTATTGTGCTGAATAAAAAAAAACATATGCTGTTTTATAACAGGTCATTCATAGACTTGATTTAGTCTGAGATACAAAATCTGAACACTATTTAAACATCTGATATATATATGTGTACAAAGTGCTTGCTCTGAAGTGTCTGTAACATTTATAAACTTGAAATAACAGTTGCAAACTTTTACACTACATTAAAAATGAACTCATTGTGAATTGTCAAAAAAATAAAATTGCAGACACAATGAAGTAAACACCTGTAAGCTTGAACAAAAGCACCTCCCAATTTGTCTTCCTTGCCGTGACCTTAAAAACACTTTTTTTTAATAAAACTTTTCCTCAATATCATAATTGCATTCCATATTCCAGTTTGCACACATTCACAATCACCATGGTACAACTGAAACAGAAACTTAACAGTGCTTTTTCCATTATCTTCCTTCATATACACGAAGAGGCTTCTCTGGATCTTTGAATGGGTGTCAATACTCTGAAAGTTGCATGGGCATCATTAGACAACTGTATTGCATCTCAACTTTGGGGAAAAACTGTCCAAGTGTTTCTATTCATAATTGAACTGATAACTGAGCCAAATAATACCCTCCAGCTTAACTCAGACCATTTTTCAGGTATCAGTTTCATCAATTTTGCTGGTTTTACCACCAAATATTTACCCTTGTACACAATACAGTGATCGTTGCACTCTCTTAAATGACACTTCCCCATCACAGTAAGGCTGAATGCAGGAAAAAATACATGTACCGAGCAGCAATATATTGTGATTAGTAACATTAATGACATAAAAAATATATACTTGTAATTTTACAGCACTAGTAAATATATTAAGACATTTCTGCAACAGCATTGACTTGCTGGTATCATCAGCACTAGGCAGCAACAACAGAACACTGAGCTTTTTCGAAAGAGAGAGAGAGACAGAAAGAGAGAAATGGCACATATTTATCATATTCACATTTTTTATGGCTCTTTCTTTGTCTCTCTTCATTCTAGATTGTCTGATACAAAAGACCTTTTCTATCTTTTTCAGCCTGCTTATCTCAAGAATGAGTCCAAAACAACATAATTCAAAGGCGGGATGTTTTTCCTTTGCAATATGACGTATTTTTTTGTTTATGGTGAGATGTGCTCATTTGAAGGCTGCCTTGATGCTATACAATAACAATGCCTCTGACTCACTCATAGACTTGCTGAAATGAAAATTCATTGTTTTGTATTACAATCATGAATAATGCACAACCTCAATCAGCCTAAGCTTGGATATCTTATTGTATGCCATGCTACTGTGTTTGTCACAGGCATGTTGTCTTCATGATAATTCATAGGATGAAAAAATATGAGGAGCCTAAAACCATCACAATATGTCTCCTCTGCCATCTTCAAACCCACAGGCCATAATTAAAGCTTACAATCTCAATTAACTAAGGCCAAGCTTACACTATATGGTAAATGTGAGAAAATAATTAATTATGCAACAGATTCTGCTGAAATAATGTCCTAAATTTAGGTATTCTATGACAAGTACTGGGACAAAAAAAGGATCACATGCCTAATTACACACGCATTGCCTGCTGTAAGTGACTCTCAGGTTTTAGGGGAACTTTTTTATATCTATCCACCCTGACAGACCAGAACTTGGAACTAAAGGTCCTAGAAAATTTTTGGGTTGGAAATTGTGGTCAGTTTTTATGAGCATGGTCTATAATGTGCAACTTAAGGTTTAGTGGCCTCAAAAAATGTTCACCCTTGCAACTTTAGGCAATTTTCAGCTCATCATTTTTATGGCTATGTTAGGAAGGCAAAATTAAATATCAATTAAGACATGTGTTTTCTTTTTTTTCTGTAGTGTGTGTGTATATATGCATGTTACTGTGTTCTATGCACAGAGAGGCTTTACACTAATTCACCTATACATAGCAGTATTTGCGTGTACATAGCAATGCATAAATGCACAAATCCTAATTATGTAAACATATATTAGCACAGAAACGGCAAGCCAATAACACAGTAATAGGCACACGTTGTTAACACTGTGTACTTGGCAGACAATAAGTATAAAATGTTAGCTAATTACAGCTATTACATACTTTCACATTCTTTCAACTTATTCCAGTTGCTGTCGCTGCAATAACAATGCAACATGAGACAAATACAACTCCCGAGCAATAAGCTTGCTAATTAAAGTTTCGGTCTAAGTGATAGATTATGAGTAAGTGCTGGTTGTAAAGGTGAGACTTGGTTGCTGTTTCAAGCTGTAATGCAATACTTGGTTTTACTGAACTGCCGTCTGTGTGTCTGTGTCTCCTTCCCTTCTGCTAAATATATATTTCAATGTGCCCGTGAGCAAGGCACTTGTGGTGCTCCGTGCTCTACAGCACAGTTTGCACTGAGCAGCTCACAGCTATGAATGAATCTGAATGAGTCCTTCCTCTTACAGCGCTGTAGGTTCTCGGTATGTTAAAAAATAAAATGAAAATAAATAAACCCAGGTTAAAGAAAAATTCTGGGACACTCTTATGCTTAATCAGTCTGCAATGTTCAATGCATTCCAGATTTGTTGCAATTTCCCTTTGTCTCCTCTGCTTCTACTTCAGTTAGTGATTTCCTTCATATTCTTGAATGCCTGTCAACATCCCCCAAGGAGTGAAAGAGATATAATAGCAATAGTATATGTAAGGACTCCTCTGGTACTGCTTTATTATTAATGTATTTGCATGTCGGTGTGTGTGCGCATCTGTGTTGTTAAAAGTATTTCTTCTATTAAACTCTATTGCAGCCGTGGAGCGAAAATGTCTTGACATCATATAATCTGTTTGGCCACTTATTCATGAACATATGAACAGTATACCACTGAACAAAATGAAGCCAGGAATGCAAGGTGAATCTGCATAGCTGTGTTTTAGCTGTGTATTAGGGTGGATAGCTAATATCTTTCATATAAAAATATATCTCTAGTGAAATACTGATGACACGATGAGCTAAGAAATTTAAGAATACAAAACAAGCCACCAAGCGTTTTTAGGTGACAATTAATTGAAAAACCTCTGCCAGCAAGAGGTATCAAGAACTGCAGAGTAAAAACATGACTACAATGTGCTTGTTTTCTCCCCAATTGACATACACTGACATCTCTCTGTAAGATTAAGACTTTAACACTGTCACTGATCTAAAACACAGTTAGCCAGAGATGTAATGAGATCCAAGGCAGGTTAGCAGCAAGCTGAAGCTTATTGACTCATTATAATCATAGTCTCAGCCTATCATCCGTGTCTGTCTTGTGCATGGAAAAAAAAAAGAACAAACTGTGCATTTGGTTTGTGATGTATACTTTTGGCTACCTCTGCATCAAATTAATTGATGTAATTGCAGATGTAAAACAGTCAGCAATAAAACTTGCAGCTTTTCACATCTCCTTTTCAGCACCCTCTGAAAACAAACACCTGCACATTCTCATCCACACTGTGTGCTGTGAGTTATTTGGTTTCCAGCAGGAATCAGGTAGACACAGGCTTTGTGACTGCAGGGGGACTTCCTGGTCAATCAACCTAACACCTAAAGGCCTAATGGCATTGTCATTTCACGGTGAGAGGTTCCCCAGCAGGTCTGGGGTGATGTACCCTACAGGCATAGCAGGTAGGGCCTTGAGGGGGTGTTGTGGCAGGCAGGGAGGGGGAGACTGGAGGGGAGGCGGGTTGAGCAGCAGACTGTGCTGACTGTCCACCTCTTGTACCACTGTGTAGTCTGCAACGGGGGCAAAGAACTGGGACTGGGGAGAGTCAGGAAGAATGTAGGGTGATTGATTATCCTCCGCTGTGACTGCGGGTTTGGTCTCCACTGGCTGAGGTTGTATGGTGTGATAGCCCTTGTCGGGCATGGGGGAGCTAGGGGGAGTGCTGATCTGCCGGGCGCTGCTCTCTGTGGTGTAACCACTTCCCTCAGGTTCCACTACCAGCATCTGAAACTGTAGCTCTTTCTGCTTCTTTTCATCAGTCTCCTCGTTGCCTTCGCTCTCTTTTCCTGTCTTCTGTGTTTCCTCCTCAGTGGTTGAGGTGTTCTCCTGGATTCTGAGTTGTTGCCCAGGAGACAGCACCACGCCTCCGGAGGGCATAACATTGCTGACCTGGGCATAGAAGTCTGTGTTGACCCAAGTCTGGGGCCCTCCAGTTTGGGTGTGGATGAGGGGCCTCTCGCCTCTCTCTGAGGCTCTTTCTACAACATTGAGGGAGGCTTCTCTGTCCTCAGGTTGGCCTGGCAACAGGGTGGCCATCAGCATTAGGGTGTCCTGGTCCGGCACATCTGGGTCATAACAGCTGGCCCGGCCTGAGTCATCGTCAGGGAAGCTGAGTGAGAGGGTGACAGGTGGAGGAAAACAGATGAAATTCAAATTTGCATCTGGCAGCATGACAGCAAGGCATTTACAGGGGATCGGTGCAGTACCTGATGGCATTGGAGCATCCTATGTGCATATGGTGGCTGACGGGTTGGGACACACTCAGGAGCCTCTGGGTGTCTGAGCCCTGGTTGTCCTCCTTCTCCCCACTGTCTGGATCCTCCGCATCCACCTCGATGAACTCCACCCACGGCTCGTCTTGGTAGAAATCTGGTGCGTAAGTGGGCAGGCCACCCATACCTCCACCACTCAGGATAAAATTCAGCTCCTCCAGCTTCCCCTTCTTGTTTAAGTGTGTGTGATAATCAGATTGTAGAAAGGCGTGTGTTAGTAAAAGTCAACACAGTCTTCTTGTTTCACCTTTATCTGATCACAAAATAGTAGAGGGAGTATCAGGACCTGATGAGGACTTTCTCTGAGGTCCATGGGTCATTTTGTTTTATAAAGTGAAAACAGGAAGGCTATTAAATGCATCCCACATCATCTGACAATAACACACGCACAGCAGAGTGCTGAACCAAGACCCTCTTCATGCCTTATTATCCCTCAGTGGTCCTCCTGTCCTTGTTTACCTCAACAAAAAACAAGAGAGCCTCTTTGCTTTCAAATCATTATAACATTTTTGCTTTTATTTGATAGTTGATACATACAATAAACAGGCAGTGATTGGGAGAGAGACAGTGGGCGGTGTGACGATTAAGTGGCCTAACGTGCCTCAGCCAACTGAGCCACATGGACACCCCCAGCAGTGTTTGTTTTTAATCACAATTACAATGGAAATGTAATCAAAACTGTGGTTGCACAACAGTTTATATAATAATTTTACTGGATAAACAATGCACATTTCCATGTGTTGGCTTCTTCTTGTTGAATTATCAATGTTTGCAATTTCACTTTTTGTGCATTAACAAAATAGTAAATGTATCAGAGCCTGACTGAAACTGGATTTAAGAGAGTAAGAATATATAGGCTGATATTTGTTTTCTAACAAGTGCATAACATCCAAGAATTGTGATTGAGATACTAGGAGAAAAAGAAATGTGTACAAACCACAATGGTGACAATGTTCCTAAATGAAACATAGGTATCTGTGACATGTTTAGTACTGCAGTTTCTTGTTACTTGCTGGCCAACGTATAAGCTGATACCAATACTAATCAATACCAATATGTCTGTGATAACCTAAAACCAGCCATGATGATGTATTGGTCTGGGTCTAGTATGTGTGTTCACTAATATATATAATATAGGAATAGACATAGGAACATACACAGACAAGCCAGAATAACAACACAGCCATACAGCAAATGTACCTTTAACAGCTCTGGATCAATGCCTTTAATTTTGGGTGCAGGAACTGGTGGCAACAGAATCATCATTAATCTGCAAAGGCAAGAAGAAGAGGAGGAGGATGTGATGAAGATCATCTGGGAATGGTTGTGTGTATTTGTGTGTGTGTGTGTGTGTGATAGAAGGAGAGAGAGTCTGTTCCTACCTGTGCTGCTGAGAGATCACAACCAGCATAATGAGTATGAGGATGCCCACAATCCCGAAAACAACAACCAGTGTGAGTGGAAAAACAGACTCTATAAAATGATATGAAACAGAACCCATCATTATCACAGCCCTCACAAAGATGTCTCAGGTTGTTCAAGATTGATGCACCCTGTCTGTTTAAATTGCACAAAGGAACAGCCCATCCATTTATGGCACCTAAGCAAAAGACTGATTGCTTCACCCTTGACCGACCATAATCTTACCTTTGCTGGGAATCTCAGTTACTTGAATGAAGATGGAGTCGCTAAACTCTCCAAACTTAGTGAAGGCCTGCATCCTGCAGCGGATGTGTACTTCATACTCTTTTCCTTTGTGTAGACCATAGATTGTCTGCTGGGTGTGCGGCTGCATCTCCAACTGAAGTACAGAGACATAGAGACAGATTAGAAAGGAGAGTGAAACACAGAGAGATTGAGTTGTATGAAACAGCCAAAATATTAATATTGCTATGTTTTTAATCAGAAAAAGTGGCTGTCATGACAGAAGTGTCTACAATTCCAACACTAAACTTAAAAGGGTGAGAGGTCTATGTTTATTTCTGGTACCTATAACTATGACCTTTTCAAAGGAGCAATTGTTGACATATAAGATACATTAGACGGAGGACATACTGTTATAATGGACCACTCTAAAAACGTTTTCAAGGCTTCATTTGTCAGACAGGCTGGCCAGGCGGTAATGAATATGAGCCTGTACAAGGTCTCATGACCTCTGACCTACAGATCCCTCCCTTTACTTCCTTCAGAGAGCTTGTGTTTTCCCAGAGGGCCTTGCTCTGGCTTCCACTGCCTTGTCAACAAAGCTACACTGCTTTTTAGCCACAAGAGTTCAGGGGGGAGGGGGAAGGAAACACGATACTGTGCCTCTATGACCTACCTACAATTTACTTTTAAGATAGTGCATGAGTGTTTGCATTTGTGTGAGCTTGTGCATGTGCACAGAGGCATTTTGTGAAGTTTTAAAGGTGTGTATCTACTTGTGTCAACACATGTAACTGTGTGTCTGCACATAAAAGAAAAGGAGAAAGAGGGATTGAGGGGAATTGAAGACTTACTGCTTCCCAGTTTGTGGTATTTCTCTCTCTGTACTGGATCTCGTACTCAATGCGCATCCAGCCTGCTCTGACATCTGCAGAGGGCGGCGGCTCCCAGTTGACCATGACATCATAACTTAGCCCAGAGGGACTTATGTTCAGAAGGGTCCAGTTTAGAGACACTGGAGGGTCAGGACGTACTGCCAGGAAAAGGGAATAAATACACTTAAAACTATACCTTTCAACATAGTGAATTGATTGATTGAATGTACTTCACTTAGCTGAACAAATGAAAGAATCATACTGAATCAAACAAAATGTTCATGTTCTATAAGTCAGTGTATAATGTACCTGAGCTAAGCTTAGAAGGTTAAGGCAGGTTTTTTTTAATGCAAGTATCCTTTTTTGAATTGTGTGTTTAAAATTGATAAAACACAATAAAATTAAATTCATTAAAATAAAAAAAAGTGTTGAACGCAATCAACAACATAAATAGGACTGTGCTTTATTGAGAGCGTTGCCAGTAGTAAGGTTAAATAAAGACTGTGTCTAAAGGTGTTGCTATAAGAAAAGCATTGAAGTTACTAAAATTAAAACTGGACATTCCTGCACCAGACTGTATGGCAATCTGTCAACTTCATTACAACATATTTTGTGTACAGAGTTCACAGTTTGGCCTGATGCTTGCACAAGGAAAAAGGAGCAAAACTCATGGTGTTCACAATGGAAATGGCTCATCCTTTCAGGGGTATGAATATACTGATATTTCTTTAGTACAACTGGAAATTTTGGCCTGATGGTGGCACTAGAGATAGAGTCAGGGAGGTCACCAAAAACATCAAGACTTACAGGTTCAATGGCCAAGAAGACAACATTTAAAAAATGCAGATAATCAATGCATGTATGTATATATGGAGACTAGAAGAAGGCTAATAAACATATGTTTCTCCATTGAGATACATGGCATTGTCATGTGGTAATACAGTATCTATTAGCATCTCCTACAGTCCTAGTACAATAATGATCGTCAGACATCAAAACATTTACCATGTAGACAATGTGTGTCTGACACTTGCTGTGGTTTAGCCGATATACAGCCGCAAGTGCCATTCCCTGGAAACCTTCTGTGCAGGTAATCTAGCACACTCACATCACCGTTTCTCCTCTGCCATGCGTTTCATGATTCTTTCTGTTTGAATGCATTTACTCAGAAATCTGCAAAAATCCTTTTCTGCCAGTACCGATATTTCCACAAATGGAGGAAAACATTATGCTAGTTCATGTTGTACAGAGCTGAATCTGTTGAAAATGCAATGTAGGATTGTCATTCTCTCTCAAGTCACTGGATGTGTTGAAGAAAATCATGATACATATAAAGAAATATTTGCAACAAACCGATATTCTCCACAGTGAAACAGTCGTCCTCTTGGAAATAGGTGACGTTGTCTTGGCTGCGCAGCTGCACGCAGTAGGGGATCCAAATGGATGTGTGTTGTACATCGAAGAAGCACTCCCTGTTTGAAAGGATATACTCTGGACACTCTTTCCATTCACTGGTGGGAGAGCTGAAGGAGGGAAACAATAAAGTAAGGGAGGGAAGAATAAACAAAAGGGCTCACATATAAATACACACACATACTGTATGCAGATGCGTAAAGTGCTAATAAAGAATCAGCATTTGCCACTTGCAAAACTTGCACTACTCGGACTTCTCTGGGTAAAATAGGTGATCAGACTCACTCTTTCTTAAGGTAGAAGACTCTCAGTGCTCCAGGGTCGGACAGGTTTTGGAAGTTGCCTGGACTCCACCAACAGCGGAATGTCTCCTGGTCCCTCGATATGCACTCTGTGAAATGAGGCTCAAGGGGAGCTGAGAGACAGTGAGAGAAACACAAAGACAGAGAAAAAAAAGATCAGAGAATGGACAAACAGTTCACTCACTCTCAGGTTGCACTAAGCTGATCAATCACCTTTTTGATCTCCATGAACCCGACAGGGGTTTAGATTTATCAATGCAACGATATTGATAAAATCCCCACCTCTATAACCCCCTACTCCTCATTAAACCATGATCGCCGCTACACAAACCAAACAACAGACACTTTTTCACAGTCGACATGAGTAAGATGCCTGCAATCCAACCTAAACTTCAAGGTAAAAGTGAGGGAACATGCCAAAATACAAAATAATAACACCAAAACACAATTACAACTTATGCTCCAGATTGTCAATAAAAGGTTCTGGTTGTAAGCTTAGGACATTGTGTGTAATCCTTTCTTATTTATGCACAAAGAGCTGTTATAGCATGTGACATGACAACATGATGTTTGAAGCATTTCACCTTCACAAGCTGGCAAATCTGTCAGCATACCATGTTACTGTCTTTTAACATACTTGCACATACACCTTACACTGATTAGCATCACATATGGTCAGTAATGACTTAATAACCTACCTGTCGCTGCCAGCTGCTATCAGAAAAACACACCACCCTGATGAAAGCCATGTAATGAGCAGCAGGGGCAACACTTTCTGCTGGCAGGAGATAAGGCTAAGTTGTAGTTGGCAGTTTATGTAAATTTCAAATTGACTTCTGCTTCCTGTAAACCTATGTGTGTATGCATGTGTGAGTAGAAAAACAACTTGTTGGAAGATGGAGTTAAATTGCATTGAATTTCAGTCACCATGCCTTTTATGACCTATAGATCTATCCTTACACATTTTATATCATCTCGCCTTGCTTCTCCTCTGCCCCACCCCGAGGCCCTGACTCAACCCTTTCCACCTCTCCCTCAGCATCCTGTCACTCCTCATCATTGATGCCCCGCCGCCTCCCTCTCCTGTCGGAGGCCCGTTTCTCATCTAGCTGAGAGTCCTGGGGTTTGGTGCAACCATAAATAAGCAGCTGAAGGTATCATTGATTTCTGCTCTGCCCGCTCTGGCAGCGCTCTCTTCTCACTGGCTGCAGCATAAACACAGACCAACACGCAGACCCAGAACATAAACACGCTTCCCAACACAAGGCGAGGAATTAAAGACAGATGGACTGGAGCAGAACACTATCACTTTTGTTTTATGATAATACATTATGAACATCAGACAAAAGTGATCTCCACATAGACTCAAAGAATGCTGCTAAATCTTACTCAAGGTACATGAAATGAATGAAAACAGTACACTAGCACAGTATGTGTACACAGGCACACACCTGACCAGCACGCATCCTTTCTCTTAGGTGGAGCTAGTTAATATAAGAACACTTTAACCACAGACACCACAACAAACCTTCAACAAACAAGCCCAACCCTTGGCACATACTCATTATTTATTCACAAAGTATATACACCATTACTTTGATTACTTTGCTTACTTTCTATTTGATGCCAGTGCAACCTCATAAGTCATTGCATTCCTATGCCGTTGTGCCTCTAGCTCTCTCCCTCTCTGCCCCTTTTCCCACCTTCCCACCCTCCCACCCTTCATCTTCTGCACATTGTCATGGTTCCCAGAGCTTTGCTATTTCAACTCTGCCTCCCTCCCCCATCCAACAAATTCCAGCTGCCACCATCAAAGGGCTTTCTGCACACAGTGGATGCAAAGGAGAGCTTGGAAGTACAGCAGGACTACATCACAGATTACATAAGAAGTCATTCTAAAATGTTGCTCATATACAATTACTTACATAACAAGACCAACTTTATTTCTGAATGTCATCTCACAACTGCTGTTGTAGTCAAGAGTTTTGAAAGTTAACCTCTCCATAACGAATGCAGCCCTGCTGGTAAAGGTGAGAGGTTAAAGACATTTTTTAAAAAGTTGTTTGCATTTTTGAACACGGATTTGGATGGGAGATGACTCCAAAGTGTGTCAGAGGTGTAAGGTTGTGCAGCAACACCTGGAGAGACTCACATTCTCACTTTATTCCCAGAGTCTCTCTTTCTCACCCACTCACTCCAATATTGACTGTCATACTTCTTTTCTTACCCCTCTTCTCTGATATACAGAACTTACAGTATATATGTGCTTCATCATATACTGTACTTGCTTTAAAAAAAATAACTTTCCCGATGTACAGTTTCAGAACACACAAAAGCAAAAGATTTGTTGCAAGTTGTAACTGGCTCACAACCCAGAGGGTAACATCTTGACAGCTAGATGTTGACTATCTGCCATGCACTTGCTGGTAATTCTGTTTTGGCTTTTCTCCCATATTCTACACTTACTAATATATAACCATCACAGAGTTTCAGTGATGAGAAGCTAAATCCTGCCTGTACCTGCCAGCTGCCATTAAGTGATCCGCAGTTGAAAGCCTTCGGCTGGAAGAAGAAACCTAATTTTGTGTGTGCGTGTGTGTGTACCAGGTATTACTCATGTTGTGGGGACGTAAATCTGTTTACACAGTCATGTTGTGGAGACTCTCTGCCCTTATGGGTAAAAAAAGAAAGTCCCTTTAACATAAATCATGAATTTTATGGTGAAGACTTAGTATAAAGTTAGGGTAACTGGTTATGTTAAGGTTAGGGTTAGGGTTAGGCAAGTAGTGGTTATGGTTAAGGTTAGGGTAAGTCTGCAGGAAATGAATGTAAGTAAGTGTGTGTGTGTGTGTGTGTGTGTGTGTGTGTGTGTTCGTGTGTTCATCCTGACTGTCCATATGTATCCGTTGGTCCTCCTAGGCTGTGTGTTCAGTCGAGACAGATAAACAGCTCTTAGCTTCACGTCCTGTCTTCAGCAGTCCATACAAAGGAGCTAGGAAACCACTTATCTACCTCAATGTCAGCTTTAGCCATTAAGGTTTAAAATCCACTAAAAAGCCTAAATAAAGCACTCTTTCCCCGGCCTCTGCGCCAGCTGGCAAACAGCACTAAAAAGGGAGCGAGAAAGGTGCGACCAGGCTTTATCAGTTACCATATTGTGAAATGGTTGATGGTCATGAACGAGGGAAATGAGGCTATGACGCTATAAATTACCACCGTTTCCAGCTCATTTGCAGATTTAAGTCAGTGTTGAGGTTAATAACGCTTCAAAAGAGAGGAGATGAGAGGGAAGAAGGAGGAGGAAGAGAGAAAGACAGACAGAGACAGAGAGAGTGAATGTGTGTTTTAGGTGGTTATGATGAAATATTTTCAAAGCTGTTCACCGACATGAAGTTTTTGACTGCAAAATAGAAATGCTGTTAAAAAAAACATTGTATGAGAACTGTATGAGTTGGTGCAAATCACATATGCGATAAGGCTCCAAAGGCCCAAATTTATAAAGAGGTGGAGTCCTGCAATGACTCCGTTTATGCAAAACCCATGTCATGCCATCTCAAACTATCTACATCCCATATATTTATATATAAATCATACACCCACACATCCTTTCTCTTACATTATACATATAATTACACTATAATATACTCCCCAGCCTTGACCCTTTCACTCCTGCAAAACTGAATAGATGTCAAGACAGCAGGAAAGTTTGTAAAGACAATTATGAAAAATGAAATTGTATCAAAACTGTACTAGAAAAATAAAATTTAAGTTTTTAAAAAAGCAAACAAAAAAAACAGTTTAAAACTTGCAAATCTAGTGTCTTATTATCAGATATTGTTATGTTTAAAACTGGTTCTGCTACAGAAGAGGTAATCATTCCATGTGGTGTCCCTCAGGGTTCAATTTTAGATCTGTTACTTTTTTCTTCACATGTGCAACCACTATGAACAATTACTGAGGTACAAAATTAGTTCTCATTGCAAAACAGATGAAACTTGAAGAGGCACTAAACCTGTTTTATGTGATAAAGCCCGTGAGAACAGTTAATGTCTTCTGTGGCTCTGGGGGGAGCTTTGTCAATTCTGAGAATATTATTCGAGTGAAATCTCAGGTTGAGCTTTGAGACTAGAAATTTTTAATCATAATGCTTACAACTGGGGCCAAGGAGTTTCAAAGATGTTGACATTTACCAGCAAAGCAAAGTCTAATAAAGGATGCTATTGAGTTGTATTCTGGGAAGTGTAGGATCCAGGTTTTTAGGACACTAATCAATACTAGGGACTAAAACCAGGATATCTCAGCCACTACAAGATCAATTTTAACCATTCCCTCAACTTTATGAAATCACTGCAGTGCTTTTTAAAAAATATGTCCTACTGAAATTCTGAAAGACATCAGTTTTGTTGTAATGTATAATTTATAATTTCTTTTTTTTTCACTTGCAGTAAAATAATTACCGTCTAAAATTAGCTAATTCCTACTCCCATTTGATCTGGAGAAAGTTGCAGTAATACCCTCCAGACTTGACTACTGTTTCTCTCAGACTGGTATTTCCTTTCTACAATTAGTGCAGAGTGCTGCCGCTGAAGCGCTGTCTGGACATGAAGAAAAGATTTTACATTTGTGGTTGCTTTCCTAATCGTAAAGCACTTTGGTACACATTTATTTTTAAAGCATCTATCAGTCCACTTTGGGACTGTGCAGGTCTTGGGGAGCTTTGTTTCTTACTTACAATAAACACACACACACGCACACACACACACACGTACACACTATATGGACTCTGAGTGTGGTATTAGCAGATAATTGATTTGATTGCCCTATGCTTGAAGAGAACACGTGCATGGCTGCTGAACACTGGAACCAGTTGTCCCAGGTCGCTTTACTCACATAGCTCATATTCTGCTCTCGAGTGACTGCGTAAACACAATTACACAACACTCAAAGCTGAGTTGCCTCTGCAAGTCTCAATTTAACCCTAACAGGAAACGTAAAATGTTAAGTTATGTTTGAATAGTCTTTTCTTTTAAGGTAAATCTTGCACATAATTGCTATGTAATGTAATTAATGAATGTTATGTTTACTTATAGATGAAATCTTTTTCAAACCAGGCATCACTTTTGAACAGTTAAGTTGTAAATTTCGGACATATTTGGAACTACTGTCCAGCACCGACTTCTGACTGCCATTGTAGCACCCGTGCCAGATGATCCACATGACTTCCTGCAGTGCCATCAGTCTATGTGTGTGTTTCTGTTAACCAGATGGAGAAACTGGCAGCACAAACTGACACTGTACTGAGAGTAAAAGTGCCTGTCAGTCTGCACATGCCAAGTCTTACATTATATCCCCGCACTACAGACCATACACACACACACACACACACACACACTGCACACACACACACGCGCGCGCGCACGCTCTTTGTCCAGCACACACCAGTTGAAGCGTTATGCATCTGCAGCAGACGGCATCGTTTGTCTTCCACAGGCAACATGTCTTGGATGATAAGGGAAAAGAAAGAAGAAGAAGATGAGAAGAGGGAAAGGATAAGAAGCTGCAAGGGACAAAATCTGAGAATTCATACAGGCATTTCCTGATTTCATGCTTCCTCCATACTTCTACCATAGTTATACATTTAATTTCTAGGAGGAAGGAAAATTAAAACCATCATATTGTGCTTGAGTCGGGAGGCCATGTAGCATTTGATAGAGCCGGAAAGGGTGAAAAGTGGGGCAGAGGAGAAGGGGAGAAAGGTGAGAGACTGCAACAAGATACAAACAAGGGAATGTAAACAGGTGATATAAATAACTTCCAACATGCACACACGGTTTCACACATAAGTGCACAGACTCACACAAACGTGCACACACTCTGAACTTACACCTCCAAAACAAAAACCGACAAAGAATATCAAAGTGCCATTGTCCAATTCCTTGTATACCTCCGGCCTTTCCTCCCAGTCACACAACAGAGCCTATGGCTTTTCTTCCGACCACAGGATGACAAGTTCTCGCTTCATCTGACCATCATGATTCCCGTCAGTGTTCAAAGCTTTGAAGTTTCACAGACACAATCTGGTGTGTTTAACCATGCATTGACCCAGTCAGCTTATTCTGGTCCCAGCAATTTATTAGCCTCAACTAATGATGTTAATCTCCTCTAATGCCATTACAGCTCGCAGTATTGGCTTAGTTATGTCATATTATGTCCAAGTGAGAGTAAATATAGATGAGCAGTCAAGTCTGGCGTACAGCACGGCAACCTGCACATACACACATACTGTGTGTTTACACATTCTCTCTCCTTCTGTGTTTTTTGTCTTTCTTATTCCACTACGCCGCCCTCAACGCTACAGCAGACTGTCAGATGTTTTCACATGGGACACAGGGCAACATGTTAAATTCAGCCCCTAACTGTGTGGCTTCACACTAGAGTGTGAAATCCCCGTCTTAGCAATGAGTCAAAATGGGTGTTTATTATAATTGACTCTCCAACTACATAAACCAACAAAACCCTCTCTACCTCTTACATAATGTCAGTCTAAACTGTGCTCCTAAAGAGAGCCAAAGCGCTGATGTCACTTCCAAGCTAGCTGCTATTCCACTAACTTCTTTTGTGAGAATTAACACGAGTGAACAAAAGTGAACACAACTGTTATGTCCGAGTCTGCACTGTGCTGTGTTTTCTCAGGTAACCTGGAACTCCTCCCTCCATGATCCCTGATCCCTGATTTCTGGCACCTGCTGGCTGGCCTTTAAAAACCCTGTCAAGCTCCACCTACTCTCTCTCTCACATTGCAGCCAGTATCAGCAGTCCTGCCACCAGCCACCACTTTCTCTGTCTTTTGTTGACTTTTGTTTGCTTTATTTGCAATAAAATTTTGTTTTGCAAATCATAGGTGTGCGGGTGTGTGGTGTGACTCCTCTATGTTGCTTCTGTTGAGCCAGGGTCATAACACAACAATACACATACTGTACATTTAAACAAGTACCATCACTTTTAGTACAGGGTTGTTTTTGGTCTGAATCCCAGCTTCCTCCTCCTGAACAATAAATGGTATTTGGGCACTGTACCCCCCACAAAATGGAAAATGTAGTTTTTACATGGTTTTTGTACGGATTACACAAACGAGAATATAACGTGTGAATTAGTGGTTATTAGAGGTTCTGGCAGACAGATTTTATTACCTTTGGGCAGAGCCAAGCCAGCTGTTCCCCCTCTGTTTCCCAGTCTTCATGCTAAGCTAAGCTAACTGACTTCTGGCTCCAATATAGACATGAGGGTACATTCAATATTTCTGTTAAGTTGCCAGAAATCTTACACAAACAACTTACTTTTAGTTTAAATGAACATGATTACCATACTAGGCAAACTAGTAGATGCAAATTTATATAGAACTGTGAACAGGTGCATTGCAAAAAGAATAGGGTGATGTATAGAGCCACATTTTTTCATGAGCTATATGCTGTATTGTTTATTCTATTTCTTCTTTTTTTTTCTTTATCATTTTTTCACATCAGTTTGTGTGTATGTTGTGAACTAGTGTTATGGTGTGTTGGAATTTGATTTGATCTTGTCTTGGTGTATGATTGAACCTAAGGAGGAATAGCATTACTACATATGTGAGTGTGATTCTGAGGTTTTCTTACCTATGGAAAAAGAATCTGTAAGTTCTTCAGTCTGCCCTGCTGCTTATAAACATTTTCCTTCAAACTCACCTTTATTAAAGGTGCCCTGTGGACTTTTCTTGTAAACAAACAAAAGTTGTGTTTACTTTCAGTGTTGCTCACCAGAACACACTGTGTAGGAGGTTTTACAAACATATCGAATCCATTTCCAAGTTCGAATCATGCATTGTTTACATTTATATTAACTAAACTGCAGTCATCTTCTTCCCTGCCTTTGTTGGCACATTTCTGCATGTCTTGGCACATTATTTCCACCTGTAAAGATCAGTGGAATAGTGTGAAACCTTTGCCAGGAACGTGTATTACGTCACCCATGTGAACGTGCGTCGCCATGCACGTGAACAAGGCAAACAAAACGGGGAACGACAGTGTGCCTTTAGACTCAGGATATGTTTCTTTACAGTGATCCTTCCATTACAGAAAATGTCTCCATTGTCCAACCATGTATCCTACGTCTCACCATTTACAGTATGCATCTCTCTCTCCTGCTTTTTAACTTTCCTCTTTTGTGTGTAACCTCAGACAGCATATCCCAGACATGGCCCCAACTTCTCTGCTCAGAGCAAACACACCCACTGCTCGTCTTTGAAGCAGATGTAACTGTAGATTGTGTGTACAAGCCAGGCGGACCAAACCTCTGCACGGTTACCACTGGTTACCACCTCCGTGGCCAAGAACACAGCCTCACTCAACCGGATCAATGTATAGGCCTGTGGAGCAAGTCCTCCTGGGACACAGAGGCAGACGCTCAGTGAAGGTTTAAGGGAAGAAAAAGAAAGTGTGTGTAAGTTTGTGTTTGTGTGTGTGTGTATGTGTGTGTGTGTGTGTGTGTGTGTGTGTGAGGACAGATAAAGACAAACGACTACCACTGGCTATAATCACTCTGGTAAGCCTTTAAATATACAGGAGCGTCTCCAAACGTCTCCTCTCAGCTTGTTATGTGGCTGGCTCGACAACAGATATTAAAACATTTTATAGACACAGTATAACCCACAGAATTCCAAGAAGCCTCTTAGTTCTCCGAGTTGAACTACAAAATGGTTTTTAAAAACAACCTAAAAGCACCACGTTTGTTACTGACCTACTCAACGAGATTTAATGATTTCTGCATCATACATACTAGATGCATCTGAGAGGAAGTGGTAGGTAAAATGTCAAATATAGACAGTGTAAAAAGAAAGTGGTGTCAGGATCGTAGGTTATACAGTGGCGAGCTTGAGAAAGGCACAGGCTGTGTGTGTTTACTCATGCTATCAGTGGCTGCTTTGTGTTTACAGATGTTTTAACGGTTGTTGAGGAAGACCAGGGCTACCACAGTCCTCGCCTGACATCATTTCAACGAATGAAGGAGGTGGACCAGTCAGAATGTTGGATGCTTTGACCTCACATGGTTATCAGCGGTTTTCTGAGAGCTTATCAGAATGGTAATGTAAACCTGATAAAGACATCTGCTACAGTTTGTGAACAGATACAAAGTCAGATGGGGTTAAAAGGCCTGAGGGCAAAGACATGGAGATCAAGACTCTCTGCAGTTTTACTAATTCACTTACAGTACAGTTTTACATTTGAATATCATCAAATTATATCTATAATTTCACTATTATGTTACTGGCTGGCCCCATTTTATACATAATAGCACATAAGGGATGGAGCTGCTGTAGCCCTCATGTGTTACCACACCTCTGTGGCAGTATCTTATCAGGATAGTATCTGTGACTCTGAAGTGTGATTCTCATTATGTTACACTGTACAAAAAACAAAAATGCTTCCTTGCTTCCTCTACTCAACACAGACTGTATTTCAAAACCATGACCGTAAGGCATGGCAATAACTGAGAAAATCTGATACTCTGCCAAAACCAATTATAGTCATTCATTTCTTATCAGAATGCCAACATGGCCCATAATCACTTAATCCAAATGGAAATGCTTTCAGCATGTTCACAAATACTGTATATACTTCAGCTCATGGTTTAACAGGAAAAGAAGAAGGGCTGATTTACAACCAAAATTTGTTTTGGCTGCTTTGGTGCCAACACTGGAACCAGAATTATTTTAGTTTGGAAGGGCCAAACTGTGTTATTTCAACACTCAAAAACAGCAGAGAGCAGGAAGAACAATATGTTCACAGCACATGATAATTGAAGCAATGTTCCCAAAGTTTGGTGCCACATCAACCCACTGAGGTATTTATTTTTCTCAACACGGATTAACCAACTAGCTGGTGAACTTCTGACTCCCCTGAAATGGTAGATTGCACCATAGACCATTTTTGCCAAAACTATGAAAAAAAAAAAAAGATCTTTGGATCTGAATACGGGGCTTCAACATTAACCAGTCAACAAATAGCATTATCGATTGCAACATTTCTCTTTAAGGAAAGCCCCACCAAAAAACAGAAAAGAAGTAGGGTGTGGACTTGGTCTTTACTTGGCAGAGGAAGATGAGATGAGCTGGCATTCTGCAGTGGGAGCTAGCGTTAATATTTCCAGCCGTTTTTCACAAAACTCACACAAAGAGGGAAGAAGCACACTTGGGAAACGCCAATCGATTTGACTGAAATATATATTGGTTCATTATCCTGCTCAAGGATACCATCAAATATGACAAAATGACCACATGCTTGCTTCAACGCTTCTATTGGTCACTCACAAGTAAAGGTGTGCACTGATTAAGGATGTAAATAAAACTGTGTCTAACTTCACATTGATATATACATTCTTTAACTTTAGTGTTTACAAAGTCGCACACTCCTAAAGGTTAAACCCCTAAACCAGAAAAACCTGCGTTAAATGTCAGCTGCATGAAATAGGTTGTGAGTGTTTAAGTTGCAAAAAATATGAAGGAACTAAATTGTTAAAATGCTATTAATAACTGAATTGACATTTAAACTAGGTCACAGCTTTCCATAATCACACAAACAGCATCTGTCCTGCCATTCATGTGCCCTTTTGAAAGGAATCAACAATAAAAGGCAGTACCAATGCAAATGGAGTACTAAAAAATAACTTAAAAGTGCTGGGTATATGTGCAGGTACCCAGTATATCCATTTGAATAGGGTCTCTATCAAAGCCCCTATCACATGGACAAAATTCCCCGCAGTGTTTCTCCAGGTAATGTGCATGCTTTCCATTCTGGCAACAAGTGCTGCACCGGCCAGACAGGCTGCCCAAAGATGGTTTGGAGATTTCTCATGTCTCTGTCTCATTCTGTCTGGCTCACTTCTTAATGGCAATGAGCAGATGCACCTATGAATATACTGGCAAGACAGAGACTTGCCAAGATTCAAGGGCGGCTTTTATTGTGTTGCCAAATGTTATCAGTGCCATTACTTGCATTCAAATTGAACGTTCCTTTAACTGGAACTGAATGAAGTTGAGCCAAGATGATCAAAGAAAGAACAACTTAACAACATCGAACTATTCAACAATTTAAAATCTGTCATTACCAGGATATGTTTAGTAAATTTACTTGATAAAGAATTGAAATGACTCATCAACACATTCATCACGATAGTCGCTGATTCGCTGCCAATCAAATAATCAATTCACTGTTTCACCACTAGTATATTTTATGTGTTATTTATGTCCATTGTGTATGCAGGTAAGCTACTAATTAATTTTTTTGCACCATAAACCTTACCAAAACCAACAATGTCTCAACTTAAAGATACACACACAAAAAAATCCATAGCCAGATTTTCCACCATTACAATTTGAAAGAAAGAAACATAGTTTTCAAGCACGGTTGTACCTATGAAAATAAAATAAAAAAATCCACAGTGCATGTGTCAAATATTTTGAATAATCAATTCACATCTAACTTTATGCAAACTTAACCAGACCTACGTACAAGCAAATGGTGGCTTATCTACACGTTTTGTCAAATTAACAGCAGAATTGATTTTGAGAGTTGTTGTATCTCAACTTTGAAGATTTATTTTAATCATGTACTGCTCTAGCAGAGGTAGACTTTAAATAAACAGGAATTTTCTTGGCCCAGGCCAAGCTTGCAGGGCTGCACACTTTCACCTAATTCCAGCTGCAGTAGCTTCAACCATTAGAGAAGATGCCAGTTCATCACACGGCGCCGCTTTGTCAGTTTTGTGATTGTGACTTTGAGCATCAATTGTGGAAATTATGCAGTAAAATACAGCATAGTTGATTTTGAAATTCCTGTCTTGGCCACCTATTACTTCAGGGATTTTAGTGGTTCGATGGTAAATTATATCAGAATTGAAATTTGGCCTTATTTTCTCAGCCACAGCATTCTTTCACCTAATTATTTCAAATGGTTCAGTGACAGCTGGATTAGCTGGCTGAACATCCTGCATCGTCCTGTCCCTGGACTTTGACAGAGAAGCCCCAACCATATATTTACCCTAGCTCTATTGATCACTAGCCTGTCTGACGGGCCAAATCAGGAAAGTGCGGCGTTTGCTCAACACTGAACCTTTCCACATGTATCTGAGCAAACACAGCATTCTGCAACTGATGTCTGACATAAGACGTGATAACAAGTGTCAACAGCATGTTGAGCGCAAAACCTGAATCTGTTAATGTTTGATGAGCTGCAAGTAGAGAGATGCATAAACTGTCTGAAGACTTAGACCCACATAATTGTATTTCTCCTGCTTATTTGACCTGATACAAAGCACTAACACAACAGTAACCTACCTGATGATGTCATGTGGTCCCGGTCCATGATAAATGCAGATCCTGGAGTGGACAGCCAGCCCAGGGAGGAAATGAGGAGTAAGAGAAGGAGTTTGGAGGAGGGTGGTGAGACAGCCATGATGCTGGAGAGAGAGACAGAGGGGAGAATGAGAGAGGGACAGAGACTCAGCGATTATAATTATCAGTTGGACTCCATGATGACATGCCCATGCGAAAAACCCTCCTTCCCTCACTACTCTCTTCCTTCCTCTCTCTTTTTTCTCTCTTTCTTTCTCTCTGCCCTGTGAGCACGAATTGTGGTTGCCACTTATTTTCAGCTGGTGTATGTGAAACCTAACACGGGACAGGGCATAATTAATTATCATGCTAGGTTGCTGCTGCTGCATTTTAAAGTTGCATGCATGAAGCACCTTTTTTTCGTTTATTTGTGCTGTTTGTCCATTCTTGTTTTTGTGCAACCTACAAGCTGATAAATTTTCAGTCTTTATTTGACAAAAGACAATCCCAATCACAATCTGGAATGAGTTTGCCTTAGTTATTATTTTATTCAGACATATCTAAAGTTTAGAGGGAGATATGGTTGAAAAAGGAGTAATGTCAAACATAATCCAAAAAGTCACTCTTATTTAAACCCTCTTTGCACCAAATCTTTAATATTTAACATTTAAATTTTAAAATTTAATACTCAGTCAGTGATGCCAGGCCTATTTTTCTTTAAACAGTACTCTGGTCTATGTTACACAACTCTGGTTTATGAACAGTGATTAACAAAATTGCATTATCAAGGCATAGGTGGCTTTGGATTTTGGTGTTTAACAGTCACATGTTGTACCAAAATGGAGGAGAATCTACAAAGTCTAAATATCTAATGTTCTTGGCAAAATTTGTACTGCAGACCAACACAGTCACATTTCCCCTGAGCTTTACTCCCCCTCTGAAAAATAGACTTGAATTTCCCAACAAAACCTTTAACACAGAAATGGGGTGACCGCTTCTCTCTTCCAGGCCATCCACCTACATCTAAAATAAGATTTTTTTTATTTTTTTTTGATATTAGGTCTGCGAAATAGGAATGGCTATCTTCCTGGAGAATAAGCTGGTGTTGGCGAACAAGTTCTACCAGTCAATTCCAACCTCTAAATATAGACCAAACTCTGTCCGCACCCTTGGCTATTTACAGCTGTGTCTCCACAACTTTGCTGGGCAGCCAACAACCCCAAACGTGGAGGCTATGTCTCTGAGGGCAGAGCTGCCAAATTTTTCCCGACTTCTTGTGTAGTTTAAGGACAGAGGACTTTATAGCCATATAACTACAGTGTACTATACCAGCATATCACATGCTGGTATAGCACACTGTAGTTATATGTTTTTTTTTGTTTTGTTTTGTTTTTTTTCACAGGAAAACACATGTTTGGGCTCTGTAGATAAAAATAGCGAGCTAAAAGATTATTTTATAGCACTGTTACTTACATATACAGAGTGATAACTACTGAGCAATAATGTGGTCACCTCATGCACATTTTCAAGTCCAAGATGCTTGAATAGAGTCATGCAAGAACCTAGTGGGGAAAAAAAATGCCTGGCCAATGTTCATATATAACAGCACATACCTAACGGTGGTATATATTTACAGTAAGTACCCAAGTTATCCATTTACTCTGGATTAGAACTGCAGGCACATTGTGCCATTCACATAAAAATGAGAAACTAAACACATTTGCAAGTTTGCAACTTACATCAATAGTTTGTTGCTTGCGGGTTGTAAAACTATACTGCTCACAGTGTAACAATATACGTTTGTCACAATGTAACAAATTTCATGAATGAATAGCACAGTGACAAAAATCTTCCATCAATATAAATGTTGTAAACAGTCATAGGGTGTGTGTGTGTGAGAGAGAGAGAGAGAGAGAGAGACAGAGAGGGAGAGAGAGAGTCTAAGTGTGGTTGAATTCCAAGTGTCCAGAGGCCATGCCAGGCCAAGTTATACAATGCAAGAATTCATGGTAGAAAGCTGTCGAGCAATATGCTCATCTGGCCTGACAGAAATGCTCCATTTAAAAGCAATTATTTCTCATTTTCTGCATTTGACATCTTGCCTGAGTTTGTCTTCAGATCCTCTCAAACCCTCTTTCTCGCACTCCCCATTTTGGTTTAAAAATATTTCATTCTAAATCATAATGAAAATCATTTCCATTTTTCCTCCCTCGTCAAAAGCTACAACACCATTTTTTGAATCTGGGTGTGTTAAGGTTCTTAGCTCTTCTTTTTCCCCCCACATTCTCTTTTAATCCAAAGGCAAAACATTCTTTCAATCAGTTGAGGAACCCAAGTACAATAAAACAGGGCAGAAAAAACAGCCCCTCTATTCCAACATGTGGCCTCATGTTAATCCTAACTTTAGTTTCCCCCTTTCCCATTTGAAAGCATCTATGAAAGCCCTGGCAAGACTGATTCTCCATCTTCATCTCATGCACGTTTCTCCCCCATTCCTCTCCTCCTCTCAACCAATTACAGTCTCCCAGACTTGCGGGAAGGCTGCCTAAGCCAATCAGAAACGAGGGAGGGTCTGGTCAAGCCCCCTGGGGTCCCTTTGTAAACATTTAAGGCCTCTGTGGTCAACCTTCCTCCCACTACCTCTGCCCTAAAACACACACACACACACACACACACACACACACACACACACACACACACACACACACACACACATAACACACAAGCATGCATCATGAACATATAACAGGCAAACTCAAATACTCAACACACGTAGATGCACATCTTGACTTGGCACCCCACCACCAGTGTCATGCCTCTCCCATGTTTCTTCAAATCTCTATTAATCATTTGTGTTTTTTCAAATGGCGCTGACAAGGGGGGGAGGAGGAGGTTACAAGTAGATGGTGTAAGGGTGAAGCCAAAGAAAAAGGAAGGGAGTGAGAGGTCACATCATCCCTGTGTTAGTCCCTTCTATAGCTCCAAAAGAAAAGCATAAACACACACACAAACACATAGTGATGTTGCAAGCCCAAGTTTAGTTTAAGATTCCTCCAGTATATGGCTGGACTGTGTATGAAATGCTTTAAATTTGTGCGTCGCCTGGTTACTATCAGACTCGGACATTGCAAGCATTTTTCAGATATTTGTTTTTATGTAAGTTTAAGTTTATCATATAGCACTTTTCATACAGTAATTGTAACTCAAGGTGCTGTATACATAAGAAAGACATTAAAATAATTATGATACAGTACACCAGATTTTGGCTGTATGGTGGTGTTATAAGAAGGGTTGAGTGAAGATTTAGGCTATTTTTTATGTGTTTTATATATTATTTCACTTACCCACAACCCAAAAATAGTTTTAATGCAGTAATTATTAAGTTAATCATTAATGCTAAGTGTAAATGACCCCAATACAGTGTGTTTCAAAGTTTGCATTCATAAATGTATTTGTTATATCGCTTTTATTTTATTTACTATGAATACAGAAGTGCTTTATTTTGAAAAGACACTAGATGCATGTAACTTGCGCACAGATCCTCTCTTCTCACGTAAATGTCACATGACATAAACTGGCTTATTTGGATAAACTGACCGGATATTGGGACTCTATATGGTTACTTTCTCGCCTGATTGAAAAAATATTCAAACTTAATAAAGTGATTTATTCACACTACTATAGCACCCTGTTTACTAGTATGCACAATGTGAAACGCGACTGTGTCCGCGGACCTGCTGCAGGTTGGTGCTCTCAGTGTCGGAGCCTCCATATGAGACGCTGTGGTCGGTAAGTGTGTGTTTTAAAAATTATTTCGGGGCTGCGCTCACTCTCAGTCCCACAGAAAGTGAGCTACACTCAGGGCTGCTCAGTCCCGCTGAGAGGGTGAGTGCCTGCCGACCTGAATCTGGAAGTGCCGTAAACGTCCTCCGATGACGTCATAGAAAACTGTTAGCACTGAATCATTTTGAAAGAGCAACAGCCAATGGGGAAACTCCAACACTCAGCCGTCTGACCAATGGTGTAACTTCATCACTCAGTCAGTGACTCAGTCAGTCACAGACAATTCTGTGTCTAGGGCTGGTTCCTGCAGTCCAGCCAAAAACAGAGAGACTGCAGTGTCTGGTGTCTGATATTCTGTGTTCACATGTGTCCACCCAGATAGTGGCCACTATTTATCTTATAGAGTAAATTAACTTATTTACCTTGTTTATTTTTATGTATATGTCTGGAGCTAGGGAGGTAAAAGGTCATTCAGAAACACTGACTTTCTTTTCATTTCTGTACTGAAGTTCGTCGGAGAAGTAGATCTGCAATGATTAAAATCGATAATTTGCTGCTTTTGCTTGCATTGTAAATATAATCTTTGGATCTTGGAATGTTGGTTTGGCAAAACCAACATGGTTTGGTATGGTTTGATTTGGCATAACCCTGAGCTGCAGGAAAAAGTAATTGGCACTGGTTCATAGACCGCTATACACTGTCTCACATCTGGAGCTGCAGCCAGATGCGGCATAAGGGAATTTGCATTATTCATTAGGTAGTAATCTGATTGGCTGAGGGTGAAAGGTGGGGGCCACACCTCCAGTCAATCGGAGTAGGTGGTCACTAATGGTGGTGATTTTATGTAAATAGCTTCCGAAACCGCCTGCTGGAGGACAGAGAGGAATCTAGGCTCTAAGGAAAGATGGATTAAGAGAAATGTAAACAACTTTTGGTGAATAAAATGTCACAGATATGTTTAAAATTGACTCAGTATTTATAAAAATTAGTCAAAAAAGGCCATAATAGCAGATCTTTGGATCTCTGGTTTTTGACCACTGGTAGTGCTGTGGAGCAATGTTTTTGTGAGTTTGTATTTTTTGTATTGTGCACATGCAAGAATACACACATGGAAGCAATACACAGTCCTTCCATCAGTGTCATCCTATTCTATTGATCAACAGATGGTGGCAGTAACATGCAATGAAGATTAGACATGTACAAACAAAGGCAGTGAAAAAGAAGGCTGTAAGCTAGCAAACACAGATGTAAAGAATGCATGATTTTAAATATTCAAACAAACAAAAATGAGGAAGGAAATGCACTCAAAGGGTTTGTTAGGCCTCAAGGATACACACAGTGACTTTTGATGAGAAACTATGAATGTAAACGTAACATTTGTTTACAAGAAAAGTCCACAGGGTGCCTTTAATTAAATATGTAAGGGTAATTTACACTTTCTACATCAGTGTTATGGTTTATGACATTCAACTATTTTTATTCTTATTCTTACTGAGCACAAAGGTAAGTTTAAATATCTGAGATCAGCTTACATAGTAATTTAGTAAAAGCCATGGTTATTGACTTAACATCCTGAAAAACCTGAAAAGCAAAGTAGAAATTATGCGGCTGAGTGCAGCTGTTTACTTTTGGGTGGAGAAAGGCATGTGAACACTGAAGTTACACATCATTAACATGATTATACAAATACATATATTTCTGACTAAGAAATGCACACAGCAAAAGGAGGTCAGCCTTGAATGAGATGATGACCCCATGATGTGATGACTCACTACATTCACAACAGGGGTGCCGGATTAATTTCAGAAGTGTGGAGGCCAAAAAGTGTGTGTGTGTGTACGTGTGTGTGTGTGTAGCGGTAGATAGACCGGGGGGGTGATGGGGTTGTTTGCTGAGCAAAACTTCGAGGAACGTAAATGAGAGTAGTTGGTCCATCTTAAAGGTCAGTCCACATGAAGCTAGGCTGGTCAGGTTGTTGCTAACTTCGGGGCTACATAAAGTGTTGCTGTCTTTTCAACCACTGTACTGCTGACATGCATTTTCATCATTTTAGCTTTACTAGTATGCAGTGTAGGCTGCACAATAGCCAGCAGTAAATTTAGGGAAGGCTTAGCCTGTTTGCCAGTAGTTACTGTTCCCCAAAAATCATGATTTTGTTGAAGGTTAGATTTTTTCAGTGATAATAGTGCCGCCTATGCTTGTGGGATTAGATACAAGCTTTTTTGTTCAATTACCCAAAACTATGAGTTTACAGGACAGTAACACTTCTGTGGCTGAGTAACGTCAAGCAGGCAATAGGAATGTTAACGAAAAAAACATGACTTTCTTACTGCTTCAACTTTGCAAATTATCAACATGCCATGCTGTTGTGAAAATGTCGTTTATAGCCTACAATAGCTTAAATAAACTGTGGGGGGAGCACCTCAATTGCTTTGGACCTGTCATTTCAATGCGATATCATGAGTTAACCAATTCACGTGAACTTTTAAAATGTGTGTGTTGACTGGCTGGTTGCCTTTTAAATGTTCCAATATAGAGGCATTTTTGGGATCAAGTGATTTGTGACTTAAAAAGAATGTGGGAGAAGGGTAAAGCGAGGTGGGTCAATTGTCCCTTGAACTCCCTACTTCCAGCGCCATTGACTTACAACCCTCAGTGAGTTGTTGACCTCAATCTGTGGAAACCATTCATTCACACACACATTCTGTCTTCAAGATAAGAGACAAGGGTGTTTACCTGTGACTCAAGGTTACGATAATTCTAATCAACCTTTAAAGTTTCTCTTTCTTTTCATCTTTTTGTCTCTCTTTTAACATTCCAGTGATATCAGACATTCGTGATGGCTGACTGAGTGCAGTCAAGTGCTTGGTCCACAGAAAATTAAGTGTGAGGCAGACAGAGAGTGTGAGAGGTACCGGCTGAAGTAAGTGCAGTGGTAACGTGTCACTGTAGATAAAAACAACACAGACAAAGCCCCTCAGAGGGAGTCAGACACTCTGAAACCCAAAATTTGAGATCATTTAGACTAAACACATTTCAAATGGCCTCAAATAAAGGCTCCAATACACTGAACACTTTTGGGCGGACAAACATGAAAGTAGACAATTATGGGAAAAACGTGGTGAGATCTTTGGTCATCAATCCCAAACTGTAATCAGATTTTAAACCTTGGAAACCAAATTCAGCCTACATCAAAATTCTGGCAAAGAATAAACAGGTCATTTTTGAAAAAAAAAAAAACATCAAAAAACCCCAAACAACACACCTGTGTTAGCGCTACAGCTGAGGCTTTCTTTTGCTGCATTTTCAAAATATGAGAGTAGCACAGAGGGATGATATGAGTTAATGATATATCTTTACTTACATATACTATTATGTTTCTTTTTGTTTTTTCTGTATTTACATCATAGCACTACAATTCACTGTACAGTCATTGCACACAATTGCTTTTGTTCATTCTGACACAGATCATAACCAAGATTTTATTAGATCCATCTTGTGCAGTGTAACATGCAATGAAACTGCAAGATTGTGGTTTTTGTAGTATGTGGTATTTGGGTGCCTCAAAACAAGGAACCTCATAGCAAGCTTAAGGTTGTAAGCTAAGTTAGATGGCTGGTGGAGAATCTATGAGATCTGCTAAACCTTTATCGGTGGCTCACTAATTAACAATGAAAAAAAAAGATATATACATAAAAATGCTTTTTTTTAGGTGATAGATGTACAGGAGAAAAAATCCACAAAGGTTCATTTAAAGGTAAAACTGGACTTGGACCTTACAGCATCACTGAATACCTGATTGACCTGTTCTTAAACCGTCATACATCTGTTTTATACTGAGATACTCTTTTTATTCAATTTTGATACACTATCTTTTATAATGATTTTTCCATTTGGGTCCTCTGGAGTGAGGCTGGGGCTATAAATGCTGTACGTAACCTAATCTCTGCCTTTAGTCTAACAAGGTCTCAGTAATATCACACAGTGTTAAGATATTCAGGACTACATAAGCCTTTCAATGACTTTAGGGGTTCTATGCCTGGCTTAGACTCCAGAAGTTTTAAAATCTTAACCGATTTTGAAATCGCATCACGTACATAAGGAGGAACTTCACAGATGTTCTTCCCTCTAATCCGAAACATACACACACTACAAGATTTGAAAATAATGGTGCATCACACACCATAGGATATTAAGATTATCGTGCCAGAGGGAGCAATGCACCACCTCACGTGTTCTCATGTGATCTCATGGGGAAGCAGATGCGAACAAAATGCTTTGTGGTGAGAAAAAATAAAAGCAGGAGGCTAAACGAGTCTGGATGAAAAAATGGTTGGGGAGACGTAGTCAATACAGGTTGTCTGTTCTTCAGCAAGAACTGGAGGTGAGATTTCAACTGTCAGTTTTAAAATCTGTCAACAGTAGTATGCTAGCCATTGTTAGCTAATGTTGCTTGGCAACACTGTCAGCTCTCCTTCATTGGCTATTGTGGTCCCGCTCGGAAAGTAGTGACAACTCCTAAATATCAAACATGTTTGAAATCATCAGGGCAGCCTTGATCAGTCTACAAGCAGTTCTGGAGCTTTAAGATTGGATCTGTAAACCCCTCACATTACCAGATAATCTGGGCTGAATATCAGTATCAACCAAGGTCCCAGATTTCTCCTCCGATTTCCAGAGGGGTGAATCGGGGATAAAGCCCAAAGCCCAAAACGCCTGTAGGCTGAGCCGGCTTTAGTTTGACTGTAATGTCTCCCATTAGTGCTTTCCTGATCCTTTTCTCACTCATAATCCACTCTTCATTATATCTTTCATTCCTTTCATCAGTCCCTCTCTCTCTTGTTCATTGCAGTCTGTCCATCACTACAAACTCCAAGCTCAAAGTAATTATCTCACTGGGCTAATTGAGGCTAAAGGAGAAATAAAAGAAGATGTCGATCAATTTAGTATGACCTTGTTAATTGCTTTGGAATCATTCACTGAATTTCCAGCCAAACCTCCATAACAAAATCCCAGGCTATTCAGGGTCTGATTTCAGACCCAAATTCCACCAAAGGCAATCAACTGTAATCATGGAATGAAGCCAATATAAATAAAGCAAGAAAGTGTGACACCACAAGGCATCTTCAATGGGTGGAAAACCACTGAAAGGGGCAAGGAACCACCACTCTGGGGAAAAAGGTTAGCTAACTAGCAGGATGATACCACAAGAAAACAGCCAAATATGAAACATGTGCACACAAAAACTCACCAAAAAGATTTAATGTTCAGCCATTATGCTTTCCTACGCTTCTGACAAGTTGGAATCTTAAGTTCTACCCAAATAGCACTCAAAAACAGCTACATAAAAAGGCTGAGCACTATAAAAAAAAAAAGTTAGGTGCTTGGAAGCAGCCTGAGACTCTTTAAAACACTGATAATAATTGAGAAAAGATGATAGCGCCCTGAAAAAGACGCTTGGTGGACACATGAGTTGGACTCATAAAATTTAGATTTTCCTGACTGGTTTAAAAAGAACGAACCATTACTGAATCCAGTTTGACATCACTGAAAATCAACTTCACATATTAAAATGACAACTGCTGTTGAACACAACACGTCCTTCACTTACAGTTAATCCATAGACTTCTGAGCACTGCTTTGGCAGGGTTAATTCATTTCACGGAGCATCTTAAGTCACTTAACTCTGCCTCAACAAGGTAAGGTTATCCTACCATACTGTTTGGTAACCATTGTGTGTGATTTCACAAATATTAATACAGAAATTATCATATTTCATCAAGATCACTTAAAATATCCATGTTTGTGAATCCACATACACACAGTAGTCCAAGGTCCACTGTTGGGTCTCTCAATAATTACACAAGCATCATCCAAATAGATTTTCTGCTCTCTGCCCTCCCCTTCACCACTAACCTCTTTCTTTAAAATAAACAAAATTTGAGCCTGCGTGTTGCACCAGACACTGGTGAAGAAGAGCCCAAATTGGCAGGGCTGCTCAGGCAAGAGGTGGGGCCTGAAAACCGCAGTGACCAGCTGCTCCTAATAGGCCTTGGACTGTTGGATGTATTTACATACATTCATGAACCTGTGGTTAACATGATTTAGCATATCTGTTTCAGGGTTTAAACTCTTATTTATTTGTTTAAAAAGTAGAAACTTTGACTTCTTTGACAAGGTCAGTGATGTTGATATTGTTATTTTGCAAGAGACTTGGTGCCCCCACTGGTTGTCCCCCTAACTATAGAGAGTTTACAGTCACATCAACAAAATAGAGACAATCAGGGCAGAGACTCAGGGGGAATGCTGATATGGTATAAGTCAGAACTAGCAGACTCAATAGAAATAATGAAAAAAGGGAAATATCACATTTGGTTAAACATTTAATTTCCACTGAGAAACTATTTTTATGTACAATTTATATTCCCCCAATAGAATCTCCATATTTCAATGATGAAATTTTCTCCACCACAAAAGAAGAGGGCCCAGGGATCTGTGCTGATCACTGGAGATTTAAATGCTAGAACTGGTGAGGAGCTAGACTTTACTAGTACTGAAGGTGGCAGTTACATCACTGACGCTAACCTGAACTTCCTTGGCAACCAAACCTTGGAAACAGCACTGTTGATTATGCTATAACAGATTTAAACCAAACCTCTTTTAGAGCCTTCACGCTGAGAGAACAAACACCTCTATCAGATCACTCTCAGTTCACTTTGTATCTGAAAAGGGCAGACACCGGTAACATATGTTCTCAACCCTGTAAGCTCCACAAAATAAAGACGTGATACAGATGGGCACAAAACAGCCTGGAACAGAACCAGGAAGCAATGGTCAGTGAAGAAATCCAGTCTGTCTAGATTTTTCTGGTCCAGATCTACCCTCAGAATACAGAAGTCGTAAAGCTGTATCTGGTAAACATTAACCACATATTTGATCATTTGGCCTCTTTATCAAACTTAAAATGCAAAACAAAACAACCAAAGCAAATGAACAGGGAAAGGTGGTTTGATTCAGACTGCAAAACCATTAGGGTAGACATTAAGAAAAGTCTTAAACCAAAAACACAGGAATCCAGACAGCCAGGAGCACTGTCTTAGTTACTGTGAGACTCTAAAGCCATATAAAACACACTAAGAACAAAAAAAAGAACAAAACCAATTACAATTAAATAGGGATGTACGATATTATCGGCACGTCATTGATATCGGCCGATGAAAGCTCTAAAATGAAATATTGGCATCAGCAATTTCTGCCGATTATGAGAGGCCGTTGCCTTCTCCTCCGCCGCCTGACTGTGCTTCCCTCCACGGACTGTTTCACCCTGACAGTCCCGGTACTTCCTCCCCAGGCTCCACTTCACTCAAGCTGCCCGTCAGACCCGCTGCTTCTTCCCACTTTAACTTGAATACGTTAGCTGAGAGGCTAGCGGAGCGTTAGCCGCAGCATGGCCAGAGGGAGGCACAGCCAGCTAGCCTCCCAGCTAATGTTAGCCCCAGTTCAACATGTGGATCCAACCAGAGCACCGAGCCCCGGTTTGTTATTCAGGTTAAAGTGGGAAGAAGCAGCGGGTCTGACGGGCAGCTGAGTGAAGTGGAGCCTGCGGAGGAAGCACCGGTGCCATCAGGGAGAAACAGTCCGTGGAGGAGCTGCTAAGTTCGGCTGCAAAGATAGGAAACAGCTCAGCTGACAGGATGTACCACTCTGTTTGGGGGGGGGGGGGGGGGGATTTTTGGTTTATAACGGCAGTTGGCAACCTGCGTATTAGTTGCATTACTGCCACCTTCTGCTCCGGAGTGTGGACCAGAGATTAAATCCTACACATTAATCCTGTCTGTCTAATGAACTCAATGAAAACTCTTTTAAGGCTTCCTAAATTCTTCCTTCATATATTGTCTTTCTTGATCATACTTGGTACAATCTATGCTTGCATGCATAATAGTCTCCTCAGCCATCTGGAAAAAAATATGTGCATATATCGGTATCAGTATCGGCATCGGCAATCGGCCACAGTGAGTTGGAAATATCGGCATATCGGATATCAGCAAAAAATATCGTGCATCCCTACAATTAAATAAAGAGTCTCTGTTGTCAAATAAATTCTGGCAAAATTGGAACTAAATTGAAAAAATCATTTTGAAGATATAGAAAATCTGCAAAGATTCAAACTCAAGACCAGATTTCAGAAAAACTGAGCTATGAAGAGCTATTGAAAATTATCAGACCCAACTATCACAGAATTAGAAATGGAGGACAAAATGAAGATTGTGCAGCCCTAAAAAAGCATGCAGGCCCGATGGCATCTTAAATCAGATGTTAAAATATACCAACAGAAAATGCTTAGTGGAAAAGTTGAAAGTTGAAGTTATTTCAACTTCAACTGGAAGTTATTTGCAGCATTCTAAATTCAAGAATTATAGACTTCCTCATCGAGCACGGTGTCTGAAGCAAAGGTCAGATTGGATTCCTTCCAAATGATAGAACAGCTGACCATATTCTCACCCTACACACACTAATAGATAAATATATAAATCGAAATAAAGACACAATTCACGCATGCTTTGTTGATTTCCAAAAAGCTTTTGATTCAGTCTAGCATGAGGGATTACCTTTTAAACTAATAGAGTAGTGGTATAGGGGGGGAAGTCTTTTGATGTAATTAAATCAATATATGAAAATAACAAATTGGCTGTCAACTAAAGAAGGTCTTCAGCAGAGCCTGGACCTTCTCCATCAGTACTGTCAGACCTAGGCCCTGACAGTTAACGTGAGGAAGACTAAAATTATCACCTTCCAAAAAAGATCAAGATACAGAGAAATGACCCAACATTTAAAATAGATCGGACCCAAACAAAACAAACAAATACTTATACTTATACTACCATACCTATACTTACCTAGGTTTTCAAATTAGTTCTACAGGAAACTCAAAGAAAGGCAAAAAGGTCTTTCTATGCCATCAAGCATTCAGTCCGAATCCAAATTCCAATTAGGACATGGCTCAAAATGTCTAAATCAGTTATAGAATCAATTGCATTGTATGGCAGTGAGGTATGGGGCCCCCTTACTACAAAATGATTGGGCAAAAGTGGGACAAAAATCCAACTGAAACCCTGCATGCAGAGTTCTGCAAAAGCATTCTCTGGGTACAAACAAAAACCCCAAACTCTGCTCGCAGGGCTGAATTAGGCCAATATCCTTTATTTATATGTATTCAAAAAAGATCTATCGAATTCTGGAGCCATATTAAAAAGAGCGACCCTGACTGTTACCATTATAAAGCTCTTGCCTTCCAAGAGTTGAACATAGAAAGGAGCCAACTGGTCCTGAGGCTGGCTGACCCTTCACCTTCTGACTTCACAAACCCCAGCCAGCCTCAGAGCAGTTACACAATCACTCAGAAGATTAGACCTAACCCAATTATAAATAAAGAAAACCACGTAATTTATTGGAATGATATTACAAGCTCACAACACAAACTAGAAACATATTTGGCCCTAAACAGACAGTATACTGAGACAGACTACTTAACCACAATAACTGATAAGAACCTGAACAAGACATGTACAGACTGAGTGACCATAGTATGGCAATAGATAAGGGCAGATACAGCCAGACCTGGCTGCCCAGAGAGGACAGGCTCAGCTGTCACCGTGATGAAGAGACAGAATTTCACTTTCTAACAGAATGTCAAAACTATAGAAATATTAGGGAGGAATTCTTCACAAAATTGCCCTGAATTCCAAGGTCTGACAGAAAGGGATAAATTACTCCTCATTCATTCTGAGGGAAAAGACAGAATGTGCAGTTTTGGCTGCTAAATATGTCACTTCTTGCCATGACAGAAGAGACAACCAGTAGGACATAGACATATAGACAGACAGACATATATAAATATACTTGTACTTACCATATTCTACTTATTGCCACAATCTCCTTTTGTTTTTTGTTTGTTTTTATGTTATTTAAAGACTAATGGCTGTCTTGTATTATCCCTACTATCAACATCTCTTTATTTTAATATCAGTAGATTAACACTTGCACTGTTTTTGTTTGTCTTGCATTGTTAAATTTACATTTAAATTGTACCATTACTAAATTGATTACCAGTAAAGCTTTTTGAATTTAATTGAACTAAATTGAGTTGTGTGCATGTGTGTGTATCTGTTGGGGGAGACACAGGATGCATTTTTAACCTGTGCGCATGTGTGTCTGTGTGTGCTCTCAGGCATTCAAATCTGGCTACTGGATGGGGCTCTAATGTCTCCTACTCTTGTTTCATAAGAGAGAGAGTGGAAAACTCAGAGTCAGCACACTGGCATGAGAAGAGCCTCTGCTGGAAGCAGATCAGGACACACATCTGCAAACCCCACAAGAGTCTGTGTGGGAGGTGAGAGAGAGAGAGACGGAGAAAGAGTGGGTGTTTGTGTGTATGCACGTGCGTGTGTGTATGTATAAAATAAAGTGTGTGTATCAGAGCGAGAACAAGAAAGGTAAGGAGTGCAAGCAAGAGCACATGTGTGCTGTAAGGACCTGAAAATTGATATTTGTGGAAAATATCTCCTTTGCTGCATTCCATGCTGTGTGTGTGCACGCACAGGCATGCAACAGTTTGTCTAAGATATTAAAGCAATAGCTGTTGAGCAGAATTTTTAGAAATATCAAACTTTTTCATCTGTTACAGCTGCCTGACATTGGTAGCATAACTGGTTGCCATGGTCAGACATTTATTCAAACTTCGTAAATCACATGTGAAATAACCCGGATTTCAGTAATTTCCTAGCTTTTGAATGGTGCACAGTCACCGCATAGGGCTGCAGAATTGAATCCTATATTTTTTTTTAAAATCTTAAATCAACCCACTCGTTGTTTTGGAAGACTAAGTATAGATGTGCGGCATGTACCTCTTCAATTTACTCTTAAATCCAGTTTCTCCCTCTGCGTCAGACACACAAACTATGTGCATCACTGAGATTCAAGTGCACATGGATGTGTGTAAAATCTAATGGTTTCCAGAGTGCTGGTGAGCTGACAAAGGGTATAGAACGTAACAGCTGTACTTACTGTGTGTGTTAATGTGTGGTGAATACTGAGATAGAAAGTGATGGAACTAACGTCCTCAACTCATCTATTAAAACATCTCTTACTGCAGCTACCTGGTGGATGCTATAATGGCTGCCATTATGCATGTCCCTTACCATGCTTTTTCTCTGCATTAGTACTTACCGAGCGACTGTTGCAGCAATAAATCCCATTAAATATGACTCAGTTACATTTAGGTGCATATTATCAAACTGTGCAGCCTTAAAGAAAATGTGTTTGTAATATGCATAATATCACACATATCAAGCAGTTTGAGAAATGTTTGATGATTTTAAAAATTGGTCTCTAAAGTAATGTAATCCAGTGGGCATGAAAAACATGCAGAGTTTTAAACGGCTGTGTGATATCATTTTGTTTAGAGAGAAAGTCCCAGAGATGTTACACAGGAAAACTGTGAAAACTGTTGAAAAAACTGTTCAAGGTGAAATAAAACCTCTGATCTTAAAGAATCAATAACCCCACTACAGGGAAAAACTAACTCTTAAACAAAAAATACATTTTACACAAAACCTGCATCTCTCAAACAGACTATAGTCAAAGCATTTGATATCATATCTCACCACAGTGGGGTGTACTGCCTAATTAAAACAGCAGAGGAGGAAGGTGCTCTCCTGCAGCCAGTGCAACACAGCCAATCATTGATGCAGAGCAAACAAAGGGTAAAAAACAAAGCATTACGAACTCTCTAACTACTCTTACAGCGAATATTGGATGGCAAACATTTTCACTAGATAAATGTTTTGAATTTAGCTATACAATATGAAAACAACTGCTGTGTAACTAGTTTAAGATTTTTAATTAATATTTTTTTAAATTGCTTAGGTAATTTATCAATGAAGAATCTAAACATAAGCTGGTTCCAGTTCCTCTAAAAATCTGATGTTTTTCTCAGTTTAATATCATTGTAAATTGAAGTTATGTATGTCGATTAAAGCAAGTAAGACGTTTAAAAACATCATACTGAGCTCTGGCAACTTCTAATTAACATTTGTCATTATCTGTGTATTAATAGGTCAAAGTAACATATAAGAAAATTGACGATCTCTAAAGAAAATCAGCATAGTTGCACAATATCATGCATCTACACTAATATCAGCAGTATTATGGTCACTGGAGTGACTATAACACAATGCATACATCAAGCTGTGTCAACAATCAAGAATCTCAAATATTTCAGAATATTCTCTTTTTAGCAGTATATTTCATCCTTGACCATTTTTTCTTCATCACAGCTTTCCATCTCATTTCAATCAGATGTTTATATTTCTCTCTATTCACCGATGTTGCTTATCACGACACAGAGGGAACAAAATCAAACTCCCCCCAAAACTGACATGAACCGGAGATAACTTACCAGGTAGAAAGACTACATTCGTCATAACCGACCATGGCTGTCACTTCATCCCATCCACTGGCTGGCCAAATAGCCTACCTACTCTTGCAACACCACCAAGTTGCAGCGGAATTTTAAACAATCTCAAGTTTCTGTGATTTTAATGTAGGCTATTATTAATAGTGCGCATTATATCAGCTTGTAAGCACATACTAAATGTTTATGATTGGTCAAAAACACTTTGCAATGCCTGATGTGTAAAAAATGTAATGCAATTTAAGCGAAATTTCCCGAGCCGTGCGTGAACTGCGTGAAAACTGGAGTTTTGGAGATACTGTAGGCAAGAAACACACAACCAGAATAAAACAAAAACAAAAAACAAATAAAATAACATAAATGCACTTACTTTCCACGAAGCCTCGAGCTGAAAAACTGCGAGGACAGCGCCGATGGACTTTTCAGAAGTCGGTCATCTGATGGCCAGCGAGAGAGCACCAGCAGGCACACACACACACACACACTCACACACAAACTCCTGCCTCTTCACTTCTGCCTGCTCGGCCCACAAGGATCTCTCCAGATTTTCACATCACCCAATCTTTTAGATCGGTTGTGTGTCGCTTTCCTTTCCTTTCGCTTCCTTATCTGTTGCTGCTCAGTTCATCGTCTAGCCGACTTTGAGAGAGCCATACTCAGTGCGCTGCTGAGACAGAGCCAGTCTGTGTGTTTCACATGGCGGTGAAGCGCCCTCATGACCACAGCTAGAAAAGAAAGACTGCCGGGCTAAACCTCCAAAATAAAACCCCCCAGTAGCTGCCACACTTTCTATTCAGTGACAAAGTTTAGCTGAAGTAGCGAATAAACACTTTATTAGGCTTTATCATTTCAGCTTATTAGGATATGTCTCGTTAAGATATGTTTTAATTGTGCATAGTGGGGTTTTTTTTTGCGGTAGACACTTGGTCAACCCAAATGACTTTTTCTTTTAAGTTTTGTGGGCAAAAATGCAGAATAACACCATTACAGGTGTTTCTGTGTTGTCTTAGTCGCCCTCAGGCCTAAGTATATTTAAATTTTATCGACTGGAGAGGCTTTTTAAAACAAGAAGTGCTGTGCTTGAATAAGGCTAGGCTATATATTTCCAATGGTTTAATGCATTTAGGAAAAAAATCCATTATTAGGAGTTTTTTTTTTTAAAATTTAAATATGCAGCTTGTGAATTTGCGATTTAATCACTGCAAGCTACAGCAAGCTATTTCCCTAAAAAGTTATATGTGCCAATTTATAACCTGCATAATTTACAAGTATGCGTCAAAACACACCACAAAAGACTAAAACGTTGCCTGTTTATATAGGCAATGTAAATGACATCCATTCACAAACAGCGTGTTATGAATGGCCGCGTCTGTCTGAGAACTATAGACTGTGTGGACTCACGTGGAAGGTCCACTGGAGAAGTGACGCCACCAGAGGCTCGCCCAGAATTTCAGCTGTCAATGGATATACACCCCCGACCCAAAAGCCATCAGTTAGTATGGACGGCCCGCCCCGACACGTGAGGGGGAAACACACCCAGGCACCCAGCTGTTGCTGCTGGCTTGCAGGTTTTTTTTTTTTGTGGTTTTTTTGTCTGTGCATACGCTGCATTTGCCTGCGTGGAACTTAGGATTGTTTTTCATTTCAGGATTTGACTTGCAATCGATGATCATCCCACGCAAACATTCATCAGAGAAAACAAAATCAATTACGGTGTTAAAGCTATGAAGCAACAGACGGATAATTTTACTGGACTGCATCCTGCACTACACATTATGAAGTTAGATCATATGTCAGCCTATAAAGTTGAGTTAACCCTCCTCTAAAACAACAAACAAGCCTGTAAGCCTCCAATACATCCCGGTTTATGGTGTAAATTGGAAGTAGGATAGTACTAAGAAAACAGAATAGGCCATCTGTAAGCCAAGACAGGGGACAAGCACGCAGACATATTGACGGAGACACAGAGGAGGGCTGGGTGTCTGTATTTCCTTGGTCCAGTGAATTCAGTGTTTTTTCCTTCCTCCCAATGCACTGATACGCTGCAGACATAATTTGCGATACGAGGGGGGAGAGATGGAATTGGCCTGTCTGTATTGAGCGGAGTCGTCCTTGTATTTTTATTTCCCTGTCCCCTTCTCGTTTACAAGGTCGACAAGTTATGGCTTTTCCAAGTCCTCAGACTGCAGTGCGCATAAAAACCCACCAAGTCTGCTCCCATACAGCACAAATCCTGTAAATTATAACTCATAACACAGTGGAAAAAAAGGTTTGCTAATGTTGTGTACCATCTTTCAATGTGCACAACAACTTTACAACTTCGCCGCCTTATTCCATGACTAAACTAAAAGTAAATTCAAGCATTATTTGGTGACCTTTAACTGGACTTGAGGCCTTTTGTGTCATAATTTAATTTTTCCAGGAGAGAGAAAAACAAAAAAACATTTGCAAATATTTGTATGTATTAAATGACCCCTGAACATGTTTATGTATTGGTCAGTTATGGGACAGAGAGCTCTGATTGGTGGAGATAGGGGGGGCGTCCATTGAATTAGTTCCTTTGTTATTGGAATACTCATTCCTGTGATTGTCTGCTCTGAGTGATCATGTGGACTCATGTTATATTGAATGTGACAACAGAACAATGCATCTGGCACACAAACCGATGCCACTGTGCTTGTGCTGGTGGACTGGAATTGGGGTCCCCCAAGCTATCCTCTTTAGCTGCGCTTTCAGTGGGATGTTTGGTGAACACTGGTGTTAGCAGTTACAGCAGCCATCAAAACTGATAATTTCACTTTTTAATCTTTGTTCTATCATTAAAGGATGTGTTTTCCATGTGAATTTAAGCATGACCTGTCCCAGTTGGAGACCACTGACTATTAAATAATAATTCCTGTCTTGCAAAAGGTCATTAAAAACCCACCTGCACAGTGTTTTGAGTGGATTTTGACACATGCAGCAGTTTAATGATCTGTATTTTAGGTGACACAGAGCAAGTGCTTTTGTTGATTAACTCTGTCTTGCCAGTATGCTGCAACTGCAAAATAATAATTCATGTTACAGGATAAGAATGGCAATAATCTCTCTGTTAGTTATTCACAACAAATCCTATGAAAATAAAGAGCTATATAGTTTCATTTAAAAGAATCCAAAGACTGGTGAGCACTGCAATTTTTTTGCAAACATTACTCAAACAAGAGTAAACAGTGCATGTTTTGGGACTATTCCACTGTGTATTTTACTACTGTGCCCAAGTTCAATGAAATGAAGGAACATGTCACCCAGTGCAACAGTGTGACTCATTTATTGTGTTTTTTGAACAAAAACCCTCTGTGTATAATCCCTCCTCATACATGACCACATCTTGGACAAGGGGCTTGATTTCATGTGCCTAACTGAAACCTGGCATTCACCAAGAGACTACTCTGTGCTTAATGAGGCCTGCCCTCCTGGCTATAGTTATATGGAAAAAGCCTGCAGCTCTGGCCATGGTGGTGATTTCACAATCATATACCGGGCTGAACTAAAACTGTCTCCCCTGCCAATGCCTGATCTCTTCTATTGAATGCCAGTTCGCTCTAAAATGTGAACCTCCTTACTCCATGTAAGTGCTTCTCATCTACCCCCCCCCCCCCCCCCCCCCCCACCCCACTCACCTCACTCTGCTCCATGTCAACCGACATTGTCATTGTTGGTGATATGAATATACATGTTGACAACCCCTCCTGTCATTTTGTAGTGGAGTTCCTGAGTATGATTGAGTGTCTTGGCCTGACACAGCATGTTGATGTCCCTACTCACACCAGGAGGCACACACTTGATCTGGTCATCACTTACTCTGCCCCCATCAATAACCTACAGGTCTATAATGTGGTTGTGTTTCATCACAAGGTGGTCTCAATGGATTTGACATTCCTGTCACCCCCTAATAAACCTAAGTGTCAAATGCTTTTTCAGAACTGGAAAAGCACTGACCCAGCCATCATGACTACGGACCTCCAGCACATCACCTGCCCAGCTTCTGTATCAGTAGATACAACTAGTGGCACTCTGCAATACATCTCTGAGCAGTGTCTTTGATCTTCATGCCCCTTTAAAGACATGTGAGGTCAATTTTTCACACTCTACTCCCTGGTTCACTCATGACTTGCGGAAAATAAAAACAGTGGACATGTCCTCGAATGACGCCTCAGATGCTCTGGACTTGCTGTCCATAAACTGGCCTCCCATGAACATCGAAGGACCTAATCAAAGTTCCATAAAGATGCATGGTCACAGTTCTATTCCAACCTTATTAATAACAATCCTGGCAACCCCAAGCATCCTTTTTCCACCATAAATCATCTCCTGGAGCCACAATCATCTTTCCCAATTGAGGCTACAGAAGAGTGATGTAACAGCTTCAATTGACTTTTTCAGAGCCAAGGTCAACAACATCCGCTCTTTGATAACCAGCTCTTCCTCTCTGCCTCCTCTTGTCATCAGCTCTCTGTCTGGAAGCTTGCCTTCTCTACTGCATTTTACTGGCGTCAGGCAGAGTCACATTGAGGAAATCCTCAGGAAGATGAAATCCTGTACTTGTGTCCTGGGCCCCATTCCCACAGCTCTGCTCAAATCATACATCCCCATTCTCAGCCCCCTGATCACCCAAACTGTTAACCTCTCCCTTCAAACTGGTAGTGTTCCATTTGCCCTCAAGGTCGTAATCATCCACCCCTTTCCGCAAGGAGCCCAACTTGGACCCAGAAGTTCTTGCCAGCTACTGACCTATCTCCAACCTCCTTTTCCTGTTGGAGAAGGTGGTTGCTTCTGAGCTTCAGGACCACCTTCAACACACAGCACTGAAACAGCTCTGCTTGGGGTTGTGAATGACCTGCTGAGGGCAGCTGATGCAGGGTCCCCTTCTCTCCTGATTCTCCTTGACCTGAGTGCTGCATTTGACACTGTGGATCACACTATCCTTTTAGAGTGCCTCCACACCACCATTGGCCTGTCAGACTCTGCACTGAAGTGGTTTCAGTTCTACCTTTCTGGTAGGACTGAGTATGTCTCATTGCGAGGATGCAGGTCTAGGTCACTCCCTGTCACCTGTGGTGTTCCACAAGGACTGGTTCTCAGCCCCATCCTGTTGTAAAGTTGTTGTCCCAAGCCCTTCTGCAGCCATGTCACACCACAGCACCTGTCTTAAGGAGATAAAGGCCTGGATGAGCACAAATTTCCTTCAGTTAAACAGCAGCAAAACTGAAGCTCTCCTAATTTGCACCAGATTCAGTCATCCCGCATATGAGATGAGGATCTCACCTTTGACAGCCAAGACATTGCCCTTTCCTCCTCAGTCACTAATCTAGGTGTTAGGTTTGACCCTCAGCTGACTTTTGATGAACATAGAAGGCATCCATGCAAAACCTCTTTCTACCATCTCAAAAAACATCTCTAAACTCTGCCCCTCTTTAACCCTGTTAGATGCAGAAAACTTGTCCATGCCTTTATCTCCTCAAGACTGCATCCAGAAGCTCCAGTACATTCAGAACAGCGCTGCCAGGATCCTGATGAGAGTGCGAAAACACAAACACACTCCAATTCTGTTTTCATTACATTGGCTCCCTGTCTTCTTCAGGATTGATTACAAAGTCCTGCTACTCACATACAAACCCATCAATAGACATGTATCTCCCTACCTACAGGAAGTGATCATACCACAAACTTCCACCCGCACGCTCAGATCTATCAGCAGTTTGTTTCTCCAGGCCCCCATAGATCCGCACCATGGGAGATTGAGCCTTCTGCTCTGCTGCACCACACATCTGAGGGCAGCACAGACCCTAGTCTCTTTTAAAAAAGGCCTAAAAACCTTTCTGTTCAGGTAGGCTTTTTTTATCTTAACTCTTATTACTATTTTCTTTATCTTGTGTGTTCTATGTTATTACTGTGGCACTTTGAATTTCACTATGAATGAAAAGTGCGGTACAAATTAAATGTGTTATTATTATTATCTCATTATTATCAGGCTTTATTTACACAGACAATACTTTATAGTAGGATGAATTTGTTGCTGGTTTTGTGTTTTTCATGGGATTTGTTGACAATACGAAAAATATCATTAGACCTTTAACATGTATTTCCTTAGAACTCAATTACAAAGTACAATTTTTGATGTTTCTTTCACCGGATTGTTTCTAAGCCACCTATCTGAGCATAATTCAGGCAGCATAAGTCACAGCTTTATTCACATAAAATTATTATATTCTGAAATAGCAGGTCTTTCAATAGCCGTTAAAGATCTGTTCCCGTTTGGTTATCTGTTTTTATTTGCCACATAATGGGAGAGTGCCCTTTGTGTCATCCCCTTCAAGTCACCTATAATGCATTTAGTGTGGTTTCACATCACAAGTGTGGCCATTCACAACTATGTCACCACCCTGCTGCCTATTGGATTAGGATAAAAGAGAGGAGATGGCTACAGGGGGAACACACAAACACCAACACACACACACACACACACACACACACACACACACACACACACACACACACACACACATACATACACACACATTGAAATAACAACAACAGCAGGACGGATCATTGTGCTCTTGGTTCCATATCTTTTTTATTATGTAGGCTCAAAGTCATTCAAAAGTAATTCACCATTAACACTTCTGATCCATAATCCAGCATTACAAGTCCATAACCTGCCATATATAAGACGGCAGGAGGTAGGTGGAACGGACGCAGAGAAGTGGGGAGGAAATTGAAGTGAATTGGTGAGATTGCATGGGATGAGTAAGATCCACAGAGTATCAGCATGAGAACCCCACCATGTGCAAAACAACACAATTAAGAGGGACGCTTAGCCTAATCAGTGAATGCATCATGCAAATGATGTTTTTTTTTCAATGCCTGCTTTAATGTTGGCTGTTATCGTAGAATACAAATCAGGGACTTAAGTGTAATGAAAAGACGAGAGTGAAAAGAGTGGGATGAGACAACAGTGGAGGAGAGACAGTGGAGGATTGAGAGGGTTGTGTAAAAAGGAGGAAGTTTGAGAAAGACAGTGAGATGGAGTTGGTTTCTTTGATTACAGTATTTAACCCTGTGAATGGTGTGGAGAGCCAAGTTCATACTTAAAAGTCAAGCAAACAACAACTGACACATCAAGTTGATTTCATTAGATTAATTGATAAAGTTACTTTGTATTCAGTGTTGTATGTTTGTTTACTAATATTGTATCCACTCCACTTCTGCAATTTATTTGCATGGTTCATCTATACAGCTTGATTTGGCTAAATGAAGTGACGTATGCAATTCAATACAATTCTACACCAGCACAAATTACAGCCTAGGAAAACATAGATACATTTTCAACAATAATGGAATATTGTAAGCTACATAAAGGTAATAGTTATTTCAGAATATATTAGATATTTGTACAGGTTTTGCCTTTAGTGTGTCTACCCCACCTATTTTTTATGTAGGCAAACAAGAGCAGTGTTTTCAAGAATATGTACTCTGCAGTAAGAATATTTTGATTTGATTTCAGTGCGAATTTTAGTACAAAGGGCAAATATTGAAATTGCTTCACCAATTTCAATATTTGACTTGTTCTACAAGTGTTGAAAAAGTGTATCTAAACCAACTTAGAAACCTTGAGAATAGATGGGAAATACTTCTGCCAAAACATTTTTCATGTTACATAAGTGAACAGACTGGCTTTGCAATGCCACCTGATTATTTATTTGCAGTTTCCTCAGGCTGTGTAAAGAACACTATAAAGTGAATTGCATTTGACTGTGTCACACACATAAAAACACCTCTCTGCCACTTGGTGCTACACCAAGCTTACATTACAAACGTGTCAACCACTCTGATATTTTAAATACACCATTAATAACTATCATAAGGAAATTTTGTAAAGACCTTTCTCTTTACTCACTTTAACGTGTCATAAAAGGGTAATATTTGTCTGGCTGAGGCACAGAGGAAAAAGTCTTTTTGTCTGCTACAGAGTTCAGACCTTTTTTTCAAAATTTACATTAAATACACAGTATTTTCAAAACACTGCTTCCTGGTGTCTCCATACACTTCTTACACGCATGGTATGCTTCAACTGTCCTCATAATGTTGCAGACTTCTTGCGTCTGTAAACTGTCTCGGGTCAGTAAATAGGGGTTTCATCCTCATGACATCATATCCCCGAGGCCCCTTTTGATTGTAGAAGACAAGAGGCAGCTGGAGGTCTGGTACTCATTCACCCTTCTATAACATGGCCCGAGAACCTCCCCCACCAAACCCCCGGCCCTCATTATGTAGCAACGTGTACTAATGGTGCACAGTCTGCAGTCTAAATAAACAGACCTTGAAAACATCCTATCCCAGCAAGTTCCAGCATTGGATCCAAAACATCTTTAGCCTACATTGACTTAGAAGCCTCCTAACCAGTTCATTTCCGGGCCAAATTTCATTCACTCATTCAGATTGTAACCACAAGCTTAGGCTGACAGTGCCAGAGATTGCAATGATGGGTCTCTACTTCCATTGGCTCCATCAGGATCACAGTGTAATAACAAAGGATTAAGCAACATTATTCCCTACATACTTGCCCTAATAAAAGGTTCCCATGGTTACACTATTTCTTAAATGTGGTCCAATATTATTGTTGGTCAGTATGTGATTATACAATCATATACATAGACACACGCACAGGTGTAATAACCGTGGAGTGAGGACCAGAGATAGACATCATGTTTACAGAGAACAGAGAGATATGTTGAGATGAAAAGCCAGTTTCTATCTGTTTCTCTCTCAAATAAAGAAACACGCACACACACCACAGAAATCACACATGTGGCAGCCGACTCCTCCATCATTTCCCTTTAAAATTCACCAGAAAAAAAAAAAAAAAAATCAATCTCCGCTCCGCACCAGTATCCAGCTCAGCTTAATGCACTTAAATTGCACCAATCATGGTCCCATTCTAAATCTGTATGTCTATGGAAATGATTGTTGAGACGAAGGGGCCTTTTGATGGAAGGGCTGGAGGGGTGAACATACTTTTGCAGATGATTTGCGGTTACCTAGGGGACTAGAACAAAAGAGCATCAGTGAAGCACATTATCTTGTCATGACTTACATGTTGTAAAAATGATCATATTGCTGCTATTAGGGCATGTGAACACCACCCCCAGGAACACTGAATATGAAACAGTTGGTAATCCTTAATGGACTAACACAACTTTAAGACATTAAGGGAGAGATGTGATGGTTGAAGTGCAGCAGTTGTCCTGGATTTAAGTTCAAATGAATTCAGTTACATGCAAAACAGGACATGAACAGTGAATTATTTTCAATCATTGTGAATCATCTGATGTGTTTTTTTTGTACCTCAATTTCATCATTGCAGAATCAATTGTGTATTTTTCAGGCTTATCAGAAGCAGAAGTCAGGAAACCCCAGAGATGTGCTGATTTCATTAAAGGGGAATTCCATCGATTTTATAAATCAAGCTCTGTTTACAGGACTTGGGGACTATTCCTGCATATGAAAAATAAGTTATATAAAGCCTTGTGGCTCCAGAGGGAGCTGCTCAAAATTTGATAAATTGCCTTAAGTGACATCACTTGAGGAAATGTCTGTTAGGACTGAACTACAAGTTTGAAAATGAAAAAAAACAGGGCGTGTGGAGTTAGAAAGAAGTGAGGTTACCAAACCTCTGCAGCCTGCTCCTCATCTCTGCTTATAACTAGTGGCTCAAGGCTACATTAGCCTGCTACTAACATAATGCACTCAGATCTCTGACCACATTGTCAGTGCTCGAGTTTCATTGTGGGTAATATACAGTAGGTGCAAGGTTGCATGGAGTCAGATAATGTTATAGGAGTGTAATAGTGAATCGGTGGTTTAAAACACAGTAAATTATTTGCTGCAGAAAGCTTTGGAATAACCTTTACGTACGTTCCCCACCTTTACGAATAACCGTACTCCTGCTGTGATTATATTAAAGCTGTGTTTGAAGTTTATTTCATATTCTTCTAGTGATGGAAACCTTTCACTTGCTACTCCAGCAGCCATTCTAAATTTACCTCCTGAAGAGACAAGATGTATCTTTCTTACAGTGTGACTGGGCTTTGGTTGCACTTCTCTGTTGTGTAAGTGGGTACATTGAAATTTTTTTATTACAGTGCATTTAGTTATTTGCCAAGGTTTTCCTTTCAGACAAACATGTTACTAAGCTACATTTAACACAATAAAATTTAGGAAAAAGAAAAAAATCGTTATGAATTGCAGATCTTACTTTAACCAAGCTATGAATCAGAAAACTGGTGGTACCAGCTACCAGGTGGCCAAAGCAGGATACTCTCACATGCAGATGTGGATTCAACTTTGCATGCCAGGGCTGACCTCACAGGAAAGAAGGCAAAGAGCGAGAGTGCAGTAACAGGCTGTGCCAAATAAACTGTGGCACATTACTTAACTGAGTCAAAAGGATTTTTTTTTATGCTTTTTTGCTCACAAGGTTTTAAACTTGTGAATATGAGCATAAGGTAGAAGAAAGAAGAAAATTAAATACAGTAGCTGTGTCACTGTAATGATGTAACTGCAATTTATTGGTTATAAAACAGTAATTCAATAGTGTGTTTTCAGTGTTGATGAGATTGAAAGGGTGACTCATCCAATTTTGTTCTCCCTATATATGCTCCCCTTGGGTGACGTCATCCGTAGACATGGTATTTCTTTTTATTGTTATGCAGATGACACACAGTTGTACGTCCGCGTTAAGCCCTCTGACCTCAGTATGCTGAGTTCTCTACAAGATTGCATGATTGATATAAAAACTGGATGTCGATAAATTTTCTTCAGCTCAATTCTAATAAAACAGAAATCCTTGTTATTGGGTCCCAGCATGTCACAAAACAAACACTGCCATCTACTGGTTACCTGTTACAACATATCAAGCCTGTTGTAAGAAATCTTGGTGTCCTGTTTGATACCAATTTATGTTTTGAGCAACATATCACAAAACTTGTCCAATCATGCTTTTATCATCTCAGAAATATTGCAAAAATAAGATCTATTTTAAATTTTAGAGATGCAGAAACTGTTGTACATGCTTCTATCTCCTTGTGCCTGATTAGTGCAATAGCCTTTTCTCTTGTCTTAATTAAAAAACTTTGAAACGACGACAGACTGTACAGAACTCAGCTGCCAGGCTTTTAACCAGAACTAAAGGCACGACCACATCACACCTGTTTTAGCTTCTTTACAATGGCTCCCTGTTTGTTTTAGGATTGATTTTAAGATCTTATTGATTACCTTTAAGGCACACATTTTGCATTTCACTCCCTTTGTGTTCTATAATCTGTTTTGCTTTTATTGTAAAGCACTTTGTAACTGTGTTTTGAAAGGTGCTATATAAATAAAGTTTATTATTATTATTATTATCCACATGAAAAGACACAATCTGTAAACCAAAGTAATTGTTAAAAAAATGTTAAAAATAATTTAAAAATAAATTAATTTATATTTGAAGTAAACACATTCAACTGCTTGCAGCATATGTTCGCTTTAAACAACACATTTTTACAGTACATGTGTACAATCATTGATCCCAAGGAAGTGGAGTTTGAAGGTTACATGAGCTGACTTTTTACTGTTCTTGGAAAATAATTATGACTTCATCTTCATTGTTGAAACATTGACATTTTCAAGCCTTTAATCAAACACTGAAAAATGTCATGTCAAACACATGTACAACTCCAATGTTAAACCCAATACTGGGCTTTCAGAGTGAGACAGTCATAAATTGAGTCAAATTGGGTTTTTACATGTGTGGATTTTTCAGCTTTTTTAAGTTTGATTTTCTAGAGCCTGTTTAGCTGTGTGTTCTTAATTTCCTGCATTGAACAAGCAATTTTCCTCCATCCACAGCTACTAATGTTACTGTAACTTCAAACAAGGCACTTATTACCCTGCTGTTCCATAGAACTACTCAGCGTTCAACAAGGCCAGTTTGTGGGGTAAATATGAAGCTCTCAGGTGTTTTTACAACCTTTTATCCAGCCATAACTCCTTCATATGACTTTCTCTGTAAATAAGAATGGGGTCTCTGTTACTTCTGGCAGATGAAAAATCTGGAAGACTCATCACTTCCGCTGCTCATCCAATTCATTAAATTCCTCGGGCAAAGCTCCAACCCCAAGACATTCAGTGCACATGTGGTATAGATTACTCAGGAAATGCCGTAGTGTGTCTTGGTGTCGGGATGATGCAGCAATGAGCTCTGTGGTTTTAATTCATCCGGCAGCAGCAGGAGTTAGGGGAACTAGCTACTATATAGTTTGACTCCAGAGCATCTCAGCAACCAAGAAATGCCATCCAGAAGACCTGACAAGGATTCTGCCACTGTGTCCTGCACCTGAATTAAAGAGAGAGACACACAAACACAAGTTGAAAAGCTCCACAAACCAATATTTGTTGGATATAAATGAAACCTTTTCATCAATGAAACATCAAACAGTTACCATCCAGGGATTAGCCAGCTGCGGCAGACCAAGTCTCTTTGCCATGTGAACACAGGCAGTTCGACACCTGGCCCTGTTTCTGCTGGTACTAGTTTGCAGGCTGGTGGTGCTGGCTGCTTCAGTTTCTTCTCTGGACACACACGAGAGCACCAGCAGAGGCCTGGATGTTGAGCCCCAGACGGATCTCAGCACAGCCTGGATCTGAGCTGCCTCAGACTCCCCCTCATCTGTTAAACACGTGGTATTTTTTTGCAAATCTATTCTGTGATTGTGATTAATAAGGCAACAGCACAACATGCATGATGTGACATGGTAGTAACCAAGGAGCAGGAGCTGCAAATAGAAAAAACCATCACCTCTTCCAGGCTCTGCATTGGCTACATAGATGAAACCATCCACCACCTGGCACACTTGTTGCACATGAGGAGCAGGGCTGTAGACCGGGTAACCTGAATCATCGCTTCCTTCAAAAGTGAAGAGCTTATTACTGATATCCTGCTGCTGCACTCTGGCTCTTTCCCTCTCTGCCCTGCACATACAAACAATTTAATAATATAATAATACACAGAGAAAGACAATAAACAGCTGCATCTATTATAGTAACTTCAAATACAACATGCTTACCTATTGGTTGAGTAAAGAGTCAGGATATTGAATTTGTGCTGGTTGTTGAACATATAACTGATCCCCGAACCAATTCCTAGAATAAAGAAAAAGTTTGACCCAGGTTTAGTTGCATTCTTGGGAGTATTTTAGCTGATAATGGCTAGAGACATAAAAATTATGAACCAAGACAGCCACCTACTGGTGGACAAATAAACCTGCAACATGTAAGATGATAAATGTTTTCTTTCCCATTGGTTAGTCTATGAATGGAGTATGTGTGACTGAACTGCATTTCTTGGTAGCATACAATGAATATTGCTAGTTAATTTGCATTAAAATCTGGCTTTACAGCAATCTGAATAAACTAACAGCCTTGTATATGGCATTATAACTTTGCTATTAATGATAATTACAATGATAATAATACAATGACAATTATCAGTTATGGGGGCAGTTATCTCACCATTTATCTGTCTGTGTGGAGTGCCCGAGACAGGAAGCACATCTGGGGCATGCATGAGCCTTGTGACTAAAGAGACATCCAGCTTCTCCATGCCAGGGCCAAACATGGCATAACGTGGCTCGGATGAGGGCACCAGAGACTGGAGGAATGAGGTCACAACCTTGTATGTCGGCCGTGAAGGAAGCCATTTTTGTCTGCAGGATGGGCATCCTTTCAGGTATCTATTGAAACAAAAACGATTGTCAAAAACCTCTCTGTCTAACAATATGTTACCATCTGACCATGGTACTGGTCTGCATTATCTTGCAGTTAGTGTAAAGTTTATCTTAGGTGAAATTCTAACAATTAAAATTCAAAAAGAAATTCACTCTGCCATGTAGTCCACTTGTGATTCCATCCCTTGGTCTCCCCCCTCTTCTGAATCATCCAGGATCTCATTTTCACTGACTAGTGGTCCATCCAACAGCTCCAGTTGGGGCATGGTCAAATGATCTATGGAGGGCCAGTAGGGCATGTCCCTGAGCAGGAAAAATCTCCATAGCAATGGATCTCTAACCATAGCCCTCCAGTACCGACTGGTTGCTCCCAGGTGGCAGATATCCGCAGGAGATAGAAAGTTCATGATCAGGAATTGCACATCCACCTTTAGGAAGAAGGATACTGAAATGATTTTGTTTTTGATCCTTTAAGAATATAAATAGGTGACAAGCTGGATATTTTATTGAATCTGGATCCCATGAAACTTTCATTTCTAATTGTTGGATACCCAGCCTTAAAAATGAATAAATATCTACAAGAGATGAAGGCTAAGGGTTAGAAAAGGAGTGTTCAGACCAAGTTATGAAAAAGTGAGGGATAGGATTGAATATCACCAAAATAGCAGATGTATTAGCTGTGGAGAAGCAACATTTTTTTTCAAGACAACAAAGATTGCTATTAAAGTGGCTCTTATGGAACCTTCAGTGTTCATTGAACCTGATCAGTGGTGGAAAACTATTTAAATATTTCCGTATAGGTAAAAGTAATAACATTGTAAAAATACTCTGTAACAAGTCTGGCATTTAAAATATTACCCAAGAAAAATATTAATAGTATCAGCAAAACGTACTTAAAGTATCAAAAGTATAAATGCTGTTTGTCAACGTTATATTATTATAGGCTACATTGTTAAGATTGTAAGTATTGGTGTATTAACAAAAAATACTGTTGGGTAGTTTAATCCATATTTTTTAAGATGACCACATGTTTAGTGTAAAATCATAATCTGTAACTTAACTGTCAGATACATATGGTGGAAAAGTAAAATATTTCTCTGAAATGTAGTGCAGTAAGAATAAGGCCTACCATGAATTGGAAGTGTTTCTTTTCACCACTAGATACCAGATACATACATTCTGTATATAATGTATATGCAATTCTTTTTTTCCACTTTATGTCATGTCTCACCCTATCCATTTCTATTTTTGTTCCGGTTTTTGGCAGGACTGGGAACAGCAATGTAAAAAAGTCCAAATGTAAGTATGGTTTAATTTCTACCTGACATTGTCCTACCTGGATCAACACTAAATTTCACCTCAATACATTTTTAGGTAGTTGAATATGTAAAAACATGCCCATGAATTCCCACTTGTCTCACCGGTAAGCTGTCCAGATAACCTGGCTGTGATTCTTCCTCGTCCGTGTCCACAAAATCGTTGTCAACTTTACCACTGGTTGAAAAATACCTGTCTCTAAATCTCCTGAGGCTGCGGATCACTGTAGACTCGCTAAGCTGCTGGATCGTACCTGCCATGACTTCAAATGTGTCTGTCAATATGTGAATTACTAGTAATACAGTGATATAACAGCTGTTGACGTTTCACAAACTGTCACGCTTCCTTGTTGCTGGCGGCGGTAAGGCATTGTGGGTATTGTAGTTCTACAGTCATACGCAACATGAACGTGGACTTGCACATTGTAAATTGAAGTTGCATCGCCAAATAAATGTGTGCATCTTAAAACAACGCGCGTGTTTATTGTCAACGAGGACATAAAAAACAGAAAATGATTTTTGTCCAAACAACACAGATTCTCTAGTAATAGTTATACTATCAAAGTTATTCAAGTGGCAGAAAAATGGAACTTGTAATAGATGGGAATACAAGTGGCGCATTACAAAGCTGGTATGAACAAATCTGAACATACTTCAAAGGTTCATGAATACATCATTGTCAATCTGTATCTTAACACCTTTCTTTGCCTTTTGTGTGTATATTTTTTTATACCCACATACATACTGTATATAATGTATATGCAATTATAATATATTAAAAGCATAACAAAATGGCAACAAAACAATAAATAAAATGTTACTGTGCAATGTTTCATTTCCAGCTGGATTATCTTTAAACTTGTAACAATCTTAAAAAAGAAAAAAAAAGGTATCTTTATTAATAACCTTTTTATATTAATATCAATGTTATTATAACACATTCTCAGAGCAAAACAAGTGCCCCAATCAACAGTCTGGAATCAGGATGATAACTGCTTTTTCAGCAGAACAGGGCAAAAGAAATTATTCGACAGCCTCATCTGCAGCCCCTGCCAGTTTTACACCACCTATCTTATACTTTATAACCTCTCATTCGCCTGCTTTGGCCAGGGCCATTTGGCATGGGATGAGGTTGCCTGTAGACACTGATCCAAAGACTCCTTTCCTCAAATACATTTACTCCCCCATGCCTCTTCTTAGCCTTCAACAACATAACACCCCACCTGATGGGTTCCTTTTTTATTTGGGGTTGACACACACTGAATACTGATCTTAGATCTGTGCCTGAGGGCAACTTCAACACAGAATCAGCTTGGATCACTGTAAAATACTAAGGATTTCCTTGGCATTCTCTGTGTTCCAGCCCTGGCCCTGCAGAGGGCCCTCACAGGCAAGCACATATTTGTTGAGGATCTGTGTGCCAATGTCCCGAAACTGGAGGCGATCTTCTTTACGTTCCATAGTGTCGGCACTGCAGTCCTCGTACTTAACTGCCCAGAAGCACATTTCCCCTATGTACATCATTGTCAACAGGTGTGTGTCTGAGAAGATGCCTGGTCGAAAACAGAAGCAGGTAGTGAGTACGATCAAAAGGCAGCACAACCTGTTGTTATTCTGTCTGTATGTTATTTAAAAATAACTAATGACACATTTACCTTCAGATAGGAAGCTTGCTGTAGCAGTGTCATGCAGCACCACTCCATCGTTGAGCTTCACAGAGTTTCTCACCTGCAGCATCCGCATCAGGTAGCGCACTCCTTCCTGAATACACTGGATTAAAATATCAGTCAGATAAGCGTCAGGCCAACTATCAGCACATGCCAACAACATATCCTTGGGTATCAAACTATTATTTCAACAAAACAATGTAAATTTCTGTTCACTAATACAATTCACTGGATCTACTTAGATTTTTTTCCATAACGTGGCACCTTGAGGAATGTGTCCTTGTTTTTCTTGATCCATTGTTTTCGTTGATGAAGGGTGTGGCAGTACATGTACAGCAGAGCTCCACGTCTCCAATACAGACATTCTAACAGCTCCAGGCCCAACACAGACTGCACCTATAACAGACCAAATGACATGAATAGCACTGACACACTGACATGACTGCACATGAGTGTGTTTTGAGCTTTTGAGCTGCACAACTGTCAATAATGCTCTCTCCCATCTCGATTTCATGTCAAGCACTTTATTGGCCACATGGATTTTTACAGAGACACAAACACAAGTTATACAATCGCACTGACACAAACATACTGTATACATACCTCTTGGGCTGGTGCTAGTCTTCCTGCCATAACTTCTGGCTCGGTCAGATCTTGCAGCAGCTGCTGGATTTTAAATGGGGAACAGTCCTCAGGGAACTCCTGGTCCACTAGTTTGTTCTCTTCATAAAATGTGATGTCTAGTATCACCTAAACAACAAAAAAGTACACACACAACATTGTACAAGAAGACAATGCAACATACTCAAAATTATAATTATCAGTTAAAGCCGTCAGATACAATCTTCTCAACTAATGACATCATCAACTTCATTAATAAGATAAATAAAATCAGAGATTCTGATAATATAGTTGCCGAAGGGTGACAGCCAAGCTGTAGCCTCTTCTCAATCCTCTCCATGCTTAACTTTAGATTTCAAAAAAGCAACCCCTAGATCCAGATATCCTTACTAAAATCTAAACTCTGTAGTCTTTGAGTGCTCAGGCTTGATTAACTGGTTAATTACTGGTAACTTGATTCTAATAACTTTGTTGAGCTTTTTCAGTCAGGGTTTAGACCACTTCACATCATGGATTCTCTTTCAGCTTGGCACCCCTTAAGGCTTCATACATACTGAAGTACTAAGACAATCTATGTGGTGCCTCCTTGTAACCTAGGATGCAGCTAGGGCAACCATTCTCATTCCTATAATCTCAAAGCCATGATACCAGTTTTGTGTTTGACTTTTAAATTCACTGGCTGAACTGAGGAGCTTCCACATGTTCATAGCGGAGGAACGATTCGGTTTAGTGACAAAACTAACCTGCAGCAATTTTGATAATTTATTAATTGTTCATCTCATTTATGAAGAAAAAAAGCCCCCCAAAATGAGGGGGTTCACCTTTTTAAATATGATTTGCTATATGTTTTCTATAAATGTACATGGAATATCTTTGTTTTGTACTTGATCTCATGCAATTTGAAGATATCACATCATGTATATAGCCTAAATATTGTCATCTTTATAATGTTTATAAATTAAATTCCATTTACTTGACTTTTTATTTTGTTGTGTTTATTACTCCTGGGGCCAGATGCCCAAAACTCTGTGCAGCTTCATGACTAAAACTGCGTGTATGCACAAAGCCAGAAATATGCATATGCATTCTTTTCGTCAGATTTACAAAGCTATGTGTACGCATGGTTCTGTTTTATCATGGCTCTGTTTTAGAAATCTCAGTCATTGAGGAACTGGGCGCACATGCACGAGCCTCATTTCCATTCCCACAATTAGCCATATATGGATGAAGAAACGCCCTGAACCAGCCGTTTTCATATCAATTCGCCACCTGCTCCACCAGTCTGTACACCTATCCATGAAACGACAGGAAAGAAGAAGTGCAGTTTCACCGATTGTGTTGCACCGGTGAGGTTCTCCAACAGCCAGAACAGCTGTCATTATGCATGGCTGTGTAGCTCTTTATACCGTCCATATCATTAATTCATCACATGGACCTGTAAACTATTGTTGGCAGTGACATCGCAGGAAAGTAATCAATGATTAGTTTGTAGCACTCATATCTAAACTGACTTTACAAGATGTGACACAATTAAGGATAAAATAAAAAGAATATTAAGAGCAAAATAAAATGTTGACTCCTATGTAAATTAAAAGAATGGTAAAATTAATCTCAAAAAAGTAATTATTCAATGTTACATTTATAAATGTGCCTTTGATTGGCATTTTACAAATCTCTGTATAAACACAAAAAAAAGACAGTCACAGAAAAACTGTAGCTGGTTATCAATCTACACAATGTTTTACTAAGAGATTCTGTCCCTCACCTTATATTGCATCTCCACCTCATCACATCACCCTCAGATCGCTTTGAAAAAACATGTGTATGCGTGATCTGAAGAATACGTGAGGTGCGCAAATTCTCACTACACATTCTGTTTTTATAAATACCAGTTTCTGTGTGGGGAATGAAGTATGCATGTTTTTGGTGCATACGTGTCATTTATGCATTTGGTCCCTGGTTCTTATCTGCACTGCTATAACATGAGAATTTCCCCTCTGGTTATCAATAAAATCTCATCTTATATCACCTTGTGCTCGGGGACTTTATGTATTCATGAACTAATATATGAAGCAGAATCAGATATTAATCACTGATGAACATAATCATTAATTGCAGCCCTAGACATTTAATAATACAGTTTGACATAATGAAGTACCTGTGTGTAATCCTGAAGCAGCTTGGAAAGGTTGCTACTCTCCCCTCCTTGTCTGTAATAGCTTTTCAACTTGTCTAGTATGGCAGATGCATTCTGTAAATAGTCATCATCTATGGAAAAATAATATGTTAACATATTACTAATTACAGATGTAAGCTAAAGAAAAATCCTGTGTTATACATTTCAGTGTAATATTGTTTCAGTAGATTTCACTGACAGTAATGATTGTCACTTCATATTTACTCACAATATGCAAAACAAATTGATTGATACTAAAAAAAACTTATAACGTTACGAAGTCAATGAATGTGACTATGCGTCATCATGGCAATAAACGTTTTAACCGTTTGTTAAAGTTGAAATGTAATCACAATAAAGGTACAATTCAATATAAAATGCTGGTAACGTTACTGCTTAAATTTTATCTCAACTCTGGATACGCTGCATCATGTTACAAGGCCAGCTTGTCAACATAAATGCATTTTAGCTAACGTTAGCGAACTAACGCTAGCCAACAACTCCAACATCCAGCCAATAAAAAAACTACAATCAGTAAGTGAGAAGCTAAACGTTACTATAGCGTTACACTTTGTTAACATTATGCTGTCTGTCAGTTAACGGTTAAGGTAAACATTATTTGTAAACATGCTACATGTCATCAGATAGCAGCTGTTGTTATGGTTGCAAGCTATGTTAGATAACGATAGCTAGCTTGCTAGTTGGCTAATAAACTAAATAAGGCTGTCAGCCGCGCGCACGCGGTGCCGAGAATGGTCACAAGATAATTATTTTAACAACGTTTTATTGATACCTTGTTTTTCAGCTCTGAGACTAGAACATTTAATGTCTAACTCAAATATCCTTCTCTCCAACTCGAAACCTTGTCGCCTGTAGTCGTCGGCCATGACTGAAAGTATTCGTCACGTGAGGCAGGGGAGTCACGTGCTCAAAGAATGTCGTCTCAGTTTCCATGGCGTCGGTGTTCTGCGCACGCCTGGATGAATATTAACAGTATTAGGTATAGAAACAAAAAAATTTAACCTGTAACTGTCAAATATCTGCGTTATTTATGTGCCCGGGGAGTTTGAAAATAATGGTAAAACATCACAATGAAGCGTAGCGGTGGTGAAATGGTTAAATTTAAATGAGCTTGCCGCTGTTTCCACTGCTGCTTTCAAGTTATATGGCAACGCTAACGGTAGCCTAACGGTCCTGTGATTATACAGTTGGATTTGGTTAAATCAGGGTTTAATCACTTTGAACTTTTGTTTGATTTTCAGGCACATCCGTGTTGTGAAGCATCAACTCGTATATATTGAAGTTTTCTGAAAAGTGTTAGTTTTACAACTTGGAAGTTGGCTTGAACACTTTTATGGCTTACTTTTTCAAAAATTGCTGAACAGAAAAGGTATGCAATAAAATCAGATTTTTTAAAAGAGAAATCTTGGAGCATTTTAACTGTATGTGCACATACAGACTAAAACTTTATAGGCTAAATTCAATCATGAAAAGTTCAAGTGATGGGCGAGACCTCAAGAACTAGAATTTAGAGATGTGAAATTTTCTCAGTAAAATGAATAAATAGACAGTGTGTTGAACTTTCTGGTTTTTGTTTTCAAAAATATAGCATTGAATCATTGGCTTCAAGTTTAATTGAATGGTTGGTTTGAGTGTCAAAGTAATATTCATTTTTATCCAGAATCCTGATGTATACCTATACTTACATTCATAAAATAGATATTTAGTTGTTTCTTCTTCATTTTTACAAAATTCATATTTGTTACAACTGGGTGGATTGTATTTCCGATAAGTCCGATATGACATGAATGCGGCATAGTCCAGCCCATTGTGATGCCAGCCAATATCATTGTAGCTTTGACTTTTCGTTTTCGAAACCGGAAGTAGCCGGCTCAGCCAGCGAAAGTCACTAGTGCGCATGCACTATGGGCCGCACAATGTGGAAGATCTGGGTACTTCCATACCTGGAAGTCGATTTTTTTTTTTTGCTTCATGTGCCACTGAGCAACTTTCATAGCAATGAACAGGGCCCTGCCTCCAATGCTGTATCCAGTTCTCTTTATAAATCCATGAGTGAGCTAAAGCTAGTAGCCATATTTGCAAGCGTTCAGCCTTGCACTCATACGACACACTCACTTTATAACATGACACACCCACTTCACTGCACGACCAACCCCCCCCAGGATGTTGTTACCCTAAAGGCATGTTATGGTGACACACCCCCTTCCAGCCCCTAACCTTAACCATCTCACTGCTCATGCTTAACCTTAACCAAATGGGTGTATCATGTAGTAAAGTTGGTGCATCTTGTAAATACTGCAAGTATGCAGATAAACCTACTTGAGCGCTCAGCCTGCATCATCTGTTCGCCACCTGCTGGGAGACGGGTCTGATTGCAGCTGCAGTGGTAGATGGTTGGTTTACGTAGAACCCCCCTCCGGCCACGATTTTGTTTGCAATGGCAGAGTGACACTGTCCGTATTTCCGCTCATTGACTCCGCAGGAAGTGAAGACTGCAGAAGCAACGGTTCAAAGTTAGGGCTTGTGTCCCTATAGCATTTTTTTCATGCCAGCGTCTTTTTTCAATTATTCCCAACAGGGAGAGAGCGTATGCAGCAACATGCAGCCACGTAGAGAAAAAGCATTGCACCCAGTTTCTTTTTTCAATGTGCTCCAAATTTTTTTGTGCAGCTGCTCCAAGTACTTCTAGCTGAAAATTTCTGAACTTGTCAGAAAGGCGCTGGTGTCGTTACTGTCGGTCCTTTTCAGTCAACCAATCATATCTCAGATGGATCATGTTGTGCACCCACATCCTCCTTGCTCTATGGCTGTTAGATTGAGTGGTGACAGTGGGGACATGACCATTATTTAAGGTGACCTATTATGCTTTTTCTTATTTTCAGTCATATATATAATGTTACTATGTTGGATGTTCATATTAAACTTGGCCAAAGTGTCAAGTAATGAGGTAAACGTATGTAGAGATAATCCCTGTGAGCAAAAAGCACCACCTTCAGACTGCTCTGAACGCTCGGTTTCCAACAGTTTTTTCTACTTTCAGCCCGAGCTGAAATGTTGGGTTTTAATCAGCTGTAACTTAACGCTACTCTGATACAGCTGCCCCTTGGCAGGCTTCTGGAAAGCTGGCCAATCAGAATAGAGTGGGCTCATCAGGAGAGGGCCTTAAAGAGACAGGAGCTAAAACTGCCTGTTAAGAGACAGAGGCTGAACTGAGGGGATGCATAAAGGGCCAACATAAGATAAATGTGAATTATGCAGAGCTACTCTAGTGGAGTCCAAAAATAAAAATATAGAGCTGGAAATGAGCATAATAGGTCCCCTTTAAGCTCATCCATACAAAGGTTGAAGACAAGCACTTGGTGAAAAAACAATAAAAAGGAAAGAGGCAATGCTAGTCTATCATACAATGGCACTACAACCAGATGGACTTTTTGTCTGCCATGTCTGTACTTACTGTGTGTATTCATCAACATATGTATAAGCCAATCATATTGGCTGTATTATGTATGATTTGATCAAATGTATTTAATTATAAGCCCAGTAAATGTCTCAAATCTATTATCTGCCTTGATTTGTTGTGTGAATAACATTTAGTGATCTTTTCACAGACAAAAAGAAAAAAAATGAATATATATATATAGGGAAAAGAACCTTTACAAATCATAAGTCACCCTGGGTCAGGACACTGCTAAAAAAGATCAATCTCAATGAGGCTTTCCAGGTTGAATAAAGGTTAAGTAAAAATAAATTAATTTATAAAAACAATAGAAATAATGTCTTTAAATAGTAGATGTCATAACTTTCATGGTCAGACTGACTTTTATTTGCCACAGCGGATGATCGGATGATCGCCACAGCAGATCATCCGTTTCCATCTCTTCCTGTCCTCTGCATCTTCCTCTGTCACGCCAACCACCTGCATGTCTTCCCTCACCCTATCTATAAACCTCCTCTTTGGCTTTCCAGGCAGCTGGCAGCTCGATCTTCAGCATCCTTCTCCCAATATAAGAAGCATCTCTCCTTTGTACATTTCCAAACCATCTCAATCTCTTTGTCTCCAAGCCATCCAACCTGAGCTGTCCCTCTAATATAATCATTTCTAATCCTGTTGAGCCATGTCACTCCCAACAAAAATATTAGCATCTTCAACTCTGCCACCTCCAGCTCCGCCTCCTGTCTTTTTGTCAGTGCCACCACCTCTAAACCATACAACACAGCTGATCCCACTACCCTCTTGTAAACCTTCCCTTTCACTCTTGCTGCTACCCTTCTGTCGCAGATTGCTCCTGACTCTTTTCTCCACCCACTCCACCCTGCCTGCACTCTCTTCTTTACCTCTCTTCTGCACTCCTCGTTACTTTGAAAAGTTGACCCCAAGTGCCATCTCTCCTAAACATCTCCATGCATACACAGGTATGTCATCTGGACCAACTGCCTTTCCACTCTTCATAGCTGTCCTCACTTCCTCCTTTCTAATCCACTGCAATTCCTGATTCACTGTCCCCACATCATCCAACCTTCTCTCTCTCTCATTTTCTTCATCAGCCCCTCAAAGTACTCCTTCCACCTTGTCAACACACTCTCCTCACTAGTCAGCACATTTCCATCCCTATCCTTCATCACCCTAACCTGCTGCACATCCTTCTTAGCTCAGTCCCTCTTTCTAGCCAATCGGTACAAGGCCTCTACATTTTGCAGAACATGATTTTACTGTGTGAGAGCTTGAAACATTGGAAATGATCTGAAAAGACTAATTTGAGCACAATTTTCATTAATTTCTTTCTATTGTTACTGTTATCAAAAATTATATTTACACAGAATGCAGTGATAATGGTAAATTAAGACAAATCAATGACTATGGGAGTAAATATTCACATATTTACTATGAGATAGTGCATGGCAGCTGCATAAAAAACGTCAAAACACCATCAGAAAGCCCTCTTCCTCTTCTTCTTCTTCTTCGTCTTCTTCTTCTTAGGTCATGGATGTACAATAAGAGCTCTTATTATACATCCATGGGCATTCTGTTTCTAATGATTTTCAGGCAGGCTGTACACTGAAAAGCGTAATGCTGCCCTCCACAGAGAGAGGTTTGCTATTTATCCTATATTTTTGAATACAAAGCCCTCTTCCTCTTCTCCTTCTTCTTCGTCTTCTTCTTCTTAGGCCATGGATGTATAATAAGAGCTCTTATTATACATCCATGTACAATAAGAGCTCTTATTATACATCCATGGGCATTCTGTTTCTAATGATTTTCAGGCAGGCTGTACACTGAAAAGCGTAATGCTGCCCTCCACAGAGAGAGGTTTGCTATTTATCCTATATTTTTGAATACAAAGCCCTTCACAAATGCCCTCCACACCTATTTACGGAGAAGAAGAAAAAGTGGGCGTTCTTGTACCCCACCAGCCAATCATAACAGTGGGCATTCCTTAACAGTGGGCGTTCCGGTGCTCTACGAACCAATCAAAGCAGTGGGTGTTCCCACGCTGCGGCTGCAGCCAGACTCAATTGCCGGCTGGTGTTATCACTCTGCTCCTCAGCTCGTCGCCAGTGTGTAGCTTCCAAAACATGGCGGCCCTCAAAACCCTGTGCAGAGCGGAGACTTTATTCTTCAGAAACCTATCTGGCCCCCGCAGAACCAAATTAAACTTCACTCAACACACACTGAGCAAGGTCGGTATTTTAAGCGGTCACGTTAAACAGGTTTAACTGTGAGACGGTTACACATGCTTGTGCAAGATTAAAAGGTCACTATATAATAAGAATATCATTCTTACTTTTTATTTGCCGTCCACAATACTGTGAGTTTAGTTTGGCAATTTAATAATCTCCACATTTTCTTTTTGCCTCATATAACTTAACTTTTATCGATAATAACGTGAATTGACCTCAAGCTGCTGGTTTACCTAATCTGGTAGAGGTTCTCGCCACGTACCATTGCAAACTGTTTGTAACTTTTCCTAATGCCAAACGTGAAACGTGAATAAGGATCAGTGATTTAAAGTCTTTGCATGATTCAAACCCGCAGCTTGTTAAGGTGTGCGTGTGTTTGTTTTGTAGATTGTCACAAGTGCTCCTCTACCAACATAGCTTTACACACAAACTCTAGACAATATTTCCATCATGGTTGTTTTGGCAATAAGTGTATAACACAGACACTGTAACTGTTGGCTATAAGTTAGTCATGGCTATAAATAACAAGCTAAATGTGATATCCGGTGTTAAATAGTTCTTCATGAGGTAAGCAAATTTAGGAAATGCTTAAGGGAACATGCAAAACCTAAAAATCGAAGCAACAGATTTCCCCATTACTGACAAAACACTCATCTGGGCAACATTTGGCTAATAACAATAGGGCAATAATCAGAGCAAATTAGGTGTAGTGGCAAAATGCATAATATTGTCAACATCTGAGCAGGTGTCTCAGAATTTATGAGCAATATAGTGAATGTCAGCAGTGTAATGGTGACACTACTGGAAGAAAGTGATGATATGCATTAGTCAAAGTTTTGTTTAAATCTTATCAGTGTATCCTGTGTTGTTAAAACTGCAGTCGATACAGTAGCTTGAACCTGTGGTTCTGTAAATCATCTGGATGACAGTAAGAACTGGCTTAACATTAACTGACTTGGTGTATTTATCCTTGTAATTCAAACAGAACAGATATGAACATGGGTAGTGAAATGTTTCATTTTGTTTAGTAAGCAATAATGCATAACAAGGTGTATACATCATCAAATGTCAATATGACAATTTTGCAATGGAACTGCAATGCACATAAAATCAGCACCATAATATTGAAGATTCCCAAGAAACAAATGTAAGCAAAACACAACACGTCTTACAAAATAATTGGAGTATTCTGATTTAGCACCACAGTCACAATTTTCATTGATCAGTATTGACATTGTGGATTTTAAATTTGAGTCCTCAGCTAACTTTGTTGGGTTGGGACTCTCAGCTGTGGGCTGCCCTAAATCTCCGCTCCTTTTGTAGTAGGATTTGTTCAGCAGTTTTGCTTATCTTTCCCTTCCTCAACTGAATAAACTGGATCAGCTATTTAAACTGTACAAGCATATTAGTGGTCCTCTGGCATCTGGCCATTTTTATTGTCTAACAACCTACGTTTTACAAGCATTAAACTGATATGCTTTCATCCATATTCACTTAGAGTGAATTACTGATGCTGATAGAGCTTCATTTGAAAAAAATAAGATAACACGTTTTTTTTTTTTAAGTTTCATATGCCTCTTGCTCTCCTTTCTACAGACCTGTGGGTGCTACTTTTCCACCTCCAACCAGAGAAGTTCACAGTTTTACTCCAATCCTGCAGATGCAGTGAAAGACATCCCCAGTGGAGCTACCATACTGGTGGGGGGTAAGATATACTTTCACAAACACATTTGAAAGCTGTAGGATCGTTACATATAGCCCAGCTTTAAAATGTTATGCTAATTCATTTAATTCTCAGGTGTTAGAAAATAGATCGTATGTCAGTCTTTGTTGTGGATCTCAATAGAACTGTGTCTGATGTGCTGGTTGACTACCATCCACACACACAGGACACACAAATTCCACAGCTCTTATTTATAGTTAAGTCCGCTGTGACATTGTTGAACATTTTCCACTGTGTCATTCTTCTACACGAGGAGGAAAAAACAGACGGAGGGAAATCAGAATGGTGCAGTGTAATATTAGAAAAGTTGAGTAAAGCTACATACAGGACTACAATTATTTGTGGCCTGTTTCAAGGTTAACTATGTAATCGGGCCACTGGGATCCTGTCATATGTTCTATTTACTATTTTTTATGTTTCAACACAGGCTTTGGATTGTGTGGTATCCCAGAGAATCTTATCAACAGTTTACTGAAGACCGGAGTGAAGGGTCTCACTGCCGTCAGCAACAATGCAGGGTAAGTGTGTGTGGAAGGGAGCGTATTATGTTGGTTCATGCTTAACACACCTGCAGGTGTCCCCTGTCCTGTAAATAGTGTCATGTTTGGATTCAACATCTTAATCTGGGAATATTTGCAGGAAAGTGTCTCATAGCATTTGTAATAAAATTAAATGTTTAAGAGCTTTTTCACTAGTATTTAAAGTCCCAAATACAAGTGACTGATCTTTCTTAGTCTTGATTTGAACCTGAGTTGTTATTTACTCCAACTTATCTCCTTACAGACCTGTTTTAACCTCATATTGAAGAGATATTGGTGACCTTGCTGTGTTTTAAAATAGGCTGACCTGACCTGGAGAAATGCCAACAAGTTAGCTTCTGATAAGTTATCTCAGTTAAAGGCACAAGGAAAAGGTTTATTGCCGTGACGGCCAATCCTTCAGTAGTCAGGTGATATTGTGTCCTTGCTCTCAGTGGGACAGACTTTCTAGAAATAATTTCAGAGGTTTCCTTTCTAGTACATGGCAATAAGCTTCTGATCTCCATATTGTGTTCTGTCTTTTTAGTGCACAGCTTGATCTGCAGAATGGTTATTTGTATCAATGTATTCTGCTAAACACTGGGTTCATGCTTCAGTGTTAGGAAAAACCTGAATCAAGATAAACTTAGAAAGAAAATCATTTTATTTTTCGAGACTGAAATGCAACATGTACACATACTCTGGCAACTGAGCTTTTCACTGCAATTTTCCTGGGCGTTGTTTAGCATAATACTGTCTGTCTCTCTTGCATACTTGGAAACGGTCTTTGTCTTACCAGTTTCATGTTGCACCATTCTCTTATAATTGAATCCTAGTGTGCCCAGTTACCACTCAGTAAATGTAGTTTTATCTTAATTGTTTAAATAGCAATACTGACACTTTGGACAGCGACCAACACCTCTTCTCTACTAAAATATAAAGCAGATTCTGCAAAATTAAAGGATTTCCCTCTGAATCCAGACTGAAATTTCAAATCACATATATTTCAACACCACACAAATAATTTTATGTGTTTATTACAGTCTTCATAACTGAATTCTTTAAGCTTTTGATGTTGAAAAATGAGTCAGCTGTTTGCTGTTAAAAAAGCTTAATAATACAAAAAAAGATGCATATCTTCAGCTTTTCAAAAACTGCACACTGCACACAACAAAAAACAGAGAGTACAATGTGAATTTCATACCTGAGAACATTTGAAGCTGAAAGTGTAAAAAAAAGAAAACTGTGGTCCACTTTGAAATCATTTGCAATATGGTCTGTTTTTCTTATTAGGAAATATTTTTCTTCTTCGCATGGTTGTGCCTGGATTGGTATTGCCAAAGGGGTAGAGTGTTAAACTAGACGGTGGCTTTTTTGAGGAACTTACAGGAATTGATCACTCTTTTTTTGTGTGTGTGTTTTTTTTTAACAAGGCTAACATCATATCATTCACTTAAGTGCAATATACATACAATGCCAAGAGTAAAATGCAGACTCAACTTTGGAAAAGACTTGTCTATGCTGACAAGAGTCAACATCAAAGTCACTGCACAGACTGTTTAAATTTCCTCTGTGTAAGTAGTTGATTTAGTCCGGGGGGGAAAAAAACTGACCTATGAAGTGTGTTAATGTGCTTCACAGAAGTTACTCTTCACCAGACTTCTGTTGTGGACTTCGATTTTTGGTGAATATTGATTCTTGCAACAGATACTCAAAAATGTTTGCTCAAATGGAAATGTGTTTGCGCTTGGCCTTTCCTCTAAATCTGATCCATTACTCCCCTAAATGTTTTCCCTCTGCAGACATTAGTTGTTGGGGAAGATTGTAACCACTTGCAAATAGTACATCAAGTGTACTATATGAACTATAGTACATGTAGTACACTTGATGTTTGTGTCTCTGTGAATACTGGCTTGACAGGGGCTTACAGACAGAGATAGGTATGCATCTGGCTTATAATGGCTTGGGAGGGGAGTTGAAAATTGAGTTACACAGACGTTGGCAAGAATGTATTAGATGTGATTATTCTTGTTTTATGTAACCTCTCAGGCCTGTGTGTATCTGTGGTTTCTCGTTCACAGTTGAATCTTGTTTAAAATTCCTGGCTCTGTAGGGAAGAGGGACGAGGGCTAGAAGGGGATAGAAGTAGTTATATAACATTTTAATTTTAGAATAAAGTTCCCTGAAGCTGAAAACTCCCCTTACTTTGCTTGCTCCTTTTTTGAATGTCTCAATGGTTTGTAAATCCTTTTCAATGAAACCTGAAAAACAAGTATTGCTTTGTGGTTTCAAGGATTTCACACTAACCATGTGTTACCTTGTATTATCTCAGAAATAAGGAATAATGCAGACATGATAACAGAGAGAGGAAATTAACTTAAAATGTGAACATCTACCAGCCACTGACAGATAAATGTTCAAATTAGCCAGCCACTCATAGTAAATCATTAGCCTATTTTGTGTCTGAAACCTACCAGACACTTTAATATTTTTCAGCTGTGAGCTCTTCACAATATGAACACCAGGTTGGAAATTAACTTTTTAAAATGTGAACATCTACCAGCCACTGACAGATACATGTTCAAATTAGCCAGCCACTCATAGTTAATCATTAGCCTATTTTGTATCTGAAATCTACCAGACACTTTCATAGTTTATCAGTATTTGGCTGGTGGCAAATAAATTAGGGCTGTAGTCTGCTGGTCGACTGGTTGATTAGTTAATCGATTAGTTGAAGCTCATGTACGATTTTAGTCGACTAAGATTTTCTTTGGTTGACTACAGCCCTAAAATAAATATGGATTGTTGAAGTAATAAAAATATGACACATTAACTTTTGTGAATGGAAATCTTTTCCTTAATGACCTCACATGAATCTTAACAAAAAGTAAGTGGAATGTATTTGACAATTTTTGCAGACTGGGGAGACTGAATGCTGTACTGGTAAAGGAAAAATGATCCCACTTATCAATGGAGATTGAATACACTGTTTGTACAATAGACATTGCTGACCTATTTTTGGCAGATGTGAAAGGCAAGTATAATTTGTATGTACTTTTGGAACTGCTGCCTGGTTACAGTGTCATTTATACACATCCTGGTTGAGAAAGTTGTCTGTCACTTTGTCCCTATACAGTAATCATTACCAATAACCACAGGTGGTGATGCATTTTTTGTCCTTTGAATTGTGTAGCATTATGGGAAATGTCTGGCTGTGTGTCTCACCACTAACAAGTGAACACAGCCACTTTACTTCGTAGAACACTGACACTGTGGGCTCTTTATGCAGTGTAATTTGAGATGAGAGGGATTCAACTGTACACCAGAGCAGATTATTGAGCTGTGATAGAACTACCACCGCCTCCAGCTTTATATTTGTTTTAATCATGTGCTTCAGAAATGAGACCCTGGTAGCTGAATAGTTACTGCACAACCACAACGGCCCTGGTTCAGTTCTAGCCAGGGACCTTTGTTGCATTTGTTGACCTTGTTTCTTGTCTGCCTTTAAACTGCTCACTATCCAATACACAAAAATACACACAGAATGAATTCTGTTTAAAATGCTGCAACATTTAAGTTAAAGATCACTGTAGACACTTAATGTTGCATTCTGAAATTGACAAGATTTTAGTCCTCAAATAGGCATGCATACACATGAGTTTAATATACAAGAAAAAACAAAAAAACATCAGTTGTCACACACACACAATATAAGTAGTGTGTGTGACAGGGTACTTATCACAGTTATCTGTTTTTGGTATTCTGGGCGCACATGGCCTACATATCTTGTCAGCTGACCTGAGATTAGAATTAAGGACAAAGCAATGGTTTCTGGTTCTCAGCTCCTCAGGACACAAAGAGGAAGAAGAACCAAATCCTTACAAAGCTCAGCTTTCCTATCTGCAGCAATTAGTAGGAGCAGAGACAGAGCAAAATGCATTTGTCTTAATTATTGTAGAGAAATTATTCTACATGTACATACTGTATATATTTTGTAATTTTAGTATTACACAAAGTAAATTGGTCATTGAAATGAACTTTCAATATTATTTGATTGCACTGTGTTCTTAGAGAACATGCATGTAATCAAACAGAATGGGAAATACTTGATAACACGTTAGATAGGAATTGAATCTTGTCTTGTATCACAAGACAATACCCTGTTTAAAGCAGTTTTATACACCAATCAGCTACAACATTACAACACACAGTACATCACAGCTTGCTGCATATGGGGCAGCGTTAGGCACAGACTGGTCAGAGGGCCCATGCTGACCCCTGTCCACTGCTGAAAGCAACCGCAATGGGCACATGAGCATCAGAACCGGACCATGGAACAATGGAAGGTGGTCTGATCTGACGAATCACATTTTCTTTTACATCACATGGATGGCCGAGTGTGTGTGCGTTGTTTACCTGGGGAAGAGATGGCACCAGGATGAACTATGGGAAGAAGGCAAGCCGGTGGAGGCAATGTGATGCTCTGGGCAATGTTCTACTGGGAAACCTTTGGTCTTGGCATTCATTTGGATGTTACTTTGGCACGCACCACCTACCTAAACATTGTTGGTGACCAAGTACACCCCCGTCATGGCAACGGTGTTCCTTGATTCCTCTTTCAGCAGGATAATGCGCCCTGCCACACTGCAAAAATTGCTCAGGAACGGTTTGAGGAACATGACAAAGAATTCAAGGTGTTGCCTTGGTCTCCAAATTCCCCAGATCGCAATCCGATCAAGCATCTGTGGGATGTGCTGTAAAAACAAGTCAGATCCATGGAGGCCCCACCTCACAACTTACAGGACTTAAAGGATCTGCTGCTAACAAGGTGCTGCCAGATACTAGAGGACACCTTCAGAGGTCTTGTGGAGTCCATGCCTCCACGAGTCAGAGCTGTTTTGGCGGCACAAGGGGGACCTACACAATATTAGACAGGTGGTTTTAATGTTGTGGCTGATTGGTGTATGTTTCATGAAGAAGTTTTATGAAGACTATACCTTCATGGGTTAATGACTGACCAGCCTCACAGAGTCAGTCCTCTCATAGCTGCTGGCCTGTTTCATGAGCATTTCAGCAACTGTGGTGACACAATAACTTTCCACAGTCACACAAAGTTAGGAAAGAGTTTCACAATACTATGTTTAGGAATGAGGAGTTTTTCTTGCTGTCAAATCATGATGATTTTCCCATGTCTGAAATTCTGTGACATCCTTTATAACTGTTTGAACCATTCTTTAAAAAGACAATTTAATATACCTGATCAGTAGAAAAAATGCCTCTACAAATCTCTACAAATTTAAATACATTAATATAAAAAAATGCAACAGAGAATAATTGAATGCATAAATATTTGCATATTTTGAGTCACTATAGAGTTACATTTAGCAGCAATTACAGCCTTGAGTGTTGTAGGTCTGAATCAACTTTGCACTGTAGTTTTTCCCCATACTTCTTTTCCTAAATTACTCAAGCTCTGTCAAGTTGAATGGAGACCAACAGCGAACAGCGTTTCAGACAATATTTTCATAATTATAGTATCTTCCAAAAGAAACTCATCCTTTTTTAGTTTTACTGAATAACCTCTTTCTGAAATTATGATGCATAGTAGAGTACAAAACAGAGTGCTTTTCATTTTCTACTTCATTTAACGGCATTATTGACATAGCCAATCCTGTTCTTCAGGACAAACAACATCCTGTCTCCAAATGTAATGTAAGATACCACATCTAATTTGGGCACACAAAGATAATGTCCTTTCAGGCAGATTCAATTTCACATAATTTTCAGTGCTAAACTCAGTTTTGAGTAAACCATATGTTCTAAAATTGGCTTATTTCGAAATCCCGTTAGCCCATTTTTCTTTAGACTGAAAAACAAAATCTCTTATCAAACCAATTTTAATATTTTCTTTGTGTCCGTTTCCTCACACCCTACTTTTTAAAATAAATGCACATACTCTACCCTGAGAACATTTGTGTGTGTGTCCCACATGAGGATTTTCTTGAAGTCTGCTTTTGTTCATACCCACCACTCTGTTCAACAGTCCACTCATACAAACAGCCCGACTTACTTCACAGGGTTCCCACCCCACACCTGCTGCCACAGCTGTGGTTTGAGCAAATCTTTTACTCCCAAAAAGTATTTCATGGCTTTGTAAGTTTCAAATCCCCACACCCCAGCAGCATAATCCAAACACAGAGCATGCACAGGCTTGGTAGAGATAAATGTATGTGGAGAAACCGAAATTGGTACATTTAGTTTCATTCATGACTCCACCTAAAGCCCCACCAGCTGGTTTAGAGAGCAATGTTGTCCCTTTTACAAAATTAATATGTCCATCTAGATAAAAACCAATATATTTATTTTAATATATGAACTCTAATGTTTTTTATTTTCTTTATTTTTCTGAGGGCCCCAGAAAGATTAGCTGTTCCAAATAAATCCAGATATGATCCAAATAAATAAAAGCTCTAAGCACTTATCTCCAAACATAAATTTTAACTTACTTATGGGTTGTGATGAGAGTCTAAAGTGCATTATATTTGTTTTCTCTGTGTTTTGCAGATGGTTGTCTTCTGCACATTTTCCTCTGTCTTTGCAATGAAAACAACATTGGCTGCATAAAGAAGGGCTCTAGCATTTAATTCATCACACTTCACACCACATTCCAACTGATCAATAGCGTTAACAAGACCATTAATATAGATTGCAAACCATGTTGGAGAGAATACATTGCCCTGCTTAACCCTTAGAAACCAATTGATAGTAAAATCATTTATCCTAACACGAGCTTCTGGGGTCTATAAGAGAGACACTATAGCTTGAAAAAAGCTGCCATTTACAGTTTAATTTAGTATATGCTTCAGAATCAAATGCTTTTTGAAAGTCAATAAAACAAGCAAAAGTATACTGTGTTTTAATGTATTTCTTTCTACAATACAAATTGAAGAAATGTAGTCAATACAGGCCCTGCTTTTTCTAAAATTGTTCTGTGTATAAATCTGTGTGACTTTGAATTTGTATTATTTTTTTCTCATTTATTTGTGAAGAATATGTTTTTGTGTAAATTATCAAAATTGTAGTATTAAGCCAAGCTTCTCTGTCTTGGTATATATGAAATAAAGCGCAGTTGAACTCATCTGAAAACCAGCTATGTTTGTTTGTTTTCTTCAGAGTGGATAACTTTGGCCTGGGCCTGCTCCTTCAGACTAAGCAGATCAAGAGGATGATCTCCTCATATGTCGGGGAGAATGCAGAGTTTGAGCGACAGTATCTGGCAGGGGAGTTGGAGGTGGAACTGACACCACAGGTTAGTCAGAAAGCACTTGAATTTTCACACAAACAAATAAAAAAAGATAACCGCACATGAAAAACACACATTCATAAACCAAATTCACTCAAGAAGTCTTGACATGTTTAATTCCCATATCCAAATAGTCAGACTTCACACTGTATACGTTGTGTACTTGACAGAAACAAAGTCATGCGGTGGAGCCTTTATCCGTTGAGTCTCATCCTAATCTGTCACATTTTTCTCCACAGGGTACTCTGGCAGAAAGGATCAGGGCTGGGGGTGCTGGGATTCCAGCCTTCTTCACAGCCACAGGCTATGGCACACTGATCCAAGAGGGAGGTTCTCCTATCAAATACAACAAAGATGGCAGCATTGCCATTGCCAGCGAGAAGAGACAGGTGAGAAAACTATCTTTCACTATTCTTCTGTTACTCATTCTCGTGTGTGGAAACAAATCTTGCAGTAATGACTCTCCCTCAAACAAAAAAAAAAAAAACAAATCTAATTGTGGATAGTTCTGATAATGCTGTAGAACAGGTCAACATGTTCCTCTTCAACTGCATTCAGTGCCACTCACTCCTTAAATTGTGATTTTCATTGTGCACAGGTGCAGGAGTTCAATGGCAGGCACTACATCATGGAAAAGGCTATTACTGGAGACTTTGCTCTGGTCAAGGCATGGAAGGCTGACAAGGCTGGAAACATTGTTTTCAGGTAACTGCTGAAATGGAAGCCCATAATGCACACAAAATAGTTTGTGATGTTGTTGAATTACACAGAATTATCTACTAGTCACACAACATTAGCACAGACATATTCAATTACACCGGTGCCAGTATTTACCCTGTAAAGGATTCAGCTTTTTCCTGCCTCAGGATGTATAAGACTAGTCTTAATCACCTTGGTCGTGTTTGCACAACAGTCAGCACATATGGTATCATGTGGCAAGAATGAAACAGTCATTTAGGGAAGGTCGTGGAAAATATTTTTTTCTCTTTGAAATGTTCCTGGCGAACAGGATTTACGTTGACCTTGACCTTACCTTCTGAGCAGTTCCTGAAGGTCATATGGACAGATTCTAATCAGTACAATTTAAGCCTGCTGTAGTTCTTATTTACAGTATATATTAAATAATATACTATAGATAAGAACTATAATGTTTTTTATCAACTTTTACATTCAGAACTATTCAGGCAGCACAGGATATGGCTACTGATCATTGCAGATTTAGCATTGCAGTTAAACAATCTGATCTTTCAATGAGTCAAAAAAGTTTAATCATCAACTTACCTTTACATGAATGAACCCCTCACGAGTTGTTATAACGCAAAATAAAATAATAAAAGTAAAATAAATAAAATAAAATAAATCAGGAAAATCTGCCCCTCGTCTGGTACAGCCTCAGAGAGGTCATATGAACCAACATGGTTGCAAATTATTGTGAATTAGTTTGGTTTCGACACAGAACATTATTATTTAGAGTAGATGTAGTAAAGTCTTCCTCCACAAGAGGGCAGTGTCCTCTAGTAAACTACCAGCTTACTGTATACTGGATATAAGACAATGGAAATCACAGTGATAGATCATGAGTTTACTTGCTCATCTCTGCTTTTTGGTAAATAATTCTTTACCTCATGTTTGTTTTAATACAACATATTTCTTGCTCTTTTATGTCAGGAAAACAGCCAGAAACTTCAACCAGCCCATGTGCAAGGCAGCCAAAACCACCATAGTTGAGGTATGCATTTCCCACATCACAATCACACGCTTACCCTGATGTCTACCTGGAACATCTGCTGGCTTAGCTATCAGTGGACTCACCAACTCAAAATCTATTGATTTCAGCTTTGCCTTTATTGGTTTTCATGCCTTATGCACACTTCAAATATCTAGAAATTTAGCTATTGTGCTCCCCACAGCTGGAAATGTCCCCTTTGGCAAAAATGTAAATAATATGAAAATCTTGAGCTTAGAGAATACATCTCCACATATATTGACATAAATATCCTACATCAAAGCCATTCTTAATTCAGTGCCTCCTGAAACTGATCTGTAAAGAGCCCAAGCGTGAATTTGTGTTTCAACTAGAATTAGAATTTCTTCACCATCCACATCTACCAAGAACCTGTGGAGTAAAGAAAACATTTTAATGATCATTTGAGTTTTGAATCCAAGTACAAAAAAGCAGTATTCAACCTATACATCACATTGACAGCAGAGCAACAAAACACAGATATCATTTTGAATGGATGCTATCTAACCACCTACGAAGGACAAGGTAGAAAGAACAAGGTTATATCTTTTTTTTTTCTATGCCGAATGGACCACCGAGACGGGCTTGTTATATGTAGGTGTAAGGCCAAAGATTTGTTTTGTGGTCTAACTGTTAGACCTCAGGTAAAATTAATAGAGTAGAAGTTTAAAGATGTTGGCCTCCATCTGTACGGCCAGAAATGGAGTATCCTGCCATCTCAGGCCTCTCAGTTCTGTGTCATACCTAGTTTCATTCTATCTGTCTGGTTGCCCACTTATCTAGCTTTTGACAGTCTAGAAATGTGATAGCTCATCTCTTCTTCTTTGCGTATGTATGTGTGTGTCTTTTGGTCTCCCTCTCCGCCCCTCCAACACACAAACAGCTTCACACCTCCCATATAAGCACCGTTGGATTCGGAGAGCAGCAGGGGGAAAAACTGTGTGTGTGAAAACCATAAAACACGGATGCCTTCTGAAAATAAATTGGCAGCAAAGGGTCTCTCATAAATCTAACAGCGCAAGCACATTTTCAATTATTCCACGGCTGCTGGACCTTAGATTTAGACTGCTGTTGATTAGAAATGTCTGTGACCAAATTGGGAGAGTAAATTTTGTGACTATAGAGCTGATGTGGAGGCTTCATGGTCAATTGATCGCTAAAATTTGGTTTATAGCGGCAAGCAGTAGGGATGCACCAATCTGACTTTTTCAGTCCCAATACCAGTACCGATACCTGGGATATAGGTATCGGCTGATACTGAGCACTGATCCGATACCAGTGTTAAATTAATAAGCTATATGCCTCACTGCGTGGAAGGGACTGGGTTCATTCTTTTATGTGAAAGACAAAACCAAACTTGACTTAAACATTGCTTTCCTAACTTTGTAAAACAAAATGTAACAGATAAATGCATAGCTATAAATTTACTGAATTATTATTAATTAAAATAATGTTATCTGATACCAGATCGGCCCAATTTCACCAATACCTGATCCAGCTATTTGAGTCAGTATCGGACTGATATCAGTATCAACTGGTGCATCTCTAGTAAGTGGCATAGGTATTAATTCGTTTTAAGACAACAGCAGACAACAAACACTATCATGTGCATGTGACCATGATGACAATGATAGATATGAATGAATTATTAAGAATCAGTATGATATAGTAGATATTCCCCAGTTTACTCTACAGGGATAATGAGACTAGTCGCACTGACAGCAGTGATGCCACAGAGAAATGTGCCTGTATGACGTCTGCTGGAGCTGTGATGTAGACGGTAGTGACATGAATGACAATGCAGCTCTGCTTAGAGAGCTGCAATGAGATGCAAGCATAATTGGTTGGATTTAATATTGTCTGCTTCAAGTTTTGTACCCCCAGACTCATCTGCTCAGGTTGTTTTCGATGAGAGGAGAGGATGAAGCGATTGTTTATCCCAGGCTTCACTTGTACTGATAAATACAAGTGTTGGGGCTTTTTTTTCATTCCCAGGTGCATTTTTAAGATTTTTTTCATGCAGTTTCTGGTTCCATACAGTGGAGAGTTGGCAGGGATGATAGGAAGGAGAGAGGGAAGGAAGGATGTGACAAGTTGTGAGCGAGATTCAGATCCCACATATCAAATGCGGCCAGGATGCACCTGACATGCTTCAGTTAACAAGGTCTGAGAAAAAGTTATGAACACAGCCTCAGCAAACTCAAGGACTCATAAATAATTGCTTAACTTAATTTCTCAAACAAGGACACAGTATAGAGTAACAGCCTTTTTAATGGAGCACTAGACATAGGTGTGTAGCCTAAAAAAACAGTTATTATAAATGGCCTATTTATGATAGAATGAATTAATGTCACATCTCAGTCAATTAACTTCACCAAAAACACATTCCAAAGCCTCACACAGACCATGTTATTTTGGGAGAGGAAAGCTCTGCATTTTTGCATCTAAACTTAATCCACTGAATCCATTTAAATACAATTTGATGTTCTGTGCCATCACTAAAACCAGGCTGTGTCAAACAAACTGTGTCAGTCTCAGACTAGTCTTTGAAGATTTTTTTGCATTTCATTCCTTTTTCATGTCATGTTCTAATAACAAATAGTCCTTTCAGACACTTGTCATCCACATGTCAAGTAAATACTTCTATGCAGTAGGGCATCTGTTGTAAATTGTGCTGCTGCCTGACAAACGGTATCAAACAGCATTTTTGAATGTTGAATTAGAATTTAGTATATTTCAAAACAAATACATTCTGTGGTTATCAAGTTGTTTTATGTCTGCCAAAATTAAAATTCTTTAACAGTGACACTTAGCCATTTCATATTTCTAGTTGTAAATAATAAATAAAACATGGCTCCTAATGTAAAATGCAGTAAGTAAAACAGATATCTGATCTAAAATAAAATAGAATTTAAAATATGTATTTTGAGTTACATTTATGAGTAAGATTTAGTAGTGTGTGTCTGACATCAGGTGATTTGTCAGATTGTATCCACCATGCTTTGTAGTGTCTTTTTTATGGCCGTGCAGGAAACACATAGACATTATCTATGAAAAGCCTACTTATTGGTGACAATAAAGTGATAGGCCTGTATTGCAGTACCCATTAAGAACCTTTTATCTCTGATAGTGAAGCAATTACTGTCTCTCTGAAAATAAATTTATCTTTAGGATTCAGTGCATGCCTGGTCATAAATCTGGTCATATGCTGTCAATATTGACCCTGAGCTCATTGAGGCTGTGAGAGGAACAAACAGGCAGGGTCAGGTGTTTTTGAGGCTATTCATTTAACTTTGTGTTTTCTGTCAGGTTAGGCCAGCGTACTGCAAGCTCTTAAATGATCATATTGCATTATTTATGCATATTGCATAAATACTGCTGAGCTCCTCCTTGACACATGGCAAAAGCTTGTGCCTCCTTTTTAGCCTCTTGAATGAAATTTTTGTTTAGCCGACCCACTCCTCTCTAATGGTTGTTTGAATTACCTGTGATTGAACTTTTAACTTGAATACTCAAGTTCCTCAGTAGATCTGCAGGTGGTTTACTTACATTTGATATGTGTGCCACGATTTATAATAATTTAGATTCATGACCATCAGTCATCAAAATATGTTGATTTTTATTTAATTTTGAACACCTCCCTCATTTAAGGCTCAGTGAACATGCAGTGTACGTGCACATAATACATTAAAGCACTAAGGTCCAGCAGGACTGTAGTTTATCAATAACTAATGGATAATGCCAGATTTGTGTAAGAAACATCATGTCAACATTTTCCATGATTTTTCCATGATATATTAATTATCATTCTATTATATTGTATTATACATCCCAGTATGGTATGTCCTCATACATATGCTTTTATTAAAGATGAATAATTGACAAACACCAACAAAACCTGATTCTCTCAAGTCCCTAACTGCTGGCGTATCATTTTAGCTCTCGTCCCAATTGTGATACATACCTCTACTTCTTTTTAAGCTGAATTTATATTACAAGAGGCAGAAAGGGTGTCAGAAAATGAGATAACACAAAAGCACTTTGAAAATTACCAGATCATCACCAGCTCCTGCCATGGTTGCTAGGCAACCAAACCTTGCTATTCAATTGTTGAATGTTCCATGGTATCCAGCTGGTCCCGTTATTCCCTTATCTCAGGTACAGTGAAAGGCCCCAGTGCATTGTGGGATACAATACGCTAGAGACTGAATCAAAGCAGTGTTTTCTGTTGTCGTTCGATCATCAGTCACAGTAAAGGCTCAACTGCATTCTTTTAATATGGCGATGCAGTGGTGCGGGTACATGAAGTGAATAAATGTGTTTGCACAAATGTGTGTTTTGTTCTTTTTACCAGGCCAGGGGTTTAATCGGATATAAATGGCCTTCATCCTCAGAGCTTAAACAACACATAACAACAGATAATACTGTTGCGACAAAAAACCTGCACATTTGCAAAAAGTACAGGCAATCGTTGTTTCAGTTATGAATTGTGCAACATGAACTAGGTGAAGGTAATGTGGGTTTTTTTTGTCTCAAATATTTGGCCTTGGAATGATGATGAGGTGTTATCATGACCCATTACGTCTTTTTTGTGGTACATAATGCCTTGTCTGCGTGCTGCTGGAATTTCAATTATTTATCACAGCCAACATTTTCAGTGCTGTTTTACAGCACTTACTATGCCTTGTTGAGTTTGCTTGCCTTGTTCTTGCCTTGTGTCCTCGACTAACTCCATTACTCAAGCTACTATTGGCAAATAATTATAAATCCACTCATTTTCCCCACCATTTCCTGCCTAAAGAGGTTTATGAATAAGATTTTGTGTGCACAAGATGTCTAATGAATGCCATAATTTCTGTCTGTATTTTGCATGAGTTGTAGGTCAGGAAATGTGGTCTAGGTGGATCCTTTATCCAGCCTTTGTTTGGATCTTCACCACAGTGTTGCAAAAATGATCTGTAGCTCTCATGTAATAAGATTAATAAACCAGATGTAAATATGGCTTTGAATCCAAACTGATTAAAAATACTGATTATCCAACAGAATATGGGCACATTTTGTGTTTAGTATTTCTACAAAGGTATTGCAGTCTACCGAGTAGTGTGACATAAAATGTGACAGCAACAAAGTTAACATTGTCATGAGTGTAGTGTCACTTTTTTTCTCTCTTTTACTTTGAACTGAAACCTCTCCTGAGCAGATGATGGTAATTGCATGTCTAGCTCAGCTACAACCACAGCAAAGTGCTGTAATATCAATGGACAGATGGGTATAAAAGCCTTTGACATCATTTTTTCCCCCTTAAATGTGTATAGGCTCATTTGTATGCATGTGTTAGAAGGAAATATGCCACAGCGACACAGGTAGCTTTAATACTTACACTTTTCCATTTATCAGAGACTATCTTGAAATGCAAGACTACAAATCAGGTCATAAATGGGCCAACTTAATGGTGATAGGGGACAATAAAATGCATTTATTGTTGTCTTGAATGGAACACACATGACCAAGAACTGAGCCTGTGAATTAAGGATCTAGTAAGTCAAGTAGTAAAGGCCATAGACTTGATTATGAAATATTCCTAACATCTCAGACATTGCAACATAATTCTGTGCTACATTATCTCTTAAACAGACTACATATAGTTTATAAATATAATGCACCACAAGCTTACTACTTAATAACTTATTTAGAAAACTGGTGCATATTTCTGTGCAACTTATTAAACATATAATTGATATTGAAGTCACATTAAATTAGTTCACCTAATGTATTCTGTGGGCTAGCAACTGCTCAGGTCAGGGCTGTCATGCATAGATTCAAACATTTGAAGATATTTTCTTGTGTTGACCTGAACAGGAAGGTAGATCAATATTTTATAACTAGCATATTTTACTACCTACCTTTTTTGGGATATTGCTGGCAGTATTTGCCCATCTCCATTACAATAGGAATTTGACAGGTTGGCATTGACTTTTAGTCAATGCTGACACTGACTCTCATATGACTGATAGCTGGTGACAGACTGTAGGCTTAAGGTATAATAATGAACTGTAGAGCACTGAGTGGTTGAACAGAAGTGAAGAAAATGGGACAGATTATACAGTATACATAAAAAAGATATGAAGGGAGCCAGAAGAAGGGGAAGACAGCTTTGCTGAACATGTGCACAAACGAAATGTTTGAAGTAGCAAATTTGCATGTTATACGTTCTGACTTTAAGTTCAAAGTTCCCTGATGGCTGCCTATCATCTGAATCTGAAGCACACTGCATGGAGCCTTACGTGTTATTTGAAATGTAAACATTGCCATTTGAGCTGGGAGTGGAGTTGTCCATCCCAAATGCTTATGATACAAGGTGCTTTGATGTGCAGTATGTCTCATTTGAAAAATGTATTTTTAGTTCCTGTAATGTTTTCAGGTTTTGCATTGGCTTGCTGTCTCTTATTTTCTGGATACCCTAAAGGCTGTCACAAGCGAGGCGAGCTTCCACTGAGAGGAAACAGATTGCTTATGTTGTCAGTATTCTGGGTTATAGGATAGAGCCGGAGCTGAGCCCCGAAAGTGGCAGCAGAGCATGGCCAAGTGCCCACACACACAAACACACATGCACACACACTGGGAGGAAGATGGAGAGGCTATAAATACACAGGGTAATGAGAGTGTGGTGTCGCTGTCATCCTCATGCTCTGTCGCCTGTGGTCACACCATCTCTTTCTACTGTCGCATCTCAGTACGCATACAAACACACACACAAAGTATAGACATGATAGACTATAAGCTCAGGTAACTCTTTGCAGGCTTTTACAGTTCGCAGTGTTTCAGTCACGGTGTATCTTAATCCGATTTAAAATTTAAAATCCAAGCTTTAAATTGACAACTCTATACTCTGAAGTGATGAAGTTTTATTAAGGTAATTTATGTTGGTTTAATTAAGTTTCATAAATGTTTTAACTCCACCTGAGTAAAGTATTTGTTCCACTTGTGGCAGAGCCTAAGGATGAAGATGTCAGTCCACCCAACATTATGATCCAAAATATATTACCCAAACAACTACTTGCCAGATGTACAAAATGTCAGGCACAGCTACAGATCTCCTTATGGATTCAAAAATTAAATCTCTTTGTTCAGATATTTTTTACATTCAAACATTTGAATTAATTTGATCAAAACGTTTTTATGCATTCACACATTTGAATGTATTCATACAAAATGTTAATATTGATATTGATGATGAATGACCTGATTTTCATTACATTTGCCACAAGTATTAATGATCGCCAAGGGATTAATTTTAATTGTTTTGGTGACAAAAACATTAAATTTTCCTTGATGACCCCCCTTAGGAATATTTTATAGTTGTATGCCCATCGCTGGGACTTACAAAAGCCAAATTCACAATGTACCCCATTGATTTTGTTTAATGTCTTTTGCATTTGAGGCCGTAATGAACATCGTAGCCTCTAGGAGCAGTTAACCTATTAACATTTTGTTAGACCAGAGAGAATTATACCATGCATATAATCAGATGACACACGCACTTTTTTCTGCTCCTGTTTATTTATTTGGTGATTGGAAAGTCAGCCAGATGGTCGATATGTGTGCAATCAGCTCCAATGAATAACTTCAATGGGAGAGCATGGAGTCTGTTTGGTACTGAAAGGTTCTATGTGCATCCAAATCCTTGTCTGAAAGTAGTGCGGTACTATCATGTGCTGATCATAATGTTAATCATAGTAAGCATGATGATTTACATTTATGCAACATTCATACATCACTTATGATGGGAAAACATAATTCAAGCTCTTATGGGCATATTTGGACTGTCCATTTTTCTCCCCACTGGTTCGAGTCCCAAGTACCTTTTTTTTTTGTATTTTTCTTTTCTTTTTTTTCTTTTTTTTAAATATGGTCTAACTGTAACTGGAAAAAAAAAGTTTTTATGTTCATTGTGCAAACATTAGTGGTAAACATGGCATATTTCCAGCACTGTTTAAGAAGCATAGAGGAAACACTCTATGCAACATCACTCTTGGTGGTTTATTCTACCAATCCAGTAGCTTTGTGTACGAAAAAGCAAAATCTCTCAAATGCTTGGTGTGTCCCCAGAGGGCACTTTGATTCCCTCTATCCTCCTGCCAGCTCACTTCATGCCTCTCTCTGCTCTCATTGATGTGAAAATCGTTCTACAGATACGGGAATATCAATGTGTGTGTCTATGCATGTGTCTCTTTGCTTGCTCCTTACACCTGCTCATTTGCGTGTGTGTTTATGTGTTATTTTTGTGTGTTTTTATTATTTCAATTTCATGCTTTATCCTTTACTCGTCCGTTGCACATCCTGTCTGAACTACATCTGAGCACCGGTGCAGCCGGGACACATCACCTAGATGAAAGGAACAGAGCCTTTTTTATGTACACAGCATATTTAAATTGTATGAGCTTGTTATTGTGCTGTGACTTAGCTTTGGAAGGCTAATTGAAAATAGAGCTGGACACATGGTTTGTTTGCATGCGTGTGTTGCATAGAAAAACCAACAAAAAGACATGGAGAACCCATCTCTGAGGTATGATTCCTTTTTTTTTTTTTTTTTCTTTTGGTTGTTGGTTTTTGAGTAACTATTTGACACCTTTTGATTGAAGACACAAAATTAGAGATTAAATTCATTCATCTGAAGTCTTGAAATTACCACCACCAAATATTTTTAGTGATTCCCAAGCCCCTGGTAATTGTATTACTGTCTTATAACATGATGAGCTCACTCTAGCTTGATGAAGATGTCTATGCAAATCATCACTCTCACAAAAGACAGATCGAGCCCCCAGAGAAAGGTGTGGGTGGATGTGTGGGACTGCTGTATCAATTCTCTCGTGCTACCGATCTCATCTTGCATGGCCTCCTTTTTCACCGTGGAGCATCAGAGATTCACCATATCCCGACCAAGAGCACCAGAAAAAGAGTCTAAAATCACTTTACGGTCCTGAGCGGCCCCAGCTCACCACAGACCAAAGCCTGCGTATCCATGACAACGCTAAGATGGGATCCACTCTTAGCCATTGACTCCTCTCAGTCAGTGCTGAGTGCTGAGGGAGGAAGTGGAGATAAGGAGAGATTCAATTCAATTTGCTCTGAACGGCTGCTTGCCCCTCATGTAAATGGAATAAGTAGGTTACACAGGAGTGAGGCACAGAAAAGTAGAAGGGAGGGCGAGAATTATGTTGTCATGGATAAGTCCCCTCTTGGTCCCCAGAGAGGTGATGATAATTCTGGTGCTTGGTTGCTCTCCCCTCTTTTTTTCCTTTTAATTTTGTGTCATCTCAAGTGCTTTATCCTCTTGAATACTCTTTGGGATGAAAGAAATTGTGTCTCATCCCCTTTTGATTCTCTCTTTTTTAATAAAGGAAAACTAGTTCTCCAAAGACTGCTTACCATTGATCCCTTCCAAGCTTACTTTGAATCTTATATTGACTTAAAATCGCAGGGATCACTACATTTAAGAACACAGCCAACTGTAAATATGAACTTGACATGAATTTGAGAGGCTAGAACAGGCTAAAAATTGACAGCAAGATTGCGTGGAGCCCATATGTACTGTACACCTCTCTCTGAGCACATGTATAAGTAGAAGCTGTAGGCTCAGTTTATAACAATGTTACCTAAGGAGAAAGGAGCAGGTGCGTTCCTTGTGGGATTTCTATTTTCCAGTCATGTTGACCCAACCCTGCTTAAATCAATAGCCATTTCCAACCGTGTCTTCTTAGACAGAAATAACCTCTTATGTGCACTCGTCTTCTGCTGCTGTCTCTGACACCTTCTACATAAAGGTGGTGCACCTATGTTGTCAGGAATATATTGCTTGGTCGCTATGACACGTAGCTTTTCTTATTTTGCTGCCATTGTAAATGTTAGAGAAATTACAGTGTTATGAAAGATATATTGAGACAATGTAAGTGGCCAATGTTTTAGCAGCTTCACTGAGATTGTGAGAATAAGCTGAGCTGAAATATCATCAGTGTAAGAGTGTTAAAGTCAACAGCAGAGGCAAAGCTTGTGAAATAGGCCTAAAAATAAAGACATCTGGCTAAACGTTGTTTCTACACACTAAAAAGTGTATGATTCTTTTGACCTCTGTGTGTGATTTGACAAAAGCCCTCCCAACACCAAAACCATCTCCTCCATGCACCCTTACTCCCTATCGACTTTGATCCCAGGATCAAGCTTCGTCCCCTGGGTTTACTGTGTCAGATGATCCTCCTCTGTTTTTAGTCAGCTGAGCTGGCTTTGGGTAAGCAGGGAGATTTTTCACCTTCTCCCACAAATATTACCCTCTCTTCCCTGTAAAAAACATTTTTAAACCTGTGAGATAATATTTGTAGAACAAATATCTGCTTGTGCATCACCATAACTATTGTTCGTACCTCAATTTGGGATTTAATATTAAACAAAATGAACATTTCAGCTGTATTCCTAGAAATAACATTTTTATTTTTCATTGTCATATTTTGATTAGGAATGATCAAAATGAATGAAATGTGTGCCTCAGATTATTTGGTTTCTTAATAACCACTAAATCAAGGTAATTTCCTGAGATTAGCCTGCAGAAAGGTAAAAATCTTTCATCTTTATCTGTTAATCTGTTAAATTTCATAGCTGGGTAGGCAGAGGCTATTTCCTGTTGGTGTAATTCCATCAGTGCATGGTTTCCTTATCTGAACTTTAATCTCAAAGGTCATGAGACATTTTACATTCATTCATCTGTGTCTCCGTGCAGGTGGAGGAAGTGGTTGATGTTGGGACATTTGCTGAAGAGGACATCCACATACCCAGCATCTATGTCCACAGGGTTGTCCAGGGACCAAGCTACGAAAAAAGAATTGAGGTACAAAACAAGGTCTTTTAATGACTGCATTGAATTATAAAATCTTGTAACAATAAAATGTAGAGTTAAACTTTTTCTGGTTTAACTCTTCATTTGAACTTATTTCCATCATTGTTCAAAAACATACATACAAGCTCTGCTCATCCAGATATTCGCCTCTGAAGATGCTACTTCCCAATGCTTTATATATCTTTGAATGTTTCCAGAAACGCACAGTAAGGAAAAGCCAACAAGAGAAGCCCAAACCAAAGAAGGACTCTGATATTGTTCGGGAAAGGATCATTCGCCGTGCTGCGCTGGAGTTTGAGGATGGGATGTATGGTATCCTTTTTAAAAGAATGCAAGCAGTGAACTAATCGTACAGTCCCACTGACTACATATTATTTGGTTCTCTAGGTGCTTCCCTCCCGTTTGAACAAATGAAAGCAAACCAGGTGTTGGCCAATAGCCATAGAAAGCTGTGCCTCAGCTTCCTTTCTTTTCAACACACATAATGAATAATTTTAGCCTCGGCATCAGTTGATTGCACTGGCAAATCATGTATTGCACATGTTTTAAGCATTTCACATTTACATGTTACTCCCTCCTCATGAAAGCTTCCTTTGTTTTTGGGTGGCTGACCTGTGATTAACCACTCAGTGATTTTTGGACTTATTCACATTCCCTTTGTAATTCAGCATGTTATATGTGGTATCTTGGAAATGTTTGGACTTCACATTTCTGTGGGTTTGAGCATTGTCCATAAACAAAAAGATCGAGCCTGTTCACACAACATGACTGTTATGAGGAAGTTGAAGAGGAGGCTGAGCATTGTACGGTTTGTCTTAAAGGATAGGTTCACAATTTTCCAAGTCCATCTTAAAACAACAGTCAGGTGCCCATATGAACACTGAAAGAGGTTTTCCTCACTGTAATCATTCCTGCTGTTCACACTGGCTATGAAAAGGTCCCCTTCAAATGTGCTTTCTGTAAGTGATGGGGGAATTAAGCTAAGCCATTTAAACCATCAGGGTAACTGCTATAAAAAAATAATTTAAACCTCAGAGTTTATAAATAATTGGTTTCTAAATATCGTATTGGCCCGAATATGAGGTGACTTTGATTATAAGACAACCCCGCCTTATACAACACCTGTTTTTGGGAAAAATACTTTTTGAGTGTAACTTTCATTATAGTATAGTAAGTCAAAAATCATTTTCTCTGGCAGTTAGCATTTATAAGACTGCCTGTTTGTCTTTTTGAGCTTCTTATCATCTGTGACGTTGGTATTTGGCAGCTTGACATATTCCGTTTCTGCAGTAGAGACGTCAGAAGATGCTTTGGACTCATTCTCACTCATCATGAATTTATTTCCTCCATGGCAGAAAAACACATTACAGGAGCCTTCAGAAACTCCTGCAGGTCAAACTGGACTAATGAAACATTTTAGGGCTGACTGACTCCAACACACTCACTATAAACAAACTCTGTGTAGGAGTCGGTTTTACACCGGTACTTTATCCGTTCAAAATGAATATCTGATGTCGTGAACATGTAATTGTCTAGACCCTGAATATAAGACAATCTCACTTTTTCAGATGTATTTCCAGGAAGAAAAACCTGTCTTATATTTGGACCAATATGGTGAATTTTTCAAATGCATTTATTCCTGTAGTAGTCTATTCTTTATAGCCTCTATTGTCTAATTGTCGATCTTTATTACAGTTTTGTCTTTAAGAGACTGACTTTGCAGCAGGAATGTTGGTCAGCATTCGGCAGGCACGTCATTCTTTATGTCAAGCCTGAGAGTATAACTAATGTCCCATCACTTGAGTCGCTCACTCAGTGGTGAAGCGGTGATCAGCTTGACTCTGCGGTGGGCGTGACGAGATTGCATTACCGCGATAAATGCAGCAGCTCTACTCGGACAGTGTGCAGTGAGCTGTGGTGGAAGTATAGGAACAAAAATAGAGACTTTGGCACTAAAAAGACTAACTTTGAAACATATCTACTTGATTTGAGTGATTTGGACAGCTAAAGCTTCATATTAGCTTCAGATAAACTTTTAAATACATTTTTGCACAGAAGGGGGCTTTTGGATTTTGGCCCCCCATCACTTGCATTGTAAGTGCATTATGAAGGGATCTTCTAACAGCCAGTATGAACAGGAGGAATGATTATTGCAAGAAAAACCTATTTCAATGTTCATTTGGGCACCTGACAGTTGTTTTAAGAAAGAAAAAAAAAAAAGTGAATCTTTCCTTTAAAGGAGCTTCAGTATAATACTGTTAATGTTTCTCTTTGATCTTAATACATCATTTTTACTGCATGATTACAAATGGAATCGTTCCAGTCTTTAACAAAGAAACAATCAGCTAACCTTGGTATTGGTATCCCCATGCTGGCCAGCAACTTTATAAAACCAGACATCACGGTACACCTCCAAAGTGAGAATGGAATTTTGGGACTGGTAAGACAACAGAAAGTTTTCCTCCCCCTCAGGTTTCAGTGCTTTAAATCTCAACTAAACAAGCTAACGAGCAGCATATTTTCAATTCTTTGTGTAGACGGATGTTTTAAGCGTCAAACTGCATTGTGCTCTGAGCATGTAGCAAGATGAATAGCTATTCATTTGAGTGGTATCATTTCTAGTTGGGGCCCTCATTTGAAATGTGCTGGGATTGTTATATAACAGAGTGTGGCAGTTTGACACTTTTGCTTCCATTTTTCTTTTCTCCCAATCATTATTTGCTGGCTGAGCTTTCAACAAAGACTGCTACTGACTTTCCAATCAGTTGTGTTGACAGGAGAGTGTAGGCGTCTATGCTAATGCCTTATTTGTCAAAGTTTCTTTTTAATTATGAGTGCCAGTTTTAAAAAAGGTACTTCCCTCTCCTCTCTTCTCCTCTCCTCTCTTCTCCTCTCCTCTCCTCTCCTCTCCTCTCCTCTCCTCTCCTCTCCTCTCCTCTCCTCTCCTCTCCTCTGTCCAAAAGGATTGCTCCCTTTGCTGAACACTGAGAAAATCAATGTCTCATCTAATCAGAGAAATGTGATTGTGTCTGTCTCTCCCTGGAAAGATCATGGCCGGTCAGGCTGAGTGACATGTGTGAGTGTATGTGTCCCTGCCCGTCTGTGTGCAGTCTTGTTTATCTTCATTCCACTGTGCATAGGGCCCTTACCCCGTGGAGGAGGCAGTGGATGCAGACCTGATTAATGCTGGTGAGGTTTATCCTGATCAATACCTCCCAGTTATAAATTTATGTATACATAAAAAAATTAAAAGCTCTGAAGATGTTTATCTAACTTTATTTCTGAACCAAAATTATGAATGGATGAAGAGAGCTTTTCTGCTAAAATGTGACTTCCCATATATATGTTTTTTCTGCATGGTAAAAACACACTTAGATGAATGATTAATACAATGGATTATCATCATTACTTAATCATTACATTACGTAACATTACAATCATTACTTAATAGATGAACACTCTTTTTCATTCACTCAATCAATTGATTTTTATGTATTTGTTTAATACTAAATGTCTTTTATAATTTTATTTACTCTTATACCTTTATGTAAACTGTGTTTAGTTTAGTGTGCTCTTAACAGTGTACTGCTTTAAATAATGAATCGAAATATCCTGTTTTGCAAAAAAAATCAAGCACGTCAACTTTCTGTTCTGCAGGGAAGGAGACTGTCACCGTGCTCCCTGGGGCTGCCTATTTCTCCAGCGATGAGTCATTTGCCATGATCAGAGGGTAAGGCTATAACACTCAAGCTTTGAAAATGTAGGTACCGACTGAAAGTTAGATAAGCTTGACATATCTGGCCATGCAGACAGCTTATTATATCTGCTAACAATTTCCTTAATACCAAGAGTTAATTCTATCAGCTAGATTTCTCTCAGGTTAATAGTTTGTCACCTGCACCATAGGTCACCTATAACCATTAAGCAGGATTTGACCACAGGACATGGCCATGATACTAACAAATAGCCCCTGTCACCAGTACAACTAGACAGCAGCCTTGCCAATATTCCCAAGGTCTCTGGTTCTTATTGATTTGCCAGCTGTCTGAGATTGCCCACCCGCACTCCCTGCAGCATCAGTTCTGTTTGTCCACCCAGTGGAAATCCAATAGTGCTCATAAATAGCGCTGTCCACTCACACTGGCAGGGACCAAACGGAACCATGCTGACTCTGTGTGTGCATGTGTGTGTGTCTGTTGTTGTGTGAACACAGTTAAAGAGTCCAGAGTCGCTAAGAAAGAATAACACAACATATGGTGGATTGTTTCCTCAAATACCACAGCAGCTACGTCTTGTCCTGGGATTACATTTAGATTTGTACTTCCTTATGACTAAACTTCATCACTTGTTAGTCTCAGTGTGTGGCCTCACACTTTCTATGCAACATGAGAATAACAAATTCCTCAAACATTAGGTAACTTCACTACCTGTGACTGTACTTCTGTTTCTTCTCTATAATAGAAGAAAAATTAAGTGCTTGAGTGTGTACTGTGTTTGTCTTGGGACAGAAACAAAAATGGATCTATTGTCATAATTTTTTTTGTTTGTTTTTTTGATGAGTGGACTTAAGAACTGATTCAGAAGTTGACTGCTATCTTCAACTGTTGCCTCATTCTCTGTAGGGGTCATATCAACCTGACAATGCTGGGAGCCATGCAGGTGTCAAAACACGGAGACTTAGCCAACTGGATGATCCCAGTAAGTTCAGTTTTGATGGCACACCTTCTTTTACTTTTTTCTAAATCTATGCTTTCTGCTCCATCTGCTGAGGTCACAACGACACAACACCATCAGTAAAATACGTATATGGTAATGTGGTATAAATGTACTGATCTTAAAAAATAGGTTCACATTTTTTAAGCTTGTCTTCAAACAATACTAACATGCCCATATGTACATTGAAAGATTTGTTGGTTGCTCTAATTGTTCCTCCTGTCTGCTGTGGCAGCAAAGAGATCCCTCTCTAAAGTGATTCAAACAATGGGGGACAAAATCCAAGGTCTTTATTCTGTGTAAAAATGCATTGTGAAGTTTAGTTGAAGATAATATGAGGCTTCAGGACTCTGAGTTATCCCAAATTACAGTCAAATTTCCCTTTTGCGCTTGCATAGAGCTGCTGCAGAAGAATAGTAACAAAAAGCAGAACTTATGTACTAAAAATTGGTTGCAATTTCCTGTGGTATGTTCATCTTAAGACAGTTTAGACTTGTTTATTTTATGCATAGTGGCCTTCAATATTTCTCAAACAAGGGAATGTCCTCAAGGGAGGGTGAGACCTTGGGTTTTGTTATTCAAGAGTATGGGGGTATGATTGTCTGCGGATGGGGGGTGCAGGGGATGTTTGTGAGTGCTCCAGTATAATGGGTGACCGACATTATTGCTAGATGTTTCATCAGGTCAATTGGTCTTAAGACCACAGTGGCCACAGCTCTCCTCAATGATTACTAAGGTCAAGAACCCATTAAAAGCCTGTTGACAATGTGGGAGGGCTCAACCAGAATGCCCCGTGGCACGCAGCTGTTTTCTGCTTGACTGAAGTGTACATGCAAGGCTGTTTCAGCCAGTGCATCATTTTATAGATGCAGCTCTTCTCAGCAGCCAAGAGGATACAGACAGAGTAACGAGACATGCAAGGCAGCTCTGTGCAAAAGAATATTGTTGTCAATGGCGATCTCTAAATTCTGCTATGTAATTTATTTTCTATTTACCTCGAGTTGTACTTGTTTGTCTATGGTAATTGCTAATTAACTGGCGCTTGATTAAGCATACCAAGCAGATATTGAAGGCCTGCAGTTGAGCTTTTATTCAGAGGCAGGGCGTTTATCTTGTTTGGCCATTCTAGTGTTGGACAGTTTGTACAGTGAAACAGTGCAGCAACGCAGCAGTACCTCTGTCCTCACCTACGCTTCAATCTTCATTATCCCCTCTTTTGAAAGGATGGATGAAGAGAATTACATTTCCCACCTTCAGTGATAATGAAAATTATTCACTATCTAAAGATGGGTACATAGCGTGAAATTGGAAATGTTTTACGTAGGAGTCAGGGATGCAGTACTCTCAGCATGATTATGTTGATTTTGAACGCTTTTAATATGCAAAATGGAGATGAACATTTTCCAGTTGAGGGCTTTGAAATGCTTTTACATCTCCACTCAGCCTGAAACATCTGGAAAAACAATAGATAGGAGAGAAAGGGGTAATAGAATAAAGGATGGCATTTTGGATTTGGTGTGCGATTTTATCATTTAGTTGGTGGAGCTGTAGCAAGCTGTCCTAAGTCTAGGGGTCTTGCACTCAGCCCTTCACACAGGATGCAGACAAGATTCAAGATTATTTGTCCCAAGGGAAATTTGTCTGCCACATAAAAATACATACAAGTATAGTGCAGTAGCAGACATACGTGCAACACAGCTCCTCATGTCACACCCTCCTCATGTCCTGAGTTTAGGACATTTACTGATAGAGGGATGAAAGAGTTTTTATACCTATTCAGACATTTTTTCCTGTATTTAATTGGAACCCTGTAGCGTCTACCTGATGGGAGCATTTCGTATTCTGAATACAGGACATGGGAGGCATCATCAATAATTTTCCTAGCCTGTTTAACTATGGTCTTCTCAAAGAGCATTTGGGATGTTCTTCTCACCCCCATCACTTTCATTGCTGTGTGGACCAGTCTGTTTATCTGGGATTTTAACTTAATTGATATGTTACCAAACCAAGCTGAGATTCTGTTACATTATATACCCTCTATCACAGCATGATAAAATAACATCATTACTCTCTCAAACTCCAAAAAGACACTGATGTTTTCTGTCATGTGCACCTCCTCACAGATTTCTAACAGCCAGCCTCACACTGTTTTCAAAATCAGAACAATAATTGACTCCTACTACCATGACTTTTGGCTGTCTGAATAATGCTACTTTAGTTTTCACTTATTCCTTGGAATCTGTGAGGAATACATGTTCAAGTTGACCAAAGCCATAACAATGTATCAGGTGAACTCAAATACAGCTATGTATTTTACAGAATAGAATTTAGTTTGATAGCCATTGACTTGAAACAGAGAAAACAAGAGCTACATCAGACCTACATTCCAGTCCCCTGGTAGCTCAGTATAACTGCAGCTTAAGTGCTGCAATTGCTCGAGTTACTGACTATTAAGATGCAGTTACTTGCTCAAGTGCTCATGATACGGCCTGATGGCCTTAATGAAGGAGCAGCTTAAGAGCATACTGCTTATTTCTTAGAACTTTAAAGTGTTTCAGTAGCAGATACTGTAGGTCACAGTGTCATTTTTAAATGTTTATTTTATTTATTGATTGCCCCCCACCCAATATACATATAGGAGTGGAGCTAACCCTTGTGTTTTTAATGCTATTAAACGTAATACCTAAAAGAATCCAGCTGCCTCGCAAGGTAAGACAGTGATAGACAGATGGTTCATCCAATCACCTGCCAAGTTTTTTTGAAAGTACCTGCCTTTTTCCAAACAGTTTCCAAGGACGACTTCTCAGATGGTTTTGTGTAACAAACCAGCTGGTGCATCAGGTTATTTCGGATCAAGCACAAAGAATATTGTGGACTCAAAATAACTGGATAGGGTTTATTGTGTAACTGCTTTCATTCACCTTAACTCATGCTTGCTACATATTACAGGCTTCTACTATGCACATTTTCCAGTGTTCCCACTTATCTGGTTAGACTTTCAAGTTCAAATTGATCTAAAGGCCATTGGTCATTGTTGGGAAAGAAAATATTGGTTGTAATTTCTCACGGTAGATTACACTGCTTTCACCAGTTATACACAGTAAACAGTTTTCATTTTCTTTGAACACGGTGCCCATTGTCTTCCTGTCGGTCCCGTCTCTCCCTCTGGTGCTTGTCATTAGTTGTCTGGGTAACAAAGACTCATGGCAGTCCGTCGCTATGTTATTAAATAGAGAGCCATTTGTATCAGACAGCGGCGATTGTCAGAGAATTTGAGGGGGAGAGAAAGGAATCCAGTTGGTTGGTCATTTTCTGTGGTGTTTCTGCCACTGACTAGAAGTGAACACTTGCAGAACAAATGAGGAAATTGTATTCTGTTGTCATGGCAACATTAAAAAAATGCAAGCAACCCCTGAGCCCAGTAAGAGAAATACAGTATTAGTCAAAGCATTCTTCCAATGATGCTTTTCTCATGCATTAGTGCTGTAGCAGCACATTTTGGAACAGCAGTAGTTCTTTATGTCTTGGAAACAGTTGGCTCCTGAATCATCCGTCTTGACTTAAAAGGCAACACTGTATTAGTTTTCTAAAATTTCCTTTTCAGGGTAGAGGAAGGAGGCTCTTGTATGCAGAAGTTTATTGTCATATACTGTATATAGAGGACTTAGGTATGGGGCTTTTTTTCTTATTCAATGGTCTTTCAGTTAGAGAGCACAATTTATTGATTTCACATTCAGATTTTGTAATTCTTTCCCTCAAACCCTGCACTCACACTCAAATAGCCCTGTTTGTGCTTAGATTTGGTCTGCTTCTGCTCACACTGTATGCTTGCATTCAGATGTACAGTTGCTTGCAGATTTCCTGCGCTCCAGCTTCAGCTCTTCTCCTCACACATCCGTCTACTCTCAGATTTCTGCTCTGCTTTCTGATTTTTTTTGTACAATAACCATGTCAAAATCCCCCAACAAGAATGTCAGGTGTGGTGTTGGCCAATGAAATGATCCCTGCCTCTTTGCGGGCGCATTCACTTTACTTCGTAGAGCATCCTGTACAGGCTGTTACTCTTTAACTGGGTTCATCCACTCCTTCCCTCCAGGGCTTTATTAAATGTACTTCCCTTGCTTTTTTTTTTTTTTTTTTACAACTTTTGGAATAAAAGGACAGTTAATATACAGTATATATACCAGCACCCGTACTTTTTACTAGAATTGCTACTTATAATATTAGCCATATAGCTTACGGGCCTCCTGTCGGTGTGCTAAAAGAGAAAACGACGTCACCTTCATGACTCAGGAGCAGGAGTCTAGGGGATTGCTAGCCAACACGGACTGCCAAAGTTAAGGACCTCAAGTAAAGTGAACACGCACAAGGAGGCAGGGATCATTTCATTGGTCAACACTACACCTGACCTTCTATTGGTTAGGGAATTTGACAGGATTGTTGCACAAAAATCTGAGAACAGACGTTTCATGAGCGTACAGAAGCAGCCTGAGTGCGAGGACAAAGACTGAAGCTGGAGCAGGAAATCTGTGTAAGTAACAGCACATCTGAGTGCAAACATACAGTTTGAGCAGAAGCAGAGCAAATCTAGGTGCAAGCAGGGGCTATTTGAGTGCGAGGGCAGTGTTTTGAAGAAAAGCATTAGAAAATCTGAACGTGAAATCAATAAATCACGCTCTCAAATTGAAAGACCACATTCTTAAATAAAGATAGGAAAAAGCCCCATATCATCTCAGCAGCGCTTCAACTTAAGAAGTCTTGTGTAATCTGAGTTCTGCACCACTGATACTGCCTCCTGCAGTCCCACACATTATCTCTCACTTTTACAGCCATTATATGAATGGATGTTCCATTGCTAACATCTTCTCTTAACGCCTATTTAATTAACATATGTGTAGGCTACTGTATATCTGCCTCTGGCAAGGATTAATTTCAAAGAGATAGTTCAATAAGCCAGTTAAAATGTTAAAATGGATGTTTCAAGAAAAATGTTACATTTGTGGGAACTGGTGCAAGGAGATTCTCTCATTACTGTCTCTATAATAAAGCAGTGAAATAAATAACAACATTAACATAGAATTCTTATACTTAATTGAAAGCACATATGAATAGAATTACGTCCTCTGTAATGTGTTATGCAACAACCCAACAGTTGTCTCTCAACAGTGTATTCCTATGATATATGATATACTATGATATACAGTTGGACAAAAATTGTCACTGCTTGGAAGTTCAATATACTGTAACAATTTTCATGTGTTTATGCCATTGTAATGTGAGTAGAAACACACTTTCAGGTGCCCTGGTGCCCCCGTGGTTCTAGGATTACAGCAGACAAACGGACACAATCAGAGTGGTGAGGAAATTAAAAACCTGTGGGGCTTCAGTTGGACCAGCAAGGTTAATATCATCAAAGCTGTGTTAATTAAATGACTAAATTACGCCGCTCTTGTTGGCGACTTAGCCAGAGATATTTCATTCTGTGGATATTGTTCTGACAATATATTCGGTCCTTTGGAGTGCCTTCCTGCTGGTTGAAAGCCAGATGCTGTGGCTCAAGAGTCTCCATGAAACTATTGATTTGTCAAAATGGCTTCAATGTGAAGAGGCAAGTTATCATGAAAGATCACATTTTTGGCTGCCAGGCTCACAGGTGAGCAGATTTAGGGAAGCTTAGCAACCATGCACAGCCAGACTAAACAGGTTTATCAGACAGTTTAAGGCTTAATTAGATTGAATGCAATTATTTTTGTAAACAGGATGGAATGGGTTATATTAGCTTATCCCATTGTATCTTTTCATGAATATATTCTTCATCACACACATGCAGATCACGATAAGTTTGACTTTTGCTGCACGGAATGGCATAGATCAAAGCTGACTCAGATAACCACATGCAAAGCTGTAAATCAGAGGCAGGCAAATGCCAATCCTCCCAGCAATATAGGTCATTTACAATACTCAGTTAGCAACCAAGCCCATATGTCTGCAAGTCTCCATGGAAATGTGATTTTTTTTATAATGTTTTTCTATGTAACAAGGTCATAAGTAATTGCTTTAGTGAGACATTTGACCATGTGCTCACACATGCACAGAATCCTAGTTTAACACATAAATGTCCTATAATCTTTCCAGTCACTTAATATGCATTTTTGCTTGCCGGGAACATAAAAAAACAATAGATTTTTGTAATAAAGGGTGGCTCCAGCAGAAGTTTCATTGCTCACACATCAAAACAAGGTCATTTTGTAATTTCTTTCAAATGCTCATTATTGTTTTTACTCGTTTATTGATCATAACCAGGCTCGTAATTTAACTCTGATGTTTAATTCTCAAAAACAGATGCCTTCTGTGATTAACAGCAGCCTAGTCGCTGGGTGGAGTACATTAGCAGGTGTCTGGCTTACACAGCTGTAAATCCAGACTTGCTGGTCCGATAGTGTTATCCCCCAAGGGCCTGTGCACACGCCACCTAGCCTTTTGACTGTCAGAAAGTGCATTAGCATTGATCATATGAAAAAGGACACTCTTTCCTTTTGGAGCATTTTAAGAGTCGCTGTGGGTCAAATAAAAAGGTGGAGAGGTGAAGAACAGTGGAGAGAATGTGTTTGAAGGTTAGAAGTCAAAATAGACACTATTTTGGTGATTTTATTTAAGGAGTTCAAGAGAGCTTTTATAATGGGCCATTTTCAACCAGTGTTCCATAAGATAATACATTAAAGTATATGAAATTAATTGCAAGTTCCTCTATCTCACCACCCCTCTCCTAGCCCTCCTTCCGCTTTCTGTTGATATCTTCCCCACCCAGCTGGCATCCCCGGAGGCAGTCTTTATCCTTATGATGCACCACACTTGGCATATATATCCTCTGGTTATCAAGCAGAGAGCAAAGCAGGCTCTTCACATGATTGATGAGCAAATGGGATTTTAATTCAGTTACTCAGCCATCACCCTGTGGCCGTATCTGCATGTCAGCCTTCTGTATTTGGAAACCTTTATTGGGAACAATGAGAGACTTGAAGACAATTTTTCACCCGAGTGGCACTTCTGTTGCAGTGATGATCTTTTAGATTGTCTATTTTTAAAAAAGTACTTGTTTGGCTCACTTTAATGAAACCCACTGAGATTTTCATGTTTTGTGATTTTATTTTAATTTTTGAAGAGGGTTATTATTATTGTTATTAATATTATTATCATTATTGTTATTATTATTATTATTATTATTTTACTCACAGAATTATAGAGTTGCAGGAATGAAGCAGGAACACAAAGCTTCGCATTGCATTTTGCACAAACAGTCTATTGTAAACGGCCACCGTATTGAAGAGAAGCTTTCTGGTCCAAGTTGGATTCTTGCTTTATTATAGTGCAGAGGCTTTGTTGCTAGTGCCCTGCTCTGCTCACATGTCTTTGCTATTGTATTTCTGGTGTTCTACTATACAGGACAATGATCCTCTGGATATTTGTGGATCATTGGTAATGTGTGACACTTATTTGGCTCAGTTCAATGTTATTGTCATCTACTAGCAGTGCTAGCCTTTAGCAGTCACTATTAACTGGAAACCAAGCAGTTGACCAGGTTTACACAAGGCCCCTTCATGGCACTTATGATGGTACTAAATTACATTTTTATGCCTCCACACCGTTTGCGGGTTTCCCGTCCATCCATCTGTCCCATTCTCGTGAACACAGTATCTCAGGAACACCTTGAGAGAATTTCTTCAAATTTGGCACAAACGTCCAGACTCAAGGATGAACTGATTTGAATTTGGTTGTCAAAAACACGTTTTAACATATCATAACTCAATAATTCATATGCTAATTGTGACAAAGTTTCAAAGTTTCAAATGGCTACAACTTCAGTTGTTTAATTGGCCAAACATGTGAACACATACAAGGAAAATACACTTAATACCTTTTATTAAATTCCTTCAAAGTCTTCACTACAAATATTATTATAAATATAAATATTATATGAGTCTGGACAGACATGGATGTAAACTACAACTTGACTCGTTGGTGGAGGCATACAACTGCAAGGCAGTATTTCTAGTTTTTAATACTTCCCCGATACACTACATTATTAGTTCTGTTGCTGCGGGATGTTAGTGCAACCTTTGATACCAGAAAACCATAAAATACAGAAAAATTTTGCTGCTCAAATTTATCCAGAACCGTGAGCTCTGAGCACTTCTACTATTAAAGGTTTAAATTTACAATTACATTTTCTCTCACTGACCTACAATGGTATCTGTTCATGCAGATAGCTTTGGTTTAATTTGCTCAGATTTTGACATATCCGTCCCTGACATTTCTACTGGCGCCCCGATACAAAAGAAGTGAATGTAATTTTGTTGGTAGTACTCACAGTGTAGACAAATTACATTAAAAAAGTCAATAGCAACATGTCTTTCCAGCTACTGTTACTCTATCCACAGAACACACTGCAGCAGTTTTCATTGGAATTACTTGATAACAAAATACTTTCGACTGAAGAAGTGGTCCCCATTAAAAGTTGTCTTGAGTTTTGCAATACAATGAATTATTATAATAGGCTCTTCTTCCTTCTGCCCACTTCACAATAAGTGTTTTAGATTTGTTAAACTGAAAATGTTTGAAACCTGTGTGTTCCATTTTGCATTTCTCCAGTGTCTCTTAAACTGTGTCTAGCACTGTTTCCCCTTATTAAATATGTTGGAAAGTAAAATGTTATCATAACCCAAATGATAATCACTAAAATAAAACCCAGGTTGAAAGACAAAGAAACAGTTTTCATTTTAAGATACCACAGATTTGTCGGGATGGACATTACTAATGCATTTCATCATCTTTAATTGGCATAACTGTGTGATGTTGCCACTGTAACCTCACCAAATTTTTCCAGCAATGAAGATCCAATCCGCTCTCTTTTCCCTGTTCTTTGTCTCAGCGTGTGTAGTTTTTCAGGCTCTTACTAGTGCAGGGATAAAATTAGGCTTTACCGAGCACAAAGCATTAGAAGATCCTTGCATACTTGAGTTGAAGACACAAAGCCGCAAAGCAGCTTTGTTAACGTTTATGCATTTTGTATGGAGGCGCAGCAGTTGTTTAGAGTGCTGTCTATGTGAGTGATTACAGTAGAGGACGAATAGCTAACACTGTCTTCCACCCGGCTAAATGAATGTTTTTATTCACTGTTGTTTTGTATGGTTGTGTTTTATTTGGCACACAGTGAGCTCTATGGTAATTTTTGAGGCTATAGTTAATGATGTTGTCGGATTGGACTCTGTTATATTGTTAGGTGTTACTGTTGTTTCGTCCACCCCAAAATAAAACTTGATCTGTTTCTGTCCTCCTTTCTAAGGGTAAGATGGTGAAGGGAATGGGAGGAGCCATGGATTTGGTGGCCAGCGCCGGAACCAAGGTGGTGGTCACCATGGAGCACTCAGCTAAGGTGTGTATACATATCTGAGTGTGTGTGTGTATGTGTATGTACTTTCACTAAGCTTGTTCCAACCAACATTTCCTTTACAAATTACCTCTGAAGACTCATTGTGTTCCTCTGGAATCCAAGTTGAATTAAATTGGCAATTTTCTTTTCTCATGTTAGTACCTTCACTGCATACTTTGTATCTTCTTCCTGGAATAATGAGTGTGAGTGTTATGACTGATTAAGGATAATTCTGTTAATGGATTGCTTAATGGCTCTTTACCAGAGAGCACCAGCTCATCCTGATGAGGTTCTGCACACAATCTATCTCCTGTTCGTTCGTCAGAATTGGACTCTGTGTTTAAGGAACAGCTGATTAGTTAGACTGGTGTTGTAGCTAGAGATGAGTAACCCCAGGGGGCTTCTGAGAATAGCAGAACGCAATCCAACTGAATTGGTTTACTTTTATAGAGTCCAGATCATCATGATGCAAGGGCAACGTAACATTCTGTATTCACACAAGCATGCTGCTTTTTTGCTAATGGGAGCCTGTCTGGCGCCCAGCTTTAGTCCAGATGGTGCAGCAGGTGAGCATGAATTTGCTGCCCTGAAGCCTGTTGTCATTCATGATGGGAAGGGAGTGTGTGTGTGTGTGTGCGCGCGCGTGTGTGATGTATAATATGTGCCTCTCAGGCAGCGTCTGAGGCATTTGGATGTGTGCTTTTTCTTTAAAGATGACTGGCGGGGAAATGGAGATACACACACACACACACAGAATAAGTGCTGTATATTCTTGGGGGATAGGATGAGTGTACATAACCAGCTGCATCCCTGGAAATATTAAAACTGAAGTTGCATCCATGAAAGTATTAACACGCTGTTTGAAGTAACTGACAGGCTTAACTGGCAGAACCGCATAACCGACTCTCTAGCTCAGTCTTTCTTTAAACCATCTTCTCCTTTCTTGCAGGGAGGAAAACACAAGATATTGGACAAATGCAGCCTGCCTTTGACAGGAAAGCAGTGTGTGGATCGGATCATCACAGAAAAGGTGTGTATCTGTTTAATCTACCTTTATATATTATATATATAAAAATATGCCTTGATCAACGTTAATTTAAGTAGATGAGTGCATGCATGAATGGATGGATGAGCTATTAGTCATGAACTTGAGATGATTATTCATCTGCTGCATAGATCATGTCAATGAGTGAGCTGTGGCTGAGCAGGATACTGGCCTGTAAAAGACCTTGATGCAGACAGATACATTTGTTTGGGACATGCTGAGCATTCAAGTGGATACCTGTGACTTTGAATTTAAGTCTGTAACTTTGTTAAACTACGATGTTCTTGTAAAACAGGAAACCACTAAATACACACACAAGGGCACCCAATTGTAACCTACTTTAATCTTAAAGACATATATTGTTGAGCTTATTTACAGGCTGCAGGATCAGAGCCCTGTGGGATTGTAAGGTTTCATGCTTGTTTATTTTTTATCATGCAGTAATTGTGAATGTATTTGTTAGATTATTGTAACACAATGCTAAATTATGAAAATGTGTTCTCAATTAGCTTATGTTTAGTTCAGTTCGTTCACTGGTCACTGGTCACTTCTAGCTAATCCTTGTGATAGATTGAACACCCACTAAGTCTTTAACCTGTGGCCAAATCTGTAGGTCAGCATTCCTCGCTTACAATTCTGACAATCCATAAGGCTGTTTCATTTCTTTACTCTTATTAATTTTAAAAATCTTGTTTTTTTTCCTTTTGTTTTGTTTTAAAGGAAAGTTCTAGTTCATTTGAACCTGATGTATCTCCCATAAATGTGGCAGTTGTGACTCTACTCTTAGCAGGACACAGAGAGTACAAACTCCCACATTTATGGGTAATACATCAAGTTCAAATAAACCGGAATTTTCCTTTAAGTAGAGGGCTGACTGTGCACCTTGTAAGGTATTACAATTTTCCATCTTCCATTTGGCTTCCAGAGGGAACAACTGAAACCAAAATTTAATAAGTTAGCTTTGGCAGTCAGCAGGTTTGCATTTCTATTTTATCACAGCCAAATCAATTCCCTGAATGTATCAGTAAAATGCGAGACACACAGAGACAATGAACACAATGAAACACAAGTCACACACATTGTATCTTTATCTGCAAATTACATCCTCTCTCACTCACACTCACACACACACACACACACATACACACATACACAAGAGAACAAGCACACAGTAACTGATAGATTGGTATGATGCAACAGAGTGACACGGGTAGATGGAAATTACATTTATTCAATTAACACTAATGGAATCTGTCAATTTCTGTAAGGAGGCTGGTTATTGATTTTGTTCAGTTTTTTTTAATTATCATGATTGGGGTTGGGTTTCCCTTTATCATGCATTTTGTTGAAACTCCCATCCTTGTCTAAGGGCATTTCTTGTAATGTTGGTGATGCTTGTGCTAAAGTATGATGCATCTTTGTAGTCGTGGCAGATCTGCAGTTGTATGTCTTGGACACTTGGGTGAAAAGCAAGACAGAGCCTGTAAATTCAAATGTACAGTGAGGTCAAACTAGGCATATCTGACTGAGGCTCCTGTCCACACAGTCTTCAACTCCCACACCTGAAATCTTTTTTCCTGCATCCAAAGGGAGATTGGGGACTTGGAATCTTCAAAGCCTGCTTAGTGTTGTAGCCTGAAGTTTATCTCGGCTTGTTGTGTTGACAACCAAAGAGGCCACTGGTCTTCAACAGTGATGAAGGAAGCTGGCAGGCTGAAGAAGGACGTCTCTTGAACTTGGTAATCCCCTGGGACTCCTGAATCAGAAGTTAGGTTTTGGGAGGTCAGAAGGACTTCAGCTTCTGTAGCAGATCTTTGTGTGTGTGTTTTGTTTATATGAATAAAATTGACTTGAGGCCATGGAGAAGGGACTTTCAGTTGGCCTAAGAAATATTGTTGCCAACTGTCATGATGACTCAGGAAGGAGACTTATCTACTCAAAGGAGGTGATATCCAGATGTGAGCTAGGGATATTTTTGAAAAAACTTCTGAACTCAACTGATATGTCCTCTGTGGAAAAGATAGAAGACATACAGTAGAAAAAACTTGCTCATCTCTGCGGTGGAGGTCACTGAGAAAGTTGAGAAGCTCCATAGTGGCAGAGTTGGGAAGCAATTCACCCTGAGGCTCTATATATTGCTGGAGCAGTTTCAGTTGACATGCCTTTTCTCAGTGTTGCATGGACATTGAGGGCAATATTTATGGACCTACATGTGGAGGTGTTGATTCCCATTTTTAAAAAAGGAAAGCACAGAGTGTATTGTGAAATCTTACTGCTGAATCTCCCTTGGAAAGCTTATGGAGCTTAGCCTAAAGACAAAGCTCCATCTTCTTCATTTATGCGTGAAGAGCTCTGTTTCTTATATTTCATCAGCTCTACACATAGTTTAAGTTCTTTGTGCTGTGATGGAAGAATGTGAAAAGAGGTCAAAAAGTCTGAGAATGAGTGCAGCTATGGAGAACAATGAATTAGGACTGGGCAATGAGGCAATATTATATCGATATTGTGATATGAGAATAGATATTGTCTTAGATTTTGGATATTATAATATTGTGATATGGCATAAATGTTGTCTTTTCCTGGTTTTAAAGGTTGCATTACAGTAAAGTGATGTAATTTTCTGAATTTGCCAGACTGTTCTAGGTTTTCTATCAAAAATTTAATTGTGTAAATATTTTGTTAAAGCATCAATTGTCATCCCTACAATATTGTCACAATATTGATATTGAGGTATTTGGTCAAAAATATCATAATATTTGATTTTGTCCGTATCGCCCAGCCCTAGAATGAATATTATTTTATCATTCAGTTTGCCCAGGGATTGTATTTCAGCCAAGTAGGGTTTTAGTGACCAACATTCCAGTTATAGGTAAAGCTTATTTTGTCAAAATGATGCTCAAGATTGTCCAAGGGTGAAATATTCTTTTAAAAGGGAAATAAGCAAAAGGTAAGCAAGGTTGAAAAAATGTAAGAAACAGAGAAAGGAAAGAGGAGGCACACATGCTGATGGAAAAAAAAAAAAAAAAAAAGGTGTGGGGGAGGTAAGAAAGAAAAAAGCTTCCAGTAACTAGTAGAGCTTGGTGCTGATGTAGTTTTTGTGTCCTCGTGTACTCTGATCAAATCTGTGTTACCCTCTGGTGGTTACTGCCTTTGGAACTCGCTCATTGAAAACATGACCTGTCAGGGGCAAAGTCAGACACTATGTCTGTAGCCCCCCCCCCCCCCTCCCCCCTCCGCTCTGTCTGTTCTTTTCTGCTCGACTGGCTTTTGTTGTGATTGCACAACATTTCTCAGCGAGCAGATTTCTGTCAACATTTATAAAGGTTAAAGCTCTTTCTACTGCCCTGCTAGCGCTGGTACCACCTCCTCCTCTCCACCTTCCTCATTTCATCTCCCACTGCTTTCTCTCCCTCTCTGTCCATTAGTACTCTCCTCCCTTATAGCATCACCAGCTTTTTACTATCTTTGTCATGAAGTGAATTCTTAACTTTCTATTATTTGTTGTCCTTACTACTTGTTTTACTCCACATCCCTCCTCTGCTACATTCTTCTGAAATCATGTCTGGTCTACTGCGAATGAATGTGAATGTATTTTTCTCCACATTTGACCTTCCATCCACATTAAACCAGCAATATCAATCCGTCTTGGCATTTTCAAAAGAAGAGTCTTCTTTTGAAAATGCCAGTTTTTCTTTGTAATTTTGACAGAATGGAGTGAGCTTTTCAAAGCTGCTGACACATGATTGTCAACTTGTCTGCCTCTCAGATATTGCCAAAGTACTTATACTTGGCAGCAATGTCAAGAGCCCAACTTTTTGTCACCTCCAGCTCTCTGTGATTTCTTGTTTTGAAAATCAGTAAACCCAACCATACAATGAAAGTGTTGTCAATTACATGTTTTTACTGTTTCTGTTGTCAAACAGCACAGGTATAATAGTAAATTGATTGAGGGTGTCAGTATAGCAGCCCACAAATTACTGTTTTCTTGGTTAGCTTGTAGCTTGCAAGACCATCAATCAAATCATGATTTTATACCTGTGAAGTTCTGTTGTCAACAGACACCAGAGCATGGAAAGAGAAGTAACTTACACCCATTTTGCATATTCAGCTTTATTAAAAGGCAGAATAAGGAAGAGGAAGAAAACAGAAAGAAGACTAAACAGGGTATCCAGTCAAAACTGTCCATCTATTCAACTGCGTTCAACTGAAAATGTATCCACATTATTGTGTCATTCAAAGATGAGTGAAAAAACATTCTGACTTGTTTCAAGCTACATCAGTTGGGCTGTTCTGGTAGATTAAGCTCATTTTGTTGTATTGATTTTGGTCACATCTGCATAATGTTTCTTCAGACTTCATTCTCTCTTTACCTCTAATATTCGATTTGAGTGAAGTTTTCCATGCCAAAGCAAATGGACCCAATTGAAGTTCAGTCTTTTTCACGTTTGTGTTTTCAGGTTTTATTACAGCTACTTGTAAGACCCACATAAAAAACAATGTTGCTCAGATGGCGGTGACTTTGAGACAATGCAAGAACCCTCTAGACTCCAGAGAAAATTAAAAAATAAATTAAGATTAAATGTTGATCCGCAGTACATGTTGCATATTTATTGATCGTCAAGGTTGATCGATAAACCATGTAGACTCCATGATTTACGCCCCGTGGGCCTCCCTGTACCTCGCTGTCACCTTGAACCATCCGACTATTTATTAGCTTCCTCCCTTTAATAAATCTTTGTTGCTGGGTTGAAGAGAATAGTTATTTTAAGTATTAATGTTTTTTTCTCTCCAAAATATACATTTCACCTAATTTTTGACTGTTTCAAGTAGAATTGTTAATTATCTCATTTGGTGCTAAGATAAAGCTGATATAAGATGTAGTCACCGGTCAGCATGACACCAGTCCAACCTGGAGAAGTCTCTGTGTATGTTTCAATATTGTCCTTCACTGGACTAACAAACAAATAGAGCTAATGTATGGTGAAATTCATAAAATACATTTCAGCAGCATAACATTGAGACATTTTACTCTGATTAGCCAACAACATAGTCTATAAAATTACCTTTTGGCTGTGAGAAAATTATTATTGTGGTGATCACCAGAGGAAATGCTATAATTCCCTGCTGTAGAAAATGAGGGACTATAAACCTGGTGGCAAACATTGCCTTTAATAAGCCTGTTAATGGTTATCCTAAGTGTATCATCTGCTGGTTGCTTTCTTTATATGATTAAAATCTCTGCTCCAATTTGTTTCCAAAATGAGAGCAGAAACTGGGGCCTTCCAAACCTGCCAAAAATATTATTTTCCTTCCCCGCAGACACACACAGATGCTGAAGCACACAGTATCTTCTCACAAACACAGCGTTCACTGTGGCTTGCAATAGCCAGGAGGGATGGTAATTCAGGTGCTGTCCTAAATAGTGTTGCTATGATTTGAGACCCAGGGTGGTAGGGAACCTGTTGCCTTAGGCAGTGTCTCTGCTGCTTTTCTATATGGTTGGGCCATTTTATACACGTGTTGCCATTTTTTTCTTCTTAAACACAGTTTCTGTGTTTACAAGCTTTCTTGCTTGCAGTCATTGAAATGATGGATTGTGATTGTTTCTTTGTTTATCATATGTGCAGTGAGTAAATCACATTACTTCAATGGCCCAAGGTGTTTGCACTGCTGCCATGACATTGGTATACACATTAAATCTCTCACTATTTTCACCTCTCACCAGTTATTTAGAGAAACAACATTCCCTCTTTTTAAAAATAAGAAAAAAGGTACAAGTTATAAAAAAAACAAACATTCATTCACAGATGAAGCAGAACAACTCCTGAATTATTCAATCATCATAATGGGCCCAGAAAAGTGTTACCTGTGGCATTTTCAGTAATGACAGCAATTACTATTGCAGAAACCAAATTGAAATTCTTTTATGGTCCTACCATACGTCTTTGTATGAACTCATCTCATAATCTACTCCTTGTAATTGCTGTAAAGCATTGTGAGGATACTGGATAAGCTTTTGATACGTATTTGTTGATGGCTAAAATATTTATTTCTAGTCCTATTTTATTATTTTCACATTTGTCTGAAGCATATTTCCTGAATGACGGTGGCTTGTCGCTACATGACATTCAGCCCACTTCCAGACAGACAACACATGGGGCAGACGAGCAGCTTCTTAATGACTAATGTGCATCAATCTGGTTAATGATGATGGTGACTTTGAGGACTTTGAGGAAAGGTGACTCAACAGTGTTTCACAACAAAAAAGGCTGCAACAGTTGCTTTTCAGTAACAAACAGTTTTTCAGTAACAAAGTGTAGATTTCGGAAACTGGATCAGTCAATGTTTAATCACTTTGAATTATATTTTTCCAGAACATTTTCTGTCAAGGGCTGTACAGTATCTATGTAACATATGTCAAAGTATGAGCTTAGATGACAAAGCACCTGCCACATCTTCAAGCCACGTTTGCACCTCTGATGACCACCTCTGACACATTCTTTACAAATCTTTAATTTTCTGTAATCACTTGCGACATGTGTCACAATTAGAGATGCATGTCAGTGTCTGTGTTATCCATAGACCCATGTTCCTCGTGTCATTCCATCTGTCTTGCTATATTGGAGTGAGATATCAGCCTCCTGCCCCATCAGTGTGTGTGTGTGGTTCTAATGAGCTCAGAGTCCTGACAGGCTTTGTCTGGATGTGACTGTGGCTTAGCCTGTCAGTCCCTGCTGAGAGAAGCAACAGGACCCAGCACGGTTGACTGTGTCTGGCCCATCTTCATAATTCATGATTTTTGCATTGTGCGCATGAATAGGGATAATGATATAATTCCAGTTTCAATTTTGAAGAATAATTTCATGAGCCTTACAGTATGAACATCTATATAATTTGTCACTTGAGACTAGTGTTATGAAGCAGCAGTTTATTGTAAACTAATCATATTGTCACATTCAATTTGAGACAAAAACTTTGACAGTAATCCTTGGCAATCTAAATCAATTAGCTATTATCCAACAACTTCTTAATGGTGAAATCTTTTTTGCAGGAAATAACTTGCAGTAGGTTTGTGAGATTCATGTTGGAATTTAGAGCTATATGCCTATTTAGACTTTAAATCAACTTGCCTAACTGGTACTTGATGTACTAGGGTTGCAAATAGCCTAACTATTTTCTTTATCAATTCCATAGGGTGAAAATGGTGAAATGGTGAAAAATGGCCATTAGAATGTCCTACAGCCCTAATTAATATCTTCAAATAGCTTGTTTTATCCAACCAACAGTCCAAATCCCTCAAAAATATCAATTTCCTATCATAAAAGACAAAGACGAGCAGCAAATCCTCAAAACTGACAACCTGGACCTAGGTAATGTTTGGTGTTTCTGTTTGAAAAGTGACTAAAAATAGTTAATTTAATGTCAATCTAGTAATCGATGAATTGACAAATTTTGCTAGCTCTTAATTTATTTGAATATAATATCCGTGCTAAAAATTAAATTTCTCCATACAAATTTTTGGCCACTACTATGTTAACTTGGGAAACTGATACATCCACAAAACAACCACCCAAAAAAGTAATTTCCAAAAATAACTATTCTAAAATAAGTTAAAATTTAAAAAGTAAAAGGGGTTTTCTTATTGCCCTCTACTGTCTCATGTAGTGGCTTCATGAAATTGCATCTGACATACAGATCATGTTTATGCTGAAAACTAAACCCAGTCTTTCAGCAACCAGCAGTAATGTAGGTAATGACAGAGTACCGACCAATAATTACAGTATTGGGGATCAGACAACATTCACTAAATGTATAACATGAATCCAAGCAAGAAGAGAAGCCAAATCCAAACTTAAGCGTTAGTTTCAAGAGATGAGACACTCTGGAGAGAACAAACTATGTCAGGTGGATGTTGTAAACACAGAAATTGCTCATATAATGAAAATAATTATTTTGGCTCACAAAAGAAGGCTTTAAAGTGATAATAACAGGTCTGTTGCCTGGAGGTACTCTACAAGCATTAGTGTATGAGATTGATTTTCTTTTTCATTGCTTCTTTTCAGAAAACAGAACGGTACTTAGTTTTTTTAAATTTCCAACATGACTGGTACTTTGCCCTTCAGTGTAAATGGCAGGTTTTGACAGGATTCTTCACAGTAATTTATAGAAAGTTTCCACTTTCCAGTCTGGTCTGCACAGAGTCCAGACTCTAAGATTTTGAAATCTCAAGGACCCTCATTTGTGAATCATGCAGACTGTGTGTTGTGCGTAAACCATATGTAAGCTTATCTGTAAATATAGAATCAGATTAATGGACATGTGAAACTCCTTGTGGTAGAGAAGTGTCATCATGGGTAAATGGATTCCAAAAACACAGAAACTCAAAATACTATTTTAGCCATGTCAACATAATTGATAGATGGTTGTCAACCATGGTACAGTACCTGAATACATGCTTGACACTCTACCCAGTGTTGCTGCAGAGATAATCTAGTGTTTTTAGTTGGGTTTAATGGAAATTGAGATATTTATTTGCTCTGAAATCAAAATGTTTTTCAGAATGGGTTTCTTTTAGGGTGAAACTCACACAATTTGCTTCCATTATTCTTAATTAAAGTGATGTTCTTTCATGTTTCAACAGTTAAAAGTATTGCAGCAGTTAAAAACTAATTGCACATTACTTTGCAGCTTCAGAGTGTCACAATCAGGGACGGTGCCCTTCACAGACATGCCACCAATAATTGCAGCTATTTTGTAATCTACAAATGACACTGAAATGGTACTCTTCCCCCTCTTGGCACTGATTTTTTTTTTTTTTTTTTTTTTAAAGAGAGACTTGCCATCACTTTAGGGTCACTTTGATAATTGAAGCCTCCATATCCTTGTCTGTGACCTCAGGGACTGCAAATCACAGGGTTCAAACACATCTATTAAAGGAAATACTCATTGAAATCATTTTGTCTTTCTGTCTTATCACCCACCCCATCTAAACATCCCATCCTTTTTGCTTTCCCTCCCACTCTCTCTTTTTGCCCTGCTACTTTTCACCAGGCTGTGTTTGATGTTGATAAGACAAAAGGCCTGACTCTGATAGAAGTTTGGGAGGGACTCACTCCTGAGGATATCAAGGCATGCACTGGCACACATTTTGAGGTGAGTAACATAACAGATTGGTTACCAGCATTATATTTTAGTTTCTGACATCAAGGATTGTAACCATGTGTTGTGTTCCATCTGGTGTCTTCTAGGTGTCACCCAACCTGAGAGCCATGCAGCAAATCTAGAAGGGCATGCAACGGATATGAAAGGGGTTTTTCAGTTTGTGTCATTTCATTTGTCTGATAAACAGCCGCTCATTTAGTAACACGAGACAGGTAAAATAAGCTTACAAAACACAAATGTTCAGGTTCAGGTACTTGGTAATCAGCATCAAGCAATCAGAAGGATTTAGTCACCACTAATATTAACTGAATGTGATGTAAAGGTTCCAACATGCACGGTTATTTTTGATCTGACAAACAATCGGGGAACATTACATTGTTGCCTATTAAACCACTGAGTTATTGATTTTCACTTCTGTTTGTACAGCTATTGCCAAATAATGCCTCTGAAAATAACATTTAAAACAGGTATTATTCTCTATATGTTCTCTAAAATAAATGCAACTTTGCTAGTACTATGAACAAAAAATGATAGAAAAACTTAACAAATACTTCATCTTGTAAATCATATTTACTGCAATATCAATATGTTACTGTAACAAGGTAAAGGGAGCTGAAATGTTTTGAACTTAGAAAACAAATGTAGGTCAGGTGAATCCTCATTAAGCACCGAAGGAAATGTGTATGTAGTTACGTAAACTTGTGCTACACCAAGTAATAAAAAGTACTTGGATTGGACATCTAATATTAGATATATTTTTGTGTTGTTTTTCATTTGGAAAAGTAAGGTAGATGTAGTTAAAACATCTGAAGCATGTTTTAATAATCACCTCTGCCACAATGTCAAACTGTTTGAACTATGTCTGTCTTTCTTCTCTCAGCCTCAGAAATTTCAGTCGGAAGGCATACCATACATTTCAGAAAATATGAAGCCTTAACATTTTTTTACTCAGAAATGTGCTCTTCCCCTGCCTTTGTACATACAATAAAATACAACCTTGTGTGCTGAGTGGAACAAGCAGAATTTTATCTTTTTTTGTCTAAATCTCATTATTTCTGCATAAAAACAACCTTAAAAAGCAGCAATTGTTCTCTTATGTGTTCGGCTCATCAAATCACACGTTGATTGAAAGCAAATTACTGCTTTGAGAGTGATGGCTTCTGACACTCTACAGGTTAGAGCTTTCTATATATGGATGTTGGGCTTGCATTGACATTCTTGATGGGATGTCTCCACTCGAGTAGAGAGGCCCTGCCATTACCTGCGGGGCGTTACATAACTGAAGAATTCAGCCAGTGGGCTTTTAGGTTCAAGAAGATCAACTAGGTTGGATCATCAAGCAGAAAAATGGAAGAAAGTGACAGGGGCTGTTGCCACAGGCTGTTGATGTTAATCCAGCACATCCTCTCATGAGTCAAACTAGAATGGTATCCTATAAGCCCACATATTGTAACCTATTTCTCATACTTGCACCGGAACACAGTGAACAAGGGATTTTAGAAACATGACAGGCTTTCACTTGAACAAATGGGTTTGAACTTGAGCAGTGCTTGAACTTAGTTTTTTTGTCACTGCAAATGAAAACATTAAAACAAAACAACATAACTGAACTTTGTTTTAATTTTGAATAGGTATATGAACTGATATTTATTGAACATTGTGGCTATTTTGTACACTCAGGGTGGTGGCAAGCTACCTGGAATAGTGGTAGAAAACTAACATTAGAGCTATTTTAACTCATATGTGAAGGGGGCTTTCACAAAACTTATCCAACTTACTTCCAGAGTATGTTTAGTGTTCCTTTAATTGTTTTTTCAACGCAGATAATTTATGGATGTTGCATCCAACAAGGAATGATAGTAATCAATGACGATAAACCATAGTGATATTAAGTCTATATCTGGGCAAAGCATATTTGACAGTAATCTTAATGTATTTTGGAACATGACAGTGAAAGTAATTTCTCATAATGCAGGGTGGTTATGTCAATATCAACAAAATTGATCTTGTGTGTCCACAACGGTTTACAGTTTTGCACAATTGCTAAGACATATTTCTTGAAACCTTCCACCCTTTTCTCAAAACTCTAAACACAAAACAAAATTTTCAAACTACATTCACAAAACCTCTGACTCCTCTTGCAAAATCAAACAATCACCTCGAAACAGTTTTATCTGTACTCAAAATCAAACTGTTTTCAGATCATACACACAGCCGGTCAAAATAAAAACACTACTGAGCATTTATTGCACACTACATCAAAAAAAAAAAGGAAAACACAGTGTTCAGGGAATGTAGCTCCAGAATAAAGTGTTTATTTATAATACAGTAAATGCATTTTGTGTTCCAGAAGAGATATTCACAACTCAGTAACACCAGTTTAGATATTGCATACTGTAAGTACTGCAAACAATACAGTATTGAATCTCTATGGATTCAGCACTTGCATACAGTAAAAATACAGCACTGCAAAAGACAAAGACAACATGTAAATGAAAAGCACATTAACTCTGGTGTGCCAGATCCAGCCTTGGCAAAACTTGACACCTTTGTCACCACAGGCCAATTCCATGGTCTGTAGGGGATTTTCCCTGGGATAGGTTTCTCGGTCATAGACCTTCCACTGCCATGCAGAGAAAAGCTCTTCTATTGGGTTGAGGAAAGGAGAGTATGGTGGAAGGCAAACATTTATGAATAACTGGTTGATGTGGAACCACTCCCACATCAGGACACCGTGGTGAAAACTGACATTGTCCCAAACTACAAAAGACAGGATGCTCTGGCTGTTCATGATCTTGCTGCTCACGCCCAAACAAGACATCCCAAAGACCCCCCAGAAATGTAAGTAGATGTTGGGTGTTATATGGCCCCAAGGTGGCATGACAGTGGAGAACCCCACAATTATTTATGGCTGCACAAAGTGTCACATTGCTACCATGCTGGCCAAGGACTTCAACAATGGCCCATTGGCCAATTATATTCCTGCCTCTCCTTCTCCTCTTTGTCAGATTGAATCCAGCTTCATCCACAAAAATGTATTCATGAGGTCTTTTCATGGAATCCAATTCAAACACTCTATCCGTAAAAATAGATAAAGCTTTGTAAGTGCTACAGAAAGATGCTGTAGAGTGTATGCACTTCTGATTTACATACATTACAATATAGTGCAGCTTGACAGTATAATGTAGTATTGTACTGTAAATAATCGGCACTGAATGTGTCAGTCGGAATGAACACATATTTGCATATACTGAAGTTTTTGATCTTTGACCCTTTCTGAGTTGTACTCTGTACACTTGCCTGATACACACCCTGTTGCATTGGAGGACACGGTCAGTGATGGAAAGGCTGACACTGTTGATTCCTTCAAAATTTGCATTGTGTTGAACAACTCAGTGCTGTATATCATGCAGTCTAATGGCATTGTTTTGAAGGACCATGTCAACAATGAGAGCCTCTTGCTGTTGGGAGAACATAGGAGTCCTTCCACCCTCACATGGCAGTCTTGCAATTCTACAAAAGGGATTGTGTTCCCCAACCCCCCCAGTCTCCTTTATATTGGCAAAGTGATGTACTGAAACATCTGTGCAGTGTAAACTTTCAATGACCAAAAGAAATAATTACTACACCAGGCAATTACGTGTTCTCTTCTCTGAATCTCCTGATTATGGTGGACACAGAGAATCTGATGAGATTGAGTTGTACTCTTTGTCCTGCTTCCCTCATTGTCATTCCATGAACAAGAACATGGTCTATCACAGGTGCTCGAATGCTGAAATTACTGTTTTGGTCCCGGTCTTGCTTGTCTTCTGCCTTGTACTCTTCGTCCACCACCTCTTACACGCACTCTTCCTCCTCTGCCTCTCAGATTGTTTTCATCCATTGTTGGAATCAACCTTGAACTCACCCGTGCCGCCTGTGCACTCTGAACTGGCTCATATTCGTTTCATCACATCATTAGCAGCAAGTGTGAACGAGTCATTGAGTGTAAGCTATGACAGCTGTGCTGTAATTGTGTTAAACTTCTGCCACCTGTGGTTACCATTATGCATCACAAGTGCATCACAGTGCAAAATGTATTTCAGTGAGTGAGAATGTGTTTTGAGTTCTGCAACAAGAAAAAATGAGTTCTGCAAATTGTGTCTAACTAGGTGAAAATTGTTTTGCCAAAAGATTGATCGATTCAATAAATAGGTTCAGGCCACAGAGCATTTTGTTCAGAGAATGGGGTTTAGTGTTTTAGCAATGCAGAAAAACTGTAATATGATCAACCCTTCCTCTTGTGTTACTTCTCCACCATGAATACAACCAAATGGGAAATTGAAAAATGAAACAAGAGTCCTCAGTAGTTACCTGGTTTGCCTTTGTCATGGCCAGCCCTGGACACAGGTTTGAAAAGGCACTCATATGAGAAAAGGTCAATATAATGTTCAGCCAAACAGTGGGATAGGTCTATATACCTTGACAAATATGAAGTTTTTGGTGTATTTTACCAATGTGACCTAGTTTTTTGAATGACTGATGTTTAGATGGCCAGCCAGCTCATTATCACCACAGTGAAAATATGTCAGTTATTCATTGTCACTGCCATATTAATTGCAGTGATAATAACTGCCATATGGCTCCCAGACATTCAAGTGCATGACCTCAGACGTGCGCCTGGTTCATTTGGGAATTACAGCAATTTCAATCTCAGTATTAAAAGCTAACTTCCCTTCCAGCCAGGAGGCTACTCGAATTCTCTACAAAAAGCACAAAGAAGAGTATAATAAGATGATTCACCTCCCCAATACTACAAACCCCCTCAGTCCCTCCGAGGATACCTGTAGCCTATATCCAGCTAAAGATACTGTTCCTTAACCAGCTTTGGCAGCTTAATCTTTGAAGGCTTTTCATTTCATTTTACTTGAAAAGCACAAATAATTCTATCCTTGATAAGCACACAATTCTGTAGTGTTTTTAAAATGAGCTTGATAAACCCTTTGACATGTACACTACTACACAACCACATTGTCCCAGATGTTTAACATGCGCCCTTCAAACGGGTGTCCTCACCATCATGCTTTAAATCCATAGGAGGAAAAGCGTGGATTTTGGGTAGTCTGTCCTCGTTTTGTAGGTATAGCTTAAGCTAATCATAATAATTATTAATGATGCTATAGATTAGTAGTATTTTTGCCAGATTAAGTATAAAACTGAAACGTGTATTCGTTACAATGTTATCAGTGCAAATTACTGGAAAGACGAATGATGCCATATTTGGATCCGTCGATCCGCATTTTCATAATTGTGCTACCCGCCGATGTGTAGCGCTCAGGGGGGTGTGGACTGGATCGCTCTCGGTCGCGCTGATGTGTGTGTGCGAGAGAGAGACAGAGACAGAGAGGGGGAGTGTGTGTGTGTGTGTGTGTGTGTGAGAGAGAGAGAGAGAGAGAGAGAGAGAGAGAGTGAGTGAGTGAGTGAGTGTGTGTGTGTCTGCCATAGAGAGAGAGAGAGAGAGAGAGAGAAGGAGAGAGAGAGAGAGAAAGAGAGAAAGGCGCACTCCAGGTTGGCGCAGGCACCGGTCCGGGAGAACTAAGCGTTGTGCACGGCGGCAGCATGGCTTCCTCTCACGGGAGAAGCGACTTGCGGTTTGCAGACTGGATGGCAAGTTTACCGCAGAGCATGCACACTATCCCGCTCACCAACTTGGCTATTCCCGGTAGGTGTTTCTTCATGTGGCACGAGTGTGTTCGGGTGATAAGGATGTCCACCTCTTATATCCGCGTGGATTGCATGGTTCATGTATTCTAGCCTACTAGAAGATAAATAAATTAATAAATATGCTACGACTTTTAACATTTAAAATCTTTTAATACATTTTATGCTTTGTATGTTTCTACTTTGCATCCAGTGAAACTCTCATCACCTAAAATATGGCTTTAGTTTCATTGCACTTTGTTAGAACAAAGGGTAAGACCTGTTGCGCAACGTGAGAGCCATCTATTTCGAACAGTTCAGCTCCCTCGTGTTATGATCCGCTGTCAGAAGATAAATAACAATAAGTATTACCCAGATGATTTATTTCTCCACTTAATATTCCAAACGATGGAGGTGTCTGAGGAGAAAAACTGCTACAGTTACAGTCTGAAAATTCCGAATAGCCAGATGAACCATGCTGCTCTGTTTTGTGTAGCACTTTTGGCGTTTGTATTGGGGTGGTGGCCACAGAGGAGAAAAGAGTGGGAGTGGGATGGGTTCAGTCTGTGCACTCAGATGATCGCAGCAGCACTTCCCATTGAATATGAGCTGTTGGATCTTTTTAACCAATCAGTGCGCAGGTCTCCTTAAACTCCATTCAAATTGGAAACGCTGGTTGTAAAGCCCACCACTGATGTGACTGATGGCATGGCTTATTAGCAGCCAGATAATTCCATATCTGCTGCCTAGTGATTATCACACCTCCACATAAAGCGCTTTCATTCTTCATTTTCTTGCATTTCTAATCCTTTGTGCTCACCTCTCTCTTTTTCCCCAAGTCATCAGTCTCAATCTCTCTCTTTCCCTTATCTCTCCATCTCTCTTGCTGTTGAACTATAGAGCTATACACACCAGGTATTTGTTCAGGGTAGACATGTGAAAAGATGGCATTTGATGCAGATGGCTCAGTATCCAATGAGGCGGGGCATGGTACCAGCATTGACCACTGCTCTGAAGGATGTCAAAGACGAATGCAATTTATCATGGATTCAGTCAGATACTGGCCATACACGAGAGACAGAAACAGCATGGCATGTAGTACCTTGTGTATAATTTTGCTGAATCACATGACATGTGCTGTGTTACACCACAGTTCATCCATGCCAAGGCAGCATGGGAGCATGCTCTGTCCCATTTAATTACGTATCATTACGTCTTATTGGCCCTGCAGCCTGCAGCTCAGCTGCTCTCCGTCTATCCTCCATTTGGATACAGATTCTGTAAACATCCTCCGATTCTGTGCACTTTCTTGTGTTTGTGTGCACACATTTGGCATAATGTTTGTCAAGATAAATTCTATAATCTGCAGGATTTTATGAGAACCTATTTAGCAACAACCATGTGTTCCTATAGGAGTCTGATTTCTGTCAATAATGTCTCATATTTCATATCCTATTGTCTCATCTTAGACCACAGCATAACAATTCTTTGTTCAGGCTAGAATAAAACTGGGACAGACAAGAAACAAATGAGACAACTGTTTCATATCCTCCACAAGTTTCATTCTTCCTTGTATTTAGAAAAATATGACATTTATGAGGTTAGAATCCTACTGTACAATCCTCAGCATCCAACCACTGATGCCTCTAACTCAGTGATGCTATTTATTTTTCAGAGAAAAAGTTCACCAGCCAACACAGCCTGAATGATCCAGGACAAAGTATTTTGGCAATTTGGAGTACTCTACCATGTGGGGGTGATGTGATGGCATGGTGCTCTGCTGTTGCCAAAAAGCTAAACAGTCCTCACAGTGTATGTGTTGCCAGCCTCACACAGCTGTACTCATTAATCACTCTGTATGATTGGCAAGGGATTTATTTTAAGGTTTTGTGGTGACAGCAAAGACTTAATTAGTACTTGATTTTTATGATGTTTTAATGGCATCTATTTGTAATATTTCAAGTAATTGATATGTGAGCTAATGCAGCCAAATGATTTATGTAATATAAGAGGATACAGTATATGCATGCAATATATTATAGACAGATACAACATATGCTGTGTGATACATAGTATCTACTTAGTACTATCCATATGTGCTGTTGCCTCTGACTTAAATTTACCTTGCCAATTTCTATGTAAAAATAATTTAAATGACAGGTATGCTGATTTTGGACTTTCACCTCTGCAGTAAATACCTTATTCAGGGTGATCAAATGGTTAGTCAGTTTATTTGTTCGTCTCTTTATTTGCATCACCAATATTTTGGGGAAATATTGGTAGGAAGATCTAAGGGATCTGCATTTGGAGATATAAACTGCTGCCAATCCATGAAGCCTTTTAAAACAAATAAAAGAATCTTAAAGTCAATTCTGTATTTAATTTGTAGCCAGTGGCAGGAGGCCAGTACATGGTAGATATGGTCTCTGTTCTTGAGGAGCCCTGCTGTTGCATTTTGGACAACCTGCAGGCGAGACAAAGCCGACTGACTGACTTCCACTGACAAAGAGTTACAGTAATCAATATACAAAGAGATAAAATCATGTAACACAATCTCCAGGTCCCTAAATGAGAGTAAGTGTTTTAATTTCTCAATGGGGTGGAGAAAGCTACTACTCAGGATATATTATTGGTTATACAGTTGGAATTGGGGGCAAATGTGAGGACCTCTGCTCTACTCTTAGTCGAAAAATGTTTTAAGCCATACAGCGATCCTCAAGGCAATCAGGGAAGGTTTTTAAACAAGGTTGTATACAGCTGGATATTCTCAGTTTAACAATGACAAGAAATTTTACGTTTTCTAAAAACATCCCACTGGAAGTATATTTCACGAGAATGTAATAGACCCTGAAATGGAACCTTGCGGTACTCCACAGGAGATAGGTGCAGGGGTAAGCAATCATCCTGTCCGAAATTGATCTATCTTGCCAGTACAAGGCCATGACCTTGAATACCAACATCATGGTTGAGATGGTCCAAGAGAATAGAATGATCGACTTTGTCAAAGGTATCAGAGATCTCTAACCAAATTAAAATTGCATGATTTTCAGAATCCAAAGACACCAATAAATCATTTGTCACCCTGAGGAGTGCTGTTGTGAAACCTGACTGGAATTCATTCAGAAGAAGGGGGAGAGCTGTGGAAAGACAGCTTTTTTCACCCAGAACCCTATATAACAACAAAAAAATTGAGATTGACTAGAGGTTATTGAGTACAGTCATATAGGCTGAGCTGTTGAGCAAGTCATTTAGAGTTATAACAGAGTTATATAGTTGTTTATTGTAGTGTGACTCACAACACTTCACAGCAGCCAAGTGCTTGCAGCAATTCATTGTGGTTTTATCATTCGTTTCTGTAAGAATAAAATACAGTTAAGAACATTTTAATGATCATAACCCATCTGGTCCACCACTGGTCAGAACCACCTAGTTTGTGTTTTAGCTTTCAGACATGACTCAGCTCTTTCTGTTGGCCTCGCAACATGTCAACCTATCGAGTCAATAAGTCAGATGACCTGTGCCAATTCTACACAAGCTAATTGGAGAAAGAATGATGGGAGGAGCAGGAGAGGGAAGGAAAGGAAGAGGGAGTGGTGGCAGATTAAAGATGGAGATCATTAAAGGGAGGGAGGGAGGGAGTAGTTACCATTTTCTCTTCCCAAGCTGATCAGTGGGAGACATGGTGGGCTGTTTTTCTGTAGCTATTGTTAGATCTGCTAGGTGAGTGCTGCAGACTGCCTGGCTGTGCATTTGTCTGACTGAGGTGGTCAGCAAAGGTGTGCTGCTAGAGATACTGTGAATCTGTTTCCCTGTGGTTATGTCACCATGAAACAAGATCCACTGGAAGAAAAATTTCACTGCCATTGTATTTAAAATGGATTTTCAGTATTTTTGGTGTGGGTGTAGACATATGATTTGGGGTGTGTGCAGATTTGCATGAGCATGTATCTGTGTCTTACCGGTGTGGACAATTACTGATATAAGTGAATATCTCAATGACTGCTGAATTTAAAAAAATAGCTATGCTCTGGAAGGTGATTAGATAATCTAGGTCTTGTTAAAGATGCTTTAATTGATTTTTGGCTACTAAGGGACTACAGAGCTCCAACACTTTGGTTTATGACAAAATACTTTCAAAATGAATAACATTGTGATGATTGTGATGGTGCTGATTAGCAAATGCTAGTGTGTGAACATGCTTAACTAAGATGTATAAAATGGGAAACTGATCACATCAGCATTTTAGGATTGTGAGCCTTTTAGCATGCTGACGTTACAATAAACCTTAAAGGATGCTGTGCCTAACAATAGCCTCACAGAACTGCTAGCATGGCTGTAGGCTCTTAGTTTAGTCTTGTTTAAAAAATGGTTTTAGTTTTTACATATCAGAAAAAAACATACTTGAATAACATTTTGACTCTGAATGGTTTGATTTTATTCATAACAGAGTAAATATTGGCTGGGATAAATTAATTTTTCTGGGATACAACAATGCCCACATAATACCAAATTGTATGATTTGCATGAGTGGGCTCAAGGGAGACATATTTAGCCTCTGCACTGGCTGACTATAACAGCTCAAGGCTTTATCAGAGGTAAGAAATGAATAGAATACCTTGGGCTTGGGGAAAGGGGTGAAGGCAATTGTATTAAGTTAAGATATCCTCATAGGCAATAAAAACAAATCCATCACAGAAGGGGGCATCTTCAGTCTTGCCCCCTTGGGGCAGAAGGAAAAGCAGGCCCAGGACTTATAGCAGTAAATCTGCCCATCAATCCCTTGACTAGATCACTCTGCTGCCACTTAAGCCCCTGAACAAGGAGGATGAATGGTATCAGATGCCAGGATAAACACTAGTACACTGAGATGTTTAAAGGGCAGGAAATAAGCCAGCTAAAAGCCAATGAAAAACAAGGATGTAAAATTTAAAACAAACAAAGGAGAAAATAGTTTGGTGAGAATAAGTTGAAATTGCTCAGACACCAGTCTACTAATTTTGTTTTTTTTTTTGCTTTTTTTATTTTCTGCTCACCTGCAAACTTTTTAATTTTATAAATTGTTTAAGTAAACCCTTTATCAAAATATCTTTGAAACTGGCATAAATGGTTAGTTATGAATTCTCTACATGCTGTTTTGCCTCACCGCTGGCAGTTAATTGGGTTTCCAGCAGGAGGATATTTATCTTGATTCAAAAAGTCAAATAATTCAGCCTCATTGGAAATGTATGCGGTTTGTGTGCACTGCCACTGGAAAGAACTTACTCGAAAGAAAGAATGTAGCAAATTGAACAGGAGTTTGAACAGGAGAGGGCTGCAGAAAATAGATAGAAAGAGCAACACTTGAGGAATTACTATGAAATCATTCAGGAAGATTCATGGATCTCAAAGGCAGGGAAGAGGAGAGGACAGAGGATGGGGAGTCTGGAGCTCATATTTATCTTTTAGTATCATTTACGTAGCTCATCTCAACCCTGTTCCTTTCCATTTCCTTCTCATCTCATCTCTCCTCTCCTCTCCTCTCCTCTCCTCTCCTCTCCTCTCCTCTCCTCTCCTCTCCTCTCCTCTCCTCTCCTCTCCTCTCCTTTCCTCTCCTTTCCTCTCCTCTCCTCTCCTCTCCTCTCCTCTCCTCTGCTCTCCTCTCCTCTCCTTTCCTCTCCTCTCCTCTCCTCTCCTCTCCTTTCCTCTCCTCTCCTCTCCTCTCCCCAGCATCCTCAAATAGATCTTGAAAGAATCCATGATGTGCAGTAATGATTTGTGATGAAAAAGGGCATGAACCACCGGTGGTCATCTCTGAATGGCCTGCTCTCATTCAGTCAGAATGACTCAGTTAACACAGGTCAATACTCTAAGGTAACAGTCCTCAGCCACCGCCATCCTCATTGCCATCATCCTCATCATCATCATCATCATCATCATCATCATTAACTGAATCACTGTGCTATCATTGTCTCAGCTTGTTTCAGCCTTTATCTGTCTCTCTTTTACCCTCTGGCTCATTATCTCTCCTTTCACTTGCCTCACATCTTCTTCGCTGCAGTAGGACATCAGCCTCTTCATGTCTGTATCTGACATGTGATTATGTTACTGATGTGCAGGGAAAAAGAGTTCCCAAAGTTCACATTCTGCACTTTAGAAAGCGCTGTGCTGTTCGGCCATTGTGTCAGTTTCTTTGACATTATGAATGACTCATATAAAGAAAAAGCTGACATTCATTTGTATTATTCAGAGATTTTATTATTTTCAGTGCGCCTTTGTGTTTGTCCATTTGCATATCTTCACATCTATCAAAGCTAATTCCATTAAACAGCGTACGAGAAGGCAATTTGAATATTGTTTACAACAAGCAGGTCATTCTAAATGATGGTCTGCTGCCCCTTCAATCAGTGTGATCAGACAGACCCAGAGCACATTATTTATGTATGTCTTTACCAATGAATTAGGTATTGTGTTATAAAGAGATTAAGGTTTTTTCACAAGGGAAATAATGTGCAGAATTATTTTTACCTGGTTATTAGTGGATTGCATTGAGGAAACAGTGGTAACAGTGGTGCTTGTTTAATTATACACACACTCCATTTTATAGTCATCATCTGAACCACATTTTTGTCATAAAAGTTCTGGCAGTGAAACATAAAAGATAGTGAAAACCTGGTAAACATCTGCCTAATGGATGTGGAGTCTTAGATCTTATAGATGCTTGCAAGAAAAAAAGATAAATGACTCAATTTGATTTGTATGAGCATTGATATTTGTTGTCTGCACTCGTTATTTCAAAAATTAAATGTTTCCTCACATTTCCAAATTAATGTGTTGCTCTTGAGACACAGTACAGCATTAGGGTGTAGAAATTACTTTACTTTCTAACATAAACAATAATTAATCATGTTCAGAACTCTGGTAGAAAAATTTGATTGTGTTGGATTGCAGTTCCCACCTTGTCTGCACAGCTCTGTCTGCAGATTAATTTCTCTTATAGACGTTCTGCACACTTTGCAAAATATTTGGCCCTCCAGGGTTGATATCATTCTATTTTTTCCTGGTTAGATAGTTTCTCTCTGCAATGTAGCATAATGCACAGGCTTGATGTCATATATATTTAAGGCAATGCTAGTTAGCAAAACACAAATAAGCTTTATTAGTTTGCCTCAGGAATTCAGCTTTCATTACAATCTGATAAGCTACAGACTGTTGCATGATCCTAGGGGACTGTTGAGTTTAGTTTCTATGAGCTGTACTTCTTTCCCTAAGGTATCCTAACAATGAATACCCCAAGAACACCCAAGTCTTCACCTATTATGTCTGTTGTGGGACTGAAATCTGTTAACTGTTAATCGAGTAGTCCATCAACAGAAAATTAATCAGCAACTATTTTGATAATCAATCAATAGTTTAAATATTTTCTCAAGAAAAAATGTCAAACAATGTGTAGATTTGCTGCTTTTTATATTTGTCTGACAGTATGTGATTTAAATTGAGTATCTTCAGACTGTTAGTTGGACTAAACAAGCAAGCTTTATGAATTTCGATGGGCATTTTTCAACATTTTTCTGACATTTTATAGACCAAGCCATCAATAGATTAATGGAGAATATTGGTAGATTAATCGATAATGGAAAAAACCCTCAGTTGCAGTCCTAGTCAGTTGTGAGGTTTCGTTACAAAGCTTTCAGGACTGAAGCGAAATCACTGTCTGCAACAACAACAGAGCCAGCTGTTGCAAACAGTTAAGGTCACACTCTGTTCTGCCATGACCTGGGTGATACGGTTCAGCCTGTAGTGATGCTGTTTGCTGCCCTGCCCCAGGATTCAGCTGTCTACCCTGCTTAGGGTCATTCTCTGGCGCTGGAGTATGGATAGCTGAAGGTCGATTAAGGCTTTGTGTCTGTGTGTGTTCGGAGAGCAAGAGGGGTGTATGTTTGTCTGTGTGAAGGAGTGTGGGAATGTGATGAAACAAAAGAGGATGAGAAATTGATTAATTGATTGCCATGATGAGAGCAGGAAGAGGATACCAGAATTATTGTCAGCCTAACATGCATAATATGTGCAATCACACAAACACACATGCGTGCATTTACTTTTTTCTCATTCTCAAACAGTCATGGAAGGACAAGGACAAGTGACCTTCAGACCTTGCAAATGCTTAAGTGTCACCCAGGAAGGCATCAATGTATTGGCAGACTTTTACTGATACTAATGGGATGCCTGTAGAACTGGCTTCTTTTGTATTTTTTTCTTAATACAACTCTTAAAATGGTAGTTATGAAATAAGCTCCAATGGTAGTGAATGGGAATGTGATTGTGATGCTCAAGACATGGAAAAGTACATCTCAATCTAATCCATAGACTCCAGATGTACGAATTCTGTGATATTTTAGTTAGACGATGATGAGCACCACAGTTGAAGGGTCAACTTATTCATAGCATGTACATTTGAATTTAAGCTGCAGTTCAGCACCCCTATCTGATCCAATCAGTCAATCCAACTCTGCCTGTAAAGATAGTTCTTGATATGCTCCAAAAAGGTGAAATAGTTGTCATCCAACTGAGAAATATGTTGAGTCAAAGCCAGTAGTTTTTTTTTCTTTTCTTAATTTTTTGTCTTTAATTTTCTGTCAAAAGATATTATCTAACCTCTTGAAAATGCCTTAAAACCTTCCCATTCATTCGATGATGAAATATCTAGCATATTATTTGCACTTGGGAAAATGTTAATCTGAAATAAAATGAGCAAAATCTAGTAAGTAATACAGTAAGAGGGAGTTTAAGCTCCAGTGTGATTGTGTTTTATTGAGATCCATGAAATCAATATCAGTCATAAGAGAAGAGAGGTTGGAAATAAGTGATATATGTATATAATTCTGCTTTATGAATAGGATGAAACAGATACATGTGGAAATTTGAAGGATTTGTGAAAAATAGAAATGAGCCTTTCTGATGGGGTCTAAAATTGCAAATTGAGTCACTGAGGACTGGACTAATTTAGCAGAATGTGAAGGATTATTTACAGTGGCGGCATCTGTCCAGCATTGGGTTTAACCAAGAATTAAAGTCTTTATTTAAAATGCACACCCAAAGGGACATAAAATATCATAGAGTTTTGAAAAAGAAACAAAACTTACAATGTCTGAATTGGAAGCATACCTCATACTGCATTTTGACCAAAAGAACAGATGCACTGAATAATCTAATCACTACAGTTACATACAATACCTGCAATTGGCATCAGTGAACAAAGAGATTTGATTTGTGAAAGACAATAGCCATACCCTTTCCTACTGCTAACATGAGATCCCAAATATTGCAGATGTTTTACCACATTTGACTGGATTATAATCCATGCATTTCACACGGAGAAATTGAAGACAACCTTGACAAAAAATCCTCAACACAAGGCCCAACATAATTGTTGTTTATGAATCTTGCAACCACACCTCATGACCTTCCTCAGTGGATTGAGTTGCTCAGTTGTTAGGTCATGTGATAACAATGAAACTATCTCCATGACAACTGAGCATATGCTAAGGAAGGCCATGAGATGTGGTTGAAAATGTCAGAAATGCTGAATTGCTGTTTCTAAGGTCAAAAATATACAGTAAGCCCTTAAACTCAAATTAAGACAACCTATTTAAGACTATTGAGCTAAGACACTGTAACGTAGATTATATTTCACGAAAAAGTACGAGCAAACAATAACTGGTGGTGTACAAAATACGTAGAAACCACCAACTGACATTAGAGAGTTCACTATAAAACTGTAACTTATACGAGAAAAACACAAAACAATAAGACATGCATTGTTGTTCTATGAGAGTTCTGTTATGCCCGAGAAATGTGATGGATGAAATATATCAGTCTGTGTATGCACAGACTTGCTTTTTTTTCCAAGCTGTCAGAGTTCATGACTTACGACCACAGATGCTGTTATTCAGATAGTATTGTTGCCATGGCACCAGCCTGTTTCCCAGCACTGACCCCACTCTTACATCTGTGTCCCACCACAGATATAAAACATGCAGCGCTCAGTTACCTTCATGCAGACTCATGTTTGTATCCTCTCCAGGTTCCCATGATTCCTTCAGTTTCTACATCGACGAAGCGTCTCCAGTGGGCCCTGAGCAGCCAGAGACGGTGCAGAACTTTGTGTCTGTTTTTGGCACGGTTGCCAAGAAGCTAATGAGGAAGTGGTTAGCTACACAGACGATGAACTTCAACACCCAACTGGAGGCTGGGATCCGTTTCTTTGACCTACGCATCTCCACCAAGCCCCGTGACCCCGACAATGAGCTGTACTTCGCCCACGGGCTCTTCAGTGCCACAGTCAGTGTAGAGTTTTGGTGGTTTTTGTTGTGATTAATTTTTAGCAAGGCTTGTAGTTGCTAAGAGATGTTGGTGCATTTGTATGTGTGGCAGCATATTTATGTGTGAGTGCAAACTGAGAGCTTAAACATACAAGGTCCTTCAGATATTTGAAGTACATCACAAGTTGTTTGCTTCCCTACATTTAGAATCTTGAATGTCATAATGGAGATAATTTACTTGTATTCACATATTTGTGCATGTGTTTTTTTAAAGGTCAGGGAAGGTCTTGAGCAGATCAGTAGCTTCCTGTCAGCTCATGCCAGAGAGGTGGTGTTTCTGGACTTCAACCACTTCTACGGCGTGCAGAACCTGCACCATGAAAAACTGGTGGCCATGTTAAAGGAGGTGTTTGGAGAGAAACTCTGCCCAGTCGTCTTCGCCCAGGAGGTATTGTGAAACTGAAGGCTGTCAAATTACACTTAAAAGGCAATAGTATTTTTCAACCTTGACCCGATTGTCCCATCATTTGGGGTCTAAGTGACCAATGGGGATAAACATTTATTAAGTTGGTCCAGTATTGAGTGAGATCGCTTCAGCTGGCAGCCACGAAATGGGCTGCAATGTAATCCTAGAAAGTACATCCAATTAAAGTGCTTGCTTTTACCACAGACAGGCTCGGATTGTTATTATAAGTGTCTGACAACAAAAGTAAAAACAGGAACTAGCCAACTGTAGCAGCATTATGGCTAACTGCATAGGGAAGTTAGGGTCATCCCAGGGAGTTGGACTAAAACCTGTCCTCAAACATTTATTTCAGATGCTTCTTACCTCTTCATTGAAAAAGGACACATCTCAGGCGCACATTTTTGTCTTGTGTTCAAAGGCTTCTCATAATTGTTGTTTTCCCAGCCCTTCGCAATAGTGGTTTCTGTGTTTTGATCACTTGAAGATGCAGAATGGTGGTCATCACATCCTTAATCATAGTTCATTTTTCCACTCAAAGTTTGCCCTTTGCACAGAAGTCATTTCCTGCTGTGTGCACAGGTTCCTCACATTCAATTGAATTCAGGGCACTTCTCAGGGCACTTTTCACATAGAGCAGGTCTAGACCACACTCTTTAATTTACAGAGAGAGAGACCCAACAATTCCCCCATGAGCAAGCACTTGGCGACAGCGGTAAGGAAAAACTCCCCTTTAACAGGAAGAAACCGCAAGCAGGACCCGGCTCTAGGGTGGCCATCTGCTTTGACTGGTTGGGTTGAGAGAGAAGGGGGTGGGGGGTGAGGGGTGGGGACACAGAGAAGCAGACCAACAACAGCAACAGATACATGACTAGCAAATACAAACAGCAGCAATGGCAGGAACAGCAGGAGAAGGACAGGAGAAGGACAGGAGAAGGACATCCCCACATCAGCATGGTTCATGGGGTTTCCTGCGGATGACAAAACACAAAGAACTCCGGGGAAAAAGTCAAGTTAGTAACATGCATTAATGGTAAATGAATACATGCAGATGGAGAAGAGGAGAGAAGAGCTCAGTGCATCAATGGAAGTCCCCCAGCAGTCTAGGCCTATAGCAGCATAACTAAGGGCTGGTCCAAGGTGAGCTTGGTTGGCCCTAACTATAAGATTTATCAAAAAGGAAAGTTTTAAGCCTACTCTTAAACATAGAGAGGGTGTCTGCCCCCCAGACTGAATCTGGAAGATGGTTCCACTAGAGAGGAGCCTGATAGTTGAAGGCTCTGCTTCCCATTCTAATAATCCAGCCTAGAAGTAACAAATGCGTTGACTATTTTTTCTGCATCTTTTTGAGAAAGGATGTGCCTGATTTTTGCAATATTACATAGGTGAAAAAAGGCAGTCCTTGAAATTTGTTTCATGTGGGAGTTGAAGGACATATCCTGATCAAAAATAACTCCCATCTAGAGTAGCTATATCATTAGATAATGCGTTTCTAAGGTGTTTAGGGCCAAGCACAATAACTTCAGTTTTGTCTGAGTTTAGTAGCAGAAAATTGCAGGTCATCCAGGTCATGCTTGGAGTTTAGTTAACTGATTGGTTTCATCTGGCTTCATTGATAAATATATTTTGGTATCATCTGCATAGCAATGAAAATTTATGGAGTGTTTCCGAATAATATTACCTAAAGGAAGCATATACAAGGTGAAAAGTATTGGTCCAAGAACAGAACCTTGTGGAACTCCGTGTCTAACTTCTGCCTTCAAGGAGGATTCATCATTAACATGTATGAACTGAAATCAATCTGATAAATAGGACTTAAACCAGCTTAATGCAGTTCCTTTAATGCCAATTAAATGTTCCAGTCGCTGTAAAAGGATGTAATGATCAATTGTGTAAAATGCGGCACTAAGATCTGACAAGACAAGTACAGAGACATGCTGCTTCTCTTTCTTCCATTTTCTCACATTCCACTACACTTCACCATGACATGATGGTGTATGTGAAGAACTTGGAAGCAGGAACATCAATCAGCTATCAAATTCATCAACCCTTCACCAACTCCCATGCCATCACCACCACTCTAAGATCATAGTTTTCTGTCAGGTTCTGCTGCTTAGAGGGAGCCTGATGTGAAGATAGGGTGAGGGTGAAGTGTAGAGAAGAGGAAAAGGCCAATGGTGGCTTGTAGACTCGGTGAAAAATAATGAACTTCTTCTAAGTGTTGTAGGGGCATACAGGGTGGTGTTTAAATTTAGAGCAAACAAAATCGACTGGGATTCTTTCCTCCACAGGTGTAATATTCCCTCCATTGCTCTCCCCCATTTACTCAATTTATGCTACTCTACTTTTTTACTTATTACCCTTTTTCCTCACAGTTGCTCTTCTATACAAAGTTAATCTACTCCACCACACTTATCCAGTAGTTGTTTGGTTTAAAGTAAAGGTTATTGTACAGCTAGAAAGTCATTATTACACGAGGGGGGATCAAAACCAGAAGATCTTAGGTATATTGGTCTTGACCCGGCTGACCATATATTTTTAATAATTTGTTGAATTATTTGAAATAGTATGTATATATTTTTTGTTACTATCGATATAGTAACAAGTAATTTAACTGAGATCTCCCATATATAGTATACTTGTGTCCATACTATATACTGTAGCAGAACTGAAATGTAAAATGATTGCTGGTAATCCTTTTGTCTGTTAACATTTTTCTGAATAAATGAAAACAAGAAATACATGTAAAACTGCACAAAAGTAATTTGTAGTTTTCATTCTTTGTAATTCTGTGAAATAGGATTAGCAATAGGTACAAAAACCCAAATTGAAATGATTCTTTATATTATTGTATTCTTTTAGTCCTTTATTTCTTTTCTTGATTATACATTACAACACTAGATATAAAAAGTGGTTGTTGTCTTCAGAAATTACATACCTTTTCCTATTTGTATCCATCCAAATAGACATGGAGCTAGTAAGTAAGCTGCCAGGTGAAGGTTTGAAATTATCTCTGTCACTCAGCACAGTAGGTGCTCTTTACTATTCAATATCCCTGAACACACATCTCCCTCCATCCTCAGGTGACTCTGCAGTATCTGTGGGAGAAGGAGTACCAGGTGCTCGTATTCTACCACCACCCCATGGCCCTGGAGGTGCCCTTCCTGTGGCCAGGCCAGATGATGCCTGCTCCCTGGGCCAACACCACCGACCCAGAGAAGCTGGTTCAGTTTCTCCAGGCCTCTGTCACTGACCGCAGGTCAGCCTCTGCATGTATTTCACAATGGACATGCAGTGTGCTTTATTCATGAGGTTAAATTCCTGTACTCCCTGAGCGAATGATGTTTGCCTAAAGTGACTGTATATGTATCATTACCTTTGTTTTATGTTTTATAGCATTATAAATGAGTCATAAAGTCCTGTCATGAATGGTCATTCCAGCATGATTTTGATTTGTTGTTATAACGAGTTCAGGAAGTAATGACCAATTATTTCATTTGCTGTAGTTTAAAATAGCTTACTGCTTCAAATAACATGAGTCAGATTTTTAAAAGAGAGAAATGCACAAAATACAACAATCTCTGGGTTCTGTGACACTTGAGCCTCTTAAAGAAAAGAAAATTTCCCACACTGAAGGCTCACTTGCAAAACATTGAAAGTAAAAATACGTTTAAACCCAGTGGAACAACGTTCATACATAGTACATCTAAAGGAAACTGCTGACATTAATGCGAAAGCATTTCAGGAAAACCTGACATAAATTTGCATGTGAAAATTTAGTGAAAGTTTTTTTCCTGTCATAATAAGACATTTTGCTTCTTTGAAGGCACTTAAAGTAATTAATTCTAAACTAAAAAATAAGTCAAGTTTATTTATATAGCACCTTTGTAGATCAGATATCATAAGATGCTTCAAATAAGTAGATAACATGCAAAAAAGACCAGTGAAAATTCAGCAAAAATAAATTGTCTTCTTCTTATCTCTTGTAGGAGGAAGGGGACCTTTTTTGTGTCCCAGGTGGTTCTCACACCAAAGGCCAGCACTGTGATGAAGGGCGTGGCTAGTGGACTGAGAGAGACAATCACAGAAAGGTGTGTACACTTGTGTATGTGTGTGTCTGTGAGAGAGAGAAATGCAGACAGAATGAGCAAAATGTTTCACATTTGTGTTCAAAATAACCCTGAGATTGATTAAGATGCAGGGTTAACACCAATGGTTGCACAGGATATTATCCAATATATACACGAGCATCATGAGATTAAAATTATAGCAACACCTCAGGCACCGGGGGCCACAGAAGTGACAGGATTTACCCACAACAACTCACAATAAGATTGTATGGCCTTGGATGCACACACACACACACACACACTCACACAAACAGTAATATGTGAGTCATTGTGGCATTTTATAACTAAATCCAGAGGCTTGTTGATTTCTACAGGTTTCCCCAGGCATTTGACACTGACCTCATTCAAATTTTTTTTGAGCAGCTGCCAGAAACCTGAGGCAATGCTTCTCATCCTTCTCCTCCCTCTTTTTATATCTCCCCTTCTCAGTAATGTTTTTCCCCCCCAATTTACCCTCAGCATTGTCTGTATTTCACTCCCTCTTAATGTCACCACTTTGTTAAAAGCCTCAGCAGCCAAACCATCAATTTTCCTGACTTGAATTATTCATTTGATAACTCCACTATCAGCCATCCTCACCAGGCGTTTGGTTACTTTGATGTAGGCATCCTTCAAAATTCCATCCATTCGTTTTGCCACACAGACTGCCAGTATAAGACTTAACAGAACAAGAAAGCAACCGCGAGGAGGAGACAACTCATAGAATTTTGTCATGCAGAAAGCTGGGCGAGGCATCTGCAGGAGTAAAACCCTCCCCTGGTGCTCAGCTCACATGAACATGTCCAGCAAGTGTTCAGAGTGTCATCCTCGCAGCTGGTGTCTGGCTTGCAGACATCCCATGCTGCGTCACAGAGATCTTTTATCACAGCGTGCCCCTCTCCGTGATAAACCAGCCAGCCATGAATCATCCCTTCTTCTATCCCTCTCTATATCTTTTGTGACTTTATTTCCCCCCCTTGTTCCTTCCCCTGACGTGTATGTGTTTTCATGCATTCCCCCAGGGCCTTGCCGGGAATGATGCAGTGGATCAGATCCCAGAGACCCGGGGAGAGCGGCATCAACATTATCACAGCTGACTTTGTGGAGCTTGGAGAATTCATCAGCGCTGTCATCACCCTCAACTATCACCTGGATGAAGAGGATGATGATGCCACCTGAGAGCCCGCAGGGGGCGTCAGGGAGCACAGTCACCACCACTGCCAGTGGCTGGGTCTGTGCTCTCACTCTTTTCTCTTTGGCATTTATTTCAGGAGAGGAGCTGCTCCTTTCACTTTATTTAGGGCTATAGTGAAATGAGAAATCAAATGGAAAGGGGGTTGAAGGAAGACAAGTTGGGATTTGGAGAAAAAACACTGGTGTTTGTTTGGAGCACTATGAGAATGAGGTTTTGTTTGTTTCCTATTTTTCAGATGAAAAATTGTTTTTTTTTCCCAAAGTGAGATGTTCATTTTCTTTACTTCCTGTGCTGTAAAAAATAACTGCTTTTTCCACACAAATGCACTGTTTTTAGGCTTACTACTTCATTAAGGGTAGGTTCCTCAGAGCATATCAACTTTCTGCTAAATGTATTGGTACATCATTCTTGGTATTCTGGTGACAGTGACAGTCTTTTTCAGAGGTTGTTTAAAAAAAGTCTGTGTAAATTAAATTATTGAAATGTAGGCCGGTGTAAGTAGCTAGCAATTGTTTGTCTTGTTTTGAAAATCTGTCCAAGAGAAGTTTTTTTTTTCTAACAATATGCGTCCCTGGTCAGATCACTGCAGGTGTTTCTGAAAACCTCATCCAGCAGCTTGAATACAGTGTGTTTAAAATGTCTTATTACAATATGTTTATTCAATGCGTAGACATAGAAGTGAAGTCAGCTTGCAGCCCAGACACCTGTGCACACTGGTTATCCATTAATTCAACTCCTCATTCCAAACCATAGTGAGAGAGTGTGTGCAGCTTGGCTAGCTGAGAAAAATGTACCAATTGTGTCATGTGTACTTTATCTTTGGTGCATCTAAACCAATTTTCCCATTGTCAGTATGTTTAAAACTTTAAGACAAGCATCAGCTTGTCGCTGCAAGGTAACTTACAAAAAAACAATTTGTTTAGGAAAGCTAGAAATGCAATCAATGCCACTAGTCATTTCTAATGGTTAGAATCCAGCGTGACAGATTTATTGGATTTTCTGGTGGGTGCTGAGTCGTGATAGCCAAGTATAAAAATACAGTACATCTGGCTACAAGAGTGTATCCACCATCCGTGTATCTTCTGCTGAATGCTTGCCCCTTGCGTGCATCTATACTTACTGCTGTAGTGCAGTATACAGTATGTGAGTCATCATGAAGTGTATCATGTTATTGTGTCTTTCATAACAACAGGTGATAAAGTTGCTTAACACTCACTGAGAGACCCATTTTATTTCAAGTCAGAAAAGGGAAAACATCATAAGTTAGGACTCTGGAGGTCTTGATGTGACAGCACTGGGGGAAATAATACAATAAATCTTTAGTTAAGATCTAGCAGTAGCTCTCTGGTGTCTACTTTATGAGATGTTTCATGTTTCTCAATGTTTCCTAAGCCCTGGATTTCTGGTATATCAATACTGGTGCAATACATTTAGTACACAGTCCTTTATTTGTGTTTAATGCTTTCATTCTTCCACCCTTCAAGATGGAAAGGTACATTGACGTGACACCCAGAAATACAATGGAAATCATTTTATTGCAAGGTTTATACATTTATGCATGAAAAAAGAAATCGCATACTAGTCAAACATCCACACATTATGATCAGTGTGGCATTTTCTGCAGAGAATGTATTCTGTAAGGACATTGTTGTCTAGATTGGTAATGTAAAACCAAAACAGAAAACTCAATTCTTTAGATTTGTGAATGTATGTGTCTTGTGAGTAACTGTTCCATTTCTAAAAGTCTTGTGTGATCGAGTGACTGAGTTTCCGCTAGAAGGTCATGTTTGTATCGTATGCTTCGGTGTGTAAATGAAGTTTTACAGTTCAAACAGTACTTCTTTCACTTCAGTGTGGTTTCATGTTAAAATGTTTTATATCGTGGAAAGTTTGTACATACTGTAATTGCAAATAGTATACTGCGGATAAATTGTAAAGTATTTGAATTATTGCGAAGAGTCATTGACAACAATTTCTTAACTTATACCTTAACTGAGCTTCTTGTTTTTCATATTTATTTGGTACTTCAGTTTCGTGCATGAACCAAAAAGTTCTACTTAGTATCTTTTGTTGTACACCAACAGGGTCCATGAGGTTTGTGCATCTCTCTTGTTATTTTCTGCATATCGTTCTTAAGAGCATGGGTGCAGCTGGAAATGTTTTTACCCTTTAAGACAAATCTCCAAATTAATTTGTTTTTTTAAATGTTGCTCTGCCACTTCCCCATTCAGATTAAGAATTAAACCACACAAATGAGCAGACTTGAAAAGGCTTGCAAATTGTGTTGTAAAGACATTTGTGTCTTCCCTGGTCCAAACTGTTGTCATTGCCTTTATGTTCTGATGTGAAAAGAGTCCTTTGCTGTTGTAAAACTCAAACATTCGTTCAAATGAAAGTGACTCTGTTCTAAGTGAAAAATGGCCGATCAAATAAAGCTTCTATGCCTACTAAGCGACTAAGTGAAGTATCATTTCCTGACCTGTTTCTGGCTTGTTGAGTGGTGACTGGTTGTTTGTTTGGTTGGTTAATGATTGAAAAAAAAACCATTATTGAAGCCATTATAATTACATTTTAGTTTAATTCAATCAGCAGTACTCTAAATCTAAAGTAGATTTGCAGCTTTTAAGCTAACATGCCTGTATTTTATTCCCTATCTGTTCAGAGTATCATCCTAAAATCATCCAGTTACCAGGGTGATGAGGATGGAGGTGGGTGGGCAGCGGTGCCCAGGGTGACCTTGCTGAGACTGTGCTTTGTAATTCAGCGTCTGACATCCATTCTACAGCCAGGTGTGCTCACGAAGAGGCAACAGAGATAACTCAGACACTGAGTGGTGCTGTGTATGTGTGTGTGTGTGTGTGTGTGTGCATGTGTGTTCACGTGTGTGTGTGTGTTTTTAGTGTGCTTTGTAGCTCTCAAGTCTTGAAAACCTCAGTGTCTTGTTGAGTTATTCTGACCTTCTGTCATGTGATTTAGACAGTGTAAGCTTGTAGCTGTCCCATAGGAAATCACTTGGAAAATGATCAAGTTATTTTTTCTCATAATATGGTTAATTGACTAAGCACACTTGCAGTTATCAGCAACATCATGTTACACACACATGCATATACTTCCCTGGAAGGTGTCCAGTACAACAGCCGTGTTATGATGGTAACCACAGGCTAGCTGAATGTCCTGTGGTTTTTATTTGGTTTCTGTGGCATATTAATGTGCTGTTTCTCATCAATGAACTGTAGGTCATTAACAATGTTTTCTGAGAAAAAAAATGAAAGAAAAAACATTAATTTATCTCTTTGGATTTTACTGAAACAGTCGTTTGCTGAAAAAAAATGAAAATATGCTAATGCAATGTTGTTGTGTGTTTATGCTTGGGTGCATATTTGTGTCTGTCTTCCTCTGTCATGCACACACATGCACAAGCCAACACACAGATGAGGAGGAGGTAGAGGTGTAGGAGGTAGCGTTGGATGATGGCATTTAGACAGTTTAAAGAGGGGCAGTGGTGAGATGTGTAGTTTCAGCAAAGTTTGGAGTGTGAGGAGGAGGAAGAGTAATTTCACTCCTGTGTCTAGTTATGAGGGCACATGACACAGGGTGGCAATTTGTCTGCCAACCGAAGCTACAATACAACAATGCACAATATAACAGCAGCAACATAGAAAAGTTTGCCATAAAAAACTAGCATTGTTATCCCTCGTAAAATTTGAACAAAATGAGTTAATTATTAAATCAACCAAGATGGAGTCATTATCAGGAAAAGTGAGAAATTGTGGGAATTGTAAAGATTCTTTTAGTCACTCAGACATGAAAACAACAAATGGTCAAAGGGAGGCAGTAGGCAACACTCACAGCAAGGGGAAAGACAGACAGAGCTGATGTTACAGTAAATGTGTCATTTTGTCTGAAGGTCATTGGTCAGATCTAACCACTGGTAGTTTATGACCTTTTTCATCACAGATCATCACCCACTTTGCACAACTAAACTTGTGGAGTTAGCTGCATATTTTGCATCATTTTCTTCTTCCTCTAGGTCAAAACAAACATGCCTATTACTGACTCCAAAGTGCGTCACAACATTTTGCTTAAGAATAATTAATTGTGGCCTATACTGTATGTCAGTGGTTTGCAACCCTTTTGTCACACGTTGTCCATAGTCACTGTCCATAAAAAATGTCAACTTTTCATTAAAAGAACAACAACAAAAACAGCCTGGTTTAAAGCTCTGTCACAATCTACTTCAGTTAATTCACTGTTTTTTTTTCAAGGGGGATTTTTTCAACCCCTAACAGAGCATTCAATCCTTCAGTTTATCTGAAAAGTTGAATATGAAGATACATATTTTTTGTTGGTGAACAGTTCAACCAAAGAGTGATGTTATAGTGTTAAGAGGCCTGTAAATTATGCAAAACTATCCAATTTTTCTTGCTATAAATAAACAAAGATTAGGGAAAAGTCAGAAAAAATAAACATAGCAGATAAATCCTGTGACCCCCTTGTTGCATCCTGAGTCCCAAGGTGGGACACTAGCCAATGTTTAGCTTAAACAGGCAAAGTTGTATATTTTATACATTTTTGTGGTTGGATTTTGTAAACATGATTCTAGAAAGGATCTTCAAAGAAAAGAAGCCAATAGTGACATGACATGAACAAACATGTTGAAAAGAGGAATACAGTTCATGATGGAGGAGAGCAGGCACAAAAGCTTCATATTCATTGACTACGTCTCTGTCTGGCTGAGCCTCACAGACTGTCATCCTCTGGCAGACCAAACTTCCAGGCCAGATGGTGGTCAAAGATGGCCCTCTGAACATCATGAGGCCAACAGAAGCGGCACTAATGGAGGGCACGGTCTGCTGGCCTATTGTCTGAGCCAACTGTTATTCTTGCCTGAGGTACTGGGACTTGGCTTGCTGCTGTACAGTAGCTGAGTCATTTAGCATTGGGCGGTCATTTTAGAAATACAGGAAATCACTTTGTACTCATTATCTGAGTCTATTAATAGCAAATTATACATGATATATCTTGATTGTCTTGAGTTCATAGAATGACCTGAAGTGACACCATGCTCAAATAAAAAGTTTTCTCCCATTTTATTTATATTTTCACGGATTAATTTTCCTTAAAAATGTTATTAGTGCCTATATGAATAATTTATTTAGACACCTTCTTTATATGACTGATGATCCATGAAATAAAATGCATGCACAACGCAGTAAAAAAGTATACTGCTGCGTGTTGTCAGATGGAAGGCTCATTTTCCTCCCTCCCTTGCTCAGCACAGATGACAGTCAAGTAGAAAATGCCACACAATTTTCTCCATTGCTCTAAAATTGCCGCACCTGGAAAATGGCTCTCAAATAAGATGCTTACCCCGAGGGAGCTTCATTTTTCAGTGACTGAGTGGCTGAGATTGTGGGCACAAAGTGTTTGTTTGAGCTTGTGTTCCCTAATTTGCTCTATTTTATGCTGCTGCTATCGGTTCAGAACCAGAAAATGTATTCTCATTTCCAAAACGTCATTGCTGTTTTGGTTAAAGTAACCATTCCTGTCTTTTGCAACTTATTTTAAATTGAGCTGTACATTAATTTGACATCCTAATCTGTAGGCAGGACAAAACTGTCTGTTGCTTATTTCTAGCAGGAATCAATACTTACTGACACAACCTAACCTGCCCTATACAGCTGCTAAAAACATTTCATCTGAACGCTCAAACTCAGGGTTATTCCCTCTTGAGCTGCCAGTATGTGATGGATATGCACAACATGCCCCCCTGGCTGGCTGTTACAACAGATATATGTCTGTAATTAGATGGAGATGTGGAATCCACATACAAATATGGGAACGTTTACCCATAAAAAGAATTTCAAGTTTGGCTGCACAAGATGTCTCCCTGCAGATATGAAGAAGCTCACTGACACTTCATCATTTAGCCTGTCTCTTCCTCTCTCTCGCTCTCTCTCTCTCTCTCTCTCTCTCTCTCTCTCTCTCTCTCTCTCTCTCTGTGTGTGTGTGTGTGTGTGTGTGTGTTGTGTGTGTGTGTGTGTGTGTGTGAACATGTAGAAATATCATTAAGAGCAACATTTTAATTGATCTAAACTGATTTCAGGCCTTTTGGCAATGGCCTATTAGATCCTTTGCTGTTATGCAGAAAGCCTTGTCTCAGTTTTCCTCGCAATCATTCTTACATCTACTCTGCTTGCTTATTGTCTCCATGAATTTGCTCAGCCTTGATTCACATTTTGGCCATGTAGAAGGAATGGTTCTCAAATCTCTATTGCCCTCCAGTGTTTGCTGTACTAAATCACATCTCAATACTCATATAGTTTTTATATGTGCCCCTGTCAAAGATATCCCTCGGAGAAAATCTCTCTCTGAACAACACTCAAGCTCAATTTTTATGAAAAGAAAACAAAAAAACAATCACCATTCAAACAAAAAAGTTAACACTATGGGTCACTGAAATAACAGATAATTGTGCAGAACCAAAATGTGGCGCAACACTAGTGTCTGGTAAACTTGTTACAAAGATGAGTCTCACTCTCCTGCTAGGGTCATTGTTTTGATGTGGAGTGTGAGTTCAGGGAGATTAATGTATTCATCCACCTATTATTTATACTTGCTTTTCCTGAGCAGGGTCACAGGGGACTGGAGTCCATCCCAGCATGGACAGGTACTATCCAGTCCATCACAAATATAGACACATAACCATCCACACCTAAAGTACAGACAATTTAGAGTCACCAGTTAACCTAAACTGCATTTATTTTTGATTAATTAACACAACACATTCAAAAGTGTCTGTAAAACCTGTTGGGCAGACGTTAAATCTGAGGATGACAGCAAAATGTAGCCCTGCTCTAACATCTAACAACAGCGTGCACTGAGGGTAATTGGTCCCACTGTGAAATTTCCTGGACCTTGTACAGAAATAGCCTTTTCTCACAGCAGACATTGTGACTTGTCATAACAGGAAAGGGCACAGGTGTTACTACTGACATTAACGATGGCTCTGTTCAGTTCAAGTGTCCTAGTAAGCCATGACAGTGTGACAGTGAGCCAGCAGGCACAATATTAGGACCCTGAAAACAAAGCAGGTAAATGGAATTTAGCCATTATCAATTTTATCATTGACACCTGTGCTTTTCTCACTGTGACATGTCTAAACCTATCTATTACCACTAGGATACTGGTATTGTGCATGATGGGTCACTTTCTGCTACAACTAAATGGAACACAGCACTAATTAATGTTCTTAGTTGCACCTATGCTTTTCCTGCTATGACAAGTGACAATGTGTGCTGTGAGAAAAGTCTGTTAGCTCGATAATAAGTGTGACAGCCAGAACAAGTATAGCAAGTGAAGACTCTCAGTCCAACATGAATCCCTGCTTTTGGTTTCAGAATGATTCTCTAGACAAGTTTTTTGGGAGAGTTGCCAGGGCAGATGTTTTCCTTTTTCTTGTGCAAAGCAAAGGCATTTGCACACTACATATTTGTTCATGCATGCACACACACACACTCATACACACACACACACACACACACACACATACACACACATTAAACCCAATGAGTTCTTGGAATGTTCCTCCGAGAGTTTGACTCCCCATTTTAAGAACAAAACTTAACATAAATGAACAGCATCCAAGACAAGTTCAAGACTGTTTGCTGCTCCTTCGCTCAGCATGAAGGCAAGTCGATTTACTTTCAATAATAGAGAACTCTTTAACAAAATTTTCAGATTTGTGCAAAATGTTTGATGTACAGTATAACAGATTTGATTTTAGTGAGACATTTTTAGATTTACTTCTTTTCTTCTCTTCTCTTCTTTTTTTCACTGTTCTCAGAATACTGCACAACTCTGTCTGGCAGTCTTGCCGTGGCTTCTGTTCCTCTTCACTTCCAAAGGGTAAATCGGTGCTTTTGCTTTACTTCAATACCAAAAGTATAACATTGTAAATGTTAGGACAATCAAAAAGTCAATATTTTGGTGTCATTTATTCAGTATATTTGGTTTTAATTTTCTTTCCAAGGATTTGTAACCAGAGAGTGCATTGCCAGTGGGGGCCTTATGGAGATTGGTCAGAGTGTGATGGCTGCACCAAAACACAGGTTAGCAACATAAACATTCATTTTAGCTAACTTTTTTCTCAGGAATTTAATAATAATGATGATGATAATAATAACTTTATTTATATAGCACCTTTCAAAACCAAAGTTAGTTATTGCTTTACAATAAAAACTGATAATGCAAGTAAATAAATTAATTAAATAGTAAAACAATTACCATCAGCTAAGAAAAAGCCATACATAAGTAAGTTTCAAGAGGAGATTTAAAAGATGATGCTGAGTTTGCCTGCCTGAGGCAGGGAGTTCCACAGCTGAGCCCAAACAGCAAAGGCCTGGTCCCCTCTGGTGACAAGTCAAGATTTAACAACCATTAGTGGGGCCCTGATGGAGGATCTCAAGCAGTGAACAGGCTCAGAAGGAGTTAGCAAATCACAGATATAGGCAGGAGCCTGATCATTCAAGGATTTTAAAACAAGCAGTAAAATCTTAAAATCAATTAAACTAAAACTCTCAGGTAATCATTGAGGGGCAGCAAGGATTGGTGTAATGTGGTTGCTTCTCTTAGTATGTGTTAAAAGCCTGGCCACAGCATTTTGTACAAAAAATAAGATATAATCTTATTTAAATGAAATCATTCCATTTAAAAAAAACAGCAGCAACAGTATTACAGTAAATAATATGTAAATATGTAGTAAATAATATATAAAGTTATTATATAGATTTTTTTTTTTGCTTTAATTTTTGCTGCAACACTTCTGTCCCATTTTCTTTGCCTTGTTTGATATGTTTCAGACAAGAAGCCGACCCATGGCTGTCTATGCTCAGTTTGGAGGGAACCCTTGCGGAGGGGAGCGAACGGAGACCAGACCCTGTGAAACTACAAAAGGCTGTCCTTTAGAGGATGGATGTGGAAACAGGTTTCACTGCCGATCAGGTTGGAAATAAAACTCAGTTCACTCCTGGGGTTATACAGAATTACTGAAAATAACAATTGGTGAGCTGTCTGTCTGTCTTTTGACCCTCAGGGAAATGTGTTAGCCAGTCTCTGGTGTGTAACGGAGATCAGGACTGTGAGGAAGATGGAGAAGATGAACGAGCCTGTAACCCACAGCAACAATTCATTGTATGTACAGATGCAGCTCTCCCACCTAACATAGAACTCCTAGGACAAGGGTAAGTGGCAAATCTGGACATAGATCTATTTGTGGTTGTGTGCACCTTTTAGAGCAGGTACCTTGTGCTTACTGATGGGATGGTTACACTGCTTCTGTAGGTATGATGTGGTGACAGGAAAGAGGAGGGCCAGTGTCATCAACACAAAGAGCTTTGGGGGTCAGTGTCGCACCATATACAGCGGCGTCAACAATAATATCTACCGACTGCCCCTAAGTACTCTCCAGTACAACTTTATGGTTAGTCTCTCTTGGAAACATCTTACTGCAATCTATATTGATACCTCTGTTGGGCACATTGATGAATAGGTTCACAATTTTTCAAGTCTGTACTAAAACAATAGTTAGGTACTCAAATGAACATTGACACCTTTTTCTTGTTGTAATCATTCCTCCTGTGCATACTGACCATTAAAAGATCCTTTCATATTGCACTTTCATTGTAAGTGATGGGGGGCCAAAATCGACAGGCCTCCTTCTGTGCAAAAATGTATTTAAAAGTTTATTTGAAGCTAATATGAAGCTTCAGCTATCCAAATTAGTGAAATCAAGTCAATATCTTTCAAAGTTAGCATCTTTTTAGTGCCAAATTCCATCATTTTATTACAATGTTTCCACTGCAGCTGAACAGGAAAACACTGTCGAGACACAAGTAGGGATTATTTTACTAAAAAGAAGATATCCAGGAATACATTTTTATTTGAAATGAGGACTGTGGATTTTGTACCCTCATCACTTACATTACACACATCATATATGGAGGGGATCTTCTAATGTTCAGAATGAAAAGGAGGAATGATTACAGCGAGCAAAACTTGTTTCAGTGTTAATTTGAGCACCTGACTATTGCTCAAAGACAGACTTGAAAAATTGTAATAAGTTTGAAATTTCTCAACAAAGCACATACTGTGTACCTATAAGGCCTAACACATGTGACAATATTTTCTACCCAATAAATTGCCTTGTTCACATCAGCTTCCAGCCTTACTCTTCTTTTCCCCTCTTATCCCTGCTGTTTACAACATATTACTATCACCAAATTTTGCCAAAAAGTCACCCAATTGGTTGACCTAACCATTCACTATGCAGCAGTATACACAGGATAGTAATTATGTCACAGCTGCAAGGGACCACTTTTCAGGGAAACATAACAATCATTGTCAGATTAAACAACCAATGCAGTGTGTTTTTTTCCTGGTGAAAGCAGTCTCATGATATGTATTCACATTAGGTTCTAATGTAAGTGCTGGATAACTTAAATTTACACAATAGGCTATATAGGGACATAATAATCAAAACATGTTAAAAAATCTGCAGGGTACCTTACAATTTTTTTTTTTTAATTTTTCATTCTGTTAATAGTGTTTGTTTTGCTTTGCTGGGTGTTCAACATTTCTTAGTTATGTGACATTGGTGCATTGGAACATGAACCTTTGTTTTCAGGTTAAAGTTAAGAAAGATTTCAGCGATGAGATGTTCACCAGTAAATGGCACTATGCAAAGGACATTGTCAACAGACAGACAGTGCACGGGACCACAACAGGACATCACAACTATGACTTCCATAAGATACATGACACAACTAAGGTACGGAGGAACCTGAAATTTTGTCACTGTACCTTTAACAGCAAGTCTCTGTGACAAGGCAACCTACTCTGAAAACAATAATTAAGCGGTACAATTAAATTTTCCTCATGATTTTTTTTCCTTACAGATATACAGGATTTTGGTTTTAAAGAATGACATAGAGGTCGCTCAATTCCAGAGTAACTCTCCTCAGTACCTCCCAATATCTGAGGAGTTCTGGAAGGCACTGGCCAAACTCCCATCTGTGTACGACTACGGTGCTTACAGGAAGGTTTTGGAAAGGTTTGGAACACACTACTTGTCTGAAGGAAGCCTCGGAGGCTCCTTCAAAGTTGTCGCCAGGGTTGATGAAGAAACTGAAAAACAAATGGGTAAGGATTGATAAATCATCAGTAGCTTGATAGCAGGCCTAAATGAGAGTAAAATTAGTCTACAGGCGCAGATTCCAACATCCTTATGTCACATCCTGGTGATTCAAATTCACATTTCTTCTAATGGTGGCTGGTCATGTCATCTATGTGATATTTAGAAGCATTTATGTATGAGCTTAACTCTGCAAAAATAATAGCAGCCCATTTTGTTAACCATTGAGTTAACATAGCTAAATGAAAGGAACAGTATTTGCATTTTGAATTTATTTCTGGTCTATGTGACCAAATGCATTTAAAAATTCTTAACGCCAGAATGCCTTGATTAAATTTTGTATCTGAAGTATATTTAAGAAAAGTAAATATCTTGCTATATAATGGAATTACTTTTGCATTTCTGCAATATATTTGAACATTGACAGTCATCAACATCAACATGAATTGACAAATAAACACCAGATTTTAAATGTTCCATATGTCAGTGGAATTGTAGAAATTATTATTATTGGTCTTAGTAGTTTTTTAATAGCAACCCAAACGTCAGGTTCATGATATAGATGAATAGTCCTTCAGTTTATGAAGTTCTGCCTCCATCCTGCTGTTACTTTTTTTCTGACTTTCTTTCCTTTGTTTTAAAGAAAGTGAAATCGAGAGCCATCATGAATGTTCAGAGACTATAAGGTTTTTCCTGATATTCCCCATCTCTGTTGTGAAGTGCAAGAATTATGATAGGCCTAATTATAGGCCACCATCCACAGGTACAATTTTGATGTTAATTCTGCATATATACCAGAGCCTGCAGTTTAAAAGCACTCATTATTTCTGAATCTGTATTAAATTCTGAATCTTTATTAAAAATAGATATTAAGAGGGGCAATAGTGCAGATAGAGTGGACATAGCTGGAGGAGCCCCCGCACATATAGCAGCACTGGAGACCATGCAGCCTGATACTCTGGACAAGAACTGGGAAATGTATTCAAACTGGGCTGACTCTATTCGATCATTTCCAAAGGTTACCAAACAAAAGGTGAGGGAAAGTAAGTGGAAATGGGTCTCAGTGACTGTAACAGTTCCTACTTTCCATACTGACCCTGAAGTTATTCTCTCAGACACAACTACACTGTAAGAAATGAGGGCCAAAATCCCTCTTTTTGTTTCTTCAGAACATTCCTTGCCAAGGTGCGGCGGAGGGATACATTCCATCAGTCCCATGTAGATTTGTAGCCGGCTTTTTACTCAGATGTTACAGAGTGAACCAGTCACATAAGTATTTATTTACACATACCCCCTGGTGAAATTTTCTCACAGCCCCTCTTCTACTGAGCCTTGCAAACGGTTATATCTATTTTGCCAGCTACTAGCCACAACTCTGTCCCTTCAGGATCTCTCAAAGGAATACATTTTTCCCATCACTTGTTTCTTACGCAACACACCAGATAAACACAGATGCAAACCATATTCCATGTCAGACACAGAGGCATGAGCAAGTCAAAGTGGTCCGGAGGACAACAAGCACAGCCGGAGATTGACCCCAAAACAGTCAAAGATTTGGAGCAGGTTGTTACCAAAATATTAGTGTCTGAAAACACAGACTGCAAAAATACTCCAGTTATGGAGTCTCCAAAGAAAAAAAAATCATTTCAAAGTTTTCTCTGAGCACATCTTGAGGAGTAAAAGCTGGAAAACGTCAACAGACTTACACGCCTTTACCAGAGTATATCCCTCTGCCACAGACCAGCAAGGAACTTTATTCAGGGGAAACAAAAAGAGGGAATTTCATACTACACAGACTTTAGAATATATTGACTCAATTCAGCTAACTCGGACTGCTGAAGCCCAATATTAGCTTCAGATAAACTTTGGAATGCATTTTTGCACAAAACGATGGCTGTGGATTTTGGCTTCGTGTAGTCATGTTCTGACAGAATACCTTCAAGGCCAGTATGAATACAGCCAGAGCTGTTACAGCAACCAAGATCTATATCCACATACATATTGACACAACAGTATTGTATTAAGACAGACTTGAAAAACCCAAACTTAACCTTTAACTCCAGCACAACCCTCTATCACTCTTGAACTTGACTTATTCCAACTCTTGTTTTGGCAGCTGCGGCCGCTGTCAGAGCTGGTGAAGGAGGTTCAGTGTGCTGGGGTGAAGAAACTTTACCTTCGCAGAGCCATAGAGCAGTACATTGGTGAGAGTGACCCCTGCCACTGTCAGCCCTGCAGAAACAATGGCTTGGCTGTCATGGATGGAGATGTATGCATATGCATCTGTAAGCATGGAACATCAGGACCGGCTTGTGAGCAGGGAAGTGAAATAGAGGGTCAGCAGGGTGGGTGTTGCAATCCAGACATGTTCTTTTACTATTGCAGTTTGTTATGACTTGGTGAAGGTTTGATTTATTTTTTCTGAGCATGTATTGGTTATTTGATGACGTCCCCTTAGATAGCTTGTCTCACTGGTGGTTGTATAGTGTAATGGCTTTACAATGTTTTGCTTTTAACAGATTAGCTAAATAAGTGAGTCATCTCTTTAATTAATTCAGATGGACTGTTATATATTCCTCACTTGCTCCCTCTTTCTTCCTTTCTGTTTCTGCTCATGTAGGAGTGATTCATGGTAGTTGGACTTGTTGGTCTTCCTGGTCAGCATGTTCTGGGAATCGGAGGTCGCGACAACGTTCCTGCTCTAATCCTGCTCCTCAGAATGGGGGACAGAGCTGCATCGGAGAGTCCACTGAGACATCTGACTGTGAAGACCAAGACATACAATACTTAAAGTCAGAATGAGTGGAAGTTTTATTTTTGTTACTACGTTGTCTCAAACTTACATTTTTAACAGGAAGTATCCTTCACTGTATTGAATTTTCTCTAAGAGGAGCTTTCACACTGATTTTCTATCAGTATCCACCTATACAACATGCTATTTTGAACTACTTTTACACAGAACCATGGAGCCTCAGTGTTTTGACTGGACTCTCCCACCAAGTCAGAAGTGTGGAGACCCTCCTGCTCTAGTCAATGGCTACATTCTGGTAAAAATCAAGTCAACTGAATTTACTGCACCTTGTGGAACAAATTATTGCAAGCATTTAATATTTTTTATAATACCTCTAATTGCAGTTGTTCCAGTATTTGGTCTGTGTCACCCAGAGGGCCACAGTACAGTGTTACTCCTTAAATAATTTACTTTTTCTTTACATCAATCAGCCTAATTTACCAAACAATACCCACCCAGATTTTAATGAGGAAATGCTAAAACCATGTCATTTGTTAAATCTAATAATCTCTAGAGCACATTTGAGACACAACATGGAATAAAACAGGCGCCAATGTGGGAGATGTTTTTGTGTCTGTTCAATAGATACATTGATACATTTTTACATTCAGAACTTTAAAATGGTACATTGCATGATAAGAGCTATGATATTAATTATTTAATGTGTCTTCTGTAAAGCGAATATAAGCCTGGCTCAATGACATTGGTGACATTGGTGGTCACATTTGTTGTTTATATTTCCATCTGTTTTTAAAGTGTTTCTGTACAAAGGACAGAACAAAAAAATTAACTTTATCACCTTTTGGTCACCTTATTTTCCACAGGACCCTAAGGACATTTACCTTGTGGGTAGTAGAGTTCAGTACACCTGCACTGAAGGTTTCCATCTTCTTGGTCAGAGCACCCTTGAATGCACCACTGATCAAACTTGGTCTGCCAGCCCTGGTCTGTGCACAAGTGAGTGCAGGACCTATGAAACAGTTTATTTACTGTTGGGATGATTTCAAGTGTTACTTTGTTAAATTCTGACTTTTCTCCAGTCTCAAGCTGCAAGATCGGGGCCCTCGCTGATGATGTCATTGCTTCTCCGTTAAAGCCGTCCTATGGCATAGGGGAGACAATTACTTTGTCTTGTCCCGAGGGAAGACAGCTTCTAGGGGAAGCAACGATTATTTGTGATGCCAGTCTACATTTTTCACCAGACCCAGCAGGCATCAAATGCAGCCCAGGTAAATTTTATTTGAATGTTCATATAAATACTCTCTAATGAATGACATGGGACAGCTGTGACTGCAGTATATTGTATCCCACTTTTCATTTATTGTTATACTTCAGTGTTTCATTTTCAGTCAATTAGGGAAGTGAAATAATTATTTTTATCCATCCCACAGACATTTTGCTAGAACTCATCATTCCCTCAGTGCAATGTAAGCAGTGGGAGAAGTCTTCGAGAGGACAATGTGTTTGCAAAATGCCTTTTGAGTGCGGGTATGTTTACTCTGCTAATATCTAATTTGAACATGTAACTTTTTCGGCTGATCTCTCTGATTTTCTTGTTCCTGATGTTATGTATTTGTTAATGATTTTGCTTTTTGGCTTTTCTCACCAGTTCGTCTTTGGAGTTGTGTGCGACTAGTCCTGTGACCGGAAAATCAATCCTTCTCAGTGTGTGTAAATTGCATGCACTGCAGTGTATAAAGAAGAACCACGAAATAGCAGAGGACAGTGCCTGCAAGTGGCCATTGCGCAGCACAACTACAGACTGTACCAACTGTCAGATGTGGGAAACCTGCAATGGTAGGGACACTCATGGTTGAAATAAACAATCTATAATAATGTACAGTATTTGCAAATTGTAGTCATTCATCTCACTTGTCTTTGCGCCATTTGCACAGATCAAACCAACGAGTGCCACTGTAAGGATTCTGCAGATTGTTTGATCCAAGGATCAAATATTTGTGTCCGTGTTGGGGAGAATGCAACTGAAGCCACACAGACCATGAGCGAGTGTGAAGCAGGACTACGGCGATGTAAAGGAGAAACGGTGTCAGTTGTCAGTATCCTGCCCTGTACTTCCTGAGGATACAGGAGGAGAGCTGACCTTACGACCTCCCATCTCCGCCCTCCTGCACGCATTAATCCTCTACTATACATTCCTCATATTTCCACTGAATCAGTATCTTTTAAGTCGTAATGCATGTATAAAATAGAATAAAACTGTATTGAACCAGCAAATAAATAATAAAGCACAAGCCATGCTTCATTTCTTTACATTATTGTACTTTGTACTGTTTGTTGATCCAATTATGACCCAGAGATTTCCCCTCTGAAACATAATTATATGTAGATGTAATTATTACAGACAAAATAGCATGCACAGCCAATACTGTGTTGCCTTTCCTGACAGTGTGTACATTTCTTCAAATGTTATAAATTGTTTGAGCAGCGTGCACAATAGAATGCAAAAAGTAGGTCTGGGTTTTGAGGAAAATAGTTTCTAAACGTCCCTCGAGATAATGTTTGAAAATCTGTGTTCTGAACTGAGATGGTCTATTTCAAAAGATGTCCTGTGCTTACTAAACCAGACAGTGCACAGCCTGCCAAGCAAACCCCTGCTGACAGTCTATTCCTGCCGCTGGCTTGCTGCCCTCTGACGGTGTGAGTGCATGTGGTGTGTGTGTGTGTGTCTAAACCTGCCTGTTATAACTGTGTGAAGACACCAGCTACTTAATGTCTCCTTATCACACGAAGATGCTTATTGTCAGCAGATGTGTGCCCCTCGTTCACACCATGTTGTACACAAAGGCAGGTGGGTGAGAGGAAAGTGCTAGAAATGCTCATGAGCTATCACACATGCTCGTACTCTTAAAGAGACGATATGCACAAAACTGACAAGCAGAAGTTTTGTTGAGTGAGAGAACAAATATTCAGGCATGTACAGTCAGGCAGTCACTCCCAATGAGCTCTAAATCTCATTAAAATGGTGACAAAGACATTTGAGCCATCAAAAGCCAAAGACATCTTAAATGCACCTTAGCTTGGATTATACAAGTCTTTGTAACTTTACTGGATGGATGAACATCATTCTTTCAAGAGAGTTTCCCTCATTTGGTGTTTTGATTATGCTAATGTAAAGTGCTGTCTAACAAGTTGTCCCATAATGTAGGTGTTCATTTTGTTTGAGATCTGGAGACTGTACAGGACATAACGTATGATTCATACCATTTTCATATTCATCAAAGCCAATTCAGTGACCCCTCATGCCCTGTATGGAAGCATCTGCATTTGTTTCTCCACTCATTTATTCAGGAGATGTTTTCCCTTTTATTTGTCACTCATCTATAGTCCTGTAAAAGCTTTTCTGTTAGATGGAGGGAGTTGGAGGGTGAGTGTAACATGATTGCATTATATTGTAAGGTATAACTGACATTTTTCTCAACTCTTGTGCATATCTACATTCTAAAAGTGTTACAAAGGTTTTAATGTATAGAGCTATAATGCAGTACTATCCATCTATTTTCTATGGTGCTTCAGGGTTGTGGGAGATTATTTCAGTGTATCCCTGCATGAATTGATCAAATCACCAGTGTGTCAAAGGGAACGCATTTATGTTCACCTTCACATTTGCAGTCACTTTGGAGTTTCAAATTCCCCTAACCTGCATGTATAAATTATAATAAATATAATACACCTTGAGACAGAAACCATGTCAGCCACTGAGCAATGCACACTGAGGAAATGTTGAAGTTTGCTCAGCTGCTCTTTACTGATAAAAGAATACTTTAGTCCAACAGCAAAAGTAGGTGACCAGCTGGATCCTCTCTCTGGGGCCTGGCAGCATAATCTTTCTCTCTCTCTGTCCCTCCTACTCTCTATTTCTCCAACCCTCTGTAAATATAAACAAAAGCTGCTTGTTATGGACTTAATAAAAGATTATGTGGCATCTTTCCTTCTCTCTCTCTGTATCTCAGTCTATCTTTGTCCCCCTCTAACTCTCCCAGATAGAAATGTTTACTCTACAAACAAACTCAACTGAAGGACAATCTATAGCAAACCAGAAAGAGCACTAAAATAGCATTAATGTTGGGATGTTTGCGCCCCAAATTCAAATTATTACAGATCACCCAATTTGCAAGACGTCACATCACCTGATCACCTTTAGTGCAATGAGTTCTTTAAATAAATTAAGTTTTATTCACAGTTTAATTTCCTGAGATCCAGAACACCCAAACATGTCAGACAAGTGTCTTTCTTGATAGTTTGTCTCCACCCAGTGGACTTTTGAGTGGACAACATGCAATAAAATCACAGACAAGTTGATTCATTTCAATAACAAAAGTTTTATTAACAATGTAAAATGACCTATATCAGCTTTGACTACTGTACCTTTACCGTGCCCTAAACATTGATCACTATCATTAATAAGCAAGACCCATGCTTCCTGCCCTCTGTCTGCAATGTCTGCCTCAGACAGAGGGAGATTCTCCCTGCTTATACAAACCAGCAGATTCATTGCTAACCAACTCCAACTTTGAAAATAATTCAGAGAGCATTGCGTAAAGAGTATGTGTATATACAAGTCTAATGTCTCAATTTATAGATAGATATTGTGTGCAAAGAAGTTTTCTTTTTTGAGCATTGTTTCATATATTCCATTTTGAAGCTGGAAAGTTAAAGTTGGGTACAGGTTCTTGGTTTATGGAAGACTAAATTAAGTACATTAAGAAGAAAAAACAGCAAGAAACAGAAAACAGAGACTGTAATACACAACAAACTCACTCTGCACAAACCTGTCATCTCAGCTTAGACAGACGAAGGTATAACTTTGTCTTTGCAAGTACCATCCTTAAACATTTGGATGGTGTCTGGTCATAAGTTACACATTATTTCTGACAAAAACAGACAATTATATCCCCTTTTTTAAAAACACAAATCCTTGTTTCATTCACTCAGGTTTGTGGAAGTAATTGAACATTGACATTTTTTTTCAAATGACCTCTCATTCTCTTTTACATTGGACAAGCAGGTATCTGACTTCATTTACCAAAAAAGGGAAAATCTGTTGCAAAATATCTTAAAATATATGTTCATGACTTTTGTTTTCATTACATTGCAATTACAATTCTTCTTTGTATTACAAAATAAAATTATAAAATGGGCAGCCTTTAAAAAAAAAGAGAAAAGAGAAAGAGACAATTTATTTGAAAATGGCAGTAATAGATTGGTGGGAGACACAAGTGGTGAAGGACAGTGGGTAATGGTGTCTTTGTTGCCGCCTCCTACCCACGAAGGCGGGGCCCTTAGCTGGTTACCAGGCAACAGAGCCCAAAGAACCGCCTCTTCCTCTGTCGGACCAGTGGGTAGGGAGTCAGGTTCAGCAAACTGCTATCATCTGGGCATGAGAACACAAACAGACCACTGCCAAGTCAGTTTTTATAAGGTTTGTAGTTTGAAATATGACACAGTGTTTTCCAAGCGATGATCAGTCTTTTCTGATAAATCTTGTAATGTTAATGCCTATAAAAGATTTTTAAAGTGTGATTGTTCCATGGGATTATAAATTAGGTGTATGTAAGAAGGTGAAGGTGGAGTAATGTTCAGATTCTATCTTACCTTGGTTCTTCAATGGTAAAGGCATCGTCTCCCTGAGTTTACTGAGAAGGTTCTTCATCTCCCTCATATCCCTGCCATAACACAAATAAGGGCTTTTATGTAGTGTACCTATAGCATCTATCCTGTAGTATATTTTCACACACACACAGACATACATATTCACACAGAAACAAACACTCAGGCCCACAACTACAGCAGCATAGTATTTTATATTTAGTATTTTGTATAGTAAAATGCACAACTGACTAATTTCGACATCTGATACAAAAAGAGGACAGTACAATCTGTAACTACTAGATGCCATCTGAGTATGTGATTTTTAAGAAACGGTTGCAACCAGTCAAACAGCAAACACTACAGTGCAGCATCTCAAGTGAAAACTGGATCTTATAAAATGTTAGTATTTGATTTTATAGTCTCATAAAATAATCCAAAAAGCACAAACAATTTACATTTTTGACTGATGTGCCATGTACAAAAATTGCATATACTGTAGGCTGGTATAGCACTTTAGACACAAATATCTGGTCATTTTTGGTGGCATGTAATTTAGTTATAATAGGATGTTAAATTGAAATTTTCCTCAAAGCACTTACTGTTATGAAATTTATTGTAATGTGACATAAACTAAGAAAAAAAAATACTCCCTTGTGTACCTTGCATTACATGTGCTTTGACCCACAAAGATGTACATGTACATGTATAACACCACGATAAATTCACAGAAACACATACATACAACACTCACAGAAGAACACATGACGCACCACAAAACATTCACTGTCTACCTACTTTTCTATGTTTTCTATGTCAGTGGCCACAAGCCAGCAGAGCTGAGGACAGTCAGTGGGGGAGGAAGAGGTGTCCTCCAGGATTGGGATGTCTGAGCTCTCCTCGATCTTACTATCGACCCCAGTGGGGCCACAGGAATCCTTACCTAGAGCACACAGAGAGCAGGTAGCCTTAAACTGGTGTCATCACCACACACGTCAAACATTAGGAAGAGGAGTACCAGAGAAACAGAGAAGAAAAGAACTGACCTAAAGTTATCCATCAAATAACATAATTATTATGAACTTCATATTACAGCTACAAAGAACTAGCTCATTCTCATTCTCGTTTGTTTTCATTATTCATTCACAGATACTCAGGTTTTGTCTGCTTACAGGAATGATGGTGAAGGTTTTAGAAGATAATCTGTATAAAAATAAAACCTGCAGGTAAGAAATCTGTCTATGAATAATTACGCCTGTGCACATATTTTTAACATGTTTATAATTGTCTTCTGACAGGTTTTCTTGTTTGTTAAATTTAATAAAATCTGAAAAATGAACATTAGAAAGAAGAAACAAAGCATACAGTATGTAAACAATCACATGCATATACTCACACCTACACATACACACACACAAACTCCATAGTCAAGTTACTTAAAACTATACTGTATATGCAGTGGGACTTTTTCATGTATTAACCTTTCCTGTGGAGTTGCAGGGAGCCCAGCAAGCAGACGGATTTGAGCATCTCAGTGATGTACATCTCCAGACAGCACTGCAGCTGGATAAACAGTCTACAGATCTCAGGGTGGATCTCCCCGTCCTCTGGCCTGAAATGGAACATAGTGGGAACACAGAAAGGTTACTGGCTAGTGAGAACTTGAAGAACTTTAGATGCAACTTAATGCATACAGAATGGATCATAGTTCAACTTTAGGGAAAGTTTCTTTTCTTAATCACAACAAAGCTTGATCACAAACTGACAGATACCTTTGTGTGTTTGTGCATTTTTGTTTGTTTGTTTGTTTGTTTGTTTGTTTTGGTATATTGAAGAATGACCTTAGCATTGTTTGGCTCCATTATAGGACTTAAACAATCAATTGAATAATCCATTTGTTGATCTAATCTACAGAAAATTGTCAATCAATTAATAATTTAAGTCATATATCATGCAAAAAAAATTCCTTCTCAATACTAGGGATTTGCTGCTTTTCTATGTCTTATATTATTGTACATTGAATCTCTTTGGGTTTTGGGCTGTTGGTCAAATAAGACAAGCTGTTGTCACTTTGTACTCTGGAAAATTATCACAGGCTTACATTAATACAGTTAATTCAAGTATTAAAATAACCAACAGATTAAACGATAATGAAAATAATCTTTAGTTTCAACCCTATTTATATCTATAACAGTGGCTGCAGCTTTACTCAAAACACTTCACTGTTAAACATACTTTAACAGGGTAAAAGGAAAGTTATTGTGGGTGGAGTTGCAAAAGCTTGAGTGGATTATGTGTTGAAAGGATATGAACACTTACATCTGTAGATAAGATAGTGAAAACAGTATATGATCTCTAACTTTTGTTAAGTATTTTTAACTTTCAGCATGCATATCTTCTATGTCACATCTTAAACAGATAAAATACTCAACGAAATTTAAACCTTCAGATGACAGATAAACTGTGGGGTTTACACAAAATGATGAGAGGAATCTGCTTCTTTAGACTTGTTTCTATTGCTTTATTTCAACAAAAGACAAGGTCACTGACTGCATTTTGCTTGATTATATTTTTGTGGTGGCAGTGTGTCAATATTTTTAGTTTGCTTGACTATCTGAGAATAAATAAATAAAATGCACTGAAGATGTTCAAACATAAAAACCAACCCATTTGAGTATTTTTTTTATTTACCTAGAGTTGATCACTAGCTTTTATGAGACACCACAGTAGCTTCACCACCATATAAATCTGGTGTTCGAGGGGAAGCTACAGCAGGTGATATTCAGTGGGTGTGATATCACATGGGAAAGTGACAGCGATGAAAGGCGTGAAACTTGCACCTGGTACAAATATTTCTCACACAAATCATGCTGTTGCGTTCCCCTCTTCCCACAGCAAGCTCTGCCTTCCTATCCTTGTTTTGTCACAGTGCTGCCTTCTACAGTACTGTTGCTAAAGCACAGCTGTCATCAATGCTATCCTGCTTATCAGCTTTCCTCTAGCACATTGGAGAGGCCCCGCATCACTCAAACCATTCAGACACACTGGCTTTATTTGATTAAAGGGGAATGATCTGTGCTGTCTAATTCAAGCTCTGTGTCTCTGGTAGTGGAGACTGGCCTGGAGAGCTTTTAGAGAAGGAGGTTTAGAGTATGTGGTGGTGATGATTATGACAATGATGTTGATGCTGTTATCAGTGGGAACTTAGAGCTCTCTCTAAAGCTGCTGCACAGTCTCTATTTCTATAGTAGCAGCAGCAGCAGCAACAGCAGCAGGAACTTCAAGCACAGGAGTATAATGGATAGGACTTGTTGTCTTGGAGAGACAAGTATCTAGTTGTATAATTATGAGCCATATATTGGAAAGAATAGTGCAAAGAATAAAGGGCCTGCTTAGTAAACTGCAGTGTTTCTCCAAAGATTTAAATAAGAAGCAATTAATGCCCTGTTATAAAACGCAACTGAGATGCCCCTCTTCAATGGACGTGTTTACTGGCTAACCATATCAGTCTGTCATGCATATGTGGTTAAAATCGTCATACATACATTAAAAGGAAAGATTATGTCATGCATGTAACATAGAGTGAAGGATATGCATTCTTAAATCACGATATAGCAAGTGGATTAATTATTGATCCACAAAATAGGTTACAGAGCAGAGTGAAGCTAAGCCTAACACCTTGGAGACTTATAAAGGCAAAATGTGTGCGGAAACATGGCAGACTAATATTAAATGGGAGAGGATTGAATGCTTTTACAAGCTCTGTTTATATATCTCCATATCAGTAAGGACTTAGGGCATTATTGATAGCTAAAGAAACCTGATGCTCTTTTGTTCCAGTGGTGCCCTGGTTTTGGCAAGCAGCGAGTGCAGACATCCTCCAAATCTCTCTCACCACTGGCTTCAGTCTGTCCAATTGTTATTTAAGTAAGTTTGAGGGTGCCAAGTCAGCTGGCATCTTAGCCTCACTGAGGACCTTCAAATCCCAAGCCTCACTTTGCCCTTCTTCCACTGGCAGTGGAAGAGTAGATGTTGTGCTCAATGGAGAGCATAGGCCAAGTCAACCGACATGTCAGGCCTCTATCATAGCTGTTCTCTCCGATCTTAAGCCAACACTTCTATCAAAAATAGGCCACCTGTGATGCATTTTAGCATAGAAACACTCACTGATTCAGAAAATAGTGAAATAACTACCAGTCCAATCATTATGTATCATTGTTTTTGATCAAATTAAAACCTGAGGATTCTGATTCTTATAAACACTCAGCACTCCAGCAAACATCAATTGTTGAAAAGCATGCTAGTTTATAAATGTCCAAATGATCATAATAGAGACACAACCCACAAAATACTCAGACTCACACAGAGACAGCTCACAATACATTAAACGCAACAATGCAAAAGTCATTGACTGCTTATTATTACTATTATCTCTAATATTCATCCTAGGAAGCATTTCACTTCCACTCCACTGCATGCATTAACGTTTTAGGCCCAGCTAATGGGATGTGGTCAGTAACAATATGTTGTTGTGATTGCTTCCTGGTAAGGCTGTCCTGCTAACAATTAGAAATATCATGGTTTTTAAAAGCTGATCTCATGCTCTGTTTTTCCCAAAACTCCCCCCCACCCCCCACCTCAAACTCACTAGTTTCACGCTAATGGAGCAGACACTCTGAATTTTATCTTTGAAGTGTAGCAGAGCAAGCTTAAGTATACATGTGTCTAAAATGGGGATGCTTATGCAAATTAGAGATGTACTTTGGTAAAATTAGCTACTTTACAACTTTAGGCGCAGCAGGGTTGCAGAGTGCCCCCATTTAGTGCGGTTTACACTTTCAGCACCACGGATAGCTCCTTGCAGCAATCATTTTCAGCACCATGGACAGAGTCTGTGCCTACTCACCCCGATATCAAGGAGAGACTGTGGTGTGCGGCTCTCGCCATTTCGCAGCCTTTAGTTCTCGTCTTCAGCATTTCGGCCCGTAAAGAGGGACAGTCGACAGTGATTTCGCCAATGGAGATGACCAGTTCACGGTACAGAGCCACAAGTGTATTGAATTCTTGGACGATCTGTGTTACAATGACATGATAAAAGAAAAGTGAGTTAATCCAGAAATAGCCTGGTAAAGTCAGCACTACACAAATGAAGCAAACAACTTTTGCTTGAATAAGACATCCTGCACTAGTCATTGCAGTAGAATATAGACTTAAGTCTCGGCCTGCACATTGACTTGTCAACATGAAAATGTGTCAGCCAAGAAGGAAATGCTGAACAGCACTATATCCAGCCCTACTATTCAGGGTTTTTTTTCCACAGGGGACAAATAATCTGCCAGTGCGGGTGCATGGCAGTGTGCTTCAACAGAAGCAAAAATTGCAACCTTGCACATATACGGTCACAAAAGTCAATTGATCCCTGAGAGAAACTTAAAGTAAAACATTGCCATTAAAACAGCCTGCAAAGTCAAAGTGCATGATGAATGAATTGATTTTTTTTTATTGACGAGCGTCCTATTATGCTAAGTTTGGTTGTTTGCACAACCTCAAACCTTGAGATTGGGACAAACACACACACACACACATACACACACACACACACACACACACATCTCGTTCATTTTGTGCAACTCCTGCATAGGATCCTGCTGTACTCCTGTACAAACCGTTCACTGATGTATGAAAGGGGGAAGCAGGCTATACATATGATCATTCCTGCCAGCATCTGTCAAAACAGGGGACATCTGTGCCATGATCACGCACACCTCCTTAGACAATCTTGTAATTCAGGCAATTTTAAGATCAGCCCAAACCACCCGCAGCTTTCCACACTCCAAATGCAAATCACACAGTCAGTCTGCACGCCGAGATGATCTGTTTTGTCTTCACTGCCGACAAAGCAATGCAAATGCATACAGCTATTTTTAGGCTCCTAGACCGGGCTACAGTCTTTTTTGCAGCTATTAACAGCTGTCGCCTGTGCATCCTGCATGCACGGGATAGGTCGATCGTCCTAGAACAAAGAAAGGTTGGGATAATAACACAGCACTCTTTATCTGAGGCACCATGCAGGGATTGATGTGTCGCAAACCTACCATTCTGCAGTCGGCCACGGCGCGCTGGGCTTTGCGGGTACTTTCGGTGCTCTCCCTCCTCTGTGGGTCTCGGTAAGGAGGTTTGCCGATCTGGAAGATGTTCCCGGCGGATCTGGGGCGGTTTTTGCGCCCATTCGATGCAGAACTCATGCATACACATCCACTAATAAAACAGCCCTAATACAGAACGGTTTGTCTTGTCTATTCCCCCCCCCCAAAACTCCACCACTTTCTCTCTTCCTGCCTTACCGCCCAGCACCTTACTGTTCACCTTATTCTCTCCTCCGTTTACGCTCAATTCACCTTCGCCAACTACTGGCTGGGTTGAACCTCAATTATTGTTATTACTATGTCTATCCCTCACGTTCCTCCCCTCTAGTGTGGGAGAGGGAGCAAATATTTTCCCAGACGAGCAGAGCGCAGGAAAAGTACCGGATGAGCGCCTGCGACTCCTCTCCGCATTGCCTTGACTGCGACGGGGCGCAAGTCACCTTCACTCCAGCAGCACACGGTGCACAGTGAAGACTTCACACCCAACCCGGAGTCCAGCTAGCTGAGGTGTCTCCTCTGACGTACCGATGTCGGAAGGAGACGATCGCATTCACGGATATTCTCCAAATGCAACCATTTTTTATGATTGCGCGTTTCCATTAAGCACCAATAGGACGGCTGATAACGATCTTTTCTCAGCCGCACAATTTCCTTATAGAGACGAAATAACGCTGCCAATGTCCCCGCTGACAATTTCACAGCGTATAGCCGACACTTACAGCCTCTGTGCCGGAGAAAATCTGTACATCAAAAAAAAAACTTAATTCCCGGGTACCGCGATCTCGATTCGGCTCTCGGCGTTTCTTCTGTTTCTTCGAGTGTTTCCAGTTAGTCGACCGGGCCTATCTCTAACCTTGGAAAAGCAACACAAGACGAGCAGTTGCTGCAGGCCTGACGTGGCTCTGTGGCTAGAAACACTGCGCACCCGAAGGACGGGAATACTAATAGGGCCCATCAAGTCAGACCCCCGCCCTGAGCTGTCGGCTATATGAGCTCCTAAACGTGTGAAATCCAGGTTGCTGTCCACTTTTTGCCTCAACTCATTAACTAAGTACAATAAAATCCCTTTAAAACTCCAGTAAAGATTTAATGCGTGTCTGTGGGTCTGTGGTATATTAATTATGAGTTCTAATTCACTTTTATATACTGTGGCATATTTCTAACCCCATCTTATATCATATAATAATACAAGCCCATTTTATTGGGACTTTAAGTGTGTTTTATGAGATTTTTAAATCTCTATGCTTATTTCAATATCCTTACATTAATACTCATTGACATACATTACGGTGTATTAAGTGTAACTCAAGACCTAAAGATGTTTTCTGTTGATGCTTCATGATTCGTCAAAAAGTTGTATTTTTTTTTTTTTTTGCCTCCTTGCTGGGGTCAATCTCACTTACAAAAAACTTTTTTACCTAATACATGATAGGTGGACAGACACACATACATAAACCCAAAAGTGTTAAGTACATTTAAAGTAAGCTGCTTTCTTTCAGACACCCAAAATAGAGCGTTGTGGCATCAAAGAGAGAAAATGCATATATACAAACATACATTATTTTTTAATAACTGTACCAATTTTAACCAGGCAACTATATACTCTTTCAACAACTCTAACATTTTCCAAAGTTTTCTAAATGTGCCTGATTCCATTGCAGCTTTCAGTGATGACTATTTGTTCTTCCCTGCTTTTCACAACCACAAAGAGGAAAGTGTGTGGTAGATATTCTGAATAAATTAGGAGTCCATTTCACTGTATGGTGAGTGCTCTTTGTAAAGTTGCATTACTATTTAATTGTTCGTGCAAAGAAAGACTTTCAAAATCCATCTGTGTAAGTGTTTTAGATGTACACCCACAGACACACACAGCTACGGTCACACACATCAACACATGCAGTGCAGAGCAGCACAGGAAAGTGTAGTTTTATGTTTGTTCAATGTAACAGATTCTGCAGTAATTATGATTTTGGTTGGTCTCCTAAAAGAGATGCCCACTGGTTTCTTAAAGACACATACTATTTTAAAGGCTTTAAATATGATTAAATAAAGACCTAATCTATTTTAAATGCTGCTCTCTTCCTGAGTCATCTGAAAGTCCTTCTCCTTAACCTCTCCAAACACCTCCACAGGGGGCTTGCACTGCTCATCAAACTCTGACATTGGAGAGAGTCCAGCTCTTATCTAGGAGTAACCAGAGCCTGTGTTTTCCACAGAATGAGCCCAAATATATTCATGTGGGACTGCTGTACTTCCTGCACTAGTTCTAGCTACTTCCCAACAGAGGTGACACTCTATATCCCAAGAGCTAGTTTTTGTAGCCAGAGCCCCCCCAAGACTGCTCCTGCTGCATGACTGGCATCACACCATACCCCTGCAGCTAACAGTACATGGCTCAATACACACCCAGCAACACAGTTTATACCATAGCAAATGTTTATGATTAATTTACAAATAATTTGCCAACATATGCCTCAAAATAAATAACATGAGCATTAATGATGTATCAACAAAGAATTTATTATTATTATAGTGTATGTAGATAGACAGGCTTATAGATATTTTATGAACAAATATGTGATATATCAAATTAATAAATGTATTCGCCACTTACAAATGTATGAAGATGATTTGTTAAATATGAGTTCATCGTCAACTAATGGTGTATAAATTACTGATCATTACTGTAAAGTTTTACTATATACTAAGAACCCACAACATACCTCACACTGATGCAAACAGAGAGTTTGGTGAAATATGTCAGGAATACTTTTTGGTTTTATTTTCTGTGACACATGTTTTCATTACCAAAAGGGGACTTGAAATTGCTTGAAGTTTAAAAATGTATTTGAAAGCATGTATGTGCTTCTGTGTAAACTTTATTTGCCATGAAAAACAACGACTTTGCACATCCAAACTAAAAAAATAAAACATTAATTCCATTCAGAGATTGCTTTAAAAGAAACAAAATACAAAATTTCTCCTCATTAAAAAACACAGTAAAACAATCTGGCAAGACATACTGCATAGTAAGATTCACACAATGCACCAATTTGTGAATTTTTGGTAGTAATTTTCATGACAGTAAATGGGAACACAGAGATTCACAACACTATAAACCACAGTCACAATCCATACCAAACAGCAAATGTGTCATTTCATTAATTTGTCTAATGATGCATTAACGAAATATCCAACCAAAACATATTCACTCATGTTATTCCTTAGATTTTTTTTATTTTATTTTTTTTTTAGTTTTTGTGGTCTAGTTCCGTGAATGGGATTGATGATTGAGCAAAAACTATTACACATGTGACAGTATCTTCATGGAAATATGCAATATAGTACCTGTGGTTGTATTGTAATTTACTGGATCTAAATTTGACATTTCTCACTATAATTATAAAATTACTGTTGAAATAATAGCAAACTTAAATTTTCATTCAGCTTGCTATTCTATAAAATTTCTAGTAATGAATATGTCATGATACTACTTTAATGACTAGTACAGTCGACTATACTGTTGATCAAAACTGTAAGCATTAATTGTCTGTAAGTGGATTCTGTTCTGAAAGTAAACCCCGACCTGTTATATTAACTCCCCCCATACAGGAACAGGACATGTTGTGCAACCCACATTACATGTGCATCATGTGGAGACAGAGAACAGAGAACATTGGATTCCCAAACATCCCCCTACACCATTTCCCCATTTCAATCATTTATTAATGAGAGACAACAAGCTGGCACTCTGTTGTTTTCCCTCCACCAAGCCATCCCCACCTGCTTGAAATTCACTCATAGTCTTCTCATTAAACCCTACAGCTCAGTTTCCCCCGTTCCTACACGTATGCCTGCCCTGTGCTTCATCTTTAATTCTTTACCTTACCCCCATCTCTTCAACCTTTCCTCTCTCTACATTACGCCATCAATGGGCAATCAAAAGGAAGGGAAAAAGAGGTAACAGAGGAAGCAGAATATAAAGAAACCAATGACCCAGTTGACTGAGTAGATGTAGATGATGACCATGTCCATGTCAAAGCGCCACCCTCGAGAGTCATCCTCAAAGTCCATAGCATCCAAACGGTAGCCTCCGCCATGGGGGAACTGACGTCTAGCGATGGGACTGGACTGCCTCTGGAAGCCTGAGTGGATGAGAAATGGTGCATCTTATCTGGGGCCAGTTTTAGACTGGTCTGTAGTGTTAGGCCAGTCTTAATTTTGCTCATAGATTAGTCTAATGCAAGTTAGATCATTTTACAAAAATAAAGATTGACTAATTTTAAGCCAAAAAAATTAGACACCTTACTCCCAGGCTAACTCAAGCCTAACACCCATGCTACCATTGTAACATGGTTCATCAGTGACACCTGCTGACCATTAGCACCCAGCAATAAAAAAGAGGAAAACATTGCTTATAATTTGCAGCTTGCTAACATAGTTATGGAGAGAGCAATGAGAAGGGAAAGAGTTTTAAGAGACCGCAGTAACCCACTGGATATATACAGCGGTGAGGACATCGTCAGTCATTTCTGTTTGCCCAAGGGAACTATTCCGAACCTGATTGAAGAATTAGTAGAAGTACAGAGCACATTTAGAAGCCACAGCATCCAAGCTCTCTCCTATGGTGGTTGCCATTTCACCCAAAATCTATCTTTTGACTATCAAACACACACCCCCTGTGGGATTGAAGGCTGTCTTTAAAATGCCTCTAATGTGTGGACTGGTCCTTGAGGTCTAACAAACATGTTCAATGCATTTCCTTCCTCATAAATATTTTTAATTTGTGTAACGTTTACATGAATTTACACTTAAATTTGAAGCCTTGAGGGACTTGAAGGATATATCAGTAGCAGACATGTTTTTCTTTTCTTTTCTTTTTCTTTTCAAAACTAAACTAAAGAATCAAAAGCAGTTAAGTTGCAAATATGGCCAACTGCAGTCTTCATGTACAGCTTTTAAAGTTAGAAAATTAGTGTTTTACTCTCAGCCGTTAGTATTTTGCCATATCAGATTAATAGATCCTGAACTGAGAGAATTTCCATGTATGGGGTATTAAACACTTACCTCCAAAGATTCGGAAAAGTTTTCTACAGCTTGGGAGAGGCCACTTTGCACAACTTGCTTTCTGGAAGTTCTGTTTTCGGGACAGGTATTCCTTTGGGAAGAATGTCCTTGCTGTTTGGTTTAGCTCTGTGTGAAAGACAAAAAGACAAACTGGATATTATTACCATATGAAGTGAATGTCTTATTTACACCTCAACCTCTTGATATCCTGACTAGATTATGTTCGATTTATTCAATATATTCAGAAAAAAATCACCAGACACGGCTTCACCAGACTCCTCATTTTCTCATTCTGCTGTTTCCGTGTGACCTTGACTTTGCTAATCAACACAAGAATCTACAGTAATCTGCAATCCTTGTCACCTAATCACTAACAAGAGCTCTTAGCGTGTCTGCAGTCCTCATAACCACAGCCACTCTGCCTTTTTATGGCCACAGCAGTGTCTCTGCTGCTCACTTTTCTCCTACACGCATCTAGAAGTAGGCCAATGTGAATCACAGAACTTCATTACTTATTCATAGATTTGTCCAAATCAGACACTGTCCTATGTAATCAGTGTGCAGCGATCACAAGGCTACATAAAATATACCAGTATACATCATATAGGGTCAAAAACACATCATTACATCATGCTCATTGTATAACATGAAAGCATTATACAAGGTAATGGTTGCTTTTTACGCTGGTACTGCCCACGCTAAAAACATCTATCCTCAATGCACTCTCCATCAAAAAGGAGTGAAATCTCCTTATTTCCATCAAAAAGCACTAAATAAAAGTGTTGCGATTGTGTTTGATTTTGTCTTTGCGGCCTGGGTGACTCATCTGGTCAGAGCTGAACTAAAGGTCTATTTTGCTCCCTATGGGACATCTGCAGCTGGGCCCTCTGAACAATCTGCAGCTTAGATGTCATCTGTGTACAGCTGACATAAGAATAAACATATTGCTGCAAACATACATGTGATTGTTACTTTTATATGCATTTGTAAGTCAGGGAAACTACATCCATTACTTGTATATTTTAAACTATATATCAATCTCTTATCATTCAATCTAGATACTTGGTAGAGGTTTAAGTAAAAGGTGATTCAAACTATGTGTATTGTACAGTAAGTGCCCATTAGCTCACCCTTCTGGAAGAAGACATGTGTGATAACTGTTCTGCAGAGGGGGCAGGGAGTGTTAGTGGGGCTGTTCTTCGCCAGTGTCCTCAGACAGGGTTCACAGAAGATGTGATTGCAGGGGTGACACATGTAAGGGCTGAAGTACACATCCAAACACACAGCGCAGATGTAACCTTCTCTGTCCCCAGCGCTCACATCCTCATCATCCTCGCTGCTGCTGCTCGATGGGTTGCCTGTTGAACTCTGTGTGAGGAGGAAAGGCAGGGGGAGAAGAGTTATATTTAAACAATCAAGGATCAAATGGCTCGTCGAAGGCTGATAAATACTGTATATCAGCATCCATACATATGTGAACACACATCCTTTGCTGTGTAACTGCAGACCCTCTGCTCATATGGATAAATATTTATGTGTGTATACATGCAAACATGCACATAATGTGTTGATTTGTGTGTGTGTGTGTGTGTGTTTGGATGAGATTTACATTGGATTAGTGTCAAAATAGACAATTTCTGATATCATTTTAAATGAAAAAGAGCAAACACTTATAATTTTATAAGTAAATAAAATTTCTTTCTTTCTCCTCTCCTATCTCTAAAATCTAAAATCACACATTTCTGCAGGGTCATACATGGAAAGAGCTTCTCAGACAGGTGGAGTATCTTGGTCTGCATCAAGTGAAGGAATAAAGAAGAGCAAACCAGAGATTTGACCCTCCGCAGATGAGGTTTTGAACATACATTATCACTACAAGATGTCATCGCACCAGCGGGGAATAAATATATGTGAAAATGTCTTCTTTTTGCATCCTCTTGAGATTTGTTTAATATACTCTCCTCTTTAATACACAATGAGTGTAAACGTATTTGACATCCACCTGCACAGCATTATAATATGTGTGAGGACATGAGAGTGTCAGGATTTAGTTCAGCAGAGCAAAATGTCTACCTCTTACATTTTCTCACATCTTACTGTAAAGTATAAACATTATTAGAGAGAGCAATTTGACCCAGACACTGGCTCTAATTCAAACTCCATTCACTTCACAGGCAACAGAGAAAGTGTTTAGTATCTCTTCCGGTAGAATATTGTTGTTCTTGGGCAATCTATTGAAGTTTTTCACACAGTATGACAGTAAGGCACAGTATGACTCATACTTTCACAATTCTGTAAGATTTTGCTTACGCTGCACATGGCCAGTCCTCTGTTATTTTCAGTCTAGCTTGAATCCTTTCATTTCATACAGCACAATACTTCTGCCACCTCTGCTGTTCAAATTCCCCTCATTTCCTCAGCAGTCAACTTGCCCTCCCTCCCAAGTGCTTCTGCACCGAAATTCACACCCAGTTTCCCATTTCCAACTATAACTCATATGAGAGGATGTACCAAAACTCATTTTGAGAACAGTATCTGGGGCCCCTCAAGTCCCCCACCTCCTCCTCAGACCTGTGTTGAAAGACCCCCAGGGATTGATGCCTGAAGCTCCAGTCTTGAAAAATCCTAGGGGTGCTTCCAGAGTAATTACCACTTTCTCACCCAGGGGGAGCTCCAGGGACTTCCCTGTAGTACCGGCCCTGCTTCCCATGGTGTGTCATTAACAGAGTGGAGAGAACACAGAACACGCAGCTCCAACATAATCGTTGGCACAGAGGCTCTTCCCTGGCAACATGCAGTGTAACATGGCAGCTTTGTCTTGGTTACGTTGGTAAATGTGTACACAACTAAAGTTTAAACTAATAAATGAATGCTTTTAGTTGACATTCTTGTCAACTTCACCACCTTAAATACCTTAAGATATCTTGATTCCACGAATAGAGCGACTCCAACACTAAACTGAAAAAAATGTGGTTTGTCACTTCAAACTACATGCTGCAACTAAAATCACACTTCAGCTACTGCACGGCAGCAATTAAAGCAGCTAGATAAAAAATAACTGAACAATTCAACAGTGCCTCTCAGGATGTAACCACTTCCTGTAGGAAACTGGATGACAATAACACCTGCTTTGACCTTTGGGATACTGTATGTGAAAGGTACGGTATGACATTGTGCATAAGAATTACACAAGCCTCTAGCAAAGGGGCTAAAACTATCATGGTTGCAGTAAAATCTGGGGCAATTCAGGAGTGGGAATAAATAAATAAATCATCACTTCGAAAAAAATTGTGAAATTCATATCCAGAATCTAAACCAGGTTTTGTGAGTTCAAATCCTAAAAACACTGAAAACATTTTGAGACGGTGAATAAGAAAAACTGTTGTTGGTACACAGTCTCCTTAAGTCCCAAGTGCTGCAATGGAGTTGCTCAACGGCTAATAGCATGTGAGAATGAGTGTAACTGTGCAAATGTACAAGTTGGATAGAGCCAAGAAAAGAGCATGCAAACTCAATAAGCCTTAATTATGATAAATACAAGCAATTTCCTCTGAATAAATAATACTTTGTGGGAATCATTAGACATTTTGGAAATACACTTATTTGCTTTTTTTCCCCGAGAGTTAGATAAGAAAATCGATACCACTCTCATGTGTGTGCATTATCTATGGAGCTGGAGCCAGAAGGCAATTAGCTTAGCTTAGTTTAAAGACTGGAGGCAGGGGGGAAACAAGTAGCCTGGCACTCTCCATAGTTCAAGTATATACCCGCACCATTAAAGCTCATTAATAAACCCATTTGTTTAATTCATATGCAAAAAGAATGAAAAGTTGTGGTTGGGCCAAGGGCAATGTTCCTGGAGTCTTGCTATCACCATGAGGCTGCCAGGCACTGAGCCGCTGCTCACCAAGAAATTATTACAGCAAGTAACTCCCTGTAAAACCATAACATGTCACATTTACATATCTGTTTGTTTACTGATTAAACAAACAAGATACAACATGTTAATTATCAAGCTTTAGAGGTGTTGATAGGCATATTTTTGAACTTTGGATGAAGCCAAACTTGCTGTTTTCCCCCGCTTCCAGTCTTTATGCTAAACTAAACTAATCACCTACTGGCCCCAGTGGAAGTAGCCTATCTGAAAACCTTTCATGTATTTTTCTCATGCTAGCAAATATAATTTACTTGCTTCCACAGAAATCATCAAAAAATAATGGACATAAGTATATCTGCTTGGGCCAGATACTAGGTATCTGCATCTTGGTTTAACATGTACAGTACATACCAACTTCAATTGGAGGGAGACAGGAATATGCTAACTAAAAAATATATAATCAGCGGGAGGGCACAGAATTAGGAAATGAATATTCTCTGTTTCAAAGCAACTGATTCTATTCAGCTTTCTCTAAATCAGCCGTCAGAATAATTTCAGTCCACCAACGTGACAGGAGATCTGCAGCAGCCAATCAAAATGGAATCTGCTCTTTTGTCTGGCTGGTTTTGAAGGGCTCTTCGCCCAAGCCTCATCATGCAACTAATTCAGATGTAACCCCACTTTAAACTGCACAGACAATGGCTATTGAGATGAGCTGGGTGCTGATAGGGCTGTCGAGAGTCAGAATCTAGATGAAATTAACACACACAGACACACACACACAAATACACATGTAGCCACACACAGTCATATAAATGTGGACAAATATTTAATTCTGATTTTTGTAACTATTGTATTATACCGCATACACACACAAGCCTTTACTTCCTTTTTTGCATTAGCCATCTTAAAATGTAAATAGACCTTTAAGTGGATCAGTTAGGTTATTTAAGGCTGAAACTGTCTGAAATGCCAGACTATCTCAGGCCATCACTTGAGAAACTTTAGAGTTTGCTGTGTCCACTTATTCTCTAACAGTCAGGGAATTATTAAATAGAAGATCTGTGGTAGTAGTCACATTTTTACTTAATCAATGTGAAGTATCATACTCAAAGCAAACTGATAAATACTGCACATGAAGAAGTCAGATATGATAAAAAATTCAGGAGATAATCACTCCCACTTCTCTCTGTTTCAATGATTCACTACAATTGATTGTCATATTGACAGCTCAGGTAATTGTGTCATTCACCTGTCTGCTCTCCTGCAGTTGACTTTGTCTCCATCTCTCCTTCCTCCTCTGCCTCCTCCTCAGACACCTAATCCTGTTCTTCTCTCTTTTACTCATCCTCCTCTCCCCAAAAGGAACAGACGGCAGCAGCACAGCTGGGGTCAAGGTTTGATTTGCCACTTCCATCACGCCACTGCCCCCTTCCTCGCCGTCCTCCACTTCCTCGTCTTCCTCATCCTCCTCTGCCTCATCCTCTTCTTCTTCTCCTAGGTCCAAGCTGGTAAGAGAAGGGATGTGTGTCTGAGTCTGATGGATTTGTGATGGCCGTGTGACCCCCGCACCTGTCCTCACTTCTACCCAGAATGGATCTGGATCTCTGGATGAGCTAGGTGCGGAACGATGTAGGTCCCCTGCAGCTGTCCTGGATGAAAGTCTCTGAGGTGATAGAGGTGTGTATCTGGTTTGGATGGCAGGCTGGGGGAGAGAAGGAGATACAGTTCTCACAGCTGGTCGAGGGGGCTGGGGATTTAAATTGGCAGCACTGATCCGGGAGCAGACAGTGCTGTGAGGTCTAGGACACAAATGTCCTCTCTGCAAGTTGTTTGATCCCCCTGCAGTTTCCACTGTACTATTTAAATGGTTATCAGAATTACTGCTAGACAAACTGTCCATACTGCCTCCTCCCTCTCTGTCCCGGGCTCCATCTCCATGTGTCTCAGTTCTCTCAGTCTTTCTGGGTCTATGTTTTCCTCTCTCCCTGCCGTTCTCCCTGCCTCCTACATGTTCAACTCTCTGTCTTTCTTCATCTCTGTCTTGGTTTCCCTCTGTCCATCTTCTTCTGTTGTCCTCACTGCAGGTCTTTCTGTGTGCTTTCCTCCCAGGTAGGGCAGGTCTCACCAGTTGCTCCACACTGATCGTCCTTCCTTCTCCCACTGGATTTGCATTCCTCCGCCGAGGCTTCCCTATCCTCAAGTGTAGGGTGTCAGTCTCACGGTTACTGTCCTCTTCACCGGCATCGTCAGTTCCATTTTCCCCAACTCTGCTCGAGCCATATACACCAGTGGCTCCCACACGGGAGCTCATGACAGCGCTTTTAAGCCCCTCAGTGACCACTGGAGCACATCTGATGTAATTTCAACCAGCTAGCCTGGTCTTTCCCCTATCATCCTTCCCTCAGTCTTCTCTCTGCCTCCCACTCCTTCTTGATGTATAGGTTTACGCTATTTTTCCAAGAGTTAGAGGGACTGTTCCAGTGTAGAGGAGGTGAGCAGTGCAGTCCTCTGGTCTGGCCTATCCTGCCCCTGTTAGCCCCCTGGGACATTCCACACTGTTGACAAAGACAAAGTCCCCCTGGTGAGCCCCATTACAATAGGTGCACTGTTCATGGCCTCACTATTGTTCTGTGTGTAGAAAACACATTGCTATGCAACCACTGAACACACAAAAATAAGGTGAAAAAACCAGAGCCACCTTTTTTTCTCACATCTACTACCATGGTGTCAGCTTTTTTCACTCTCGGGTTGATAGGCAGAGCACAGAGTGAGTGGTTATGTGTGTGCATGTAGCTGTCACAAAAAATATAGTTCCTCTTAAATTTCCTTTATGAAATGCCTGATTTTCAGTTTCTGCTGGTGCATCGTTGTCAAAGTCTTCCAGTGTACTTGTACTTCAGAAACTCCCAGACCCAAAGAAAATGTCAGGATAACCTGTTTAATGGTGCTTTGCTCAGACAGGTTGATTCATTGTTCCTAAATAGAGCATATATGGAGGAAGAGCAAGAGATTCTCAGTAATTCTCAGTATACTTTAGGTTAGGTTTAGAGTTAAGTTAACATGAGATTTGCTCAATCCTGTGATTTATGTGGGGGGTTGAAATGTTTAAAGACATTATAACCACTGAGTATTTTTTACATTTTACAGTATAATTTTGTTGGTCTTGATAAAATGTTAATTTTCATCCTTATTTGCGTCGACACAATTTACACAATCCTACAAAATGTTCAAATTTATTATTATTCAAACGTATTATTATATTGTTATTAAAGGAATATTGAAGGCAAATGGTGTACTTCAATGGACGTTACTGAGAGGTCAAATATGTGAAACATGGAGTGTCTCAAGGAAGTTGTCTTAGGCCGCTCCTGTTCACAATTTTCACTAATGATCTTCCTCTAGTATTAAAAAGAGGGACGTGCTTCATCGTTTGCCGATGATTCCACAATATATTTGGCAGAAGCAACAATCAGTGATTTAAATAGAACAAACAAATAAACAAACCTAAAGCCTAAAGTCCATGCCTTTGGCTCTATGGGGCCCTTGCGCCAAGCTTTAGAATATACTAGAAGTTCAGGCTCCAAATCACTTCTAAAAACTCATCTGGCTTTGAAATTATATTTTTTTCATGTTTCATGTATTTTGGTACTGTTTGTACATTGTTGAATAATAATAATGATGTTGAATAATAATATTTTTAAAATTATACATATTCTATGCTACTTTTTTCTCTTAGACAGTATAACAAATGTTTCACTCTCACTTGTTTGAACTCAAATCAAATTTATTAAAGGCTATACATTACAAAATACATTTTCTGATTATTGAATTATTATTATTATTATTATTATTATTATTATTATTATTATTATTATTATTATTATTATTATTATTATTATTATTACATGTTCTTGGGAGGGGGTGGCACTGCATCTGTGGCTTATTGCTTTCAATTGATAATAAGTTTTTGCATGTCCTGCAAAATTCATAGTTTCTCTGTGACATTGACAAACCAGTGGTCTCTCTCTGCTCTATATCTCTTGGTACACACACACACACACACACACACACACACACACACACACACACACACACACACATACACACACACACACACACACACACACACGCACACACACACACACATTACTGTGCATAACTATTCCTACATTCTATTAGAGCATTCTATGACCTCACAGTGTAAGTGTTCTATCCTTCACAGTGACACAGAAGACATTCACAGTTCAGTTCATTTCAGACCTATTCTCCACAGTGAACACCAGTGAGTTATTTATCTGCACGAAACTACAAACAGTTAACTGAAAGAGCAAAACACACCACTCAAAGTGAGGAAAACTGCAAGAAAGAGAAGTCATTAAGAGGAGGAGGAAAGAAAGACAAAGACAAAAAGTACACTCAGTTCTACTGAAGATTTCTGAAGACAGACTGGTAAGTAAGTTAGTAAACGTTTAGATATTCATTTGCACGATTTGAAAATGTAAAATAAGGTGATGAAGAGGTTTTTAACTGAGAAAATTCTGTGAAGCAGCAGCAGAGAGTGAATTTTCTCAGTGGGAGCTGGAGGACAGGGAGTTTCTGTTCATCCTGCTTTACAAAGAGACAAGATGAAAAATGTTCAGCCATAATACCTGAACAAACTACATCACAGATAAATTAATCCAAAAGAACAACAGTAAAGCTACATATTTAATTGCATAATTACCTAAAAAATCTTCAAATCAGTATCAATAAAAATGCTTTTTGGTGATAAGTTTTTTATGCCCAGCTTCATAATGTTGTGCCAATGCTGGTGCCTCGATGAAAGCATTAATATTACACAATTATGTACATACAGTCCAGACAGTAAGTGTTTGGATAGTTGCCCATTTTTGTTCTACAAGCCCTGTGCTTCAGCACATTCAATTTGAAATAAAGTAATGGATACTACATTAAAGTGCCAAGTCTCAGCTTTAATTTGAGTAAGTTTACATCAATATAGAAAGAGCTGACAAATTATCATACAGTATGCATTCTTTGCAGTACTATAGAACATATTACAATAGACAACAATGCACTGTAAAATGTAACTTAGTAGTTTCAGCATAAAATTTAAGACTAAAAGGCTGCCTCATTTTTTTTTTAGGTTAAGTCAACAATTACAAAAGTTACCAAAAAAAAAAAAAAAAAAAACACCAAAAGTTATCTTGACTAAAAATTGCATGTTGTATAAACCCATCTTAGTTTAGTGGATTTAGATCTGTTAATTTATTGGACTGCTTAGATAGTTGAAATTGTATCTAATTGAAATCAGAGTAAATTTGGTTTTCATTTACATTTTCATAATTTGAAGAGATTTTTCATTGTAGTTGGCATTGTTTTTATTGTTATGAAGAAATTTAAAATTATACCTCTTTTGAAGGAAAGGGTTTGAATACATCTTCCACCACTGCTTGTAGTTCAAAGTTTGTGTTTCTCCACTAGATTCCTGATTCAAATATAAAGGACAAAGAAGCAGAGAACATGGATGTTGAAAATCTTGATGATCTGATGAATTGTGACGACATTTGGGAGGACGAAGAGTTCACCCTCCCTCGTCCCCCGTCAGCCATCAGTGAGGAGAGTGCAACATCATACGCCTCCTCATGGTGTTCACTCAGTGGGGAGAGCATATCAACATATACCACTTGGGGTTCCCGCACTGACTCTGAAATCTCAGAAGTGATCACACCATCTTATGAAGATGAGGAAGATGAGACTGAGATAGAGTCAAGCTCCAGACTGTCCATCAGGTCAGAAGAGAGCACAAGGCCTGTCTCCAGCGCTGTCTCAAGTCGCCAGGCCAGAGACTCTCATTATGAGGTTCTGAGGGCTTTGCCTTCAGGACCTGCAGGACATGATGGATATCCTGTATTCACACAGGACGACAAAAAAGCAGCAGCAGCAAACTTGCAACTAGCTGGAGAGGTCATTGATCAGGTCAACTCTGTCCTATCCATGACCATACAACCCTCTATGGATGGAGGATCCTTCAGCGTCACTACTGCTGCCAGCTGCCAGGTGTCAGACGACAAAACAGCCAAGAAGGCTTTGGAGGGAGCCATGGTAACCATGAAATCTTTCATCACAGGACGAGGCACTACAGTGAAGAGAAGGATTCAGACACAGAATGGTTTCCATTCTCACAATAAAGAGGAGGCACTGGCAAGACAATTTAACCACAAGATGAAGAGGTCACTATGGCGGAAGAAGAGGATTCACCCAGCTCCAGAGGAACATTTGGTTAAGGCAGGCATGTCAGGCAGCACTGACTTGACATCTAGAGGCATAGGAGGATGGTTGTCCGGTCCGCTAGAGTTGGAGGACTATGTGGAGGACAAGGACGTGGCACCAGAAGACATTGTTTCATCTCTGTCTTCTACTAGCTTTATTAAACCAGATCATCAGGTGGTTGAAATTACGACTGATGAGTCCACAGATGAGACGAGAACTTCTTCTCAGTCCAGTGACTTTGGCGATGAAGATGAGGAAGAGGAAACCTTTAGCCAGATCTCTGTGGACCAGTCTCAGCCTGCGTCCAAGTGTCTGAGCAACAACCAAGATTATGTGGCGGAGACCAAGGCTAGTAAGAGCAAAGGGCTCTTCAGCCTCTTCCGCAGCATCTTCTCAAAGGTGAGGATGCATTTACATGAAAGTTCTAATGAGTGACACTTTAAAAGTACACCAGAATAGACCAGATCCAACCAGATAACATTTTACACTTCTTCATGAGTTTTGAAGCCATGAAACCTCTTCTGGACCAAACAGCAAGCCTATACTGGAAAAAAATTACCTGATTGTCATCTTTTTGTTGAACTGTAGGCATTTATTTGTACTTCTGTACTGACCTGGTTTGTTCTTTTTATTTCTTCCCCAAAAGAAGAAGAAGATAAAGAACGAGGAGCAGAACAAGAGGGCTTCTACTGAGAAACAAACTAAACAGCGTCCTGTGTTGATGCGGCTGTTGCACTCCAGTTCAACAAGCAGCCATTGCCTTACAGATTAAAGACCAGAATCAGGATCAGCTGGCCTGATCAACCCCCTCCCTCCCCTTCTATTTTACTTTTACTTTACTCTTTCTGTCTACTTCTCCCTTTTTTCTCTCCCCTTTCCCCCCCTTTCACCCTCCTTCTCTCCCCTTCTATTTTACTTTTACTTTACTCTTTCTGTCTACTTCTCCCTTTTTTCTCTCCCCTTTCCCCCCTTTTCACCCTCCTTCTCTCCCCTTCTATTTTACTTTTACTTTACTCTTTCTGTCTACTTCTCCCTTTTTTCTCTCCCCTTTCCCCCCCTTTCACCCTCCTTCTCTCCCCTTCTATTTTACTTTTACTTTACTCTTTCTGTCTACTTCTCCCTTTTTTCTCTCCCCTTTCCCCCCCTTTCACCCTCCTTCTCTCCCCCACCCCCGATCCCCTCTTTCCCTCCCCCCTTCCCCTCCCCTTATTTTTCTCCCCCACCCCCATCCCCTCCCCCTCTTTCCCTCCCCCCAACCCCTCCCTTACTTTCTCTCCCCCACCCCCTATCCCCTCCCCCTTTCTCTCTCCCCCATCCCCTATCCTCTCCCTCTCTTTCTCTCCCCCTGACCATTCAGGGCATTACAGTTGCTGGCACTGTAACCTACTGCAATATTATTTTATTTGGATATTAACTGTGTTGTGTTTTTTTTTTGTGTGTGTGTTTCATCTGCTTTTCTAAATGAGTACTTGAATATTGATGGTTCTAATAGTTTGTTTGACACTTACATGATAAGGATGAAAAGGAACATGACTTTGTATGTTTTTAAAAAACCAGTCTGAAGTTCCTAGATTCCTATAATACAAATGGAGTGCATCATGCAGACAGAAGAAGTGGTACAGTAAAGGAGTAAGCCATTTACTTGTATTTTATTAGTTTAATCAGTGAATCCACTTTGAATGATAAAGCACACTCATACCATCAGAACGATACAACTCTGAGCAGATGCTTAAAAAATGTTACTATTCCCTAAAGTATTTCATTACATAAACACCATCAAAACCACAAATACACAGGGCTGGGCAGATCTTAAAATCTCTCTGATAAAAGGCCCACAACACTCAGAACAATAAAAAACAGCAAGCTTGACTAATTAAAAATGACTTCCTAGTTTGCCTTCTAGTAAGATGAACAGAAAATGTAGAAATGTTGTGAAACTGTACATTGTCATATCCTGACAAGTTGAAGTGCATCAATTCTGATTCCTCCAGTGCGTTGCACCCAAAAGTGTTAAGTCCTGCTAGCATCCCCTACAGTGTTCATTACAGCCATAATATGAAACTCAAGCTCCACTTTCTGCTTGATTTGTAAACTGTAATACAGCCAAAAGCTTCAGAACAAGCCAGCCGGTAAATTAATCTTGTGTTGAGACTCTTTTGTCAACTGCTGTTTCCAAATCTGATTTAGCTATTCTTAGAGCCTTAGTGGAGCTAGTTAAGCTTGTCCTGAGGGTGCCACTAGCAGAAAGATCATGGGGTCATTAAAATCTAAAGGGTTCATCTTCTGGTGAGCAGGAATATTCACAGTGCAGAAATTTGCTTGTCTGGGCCAAACAGTTGAACAGACTGACTGGCATGATAGAGAGCTAGTGAGTTCTCTAGTAGTAGTAGCATGATAGTACCTGAGTCCTGCTTTGCCCGTTGTGACCGATCAAAGACCACAGAAGAAGACATGCTGGTAGCCTGGATATGTCAAACAGGGAGAGAGTCTGAAAAACACACTGGAAAACAAGACAGCGTTGTGTTCGATTGCAGGACGGGATGTTAACCTGTCCAACCATCACCACCACTATGTGGCCTTAGTCCTGCTGATTTTCTACATAGTCGCTGTTGCTGTCTGAGTTTTCTGAAAGATGACAGTTTATTTACCTATACAGTATGATTAAAATCAGGATAATCAGGCCATAATTAAATGTGTCAGAGAAAAAGGTAAGTGGAAATTATTGTGAACACTTCTCATTTACAAACAACTTGAAAACAAAAATATAACTCCATACCTTATTTTCCCTTTATTTTTGAGATATGATTTTGTTTTGTTTTCCTTTCCCATCACACATTTCAGTATAAAGTTTGCCATTTAAACTTTTACGTTTAGCATTTACATTTCAGCTTTTCTATCTCCCTTTTCAGGAGTTCAAATTTCACTTCATTGTCCATTCGTCCATTTTACAATCTTTAGCATATTCTTCCTCTCCATATCAAATTTTCCTTTTGAGTTTCCTGTCTTAAAAAATATTTATTTATGACCTAATTATCCGCAGTACTAAAATATAATGATCGTTTTTTTTCTATTATCCTCCATACTCTCCCAACTCAACCGGAGCCTCGTATTTTATTGTGCCTCAAACTCAAAGTACTGATTGAACAGTCCATCATTTGGTTCAGCACCGGCTGTGGACAGCAGATGGCAGCAGCTCTCCTCTATGAACTGTCTCAGCGCTGTCCCTGGTCCTGAAACTACCTTTCGCCTTCAATGCTCTGGATATTTTACCTTTCTCTCTATCCCGGCTCAAAATGTAAAGTTTCGCCTTTCAGCACTCAGTCTGTACTTGTTTTACAGTTTATCTTCAATAAAGTTGACATCAATAAATAACAGTTTCAGATTAAGCCGGTTTAAACGAAAAGTGCTGTTGAAGTGATGAAAGATTAAAATACTTGTTCGGTTATTATGTCCACCTTCAGTAGCCCGCCGACAGATTTTCTTGCTATCTTAATATTTTTGTAATTAATCAGTTTATCAGTCTTGATTAACACCTACCCTCTGGCGCCTAAAGTAAAAAAAAGTATCCACAAAAGGCCATACTTTGGGAGTCTAAAAAGTAAAATAAAAGAGGGAGAAAAGGAGAGGAGAGCTCGCACCCTCATCGGCTATCTGCAGTGAAAAACGGAGCAACAAGGAGAGTATGGGCATAAAACTCCAGGGCGACCTCCTCGCAGTCTGACGTACCCAAAGCTGCTGGTATAAATGAATTCACGGCGTCACCAAGCTCAGATGATTCGCAGTACCAGTGAGCGCACCCGACTGTCAACACTCACGGGCTAAAACACATACAACCCCCTCACACACACATACACACACACACACAAACACGTCTGCGTCATGCGTCCTGAGAGCGACGGCACGAACCCGGTAACTCCAATGGACCCCGGTAAAACGCACAGCAGCAGCAGTCTGAACGGCTGACTGTGTCCTGCTTATCTGTCCAGCTGAGTGTCCCCCACTGTTGGAAAAGTTGTGGTGTGGTCGAATTATGGATTTTATAGCAACAAACAGCAACGACAGCAACGCGACCAGCGGTTACCCTGCCGGTGTGGACGTGGTTGCCGACTGGGACGGGGGTGAGAATGGCACGGGGAGTGGGTCTCTGCCAGATCTGCTGCTGAGTTACCAGATCATCACCTCTCTGTTCCTGGGGGCCCTCATCCTCTGCTCCATATTTGGCAACGCGTGCGTCGTGGCAGCCATCGCCCTGGAGAGATCTCTCCAGAATGTGGCTAACTATCTGATCGGATCCCTGGCCGTGACAGACCTCATGGTGTCGGTGCTGGTTCTGCCAATGGCGGCCCTCTACCAGGTTTTGAACAAGTGGACACTGGGGCAGGAAATCTGTGATTTATTCATCTCTCTGGATGTACTGTGTTGCACATCATCCATCCTGCATCTGTGCGCAATTGCCTTGGACAGGTACTGGGCCATAACAGACCCCATTGACTATGTAAATAAACGGACGCCAAGGCGAGCTGCAATCTTGATTAGCGTGACTTGGCTAATTGGTTTCTCCATCTCTATTCCGCCTATGTTAGGCTGGAGAAGCGCCGAAGACAGAGCGAACCCCGACGCCTGCATCATCAGCCAGGACCCGGGCTACACCATCTACTCCACATTTGGGGCTTTCTACATCCCTCTTATCCTCATGTTGGTCCTGTACGGGCGAATATTCAAGGCTGCACGGTTTCGGATTCGGAAGACGGTCAAGAAAACAGAGACAGCAAAAGTATCAGACAAGTGTTTGACTGTGTCTCCGGCGATCTTCCACAAGAAAACAAACGGGGAGGCTGGAGGCAAAGGCTGGAAGCGCAGCGACGAGTCCAAACCCAGCTCTCCGTGCGTAAACGGCGCGGTGAAGCATGGAGAGGAGGGCGAGTCGCTGGAGATCATAGAAGTTATCAGCAACTCAAAGACCCACCTGCCACTGCCCAACACCCCACAGTCATCGCATGGCCACGAAAACATGAATGAAAAGAACTCGGGAGCGAAGAGAAAGATCGCGCTGGCCAGGGAACGCAAAACGGTTAAAACACTGGGGATCATCATGGGAACTTTCATCTTCTGCTGGCTCCCCTTTTTCATCGTCGCACTAGTGCTGCCTTTCTGTGCAGAGAGCTGCTACATGCCCGACTGGCTGGGCGCAGTCATAAACTGGCTGGGTTACTCCAACTCTCTCCTCAACCCCATCATATATGCCTACTTCAACAAAGACTTCCAAAGTGCTTTCAAGAAGATTATAAAATGCAAATTTCACAGACCGTAACCACACACATTTGTGTTAATCTACATTTGGAGTAATTAAACGGACAGCAGGAAATGTTCACTGACTGTATGGAACAGCAAAAAATAATACACAGACTTTAATTCAGGGACAGTCTCTTTGCGGTTTATGTTTGAGGACCGTGTAAAAAAATGTGGGGCCACTGGCCTCTGATGAAATGAGACAAGACAGAAACTCTTAATGTACAAGCTCATGTTTATTTAGTGTTGTAGCTCCAGTATATTGCCTATATGAGACGGCAGTCATCGTTGTATTGCCATGCAAGACGTGTCATGTGCTGATTCCATGCATTTTATCATGAGACACGTGGGGTTTCCGTCCGTTACGTCATGAGCTTTGTAGCACTGAAACAATAAAAGCAATCAAAGTTTGTCATTGAGAAATATGAGTCCATTTTTATTTAGAAAATCAAAAGTAATGAGCCAAGAACAGATCAGGACCTATTATGAAACATCAGTGTTTCATTTGGGACCTGACTCATCATACATCTTCATATACACATCATAAAACATAAATTATTTACTGTGTTGTTGAGCAAACAAAGCAGAAAGCAACTTATCAGTTTATTGCTTTGATGATGATGATGATGATGATGATGATGATGACATGGGGTGACCAGGTCATGGTGTGTTTGAGGTCTTATAGCAAATGGGTATCGAACAAAGTCCATTCTCTATTCATCTCAGATAGAAAGCGAGAGGAGATGGGAATTTTTCCTCTACAGTTGAGGCTAGTATTACATTTCTGATATGTTATCAAGGTTTTATATCTGACTCTCCCCATATCTTACTCTCTCCCCTCTACCCCATCTCTCTATTTCCGACTTCTAGATTGCCCCTTGTGTGTATGTGTGTGTGTGTTTGTGTGTTTGTGTGTGTGTGTGTGAGTGAGTGAAAAGAAACAACAACAACTGAGAGAGCTTGAGAGAAAAAGCAAGGGAGAATATCAGACATTTTTATGAGACTATTATACAGCACTATATTCCATTCAGACCCACTGTGGATTATAATCTCACTCAGTGTTTGACTAGACAGCTTGTTACATCATTAACATACTGATAACAACCCATAAGGCAGTAAGTTGCCCATAGAAATAGACCGCAGAGCACAATGTTCATTAACGCAAAAACCTCCTCACCGTGTAACTATTCTCATCTATCAGACAAATCCCAGAAACAAATCCACTTACAGAAGATAAAAAGATAAGGTTGTCAGAGATTAAAAGAGGAAGGAGGAATAAACAGCTTTCAGGAAGAAGCCCCAATGAGACCTACATGCTTCACAAGATGGGCGGCTATTTGGCTCGTTGTCATGGCAACATATCAAGCCCAAGACATCACGGGTCAATCAGAGTGGTGGGCAGGCTGGCTGAGTGTGGATAGACTGGAATGCCACACAGCATTATCATTTAAAGATGACACCTAGTGCATACAAACATATCTTTGTGAAGAGGGCCTAACACACAGGAGGGTGCACTGATGTTGAAGAAAACACAAAGAATAACTTTTGATGAACTTTCATTTTTGAAAAATCAGCCCATACGGCTGAGCTTTTGCCTTTACAGCATCCTGACTAATTAGAAAAATAAGTAACTCAATTTGGCATTTATAAGCAGTATATAAACAATCTGTTAAATAAATGGTTCATAACACATCTAATGTGGTTGTTAAGCAGATATAAGGGCATTTAAAAGTGTTTATTAATTTAGTTTTATTAATTTAGGTTTATTAATAGTTAATGAATGATCGATAACACAGCTAACACACACACACATATATACATATATATATAGATAGATAGATAGATAGATAGATAGATATGTGTGTGTGTGTGTGTGTGTGTGTGTGGGTGGGTGTGTGTGCGCGCGTGCGTGTATATTTCGTGACTGCAACCTGATGGGTTCTCATAGTTTTATATAATACAAGTTAATTGAATTTGAAGAAATGACTTTTCCCTCCCCCAAGAATACTCAGAGGTAATATCATTGTTTGAAATTAAATGAACATTTAGTGTCTATGATACAGAGGGGAAAAAGCATTTAAGACTCTATTAACACTTGAGGTGAGATGTTAAATTGTAATGGGCGTTTTTGAGTATTTTCTAACAAAACAATTAATCCTGAAAGTAATCACTAGATTAACCAAGGATGAAAATAAATGTTAGCTTCAATCCTAATCTGCATTTACAGTAGCGACATGACAAAGTAAATAATTTACTTGCTTATTAAAAACACAACCAGCACTAATTTTAGATACAAAAACCTAACCTAAATTTGTGATGTCCAACAGAATGTTAAAGCTTTGAAAGAACCAAAAAAACCACAACAAGTCATAAAAAGTTTGAATTTGTGCCTGGAGAAAATTGAGCTGAAAGGAACATAAAAATTATAAACATACATTTTTAAAAAAGTCATAAAAATCTTGTGTGTCTCCATGCCACAGGTTTCCTTTTTCCATCTGATCACTTTTGCTCTGTGGTGCATTAGTGGGACGTCAATGCACTCCAAATGCTTTTGGGAGAAGTAATCTCATACCTGTGACCTATGGGTCAAATTATGGGTTTATGGCAGGCTGAGAGAGCCGCATAGGGAATGTGGTATGAGTAGGGTACAGTATATTTTTCAATTTTGAGTCACTCTGTGTGTAAGACCATTGAGCTTGATATATGGGATTACAAAGGAGCTCACTGGCTTTGAAATGTGCTGTAATATCACAGGTTTGGTTTGTGGATCTGTATTTATCCCACTCACTATGGGATTCTTAAATGTAATGAAGGTTGGTGGGTGCAGTACTGACGCAGGAGCATCCCCTTCAAAGGAGGAGGAGGGGAGGAGGAGGAGAGGAGAGGAGAGGAGAAGAGAGGAAGATTATATAAAACAGTACCACTAACAGGGGGATTACAGGGTTTATTACATGTGTTCCACTGCCCTATGGCCTAAAACAGAAGGAAAATGGTATCAGATTCTGCCTTTAATTGGTAGGTTGGTCCTGTGATGTATAGAGAATTTAATATGCATACAGTAGGTTAAAAAACTGTCAAGTGCAAATGCAGAGCTCTCATTTTAACAAATCTTTCAGCACTCAATGGAAACACGTGGCATCAACCTACTGCTCTAACGTTCGGTACTGACATATTTAGAGATGATGCGTAGAAAAGAAACAGTCAATATGAAATGCTTGCCACATTAAATTGTATTGAATAAACTGGCATTATGTCTTTCATTCATATGAGTCAGTTCTTTTAAAGATCCCACAGAAGCTGCATTACACACAAGTGACAAAAGAAGAAAATCTACTCATGTGATTTACTTCTTTTTAGATTTACAGTTTTATTGATTTTTCAATAAACACAGAGACAAAATACAACAACATGGAAACACAGGCATCCATTTACAACACTGCTGTTCTGTTTTAACAGAGTCTGATGAACTGAAGGTGAATGCATTTGTGAGTTTCATGACAAGCTAAGACACTTGAATTTGAAGGCATTATAGTTCCCCCACTTCTTGAGATAGCACTCCACCCATATTGAGTAATCTGTAAGAGAGCTTTTCCAAAGCTGCTAATTAGTTTTGACATTTGACAGTCAAATGCTTTAAACAAATCAAAGGATGTAATAGATTTTAGGTGATCAGATAAGCTGTTGATCAAACAACTCTGAAATAACACTGATCACTTTAGAAATTCAAGGTACCTGAAGGCAAAGAGTGTCAGTTAGTATGTACTGTACAAGATTTTGTTAAAAACTGATGACAATTTCACCATTCTGATCCAAAACTGGGAAAAAGACCTCACTCTCGTTTTCGTGGGAGAACTCTCTTCAGGTGTACCGCCCCTCAGCAATGAACAGCCAACTTGGATCACCTTAACAATTGCCAAGAAAACCACTCTACTCAACTCGAAAAATAGACACAACCTCTCAGCATCCCAGGGGCTTCACCTACTATTTGAGTACATCACAATAGAAAGACTCAAAGCAATACCTAAAAAAACAAGTTGACCGGTTTAATTGTCATTGAGCCCCATTCACATTGATGGTTTGGGAGCCGATTCTGAAACGGATCATATGATCTGCAAACAAACCAGCACCCTCCCAAGGGTCAGGGTGCGCCCCTAAGCAGACCAGCTAAATGTGTAGTGTGTGACCAACAGGCCAAACCTGCCTGAGCTCTACCTGAGCCCTAACAGCCCCTCCGATTCCAATGATGGTGCCCAAGACTGCTACAATGCTGATTCATTTTTTTTGTTTTGTTTTGTTTTTTTTAATCTCTCCTCTTTTATTTATTTACTTTTTTTTTACTTTACTTTTTACTACATGTGCCCTAAACAACTGACCATAGCAGCAGTAACTGGTTGGCATTATTATAATATTTTTTGTTATTAGTATGGTGATTTTTGTACTATTATTATTATCTGTTTTGTTTTTATTTGTTTGTTTTTATTTTAGAGTTTTGTTGGGTATTGTCTAGTTCTTGTCATATTTTCTCACTTTATGTCTCTACCTCTGTTCTGTCTTTATTCATTCTGCACCAATTAGATAAATACAGTAGGTACTGTACACTGAAAAGGATTATGTAATAATATGGATAATAAGGGTATTTAAATATACACATTTCTAAATTAGCATAATTGATTCAAAGGGACTGTCATTTGCGTCCAACAGACTGAATCAGGCCTGTCATAATGGTGAGTTTCAAAGGTAAATTTTAAAATAAACCTTTGAATTTAGGCTGTATTCAAAGGGAAGATAACTGCTTGAGATAACAGCATGGACTAAAACAAGAAATGTTGCATATTTTCTTTACACTGGTGATGAACATTTGTAGAGTGGTACAGACCGTTTATTTCTTTATTTATTTTAAATAACAACCCATGGTCTAAAAATGAACATTCTGAGCAGGTAAATAAGTGTGAATATTTCAACTATTTTAAGGGAAGCAGAAGAAACTGTAAAGGTGGCAGTTGAATGTTCGAGACTGTAGCTGGTACCAAACATTTTGACATCTTTTTTAATCATTTAGTTGGTTCAATCCAGGTTTTATCAGAATCAGAGCGTTAATTCATATAAGTCTTATACAATAAAGAAAGTGAAAAAGATGTTAAACAATCCTAGTTGGTAGTGATGATGTGTTTGAGTCTATGGCAACTGAGCAGCAAAGTGGTAAGTGTGTGTGTGTGTGTGTGTGTGTGTGACTGTGTGGTTCAGAGGGCAATTTATAGAGTTAGAAGCATATTAAGTTGAAGAAGTTAGTAAGAGGGTGAGCAGAGACCAACATGGAAGTAAAGAGTAAAGACATAAAATATGTAATAAAACAAGAGGAGCAGAAGCAGGAGACGGGGGGAAAAAAGGTTGAAAAGACGATGGAAAGGGGAGAGAGGCAAAGACAAAGAGAAATAGATATGACTGAGCACTCAGCGCAACACATGTTTCTACTTCGCCCCCCTCTTACTTCAGGGTCTTTCTGATCTGTCAGAGTTCTTTTTTTAAGGATCTCACAGCCCACAGCCCATCACACGCCACAGGCTCTCTCTCTCTCCATCCAAGCCTGAGAGAGAGGCAGGGTGGGAAGAGCAGCAGAAAACTCCTTCTGACGTGGAGAAATGGGTGGTTTGGGTGTTTTCAGATATGGTTATTTTTTATTAGAAAGGTTACTTAGAAACAGACATGTCATTTCTGATTCACAGTACTGTCAAAACATTGATGGATATTAGAGAGTATTTGTACATCTTGCCTCTTTTCCTCTCTCTCTCTCCCTCACACACACACACACACACACACACACACACACACAAACATATCACTGTGATGGCGGGCAGCACCCGTTCAAGGACAACAGCAAACCGAAAAACTGTGAGAGTAAACAATGTCTAATGCTTCCTGCCACTCACCTGCTTTCACAAACAATTGAAAAAAATAACATAGATGAAGAGTCTCGCTGCTGTACCCACTGCCATTAGCATTACAGCCTGTGAGAGACACTTCACATCAGTTCTCGAAATTTGAAAGAAGTCTTCAGCATTTCCTTCAATCACTGACAAACATTTGTTGCTGCTTGGTTTGTTTTAACCTTTTTTTTTCACAGGATTACTCAGAGATTTTTTTTAAAAAGTGCAGTACTTTGATGATAATGCATGTGGACAGACACAGAGTGGATGAGGTGGAGTACCAAACACTGTAACTGTTTAATGCAAACACTGACTGTGTGACACAGTGTCCAAACAAAGGCCACTCAAAACAAAACAAGCCCCACTCAGTTTGCCTGGTGGCAGCAAAGCCTTTGCAGTTGTGCTTCTATGTGTGTGTGTGTGTGTGTGTATGTGTGTGTTAAGAAGGGCAGAGGGAAGTGGAGAGGGTGTGTACTCAAATAGCCTCCTCAGCTTTGTTTGAGGAGGTTATTTGAGTCGATCTACTGACAAGATGAGTTCACACAAATTAAGAATTTTGTCATTCGGTAAATGTCAGCAGGAACACTAAAAGTACCAGACAGCTGGTTTGTCACCACTGCTGGATGATGACTGTTGTCAATCTAAATGCATCTGTGATGTGAAGGAACGTTATGATGGGCTTATTACTTACCAGTCTTGTGAGTTGTATAGACTCTGAGCCTGAGCAACAGCAAGAAAGAAAGTGAGAGACTTGTCATGGACATACAGCCTCAGCCATTTTTCAAGCTCTTACAGCATCTTAATAAAACAATTATCCAAACTCTCCACTGACACACATATAAGATAATAGCTATTGAGACTCCACAACTCCAATTTACTTCCATAGTCTTGTGGACCCATTATCTAAAGGCCATTAAAGTAGATGAGCTGCATGTCAAGGCACTTTTCATCTACAGTCAGGCTGTGGCAGCTGCTGAGTTGTGCTAACTGAGTGTATTTAATCATTTTCTGAACTTTAAAAGCAATGATAATCCAAAAGCCATCTATCATTTTGACAAAATAAAGCATAATTGCTTGCACCACAGCATTTTTACTTGCATAATATAGCTTCACAAAATTAGACAGGACAGATAAAAGGTGTATAATCCTGTATGTAGTTGAAAAGTCCGAAAAAGCAGATAGACGAATCATCCCAGTGCACAAAGCATCAAACTTTCTGAAGAGCCTCTGCGGAGAGAAATCAGCAGCTTGTCTCTCCTCTCGCACTGTGTTATCTACAGTAAAACTTCACAGACTTAAAAATAAAAAAGCATTAATTACGTCGTTTCTGTCAGTGAAAATTTCTTGCCTTCATTAAAGAGTGCATAATATTTGTATGTGGTGTTGCAGTAAGAATGTATTGTTTTTGCTTAATCTTCCTATAACTTAAAATCTGCAGTATGTTGAGCACAGCCCTTAAAAAGATGCACATTGTAGCAGTGACTTTAAACATGTAGGAAAAGACAAATGCATTATGCAGATATTTATAAAAGTGATGAAAAAACAGAAATTGATTGAAAAACAAAAAGAGAAAAATCAAAGCAAATTTCAACAGCCAATCAACATCACAGCAATGTATTATGAACATTTACAGCACAAAGCCTGAATGCAAATTGGATTTTTTCCACATCCAAAAATTATATTTGGGTCTAGAAAACCAATATTTTCCCTAGTATCTCCCAGAGTTTCAAGTTTATAGTCAGATGTAACGGAATGGGCCCATTCTGTGAGTGTGTTTCTCCCAATGGCAGGCTGCCTTTCAAACAAGATGAAATCAACAACAGGGGTTTTAATTTGGACCTTACTGCCTCTGGCATCTAGTTGATGGTGTAGCGAGACAGAGTTACAGTCAGACAGCGAGAGACAAAGAGACGGAGTGAGAGAGAGAGAGATCTTGGAGAGGAAACATCACTTGGCTTATTGCATCACTTCCAGTGCCTGTCAGCAAGCAAAACGAGTTGCCAAGAGAAAGATCTATTGCCTTAAAATGAACTCTTTAACAAAAAAAAGCCCCCATCATCTCCGTTTCATCTCCTGCCAACTCTTGCAATGCATTCTAGTAGCATCTCACCATGTGTCCTGCAAATATGTGCAGTCTAAGTAAAAAAAATAATTTAATCAGCTTTTTGCTTTAGGGACAAAATCTAATTTGAATATATATTTTCCATTTCCTCCCTCTGTCACTGTTACCTAATATCCACTAATCAGTTTGCATGCTTTTTGGCAGTTAAGCGTCTGTGCCCTCAGTAACGATGGCTTTATTGCTGCTTCATAAATCTTTATTAACATCATTTCTGCGCCTGCTGTTTTGTGTCCTCTGAGACAATGTCTTTTCTCTCAGTCATGATGTCTTAATCGCCAACAAGATACTGACACTGGCAGAAGATCTACACATTAATTGGACACTCACAAAAACACAAACACTTATGCACAGATGCAACAAACACAGACAATCCCCTGAGCGCCACTGATAGTTCTACTCCCACCTAACTGGGCTTTGTTGGCAAAAAACTTAACCTGTTCTTGTCTCAACAAACTGATGGCAGTGCATTTTACAGGGCAGCATAGAGTACACTGCTATTACTTACAAGTGCATGAAACATTACAATTTCACTTTTAGACAGTGAGATACTACATAGACTATACCTGCTGATATTAAAATGTTTGATCATTTGCACTTCTTCACTGTCAAATATTAAAGAAGCAATAAAACGGTACAGCAAACAGTAGCTCAGTTTTTTTTAATAATTCCTGGTGAGATGAAGCTCAAATATATTGTATTTCAGAATTAGAAGTCTGCAACCAAAAGAAGCAGCACTTGCCACTTGACAGATTTGAGATGTGTTTAAGCCCATTTTTTTTGATGTGCAGGATTTATTCAGGTATAAAATATACCCTCCAGTTATGATTTCTCACTATCAATTGCTCACTGTTTTATTGTTAAAGTCCTCCTCCACTCAAAAATATGCTTTTCTTCTTGTTCCTTCAGTTGGATGTTTGAGCTTCACTGTGCAGAATGATTTATGTTTAGAAGGCTGTTTTCACATTCATCTGCTGAAAGTGGAAAGTTTCTCAGTGCTCACTGGAAATCTGATTTTAAGGGGTGGGCCTATGAGCATGATTTGTGACATCACGACTAGTTTGGAAACTAATCCTGGTCCAATATTCAACTTAAACAAGTGTGATGTGGAAACTTGAAGCCTCCAGTGCACTAACACTGAGAAAGGACTTTATAATGAAACAGGAGACATCTTGTGTCCAGCAGTTAATCTTCTCAAATGAAATATATTTGCAATGTCATAAACTCTGAATTTTTAATGAGAGGGAAGGAATGTCATTTTAAGGATTTTAACATGGTTATTATATTTTTTTTCATGGAAAATCATATCAGACACACATTATTGTTCAAAGCAGAGTATTTTTTATGTCTTAATACATGTCTAGAGGGGATTTTTAAGATTGTTTTAGGGTGTGCTTTATCAGTGTGGAGAGGTTTAGGTCTGTGTGACTGAGATGTTTGGCTGACTAATCTTTGGTGAGAGCTACATTAACTGTTACCACTATCTGTCTTTGACTTAACACTTTGTGATGGATAGGCCAATACATTAAAGCAGACCTTGAACAGGCTACTACTATCTATGTGTGGCCACATGTGTGCATGAGAGTGGGAGAGAGAGACAGAAATGGGAAACAGAGATAAACAGAAAAAGTAGAGAGAAATAGATGGAGTTAGTTTCGATTGGTTGAGGCCTCAGGCTAATGCAACAATTTCAGGTGTGTGCAGTATTCCACTCTTATTTTTTACTAAAGGGAGAAATCCTCAGTATGGATGGAGCATGTATAAGGATAATCAGAGTCCAGACTCAAGGCTAAGCTGAAGGCCTCGGGTCTTGAGGAAGCTGCTGCTGTGTGTACATGTGTGTCAGCTCTCTTTTAAGCATGGAATACAGACACTATGTGTTACTATTTACAGCAGCCCTTACTGTATATTTTTACTTGCATATGTATGTTTAAATTGTATCTTGGTCATGTGTCTGGACATGAGCTTGCACCCTGAGGGTGTTTATATGCCTATATAGGATTGTTAGACCTTGGTAAACAAATTCTGTGTGTGGGTATGTGCAGCAAATGAGTGTGCAGATTAGCATGCTAATTCAGTATAGCATGCTTTGTGTGTATGGGTATACATGATGTGTGTGTGCATGTGCGTGTGTGGATTCACGCAAGTTGTGCACTGTTGACTAATGTTAGTGGACAGCAGCCGTGGTCCCCATGGCAAAGTCTATCCATTAGTCTCTGTCACAGCCCAGCTGCAGCTCCACATATCTAAAGGATAAGAGCTCACTGACACTTCATCATCTGAAAACTAAGCCTCTAAAGGAGGCCAATTAGATACACGCAGGGCTAACAGCAGCCAGGGGGCTTATCTTATGATCCTCTGACCACACCATTTAACAGAGAGAAAATAGTATATGAGGGTGTGTATACAAAGCTCTGTAAGTAGTGATGCATGGCAGTTTGTGCAGACAGAAAAACGTGTACTTTCATGGTCACACACTACAACATTTGGAGGATCCATGAGAAACAATAAACAGACACAGAAATACTAGTCTGCGCACACACAAAGATACTGAGATGTGATTAAGTCTGACATGTGATCCTGAGGGGTTTCCAGGTAAGATATATAATCCCTCCAGCCGGTCTGCCCCAAGGTCTCTTCCCATAGGAGAAAATCAACAGGAAAGCATCTTGGAGGCATCCTGATCAATATATGAGTCCCAAACCACAGTGTGTTCAGTGTTTTAAAAGCAAAATGATTGCCCTTGTTTTTCTCTGTTGTGTGTATTTGCTACTTTTTCAGCTAATTCTGTTTCATGTTTTTAGAAAAAAATTAATCAAGAATTCCAAATGGATTGCAGCCAATTTAAGTATAAACTGACTGGCAGAGATAAGGCCCATGCATACATATGAATCATTCACACAACCCCTAACCTCTTCTCTCCTGCTTCTCCTCCTTGCACCCTGTCTTTCTCCCCTTTGTCCATCTTACTTTTTGGGCACCTGCCACACTCTTAAATTTTGACATTTTTACCCCTCTCTCACTATTCCCCCAGCAGCTCTCCTCTCCTCTCTCCACTGTCTCATCTCATAGACTTTGCACTTAACATCAACAGGGAAAAAAGCAGGTCAGAGAGGAGGTCAGAGAAGAGTTGCACCAGCTTGCTGGCTGGTTGGCAGAAATCCTTGACCTTTCGTTCTTGTTCCATTTTTCTGAGCACTGGAGCCTGTCAGATGACCTCTCGTTTTGAATGTTGAGAGACCCTTTAAGTGTTGTCAAGAGAGATAGAGATAGAGATAGACAGAGAGAGAGAAAAGTCATGAACGGAGGATTATTATTTAATATCCACTGGCTCTAAACAGTCTGATTGAATTTTATCATTTTAACACCAGTATTAGGCACTATTAAAGGAGTTTATGTTTGCTTTGGTTGAATTTAACAGTTTCAGTGTGCAAAACACAAAATGTTATACTCTTATACATACCATGCAAACTTAAAAGACCTGTATCAAATTAGGTAATACATCATGTAGTTTGCAGGGGCAAAATATACCTTCGGTAATTAATTTTAATCAGTACTTAAAGTGGAATTAAATAATAAAATGGTCACTATCAGATAATGTTGTCGAACAGTAAAGTATTCTATCAAAAAAGATTATGATGTGACAATTTCTTGAAGGATTATACAAATAGCATTGAGGAAAAAAATGGGCATGTTCACGTATGCAGAATAATGATTGAGACTATACTTAATTGCATCAGTTTGCATTTTCTGTTATGTATCTGCCAATATTTTGTGTTTTTATTAGGACATAAAACATTTATCACTTCATGTTTATGGCAAGCCAATTTAATAATTTAATGCTGGAGAACAGGAAGCATAAAACCACAATTTAAACTACAGTAAAGAAACTCAATACATGACATTTTGACAGTGAACAAAAAGATAAATATATTGCATTGGTGGTGAATTAATCAGCAATTATGTTGCATTACTGCTCACCTGAGTAATGATCTGTCTGGTGAAAAAGAATTTGAACTTTTTTTTATAAGAACTGAGCATGAGATGTTTTCATATTAAACCTTAAAACCATAACTGTAAGCCACAATAATCATAAAATACTGTCATTATTAATTCCTAGAATACAAGTGAAACAGGCAAATATGGATGAGAAGATTAGCAAATAACCTACAAGAAAAAGAGACGAGAATCATATAAAAATGGGAGTCAATACTGCACATACAATTTACTGATACTGTATGCCAGCCTCAGCTCCTATTAATTACGTAGACTCAGGAGAAATATATACTGGTAAAGTTAGCTAAAGGTATACCATTACAGTGATCCCTACTCCTAAACTGCCCCCAGACATTTCCCCTAAGTTTCACACCAGATGTATTGCTGAGACAGCAGTTTGTGCATGTGCATGTGTGCTTGTATGTACAGAAAACTGAAACACACATACACACACACACACACACACACACACACACACACACACACACACACACACACAAACACACTTATCATACTATACATTCAGTTGTAATTTGCATTTCATGCTGTCAGCTGGCATGCTAATGCTCACAGGATGTTGTGTTGTCTTGAAATTAATAGACAGCAAGTGCATGAGCCTGTCAAATGAACAACTCACGCACGCGTATGTACTGGTGAAAAAGATTCTTTGATCTGGTTCCAGTATGGAAAGGCATGGTGCCATTGACGGCTCTCTCACCAGCACATACTGTACCCTGTAAACAGCATGTTGTGACATTGGATTAAATGAAGGGTGAAAGCTAAGCTTCAGAGATAAAACAATATCTTAAGTTTACAAAAACAGAATGACACAATGTAGAATGTGATACTGTGTCCTTGATGCAAAAGCAGTTGATAAGAAGAGGAAGCATACAAACACAACCCAATTATCATGTGGGGGTCACAACCCCATTTAATGAAAAATGGCAAAAGCGTCTCAGCTGGTTAATGTTTGAAGAAGAAAACAACAAGACTCTTTGGGCAAGATCACTAAATTTCAACTGTGGAAAAGATTAAAACATTATTTTCCTGTTACTGCTGAGACAAGGAACTAACACTGGAGGGTATTTTACACAGCAGAGTTTTCCTTCATGCATTCTACTGCATGTTTTATACTTTTCTTTAAGTTGTATTTTCATTTAAAACAAATGAACACATGTATTCAATAGGTGATGGTTTATGAAATTATAATGTCTGCAGTAGCCCTGTACAATAATTAAAATAAGCCTATATTGTCATCACTTCAATGATTCCTCCGTGTTGTTAAATGTTAGTTTCACATTCACTTGTGGATTAATTAATATTAACTCAGATAATCACTTAAGTTATATAACTAAAATATTTTGGCAAATAAGCATTCATGTCAAGCCCTGTATAGTCAATAAGTCAGAGAACTTACAATTCTGCTTCTTACCTATTGTAGATGAAAGATGTGACTATAAAATGACTTTCCTGCCTGCCTGAACCATCACAAGGTCTCATTTTTCTCTTCACTTTGGTTTTATTTCTTGATCTTATTTTAATATTTTATTTTTGTTGTTACGTTTAATAGTTTCTTTATAGAGCACTTTGAATTGACACTGTGCATGAAATGTGCTATATAAATAAAAGTGCTTTGTCTGTGTTTCTTGCCCTTTATGTGTGCATACTGTATGATGGTTTTCATAGTGCAGACACCCTCTCTATGTTAAAGAGTAGGCTTAAAAGTTTCCTTTTTGATAAAGCTTATAGTTAGGGCCAACCAGGCTCACCTTGGATCAGCCCTTAGTTATGCTGCTATAAGCCTAGACTGCTGGGGGACTTCCCATGATGCACTGAGCTCCTATCTCCTCCTCCTCCTCTCCATCTGTATGCATTCATGTAACATCAATGCATGTCACTAACTTTGCTTCTTCCCCGGAGTTTTTTTTGTGCTTTCTCATCTCGCAGGAAACCCTGGGTTCCGGGCCGAGCCTTCGCGGTCCTTCACAGTCCTGTTGGCATCCTTCCCTGGCTGTTGCTGCTGCTGCTGCTGTTGTTGTTATGATTGTTGTTATTCTGCCCCCCCCCCCCTTTCCCTCTTTCTTTCTCTCTCTCAACCCAACCAGTCAAAGCAGATGGCCGCCCACCAAGAGCCAGGTTCTGCTTGAGGTTTCTACCCGTTAAAGGGGAATTTTTCCTTACCGCTGTCACCAAGTGCTTGCTCATGGGGGAATTGTTGGGTCTCTGTAAATTAAAGAGTACGGTCTTGACCTGCTCTATGTGAAAAGTGCCCTGAGATGACTGTTGTTGTGATTTGGCGCTATATAAATAAAAATTGATTGATTGATTGAACATTGAGACTAACCCTGATTGCATTCAATGAAAAAGATATTCAAATGGTGTATGTGACATCTGGTTGAACTCTTTGGGTTAAAGGCAGTGGGGATGAGGAGGGTCATTCATGATTCCATTGCTAAACTGATTATCCTAAGCTAGCGAGGCCACATCTGAATAACCATATAGTAAATGTATTTCACGCACACAATTCACATAATGCAGCATGTAAAGAATGACTGTGTAGCTTTCCTCTATATGTCTTTTTTCTTCATTTATAAATATAACAAATAAAATGGTTGCTATCATTACAGCTGTGACCAAACCCTTGCTCATCACTATCTACACAGAAGCCTGTATCAGATGAATGAATGTATCCGTCTCAGTCTCCCTCAGATACTACATGTCAGTAAATCTCAACAGTGACACTTTTATATTTCGAGGTCATAAGTTCTCCTCAGAAGAAGTATGAATTTTCATTCCTGACATAGAGTGTAATAAAATGCTTCATGCTAAGGTCTCCTTGCTTTATGACACAAGAAGGGAAACTGCAGAAAAGGATAACGTATACAGTAGATAAGATATGCTGTTCGACAAAATATGAATTATGCAGACAAGCTTCCCAACCGGTAATCTATCATGAATATGATTATGCACACAACACATTTGCTTGATTTCTTTTGATGTAAATCTGCTGCCTTTATATATTGTCCTGTTTCAGAAAGAGTAAAATCTGACATTTCTCATATCATTATGCAACTGAATTGATGGTATATTTAAGAGGAATTGGAATATGTCAGCTGAGATGAGAGGCAGTGACAAGTCATAGGACAAATGGATGGAGCCAGCAATAAAAATAAATGGGTATATAAGATTCTCCCACTGCTAAACCAGAACATTTCTCTCCTCCCAAACAATACTGAGTATCAGTAAAGATGAGCCTCTAGACCCCAGAGAAATCTCCTGCTATAATCCACCAAGACTAGACTAGGATTATTATAGATGTGTGAACAATACACATATGCACTGATTGCCAAACTCAGCCTCACAACAAGAACTCTCTATGTGAAACTCCAGGAGGAGAATAAGACTTGTCTAAATTTTGAAACAGAGAGGTTTGCCTCTTGAAATGCTCGCAGGCTTTCTTACATTATGCAAGTTATGCATATGCTAATGTTGGGCCTCAAACCACGAGGTCACACAGAGAAGGACCACATGTAACCTGTGAAGTCTGACCACGAGGTGCTTTTTCCTTTGTTTCCCCAGAGACAAAGGAATAGCGCCAAAATGCTGCTTACAGACAATGGGAGTCCATTGCAAACTCCATTTCCAAGGATGCTTTGTGATTTGTAACACCTCAGCAGGGAACAGTAAAAATACAGTCTCTCATTGGTGGAGACGCTCCTGCACAGCGGCCATGCACATCACCGCCCCTTTAAAAACTGAACGTGCCCTGAAGAACAGGCCTTTCCCATGTCGCTGAGCTAGGGGTAACTTCTGTTCCTCTGTGAATCAGCTTGACTAAAGGGGGTACCCCACGCACGTGTTTTCCGCTCATCAAAGACTCCCCTCGCCGGACGAGACGAGACTTCGCCCGTGTTCACCCAAACACATTCCTGGATCCGAGAGAGACTGCTGCTGCAACCAGCGTCCTCAAATTCTCTTGAGAAGGAAGAAATGAAGTTTCTTCAGGAAGACGTGGAACTTTTCTGCCCCGCTCTTCTTCACCGAGTCAACTCTGCTGTTCTCTCCGCCACGCCTTGAGAGCCAGCTGCCATGCTTTTCGCCGACCGTGCGAGAGCGGCCACTGTCTGCATCCGTGCCAAGGACAGAGCCGGACGGAAAGGTGGACTACACACACACCCTGCTTGCTTTCTGAAGCGACCAAGTAAAAGGCACAAGTCTGGGCAGAGGCAGTGTTAGTTGTGCGTTCTTTTCAGCATCAGTTGGTGTTGTTTAGCATTTAACTTTTAGCTTTATTGCTATTGTTTTGTTGTGTGAGTTGACGGACCGCCGAGCCCATTTTTCTCTGTTTACTCTGAGGAGTATTTTAAGTTTGCTGCCTGTTTAGTTGTGTTCACCACGCTAGACTGTTTTGAGTTTGTCCCGCTCGGTACAACCTCTGTGTTTGTGCCACCGTGAGTGAGAAAGTAAGTTGCTTTGTTGATCAGAAACAAGACAATGTGTGTCACAGACTGCCGTCCGTACGACAAAGGAACTGCTTCTCTCCCTCTCATGATCGCTTTCTCTCCTTCTTCCCTCTCTTGACTAACACATACACACAGGCGCGCGCACACACCAACATCTTTTTGCACATCTGATGGTCAGATAACGTCGGACAAAGCTTTGCTTTGTCTTTCCTTATCCGCCATCAGACACGTGTGTTTTCACGGAATTGGGTGAGTGCAAGACGCCGACCAACAAGCAGCGTCATCTTGCTGTTTGTCTAACCAAGACACCGCCGTTCTTCCGCCATTCGGGTCTCGCGTGACGTGACTTCCTCCCATAGGCACGTCGCAGACCGACAATGTCATCACGTCAGGCCAAGTCGCCATCTTGGCACATACACACACACACACACAGGCATTCCCCTGCATGTGCTCAACCCTGTATATAGCTGTTTGTTTTGTTTGGTAGAATTAGATTTTAGAATAGTTGTTTATTGAATGAAGCATTTGTTAACTTTGTTAATTTCACTAAGTTTAATAAACACTGTTATATCTTTAAAGAAGATCTTTTGTCATTATTGTGTGTAACATATTGTTAAAAGTGACTGACTGAAGGAGTCAGAGCTCGAATTCATCCTTCTTTGTTCACCCGTGAATGTTGATATCTCAGATATTAACATTCTGGGTGAACTCCTTTTATGAGACTACCTTGTTTGGTTATTGGTCCTGGTTTCCGGGTGGTGCCCCGTATTTGTTAATTCATATTAATAATTCTATTAATTGTTATAATTAGTTAATTATCTTTGATAATTGATAATTATTGCAAATAATCAACTATGTTCCTCACAGATCCAACAGTAGGTGCCCGAATTATTAAGGTTAACAATATCTTGATTTCATAATTCACAATTATCTATGATAATTATGAATTATTACTAATAACCAAACCCACTCCTGCCCGTCCCAACACTAAGAAACAGTTACATGCATACACATAACATGTGAGTTGTTAGTCAGGCATCCCAGGAATTCTCTTTTCTTTTTATCATCCCTTCCTTTTTTGTCCCTGACTCTTTCACACTATAATCACTATCTTTTACTTATTCTCTTTCTCCCTCTTGCATTCTCTTTTTGTCCATGTCCATAGTGTGCAGTGCTTCACGTCACAGTAATCGTCACTTTGTCCCTTTATCACTAATTCTTTCCTTTTTTATTTTCAACCTGTACAACACACAGCATCCTCTATCATTACACCTTAAGTTCTTATAAGAGAAAAAAGGAAGTGGACAGCGGCAGTGGAGGGATTGCCCTTCCATGATGTAAAAACATGCAATAGATATTGTGTGTACAGAGAAATAACAATAGTGAAGTTTATGCTATGAAGAAACAGAATGACAGTATTATGTAGATACGGTAGTAAGCAAACATACAGTATGAAGAATATGAATCCTGGAAAACATCAAGCAACTTCAAGGTGCCACCACAACTGGTAAGACTCCTCTCCTGTCATCTCTGTCATTAAGATGCAGTGCAGTGAAGTGATTGCCGCTCCAGACCCCAGAGATATCTTTGAGGATCCACTGAAATAAGTGCTGCTGGAAATGGTTCAGCATACACAACAAGAAATATGATGTGATGTGGGCAGAACATTTGCAGATGGCTGTAGACAGGGAGCAATTTCACACGTTATGGCTTCCAACTTGTTTACAGAAAATATGTAATCCATCCCCCTCTACACAGTGTGTTTTTTTCCCCTGAAAAAGTAATTTTTTTCAAATCCATCAAAAGCTAACACTCCCCTAAATCTGAACCTGCTATGAACTGCAGTCAACATTCCCAGTCCATCAGTAATTCATCTTCTGTCTTATGTACGTTTTGTAATACAGGTATAAATATTCTACACCAGTGTAAGGAAATGAGAAAAGTTTTGCAAAATCATGGCACGTACAGAAGTCTAGTTCTGTAAAGTCCCAGTCTAGAGAATTATTTGGCTGATGTGTTCCACTGGAAGCTATGTGCTTTAAAGTGCATAAATATTCCAGCCTGACTCTCATCACCTTGTAGAGATACAATAAGGTTGATACAGCAGTCAGTCAAAGTCAATGCCATGCATTTTCTGCCATAATTGCATTTGGTAATATCCAGTGGTAATAACTGCAAAATGTGAGATGGCCAATTTCATTGTTGCACTGGAGTGTGAAGAGGATTGTAATTTAAAGTGCTTTGACGTATAGTGGAGTTTAGCTCAGTCATCAAGTCTAATATAGGAAAAGAGGGGCACTGATGGGGCTGAGGGATACAGCCGGATGACAGCCTTACAAATGGCTGAGCTGAACACACTGTGGGTGTGCGGTCATTAATAATAATATATGAGGAAAGGGGTACAGAAGGAGTGCACTAATAGCAGTACAGGGTAATAATGGCAGATACTATGAAATATGTTGTGTTCATTTTAAGACATATCTGCATCTGTCATCTACAAGTATCGTCTTTGTATCCTTCCATCTTTCCAGTGTGTGTGTGTGTGTCAATATCTCTCCTGTCTGGTTAGAATCAATGCTGTTAAAGATCATTTGTGAAGAAAACAAAAGAAAATCATGTGGATTTGTTTTTCCCTCGGCACTTCATTGAGCCCACACCCAGCTCACTTTTCTTTCCCTGATCTATTGCAGTCCCTTAAGTATCTGTCTGTCTTTCCATCCATCATTAACTCTCACACACAAATCTATTTTTTCTAGTTTAACTCTCATCATATCTCTGTCACAATTTCTTCTTTTTATTTCTGTCTGTCTCTCTCCCTCTCCCTCTCTCCACTGCCCCCAGATGTGCTATATCTCCACTCAAAAGCGTTTTCCTCTCACTGGGTACAATAAACAGTTGTTTGCAGTGTGGAATAACAAAGATTGTCACCATGGATACTCTTCCATCCCATGAACGCTGAGTGGCCCTTTCCGAGTTCTAAAAGGAGCAATTATCTGATGACATCAAAGACAGGCGACGACATAAAAAGGCAAAGCGAGGGAATTGGGCCCAAGCCATTTATCAGACAGGTGGGGAAGTGGTCTTGTTCGCCTTATTCACATGGGACAACCAGCTCGGGCTACAACCATTCTCCTTGAAGGGCCCAAGGCAGTCACATAAACACAATCATTCTGCTTGAAATGTTTTGGATTTCATGAAGTAGAACAAGTAAGACCTGCAGCTCCAGTGTATGCTATAAATGTAGGACAGGAGTGGAGGGATAACTGCTGTAACTGTTTATCTCGATAAAAACATTAACAAGATAGAACACACTGCAACTGCTGCAAATTTTTGCAATGAATACAACCGCACAATCACAACAAGTAGTTTTGGGTATTAGAGGGGGAACTTCTTACTGTATGTTTGTTCACTTATCAATAATTCTTGATAAATTATGGATGTGTAATATGTACATGTAATGACTACTTAATCATGTGATGCAATATTGTTTATTGTCTACTCAGAATAAAGGGTGTAAACAATCTGTTTTCACTGATTCCACCCTGATGAAAACCCAGTGAGGTTGAAACCAGTCAGCGTTTTAACCAACATGCCAGACTAAATAAAGGCTTTTAATATTACTCCTCTCCTTGCTCTGCCTAAGAGTGCCTGAAGAAAGTTCCCTTTTCTGTTAAATATGAATTAATTTTAAAGCCAGGGAAGTACCGTGTATTTTTACTGCATTTTAGGATTAAAAATATTTATCATTATATTATTGCACACTGTCAAGATAATCACAAATAATCTACATAAAATCCTAATATGTTTCAAGATAAAAATGAATAAAGTGATCTTGGGTTGATTACTGTAAAATAAAATATAAAAAAATATTGTAAAATAATGGTTGCACGCATAGGCTACCATACTGTAACACCAAGAATTTACACTAAAGATTGCCCTGTGGATTTTTGCACTAAAGCATATCATTTAATGCATCTCTCTGTGTTTACAGACACTGTACATGTAGCACCATTGGCCACAATTTACTTTTAAATCTACTTAAATTTACTATTACTTTTAAATCAATCTTTGAATAGCCATACTCACATCCATGTTACTATAGACTTAACTGATAACCCTCCTATTCTCTGTGAAATTGGTCCTTTGGTCCATTATAAAATTAAACATAAATTCACATCCATAGGAAGCCTGCTGGGTCATCCCGTCTTCATTATGACATGAAGAGGCAGCCTTATGGAGGAGCAATGCTTTTATTTGTGGAAGGGAAAAAAACACTTTACAAGAAGTTCAGACAGCATTGTTACATACCAAAGTTTTACTATATACATTATAATAAGCTTTAATTGAATCACAAGGGCCTTTGGGCAAATCAACATTGAATGTTCTTGACATTTTCACTTAAGCATTAGGAAATTGATTGCAATGTTGCTCCCTTAAGAGCTATGTTGGCATTTTCATATCATTGAAGCTGAAAACTCTCAGAAATAATTTATAGTCCGTGGAGATGCAATTTCATTATAACCAAGAGATGTTGATCTTTGGCAAAGTTCAACATGAGAAATGAATTGTAATTTGGCTCCCCGAAGACATTTCCAGAATCAGAATAATTTTACATGCGTGAAAAATGCGTTGGAAAGTGACACAGTGACACTGGTTTAGGGAATTATTGATAACCACGTCGAATTTTCAGTTTCAGGGGTAAAGGAAAAGAAAAACCTCAAATATAGTAGGCACACTATGGATGGTAGTATGTAAAGGATAAGCAGGGCAGGGCTCAGGCGGAATCAGTCAGACTACAGAGCTTGTAGTTCTGGATAAAGTGTAAAAGATTTTCCCACTGGATTGTGAAGGGCGAGATGAGTCAGGGCTGGGCTGAGTGTGGTAGAAGGGGAAGGAGAGACATTCAACCAGGAATAGCTGAGTGCAGTGTGGAGGCCAGAGAGTAGGGTGAATTCAAAATGTTTTTTTGTATTTAACACATTAATTCACTGGCGGACTCAGGGGCATGCATTTTAAATGTATGCACAAAGTATTTTCTAAGATAGTTTTATGTTTAGGCCTGTCCAAAGCTGTATAACATGCTAAACAATATGTTAGATAGATAGATAGTAGCTGGTTAGCTAGATATGTACTTAGCCATCTTTATACTAAATACTTGGTACAAATTGGAAATCAACCTTATAGTGTAGTCAAATCTTCAAGGAAATCAATATTTTTTTCTCAAAATGTCACTGAAATGTAACTATAGGTCATTTTTGGCAACTGAATTTACTACCTATAGGGTTGTTTTTCTTGCAAGGACAGGCTCATAATAAACCTGACTTCTGTCAGCATTTATTACCATGCCATTTGTCATTACCTGAGCAGTTATTGCCCACAGTTTATGCACAACCCTGTGAGCTTCAGACCTTGCACTGTATGACACTTTTCAGAGACAAAAATACAAGATATCAAACCCTCCCAATTTATTCCACAAGTTTCATTCCACTCAGTTTGCTGGCTGAATTTTCAACCTAAACTGTTTTTCTTGTTAGGACGGGCTGTACAGATAGATGAAAGCAGATTTAATGGAATGAGCAGTAGCAGCAAAGTGGACCTTGCGGAACAGTACAGCAAAGTTTTGGCAGATGTTGAATATTTACATTCAGATTTTTATAGCAGGGTGTTAGTAGCAGCGTATATATTATAGTTCATGCTGTTGTTGGATGTGTAGAGTGTGATATATTGCGCTTTGGTCTGGTACACTGAGGACACTGGAATGAAACTCGTGGGATAAATTAGGAGGGTTTGATATCTCGTATTTTTGTCTAAGAGAAGTGTCATATAGTGCAAGGTCTGAAGCTCACAGGGTTGGGCAAATACTGTAGATTTTCAAGTGTGGGCAATAACTGCTCAGGTAATGACAAATGGCATGGTAATAAATGTTGACAGAAGTAAGGTTTATTACAAGCCTATCCTTCCAAGAAAAACAACCCTATAGGTCGTAAAGTCAGTCGCCAAAAACAACGTATAGTTACGTTTGAGTGACAGACGCCATCCAGCAGCCGTAGTAATTATGACCCATGGAAGTGACACAGTTCAGATGATGTCAGTATAAGGTGACTTCCTTATTAGGAGGAGGCAGGTTGGGTGGATGGTTGGGTGAATGGCTAGATAGATCGCTGTTTGTTTCCCATTTCAAACTCTGTGCGCTTCACACTTCACAACCAAGAGAGTCATGTTCTCAACCGCAAGTGGGGACATTTTTTAAGAAATGAAACGTGGTTTTTACTTTTGCCATGACTACAAAGGTTGTCTAACTTTAAAGAAGTAGTAATCACATTTTAAGTGATCATTTTAACCCAACCATGATCTTTCCCTAACCCTAACTAAGTGATTTTTTTTTTGCTTAAACCTAACCAGACCTTAATCACAGCACTGTCACACCATAAAACTTAATTATAGATAATTAGGATTCTGAGCCAGTGACATGATGTTCAGATCACCTCACTACCTGCTGTTGTATATCACCCTCTGTAAGCCTATGTTAAAAAAAGTGTGCACAAGAAATTCAAGTTTGTGAATATGTTAAAAAAGAAAGAAACAGATGGAATTTATAGGCGTGTTAAAAAGCATCGATCATTTGATCATTCTTAAATCAAATTTTGCATGAATAATATCAAGAGCTCTATGCCTTTCTTGTCTCATAAAACATTTTTATTGATCACATAACTCTATGAGTCCACTTACAACTTACAGAACAATAAAACATTGAGAAGGCAGGTGGTCATGATCATTTTTATTTGCACAAACCTGAACTATTTAAAACAAAACTCAAGAACAAATTATGTTCAGAGTTATTCATCTTTACAGTTCAAAAGACAGCATTTAGCATCAGTGCACTGTAGTGATTTACATCTGTTCTCAAAGGGCTGTTGTGTTTGATATTCAAGCAAACCAGCCTAATTAGTTCTGCTCAGATATTATTTGTTATTCATCTGCGTTGGGTTGTTTGTCTCATTTTGCCATTGGCTTTCTGGCAAACACATTTAAAACAGTTATAAAAATGATTCATCGATGGAAGGCCCCTACAACTCCCATGAAACAGAAGATAAAGCAGATGTAAATGAGGCACCTGCAGAACAACTTAATAGTCGCAGTGTGTGCACAAAGGCAGAGCATATTACATCTGAAGATGTACTTCCAGCTCAATTGGCCTCAAGTACGGGACTGACAGGCTTGAATTCTGCTCAGAGGTCCAGTGCCTCTTTGAGTTTGAGATCTGACACCACACACATAAGCTGCCTGTGGCGATTTACAGACTGACAGGGCTCCTGCTGCGGACTCTGTTAGAGAAGACTTTGGATGGACACACACACACATCACAGCTTGTAAATGATGGCACAGGCTTGGCATGTTCAGGCCTTTCAAAGCAAGATATTTTCAGCTGGATAGTAATATAATCTGACTGATGGTTTGCTTCTCTACATCTCATTTAGCTCCTCTTACTCTTCCATCTTGTCTGTATAGTGTTCATAATCATCATATTTTCCTTGTTCTTTCTCTTGTTCTAGGTGAGGTTTCGAGAAAATGCAGTTGCTTCTTCTGATGCTGCTTTTCTATCTTATTCCTCTCTTTATGTTATTTTTCTGTTGTTGTCATTGTTGCCTTTTTATAGGTATTATACAAGGGGAAGAAAAGAAACACTCATGGTCATTAAAAAAAGAAAAAAACATACTGACAACATAAAGGCAGACTGGTTATAAAAGTTAAAAGGGTAATGGCTAAAAAAGACATTAAGAGATGGGGATATATAGATAGACTTTAAAATAGATGGATCTGAAGAGATAAATAAGATAAGGCAATGATAAAAAGATTCATAGAGAAGAGAAAAATATATCATATTGTTATGTTATTAAGATCCTCATACAAATAGGAGATAATTGCATATATCATTTTCAAATTGAGATTGAAAGTTTATTCCTGACAGCAGTTGAGAAAACAATCTCACCACAAGGTCCACTTAGTAGCTGTTCTAGAGCTTTTGATCGTATCGCACGATCTTCATCAGCAGATGGAGTTGCAGTCATCATTGAATTTTGGAAGTTCAAATTTACATTTTTTCTGGATACTGTGATCAGATTGTTTTGTCAGCTATACTCTGTTCAAGTCATTTTCACCTTCTGGAGTTTTCCTTTTTTTCCCCCAAGAAGCCCTTTTCACTCCAGCTTCCTCACAGTAAGAGGCTATATCTGATTAATGATTAATGTATGTGATCTCCTCCACGCACAAATGCAGGCAACAAAAATCCAAGTATTACATGTTTAAATTGCTACAGTTGCCATGAGGCACTTGCTGCAGTTACTACACTGATTGTGCTGTGAGTGGACCGCTGCTGTGCGCTAATCCTGCTGCTCTTTGATGTTTAATCCACGGCTTGTTCATGAAGGCTACTTGTAATACACACTTTTAGGCTACTTGCACAGACATGCACACATGCAACTAACCATCTACTACTGTGCTCCAACTTCATCTACACCCCTGCTGTTCGTTAAGCCCCTTGTCGACAAAAAAATCTCAACCCACCACCATCCCATTTATACTCTTTCCTGTAAACACAAATGCATTAATAATTTGGTGTCCTAAGGATGAGCATGTGAGATGCCTATGTGTTCTGGCTCTGTAATTGAAATGCCATTTCTTTCTGGTTTGCCTTTGTAGATACTGTAATAAGTAATTTTGCATTTTACTCTGAACCTCAGGGTTAAAAGTAAATTATAGATGTGCAGAAGCACCTGCAAAATGAAAGAAAATTCTTCAACAGTGAGCACTTTTCTGTATCCTTAGATGTGTTCTGGTGAGGAGAAAGTCTCAGCACACACACATTTAAAAGTACATACTATGGGATTTTGTATATTTTATTCACAGAAGAGTACACCTGTATGCCATTGTGTATTTGGAAACAGATACACAACTGTGAATGATCCATGTTGAAGGCTCATATAAATATCAACCTTCCTTTGATAAGGAACTGTACAGCAGAGAGCAGGAAGCTCAGACCTTCGGAAAGCTCTTGGGGATTTTTGACTGTGTTCTATACATTTCAAGTACATACAGTTGTTCTCCAGATAGCATCTCCCCACTTTTCATACATGCTAATGAATTCATGATATACTGTAGATGTTAGAAAAATAGGAGAGTAAATAAAAACAAGCCATTCTGCTCCAATTTTCTCAACTACTTCACACTCTATTCCCTCATAAGTATTATTCAGTAAATATTCTCCACCCTGGTGCTTCTGTCTATGAATATATCTTCTTTATGACTGAATCTCTTTGTGTGCATGCCTACTTTTTCATAAGGACTAAAACTTGGAAGTGAAATCAGCTGTAATCTGTATTCATAAAGTGGATCTAGGTGGGATGGCAATAAGAAAATAAATCAGTGGGAAAATAATAGCGTTGTTCTTCACCTGTGTTATTGGATATGGAAAAGTATGTGTGCTTACACACACACAAGTTTGCACAGCTATCCTTGTTGCACACGTTGCATTGACTTCCATTCATTGTGGACAGCCTAACCCAAACCCTAACCATAACCTAACCTTAACCAGGACCTCAGAAATGACTTTTTTCCTGATTAGGACCAGGATTTGGTCCCTATGAGGATTACTGGTCCTGACAAGGTCAGTGTTTATACCAGAAAAGGTTTCAAAGAGGTAACAAAAATGTGCACACACACACACAAACACACACACACACACACACACACACACACACACACACACACACACCATTTTATATACACATGCAGAGACTGTATATTGTGTGTCTGTGTGGGACACATGCACAGTATTGTATGCACATGTATAAAGGCTCACATCCACACAAACACAGTATAAGATTGCATATACAGTACATATTCGACATGCAATATCCAAACATTCAAATAACACATATTAGCTCTTAAACCTCTTTTGCGTAAGGGCTTTATTCATTACTCTGTTTGTTTCTTACTCCAATCCCATCCACCATCACAATTCCTCTTTCTCTCCCTGCATATCATCAGGAGAATGCTTCTTTAACAATTATTTTTATCTTTTCCATGACTCAGTCTTCTTCACCTTTTTCTCCCATCTGTAATTCCAGATTGCTTTTATACTCTTGGCTCAAATTGCATATCACATTTTATATTTTCTTCTTGTCCCCACCAGATCTGGAAGAAAAAGGGGGAGAGTAGCCAGAGCTCGAATGCTCTCAACACATTTCTTTCACAATATGGATACATGTGTCATAAACAGCTTTACAGTGTGCTCCCACTGTTGTTCCTGTCAGATAAGGCTTTAAAAATCATCTTGAAACTACACTTTGAATGCATCACCTTAAGTCAGTACAATCACTCACACACCAGGCAACATTTAAAAGTGTAAAATGTTTTCAATTCTCTCCTCCACTGACTGTCCAGGTCCAGGTTTCTAGTTTAAATTCATCATAACATGCTCAGTTCTTTGTCGGTCCATAAGACTGAGACTATAGTGCTTGAAATTGTGGCAAAAGTTCAGGAAGATGAAGCTTCTTCATCAGCAAATGGATCAGACGTCCCGTTGACAGCTCTGAAAAAGCTTAATTGGACTTTTGGATTTTGTCACATTGTTCCCAAGGTCAAGAATGAACCTTCCTCATTAACAGTTTTACAGACACCGCAAGCAGTTTGAGACTCCTCATGCCAGCTTTCCAAGCTTCAACAAGCTTCAAGCATCAACAAGTGTCTCTTTGTGAAGTCAAGACACTGCAGGCATAGTGCACTGTAGTATGAGTGACTCAGCAAACCAGATCATGTCAGAGTGACTTTGCGGATGTCTGTTATCAAGTAAAAATAACGAGATTGAATTGTGTTGTTTCATATTCATAACACAGTTCAATCTCTGTTTTCTTTTTTTACATTCTTCAGATCAGCCAGTGCTGAGTTGTCCCTCTTTACAGCTGCGCGAAAATGATTTTCTGGTTGAATTGTCACAGTCTGATTTAAGGCTGGCTCACAGGCTCAGCGCTTCTGATTATTCAGATTATCAAAGTCCTGCCAAAATCATAAGGGACTGAGAGGAAAAAAGTAAGAAGACACAGGCTTGAAAGAAACAAAAGAGATGTAAAGTATTTTTACACTGGCTCCCTAGACAGAGTCAAAAGGGTGACAGGTTTGAGGAAATATTGAAGTATAATCAAAAATAGATTCTTTGGTCTAAAAATGTAGATTTTATTTTAAACTGATATTTTATGGAATAATAATTGCTACAATTAGTTACAAATAGCACCTTTCAGCATCTTGTCTTTCTCTGTAACAGTGTTGATTGCCACTTATAGGCTCTTTTAGACAATTACAAATGACACTTTACCTTCATTATTTAGACAGGAGAGCCAGTGGTTAGGGTTTCTCCACCACATCGACAAGGATTTAATGCAATTCATGATCATACTGTAAATGTCAAGATATCCCTCTGACATTTAACCCCCTACTTGCTTCAGAGGTCACCAGCCTGTCTGTCAGAGGGCGAAGAGAGGAATTCCACTGAGGGATGAATGACGTTTGTCACATTGATTGTTTTTGTTTGTAGGAGAATATTATCATGGCCGAGGTTTGCAGTCTGATTTAAGGTCACCATGATACCAATAGCCATGTCAAAAGAGGAATTTCTGGGCCACATTCTGACGGTATTTGTTGCAAAGTAACTACAAACTGTATTAGAGTGCTATATACATATATGTTAACTACAAAATGGACAATTATATACTATATGATGTAATTTGAGCCAAAGACAAAAGATACCACAAAAGTTTGATAACCATTTCTCACTAGGTAATTTTATCTGTCTAAATGATGTCGCTGAGCCATGAACTTCTATTAATACTGTGTACAAAAAGAGGACTCTGTAGAAATCATTTATCACAATCAACTGCAGAATTATCATCCATCCTTCATCTGTTATTTAATGTCATATCTAATGTTAGTCACCTAACATACCCAATTAAATGTCAGTAGTTTAATTAGTGTAAGGTAAAAATGACTAAAATTACCTGCAAATCTCTTGTGACTCTCTTTCTTTATTTCTTTCTTCCTTTTAAAAGTGAATTAGCCTTTTAACTCTAGTGCCATGTCAGCGATGATAAATGCATCTGTCCTCTGTGATATGTCACTTTTGTGTGTGTGTGCGAGTGTGCGTGCATGTGTGAAGCAGGTATATTGATTAGCCTCGCGGAAACAGCAGTTGGCAAGCATGAAACTAGAACCAAGCTTGTTTGCATTAGCTTTTCCTTGGATTCTGCTGTCATCCCTCATTATTCACATCTTATGACTTTTTATAGTATGTCAGCACTTTATATCAATATTTATTACTGCTTTAGATTCATAAATTGCTTCACAGCAACAGCCTTGGAGGAAAGTGTTTCTCCTTAAAATCCAATTACTTCTCGTAGTTATCATTTTGTTTGAGCGTATTAGAGTTTTAGTCTGGAGGGTAAACCAATTTGAAAATGGAGAGAGGCCTTGATGGAATTGTTGATGTGTGTGTGCATGCGCGGATGATTCCATGCTGATTTTGTGTGTGTGTGTGTGTGTGTGTGTTTGTGTGTGTGCTTATGCATTGCTCACTACAGTCTTTATCAGGCACTCTAGGTCAGATGCGTGGCCTACTATACTGGTGACCACTTCAGCTGCCTGGATGGTTGGTTTGATTGTCATCAATACCTAACAAATCCACAGCCCCTGTGTCACTGCAGAGTTTTCTGTGAGTTATGAACCGAGGTGTTTGGGTGCGTGTGTGTAATGGTGGTGGAGGGGTTGGGGATTTGGGAGTGCACAGGCCTGTTAAGATCATTCTTCTGTGACAGGCCAATCGCTCTCATCCTCTCTGCTCTCAAAGTCAACCCATTGCGCTCTCATTTCACACTTGATGGCAAATGGAAAAAGGAGAAAGAGAAGGAGGAGCAGGAGGGAAGAGTGAGGAAGAGGAGAAGAAGAGATGCTCTTGAACCATGAGGAGGAATGATGGGGTGGGTTAGAGATGGAGGGTCAAGAGGGGTCACAGTAGGGCAAATGAGAAAAAGCTGTTGGGAGGCTGGAGAGAGGAGGAGGAACAAAAAAAAGAAGGAATGGACAAGAACAGAGAGAATACGTGCATCTTTCAGGACACACAAGCAGAGGAGTTACTTCTTTAGTTGTTTCCAAAGATGTGCTGGCTTTGATTTCATTATTCTGCCTACATAAACAAACATGATAAGGTGACAGAGGGCATTTAACACATCAACACAGATTACTTACTGTGTCTCTTCCATGTATAAGTGGGAAATCATTTCTGGTTTAAATCTTGTTTTTTTTGTCTGACTACAATCTGTGTAACTTCTCACCTTGCTGCAATGATATATATGTTCTCCAGGGTGTGTCTGTCCATGCACAGTGACATTATTGATGGGTTTGATTATAGGTGCAACAGATCACATGTCTGACCACACCCAATAGAGAGAGCAGTGAGTTCCTCTCAGCTTCCTCTCACCTCTCAGTCATTTACCATATTTTCTCAAATAAAAGACAGTAGTCAATTAAAAGCCAGGTCTCCAATAATGGTTGGGGGTGTGGTCAACACAAACAAATGAAGACTGGCCCCAAAAACAGGCCAGGGAGAAAACAAGGGTGGATAAACTTCTGGTGTCTGTTACATAATGTGCATACCAGTCAAGCATAAATAGTAATTACCTGGATGCAACTCCAGTTCTATGAGTACATATGTAGCCCTCTAGCCGACCATCACAGAGAGGGGAGGGGGATGGGGGAGACGCAATATCATTTCCTCGAGCTGAGAAAAGCAATTTAAAAATCTGTGATGTCATCACAATGTAAAGTCTATGGGCCAAGTGGGAACTCGTAGGCGGGGCCAGCAGGGGAAATACTACTGCACATATTCAGTGGGCCGCACAACGCAGAAGCAAATCTGGAAGTATATAACTTTTTTTGGCATAGGCTCAGCCAAGCATGCTGCCAAGCTACTTGCATGCTATAGCTAAGTGGCGCACTGCCAAAACAGTCCAGATGGAACTCAAATATTGGAATTTTATTGTTCCGCACATCGGAGTAAGTGGATTATCAGTGATGCAGTAACAAAAATTTTACAGGGCAAATGGAAGCAGATCAGAAAACAAGGGGGCTTCGTACTAGAATATGAACAAATACACTTGTCAATCAGAGGGAATTAGAAATAAAGTCCTCTATCTAATATAAGCCTGCTTCTAATAAAGGCCTGGTACCCTCTGCCGTTGAGGTAAATAAAGGCCCCAGCCACTATTTGTGGAACAAGACAAAAATATTTAGCAATTATAGCTGGTGAACATAGTGGAGAATTTAGCAGCCAGAGTTTAGAGCCAGAGTTGGTGGAGACCAGACCAGAGCTAAAAGGAGAGTGAATATTGGACTTACATCTGCCAGGTAGCCAGAAACACAGTTCCAAATGTAAGGTTATAAGATTGCAGATTTTTGCTGCCCCAAGTGGACAAAAAGGTTGAAGTACATTTTGCTGCCAAAAGAACGTCCCTTTACCTGAGTAAAACTTTAAAATTAAGACATTTACTTGTAACTGAGTATTTCAAAGGTCATGGTATTGGTGTTTTTTAATGGATCTGAATACTTCTTTCACCATTTATTCCTTCACATTAACAGACCTGGGACCAACAAGTACAAGCACAATCTTCTACTGTTGGCCTCTAAATCACTTATTACTGATGTTGGCAGCTCCAACTTCAATAACTTCAAAACTTAATTTAACTGCTACAGAATTTCTGAACTTTTCCATCAGATCAATAACCCTCCAGTAACATACACATGTTTTAACCTTTAGATTTCAGTCTGTACATAAATACCTTCGAGCTGAATAGCTTCAGAAAGTGACAGTCAATATCTACAGAGAAAGGGGGATTCCCTTAACTCACACGTTTAATTAAAGTATCCTCTCTGTGACCTTAATTAAATGTGAAACCGAATACTTTAACTATAAAGTAAAAACTTTTTTCATTGGATATGCAGACTGGACTGTATTGATAAGAAAAGTGCAGTTTCAGCATGTTCAGCAAAGACTTGCTGAACTCAAACTTTAGGTATCACATCATACAGAATATTCAGAAAATGTGATAAAGTAAAGACAGTAATTATAGTAGAGCATACCATGTAATTTATAGTGGTTTTTAATCTCTGGTGACCTGTTTTATTTTCCATAATTGATATGTGGCCTCAATGGATCTTCTTCTTATGTTTATTCTACCAAAGACACGCATCTCTAAATTTAACGGCAGCTACAGTTGGTCTGTGGCAAGCAACCAATAAACAGTTACTGGCTTTGAAGCATCTTTACATGGCAACCAATACCAAGATCTAAACAAATGCTGTCCTTGCTCTTTTTATAATGATCTCTCTTCATCCATATTTACAACATACACGACTCAGTGGACAAGACATCACAGTCTCTAACTACATTACCATCATTCATGCTGAAACACCTCACCCTCAGACTGTGTTTTATGTGCTCATATTAAGGTATTTGGTATTGAACTGGGTTATGAAAACTGATGCTTTAATCTATTATTTACTGCCAAATGAAAATTTAAAGAGCTTACAATTAGCTGACTCAAGTTCCTCAAAAATGTGTTATATGTGTCATTATAAGCACAAACTATAGAGTTTGGGATTTAATTTTGAAAGTAATCCAACGTTGTCTCCCAGAATCTTTGCATTGTACAGAATTTCAGATATCCAACGGTGCCTCAAATTGCCTCACCAAATTGAGGCAATTTAGTATAGCCCTCAAGATTATTTACCAAAAGAGTAATTCTGTGACACACCAGTCTGCCTTTTAAATGATTTTTTGTGAAGCATTTACAGGAAATGAAATGTGTTCCTCACCAAATTAGCAGAGCTTTGTTAGCAGCGCTAAAAAAAAAACAAAAAAAACAACAACATATGGACATATTTGGAGCTATTTGTTCAGCAGCTCAGTTAGAAATAATGCAGGGAGGAATGATACAAGCAGAAACAGCCACACTGATGATGATGTTTGAGGAAGAGCTGCAGACGACCAGCACACCTCCAACAGCTAAACTACTGATTTTACTTTGCCCTGCTGTGTAATGGAAAAATACTCACAGCATGCCAGCTCAACTCAAATCATGGCTCAGTGTGACTACCCTCAAAACAATGGAAAAATGCCATAATGTTAGCTGCACAGGTGACCATATAAAGAAATCCCTCACGATCCGACATCAACTTGGGCTGAAAGTAGAAAAAAATGTTTGAAATCAAGTGTTCAGAATAGCCTGAAGCTGGTGCTTTTTGCTCACAGGGATTACTTCAACATATGTTTACCTCATTTACAACATTTGACACATTGGTCATGACATTTGACATTGTAACATTGTATATATATGGGTGAAAATAAGGAAAAGCATAATAGGTCCCCTTTAAAGTCTTGGTGAACTCTATCTATCTCCCTGTGTTCCTGTGTGTTTCCCCCCAGTGCATCAGTTCACTCCCACATAAAAACAAAAGCAAGTTATTGCCAGATGCCTGCCGGTGCCCTAAACCAAGGTACTGACTTTTAGAGTTGCAGTTGATCACCAGAGAAAAACCGCTGCTCCCAAAGTGGCTAGATGGGCTAAACACTAAGTATCTATAACATATAGATGTGATGAACTGAGACTACATGTATTTCTATGACAGTGAAAGTTGCCAGTTCTTTAGATTACAGCCCACAATGTAGAACCTATTATTCCCAATTTACAGTGTCATTTTTTGCAGTAAGGGTGTAGTTAATACATATATGTAGGTACAAAGGAACAAGATTTGAGGTTGGAGAATGAGGTGGTAACAATCAGGGAACATAGAAAGAATTTATACTGTAGTAGGAATCTATTCTAATATTACAGGGTACGTTGTGGGTCATAATCAAAGGCATTACCTGTAAGTCACACATTTTATCTAACCCGATGAAACATTTTTCTTTGTCTTTCATCCAAAGATAGAAGGGTGAGCCATGTCAAAGCTGCTACTATATTTGGACATGGTAAAACATAGAAAGGACAAAGCTGTTGTCTAATTTTAAAGTTCTTCTTTTTATTATTTTTTTAAAATAAGTGTTGTGGCAAAATGCAAAACATTTAAGTGTTATTTCTTCCAGTGAAGCTCTTATTATAATGAATTGTGTATCTGTACAGAAAGTCAGAGAGAAAGGGTAATGGGAGCATGAGAGATGGAGTGTATGTGTGTGTCTTTGCAATTTTCCAAAAAACCGGAAGAGGGACTGTGCCAAGCTTCAAACGACAGGGTCTGTTCTTTGTTCTGTGCCATAGTCCCTGCACTGGAAGCTTTTTATGAAAAGTCTCTCTATGACTCAAGAGCTCCCACTCTGCTCTGTGTCTCCATCCACTTCGATTTATTTCAGGGTAGACTGAGGGCACTCCGCTTGATCAAGGGATTCAAACCGAACAGAGCAGAGCAGAACAAATCAAAGAAATTAAAAATTCTGCTATTTTTGAAGAGTATTAACTTCAAAATACGTCATCAAGAAATGCCAGTTTCCTTCTTACACACCTCTGGGTGCAAGCATTCGATATAAAAGCTGTATCTTTGTTGTTGAGAAATTCAGACACAGACATTGCGACAGAGATGCAGAGATGGACAGAGATGAGGAGGGGGCACTGCTGCTTCCCTCAGCCGATGCTTTTAGTGAGAGTGTGCTATAATTTTCTAAAACAGGAACAGTGACTGCATCAAGCTTCAAACAGCAGGACCTGCTCTTTGATCAGTATCTTTTTATGAAAATACTTCTCTATCTGTGCCTTAAGAGTTTCCAATCAGCCTTCTGTCTTTATTAAGAGAATTTAAATGAACAGACTAAAAGAATAGCTTCGGATTCAGAATTTAAATTGCACAATTACATCCTATGCTGTGCAATTAGGAATTTGCTCATTTGCATATTCATCTGCAGCACAAAAATTGGGAGTACCCAAATGTGTTGAACCCAAAAGCTTCAGAGAACAGGATGAGTCATTTGCAAATCAGGGATCACGGGTGCAAGTGATAAGGATGGACACAAAGGGATGGCTGAGGTTGAAATAAAACTCACTGCTTTATGGTCTTATAAAAGCTAGGGACTGGGAGGGAACACATAATTTATTTACACTTTGTAAAATTGCCAGTGACTGGCTTTTATTGTACGATGCAAAAGAAAAAAACATCACAGCACACCAATAAAGTTCACCTCTGTGCGGTTAATGAGCAAACCAGGGCTCATCTGCATATCACACCAACAGGGTAGGTAGGTGGCAAGATGTGTGAATGAGACATCTAAGAGGAGAATCGAGTGTGCAAAAATTTGAGGAATTATGCATTCTCTCATGATTTTGGTGATTTTCGCTCACAGACACAAGCAGCCACTCCTGAGTTTACAGTCCATGCATCAGTATTCTACAGACAAGTAACTAAAACCCCTTTTATCAGAAGTATTACTTAAATGTATGCACAGCACATTTTCTCTTTTTTTGCCTTATTCCTCTCTAAAAGCAGATGTTCAGCGCTGCTGGAATAAACTATTCTATTTGACATAGTTAAAATTAATAAATGCAGCAGGGATGGTGCTCAAATGGGAGCTTGTAATTGTGTTATCTATTAATATGTCTGTCAGCACAATATCTGAAAAATGTGTATTCCCATGTAATTTGGTTGACACACAAGTTTACAACAAAAAGCCATTCTGATGTTGCTTTGGATTTGTAAATCCAGCTGTTAGACAATTTTCACTTTTAGCCATATCTTTTAATTTAACAGAACTAAAAATTTGATTCCATATATTGATATGTACAGTTTCAAGGAATCCTTTCCACTTAAAATGTTGGCAATATTACTTTTACAAGGGCTACAATTGCTGGCTCTTCCCTTCAATGTGATTTATGAGAGATATTAACATGAGAATGAGAAATCAGAAGTGTAATTTACTTTGTCAGAGTGTGATTACTGGATGACAGTCAGGGGTCTGGAACTAATAAACAGTCTTAATCATTTGGAATTGCACTCAAGAGACAGGCTGTAAATCTGAGAGTAGAACAGAGAGGTTAAAAAATACATCATGCTGTGGTAGTGTTAGATTTGCCAATTTTTGATGGTCCATAATTTATAGGCGGCCAAGCCACAAAATACATTAGTAATGGCTCTGTGTCAGTGCTCAAACGTATGTGCTTAAAATGCAGTCTGAAATTAAGATTTAATGCCTTGGCTGGGAGACAAGTCAGAATCTGCAGAGATGAGATTAATTATCAGTTTGGTTAAATGTATCTTTCTATCTCTGAGGTAATGACATTGCTGTTATGCAAGTTTCTTTCATGGCCAGTTTTGTTTTTCTTACTGTAAATACGACTATTTTACAGACTTCCACAAGTCTGACTATCTAATAATAAACAGACTTCACATTTTTCATCACATTATCAAGAGCTAATTGTGTTTCTAGTTCAGAAATCTTCTTTACAGAAAAGGTGTGATTATGCAAAAACAGGTCTAAAATACAAAGTTAGTATTCTCAAATACTACTCATGATTAACCTTTGTTGCAACAGAGAGGCCATTTAAAAGTCAGCAGCATCTAGCAGCCACCGATGGCTGTTTGTCTATCATGGTCCATCATTTGGTGATGGAGGTGGGCAAGAAACAAAGGCGGTCAAATGCAGTTTTTATCACATCATTTCCGTCTGTCAGTCTGTCAGGCTGTCAGGCAAGGCTTCCGGGTTTATCATTTCAAGTGAATGGCACCACTGCCAAGCAGCAGCAGTGCACACATATTCCCATACAGGTAAAAGACCCAGATAGCAAAATTGCTGTGGCCCAGATCCAGCCCACACCCGACACTTTTGGCACTTTCATCTGGCCTATGTATCGCATGGAATGATGGCACTTGGGCAGTCCGCTCCTGTTTCCCAGATCTGGGCCACAAGCAAGCCATATGTCAACCAAGAACAAACCAGATAAACCAGAACTGGCCCACATCCAGAATACACATACCTGAGAGCACTACATCTTTACCAAAAAAGGTTGTTTTGGGATATTTGGGCCATATTTGCTATTTACATGTGGGTCATTTCAGGCTCACATCCATTTTATCCAGGCCAGAAGAAGGCCAGCAGTGCCGCATCATTGCCTGAAATGGCCCACTTCTGTATGTTATCTAAGGAGACACACATACTGGTCAAATATTCACACTCTCTCTCACACACACACACACAGGACAGAGGTCACACACAAACAGGAGACAGATATGCTAAGCTCAGCATGTAATAACACAGACAATCATCCAGTAGGAGAAACAGAAGGTAGGCAGTGAAGTGACTGACAGGTTTGGTTCTCTTACTGACCACGCAGCAAATCACTGTATGCAGAGCTCACAAAGCTCCATGGGGGCCCATATCCAAATCTCATCCGCCCTACTTTAAACCCATAATAACAGCTTTGACATTAAATCAGCCTGGAAAAGAGGATCCCACCATACAAGAGGCCTTGGTAAAATCAATGAGGATCAATTGCAGTCAAGTGTGGACACACACTGTGTTTTCACAGCACCTGAGGCAAACTTTTGGAAGGTGTTCTCTTTCCTGAATACAAATGAAATGCCTAAGACAGGATTTAATAATAAGTGTCCCTTTGGCTGTCTGCCTAACACAGGAGCTGCTACCATTAGATAACTCAGCAGTTCTGGCTTAAAGCCTCAATTATAGTTTGGGGGAGCAAAGGTGAAACATTGAAAAAGTTCAAAAGAAGTTATTAGATTTTACTGACTGAAAGAAGTCCCTAAGATGAGAACTCTATCCATGGAACATTATTTGATGATAATAAAAGTTCCTCAGATACATAGCTGAGATATTCATCCTTGGTAATTGATCAAGTTTTCATGGAAGCTCTTATCGAAAATTGAGGCTGCATTTAGGCTCAGATATGTAGCTGGTGGCCTCTGAAATCTTTAAGTCAATGCTAAACCTCACAGGTAGCCAATGAAGGAACATAAGAATATGTGTAATATGGTCATTGCTTCTGGATTTGCTTAGCAGACTGGCAGCATCATTTTGTGTAATACGTAGGCAACAATTTTGATTTTGGTGGTTGATGGAATTTGCAGGGCTGAATAGCATGGCATATAGAGTGTCACTGGCATAACAATGAAAATGTATTTTGTGTTTTAATTCATGTGTATGTAACCGACAGGTTGAGTCCTCCCCACCATTTGGGGTCGCTACATAGCTGTAGTATCCCAGTCCCTTCCTGCCCCACACACCTGAACCAAGTTTCCCCAATCAGTGGCACATTAACACAGGGAGTAGCACTGTTATCCATTGTCTTCCTCTTGCTGCTGCTGCTGCTCTCTTTGGTGCCATACTTTCACACTTTGTGTCCCCCACGGCCTGATGGTATTGATTGGAGTTATACAGCCAAGGTAACCTTATTTTATCATTGTGTGTTTCGGTAAATGTAAAAAAAAAAAAAAAAGAAGAAGATTGGACTACCTGTGTTTCTTTTTTTTGTCTCTGTAGCCGTGACTGCCACTGCTGCTTTTTTATACCTGAAACTCACTTGATTTTTAATTTCTTTTATTGAGTTTTAAGTGCTAGGTTTTATTCAGTGATCTTAGTGTATTTATGTTTTTATTTCTTTTAGTATATTCCTAATTTGTTTTACATTTTGTGGTGGTTGTGAAGTTTACTTGGTGTAACTTATTTATTGTTTTTAACTAGCTGATTCATACAGAGGTGGTGCTAACATTTAAAAGGTGGCTTTGTGCTTTTATTTATTTATACTTCTTGTGTGCACATATTTTGTGATTTGTTTGTAGTGTTAATGCCAACCTAAACTGTAACACCTTTGTATGTTTCCTTTTTTTAGTCAATTCCTCCACCTCCCTATTTTATGTTTGTGTTTTGTTTTTTTTTAATCTTTTTTTTTGTTTTTGTTTTTTTTTTTAAATTATTTTAGGATCACTGAAGGCTAGACACTTACTAATGTTCTTCAGTTTGTTTTTTTACATCCTCTATTTTTACTGCCATTTATTATATGCTGCATCATTGAAGAAGATTAAAAACAATTCTTTTTAATACCTTAATAAAAAAAAAAATAAAAAAAACACGTCTCTGTTAATTCTTTTTTTGAAACTTACCTGTGTGAACGAAGTAGGAACTCATTTGATGTATTCCCTGGGTGGAATTCCCAGGGTGGTGTTGTCAGATTTTTTAACTTGGTCTAACTTGAGTTTTTAGACAACCCCTCATCAGGTTACATGTACAACTAGTGTGTCTCAAAGGCAACATGATTTTGAAAACAACAAACAAATGGCCAAGGATTGACCCCTGTGGAATGCCACAGGACAGGGGACCAAGGGAGAGATACTGTGGGAAAGGTAAGATCGAAAACTATCAGGAGCTAATTCCAAAATGTTATCCCAATTATGAATCTACTATCTAATAACTGAAATGACCAATGTGATTTACAGTGTCAAAAGCCAAGGTCACTAATCTATACTTAAAATTTAATTTTAATTCTAAGGTAGAAAAAGTGTTCACTAATGGTGACATCACAATGGTCTTTTGGCTTCGATCATCTGCTCTTGAAACTGAAATTATTTCTCTACCCTTGAGCAGGTGTCATTATATGAGGTGTATTTAAGTGGGTAGATTAGTGCAGTGGTTCAAAACCTTCTAATCTCGCAAAATCAGAATAGTTACAGTGTATTAAAAATGAAATGCAAATATTTATTTTAATGCATTTGTTGCTAAAATAAAAACATGCAGGAAAACAAAACATTGATTTATACTGAAAATGCATTTTCAAATTCAAATTTCAAATTCCTTCTCCCTCTGTCAAATTTCAGTCTTGTGTTATGTCAGAACTATGTACTGTAGGTGATTTCTGTCATCAAAATGAGACATAGAACCCCATAGTGTACATATCCATAAGTAAGAGTTTTGTAAGATCTCTGGTATCTCTCTGTCTCTCAAACGCTTTATTCTTGCTTGAACCATGTTCCTAACCACAACCACCCACTATGACAAATATAAACAAAACATAGACTTATCACCTTTCTGACAATGTGGACAAAAACTAAAAATGTATAAGCTTTGTAAAAGTAGAATTTATGGCAGAGCTGATGTATTGGATTGCATTAAATTGCTCAAGTGTTCCTATAAAGTCCTCAGTAAGTGTCTAAGAGGACTCTACAAGAGATTGTGGACTGAAGTATAGGCAAGAACTGCACATTTTAATAAATGCATCAGAAACAAGTTGACAAAAAGTCAAAACATAATTTATGCTTATATTAGGTGGAGAGATCTGATTTTGCACCTTTGCTTTTCCATTTGCATAAAAGATGGTTTGACCAGACAGAATAAAAATTGCAATTGTTAAGGCAAACCAAGCACCAGAATTGCACTGCACCACCTGATCTCATCGAAACTTTGCTCAATACAAGCAGGATTGTTTTGAGCCCGGAAATGACCAAACAGGCGCAAGCACATACGGCACAGTATAAGTGGCACTGTGAGTACATTAACAAGTTCAAGATCACATTCTTTGTTACTTCCGTAGTACCCACTCGGCATACATGGGAGCAAAATATTGTTCTCCACAGTGCAACATATACGTCATATGAGACACCACTAAAAATCACTAAAATCAGATATACAATCACTTCAAACAGATATACACTGATCAGCCATAGTCATATCTTGTGTTGGTACTGCAGATTTTTTTGGCTGTAATAATAGTCCTTTCCTGCATACTGTACTGTACATTTTTGTGGTGTTTCCAATAAGTTAGGTCTAATTTATAATATGTGATCGGTGCTGTGTGCCATGTAGAGGTGATAATAAATATAATTTAGGAAATATACAGGATGGGTTAATAGGAATCATATTAGGAAGAAACACTTTAAATGAAGAAAACCTTGTTTTACAGGCAGCAGGTGCAGATACTATATTTATGTGTACAAACAGGGATGTATATACATTTCTGCACACACACCATATAGAAAAGCTGGGACCTGATTCATCATTGTAGATTGATACTGAGTGCCACACCTTTGAATGGGATTTTTAAGTGTATGGGTGTGTGTGTGTGTGTGTGTGTGTGTGTGTGTGTGTGTGTGAGTGACTCAGATGAATCGGGTCCCAGTGTGAGACTGATGGTGAGCATCAGTTTCACACACACATGCGAAAACATTTAGAGCAAACAGTGCATCAGAGAGGAACCAGGCATCGCAGATTATAAATGACTTCAGGTCCCCTAGACCAAGAGAGATAGATGAGCACTGTCAGCATGTTTATCTGGAAAGTTCCTAAAACTGTCCTTTACTATGGGGCTCTTCTAACTACAAGAAAATATTTGAGCCTGGAAAATGGAGACACAGTCCTCATCACTTTCATATCCACCATCTTCAGCTTCTTGATTTGGATTTTTTTTTTTTTTTTACTCCATACATCCCAAAACGTCATCCGCATGCTGTAATCTAACAGAATAGCTCTTTGTTGATAGAAGGAAGTAACACATCATTCAAAGAGCAGCACACAGGCATACAAGCATAACCGTGAAACATAAAGAAACCATTTCGTTTACTGTCTATAAGTGATGGGACATTTCCTGTGATGTACAGCTGTTTGCCGCCATCTATCAGACAGTAGTTACAGTGTGGCACAACACAGTGGACTGGAATTGCATCTAGCCAGACTGATTGGGAACAAACTCCTCAATCACCTCAGAGAGTAAAGATGCTTTACGTCTCTTCCCTCACTGAAGGTCAACACGATTAACGTGGCTTTTCTGTCTAAAATATTGTGAGATTTTCCTTTGATAATTACACCATCCTCTCTGAAAACAACCTAGATGGAGACATGTGTGGGGATACCAGAAGGACCGGCTCAAGTTCCCACCTCAGCTATACGTTGATAATGATAATGACAGAGCCAGCCTCTCTATTACCATCAGTCACCATGACTGTGATGATGATTAGATGTCCATATACGCCTCAGGTGGCCTCTTCAGACCAGAAGAAGAAGATGAAGAGTAAACACAGGCTAGCCGGACTTTCAAGGCCTCTTCACTCACTCATTCACACCCTGCTGTCATGGTAGTGCAGTAAATGCACCTGCTGCCACTCAAGGCTACACATATCCCAGCTTCGATAATTGATCCACTTTCAAGGAAGAATCAGCCAGTGAGAGAACTGAGATTACAAAGCAAAGCCCATATTGATCCGCTGATTTGAAGTGAAAATTTGCACTGTTCCTCTTGTTAGAGGACAAGATGATCTCACACTGAACATATGCAGTGGCTTTAGATGCTGCAATATGCTATCCATTGCAGCCTACCATGATTATGGTGGCTCCTTGCCTCTCTAGGAAGTAAAGTTGTATAGGGAGACTGATTCAAAGCAGAGGGGGATGTCCCTTAGGCCAGTCTTTAAGACTCTGGGCTTAAAATAATCTAAACACTAAAATGTTTACATATAAAAATTACAGCGGCAATCATAGGTGTTTGGTATGATATAAGGAACCTAATTCCTTTTAAAATGTATTAAAATATAATTTTCATTTTCCATCAAGAACTCTAAAAAACGACACTCTTTTTGGTTTCCACCCTGCAGGTATGCTTACCTGCTGATGTCCCTGTTTTGAGAAAGAAAATACTAGGTTTCCACTGGTATAGTTCATAAGACACTTACATGTAAACCCCCTGGCAATGTTCACACAGGAAACATGTCTCAGCTGCTCAAATACAAAGTGCAGCTGTGTCAAACAAACAGAATTTTATGATTCAACTGTCATTCAGCAATCTGAGGTTGCTCAAGTAACAGTCAGGAGTATCGTCTAGAGGAAACATGTACGTGTGGTGACCAAACCCTTCAAAAAGCTGAAAACACATCCTTTGAAATCACTGCTATACTCCATCCATGAGCTTTGTGATCATTTGTCTGTTTTGCCAGTTTTGTTTAGCCAGACTTTGAGATGATGTCCTGGAGAAACTCCTGGTGTAATGTGACCTTAGCCAAAAGCAGCGTCTTGATTAACAAACAGTTTGAGTTTTGATTTTTTTGCACCCAACCCTTGTAATAGCACTTCTGAGCTGTTTGTCTGCCAGGGATTCTTAACACGCTACTATACTTCATCAGAAGAGCTTGTCAGATGGCCGAATAGCCGTTGATCAGTACAGAACATTAATCTCTTAAAGTGTTTCTTCTTCTCTCCTCTTTGCTTCTTCTCAATGTCAATGTTTCTTCTAACAAGGCTGTCTGTTAAGGTAAAATATTATTCACCCCGTTCACAGAGTAGATATTGTGGTTTCACATGAGTAGAGACTTTGAGATGACCAGCAGTATACTTTTTTGTTAAAAGCTCATCAAATGGGCTACAAAACCAACTGTTACAAAACACGCAAACTCTGTTAACATATTGTGTGCTTGTCCATTAAAGAGCAAGGTAAAGAACAAGTATAGAAGGTACCACAGATGAGCATTTATCTTTCATTGTTAGTGAAGACCACTGACTGGGATACTTTTATGTAGGAAACCTAGAAAACCTTATGAAATGAACACATCATGAGACAGGATATTTCTGTCAAACAGCCCATATTCATTACCTGAGAATAGCACCTGATTATCTCAGCTTTAATATAGTCTGTGTCCGTGGATAGTGAAATTCTAGTAATTTTGTCTGTCTATCCTCACAAAGAACAAAGAATTACTGTAACAGGAAAATCCCAAGAGAGAAATAATGCATCCACAGACCAGCAGCAAATATCAAGCCAACTAATATTGGGCAATGATTCATCTGAAATGGCTCTCTTCCTAAACCTTGGCTTGTGTAAACTGATTATTGCAGGCATTGGCGCATTATACGCATAACACTGGTATCCTGGGAAACACTGGGACACATGCATGCACACATACTGCATATCTAGCACATACCACATGCATGTGGATTCACATATGTTGCTTCTTTACATTATCAAAGAAAGAAATATCTTGAGATCATTACAAAGCAGTGGCATAAATAAACATGTTTTAAAAAAAAAAACAAAAAAACAGCAGCATAATGAAATAAATTATGAACTGTAGCCTGTGGCATAATCCAGGCTGTGGACTAAAACATGCACAACTGAGCTATAACAATTTGCAGAATTGCCATTTCTTTGTAGCAATAACATCACAACAAATGTAATTATGAATGTGAAATGCTGAGTAAATACTTTTACAGTTTTCAGATTTGCTGTCAGCTTCATTTGTTTGTCCTCTCAGCGGAAATGGTACCCATGATTTAGGCAGTGTGGTGTGTAAAATCAGGTGGAGTTAAAATATTCCATGCACTCCAAGAGTTACTAGCCTTGTCATTGCGCCACCATCAGGCTGAATTGTGTAATTTCTTTTGAATGCAGTGGTTTTGTTGTTTACAGTAGTCTATACAGCGCTCAATGCCAAATGGATTTTTCTGGAAAGAGTACATCTACCTCCCAATCATTCCAGTGCTTCCTGCTGAGGCATACATGCTGTGCAAATTTGAGCTCTGTCACACCATGTTAGGAATGTAGATATGGAATCGGAGTGTATGCAATGAGTGTGTGTGTGTGTGTGTGTGTGTGTGTATGTGTGTGTGTGTGTGTGTGTGCATGCTACTGTATAGGTAGCCGATATAAAGCATAACAAATTATTTCCATCCCTGTTAAGCATGATGATTGGAAATTTCACTTTCTCTTAACGCCCACAACCTCAAAACAGGCCCTGTTCACTATTAATATCAAATTTCATACCAGGTTTAGACTGCGTACACACACACACACACACATATAAAGCAACAACACAAGTGCCTGAGGCAACTGAGTGTGGACATTTATACGGTGTAATGAGTAGCCACTACTTGGTTCAAATGCCTTACATTGATCTTTTACTGAAAATTATATGAGGACTATAGTGAGACACCCACTTTCCCCATCATCCTCTTACTCATAGTGCATATACACTCTTGCAGAACATATAAATAGCAAAAAGAAAAAACACGCACGCAAGCACACACACACACACACACAAAGAGAGACAACAAATAACGTTCATGCATGTCTGTGAACTAAAGTCTTGTTTTTCTCAAAGGCTTAGTTTGTGATTGTTCCTTAAATCCTCTAAAGCTGATTTGACCCCATGTTGCCCAAGAAAGACCAACTGCTGTTAACCTTCCTGTGTGCACGAGTGTTTAAGTATCAAATGAGAACGTCAATGCAGGGGATTATGTGTTCCCTAGGCAAACAGGGTGCAAGCGAAGGAGAGAGGAAGAGAAAAAGAGAGTCAGAGGATGCTGCGCATCTGTCTAGATTCCTTGTGAAGATGTCATATAGCTTCCTGCATCACTGAGACTAATACTAGCAGTCACATGGACACAGAGCTTCTTTAAACAGTTGAGCCTGCATCCATATGCCTGGAGTTCAATGAAAAGCAGTTTTCCTGTATTTGTAACAAGCAAAATATGTATTATTATTTCATCAAAATTGCAACAGCAGGTCAGGTACACTTCTCCAAAAATACAGAAATCCCTCAGCAGGAACATGTGTTTTAACACTCAAAAAAAAAGCTTCACAGAAATGTTGCACCAAATAACACAATTAACAATCACCTTAGTTTTGTTTATTAATCCACTGTGATAAGTGGGACAAAGAGCTGCAGCTATTTCATTGTTATGTATTTCATAGCACTGATAACTTTCATCAAAGTGTTTCAACTTTTAATGTATTCCCTTCTGAGAGTGATTCTCTTACACTCTTTCTTCTTCCCCCGCCCGCATCTTACCACAGAATCACAGATGACTGTCAATGAACTCCCCACCAAAAACTTTCTTTACCCTCTGCCCTCGCTTTGCAGAGCACTGTCATATCATTTTAGCTTTTACCCTCCTGTCAGTAGTAGAAGAGGAGGAGGAGGAGGAGAAGAAAGAGGAGGAGGAGGAGGAGGAGGAGGAAGAAGACAGGTTAAGGTGTGATGATGAATTCTTTCACACACAATGTATTCAGAGAAAGAACTTTGGTATGTTGTTTAAGTTTTAGAAGAAACTCCACTGCAGTAATCCTCCAAACATGTCACGCTCACTTTTCTAGGAGGTGGGTGGCCAAGAGCTGTATACAGAATTAACATTTCTGCTATCAAAAGGCTTCAAAATGAAAGGCGGATACACAGAGGAATAGGGAGGAAGACAATGAAAAAAAGGGCGGATAAGTACAGGACTGAGGTGGGAAGAACAGAAGAAAATAATATTAGTATTCAACATGTGGGTAAGCATGCACACACACATTTAAAAGATGATTAAGTACAGACAAGTACAAGCAGAAAAAGTAGTAACAGTGACAGAGGACTCCTCTGAGATCTGTTACAATATACTAAATGTCAAAAGGTATCATCAGTTTAAGTTTGATCTACCGTAACCCTGTTCATCTTGATAAAAAGCAACAATATTTCATGATGGCGTCACACTTGAACTTGAAAAGGGTTCAGAGGATCAGGTCACAGCAGTCTATTGTAAATCAGAGGTGTATTTCCAAAAAGGGACATCTCTGCAGGGTGATAAATTGAAAGGAATAGCTGAGTAGTTTCTAAATCTTTCCCTATTTTTTCCTCACTGCTCACCTAAAGTAAGTAAATACGGTAGGTGGGATTTCATTTTCACAGTCATTCATTCCTCTATTTATGCTAGACATGCAGCCAAGCTTGCTATCATGACTAACGCACTTAATGGGGGACGAATTCACAATTCTACAACAAAGCTCCACGGTTCAGTTAACACAGTCAAGTCTGTCAAACCAAATTCAAGTGGTTATTTGAATAAACCACACCATTTCATCCTTAAATTTTGCTATTATTTTTTCTTTTTACCTCCCAACATCTGTTACACTTCCTCATCCACATATTCCATCTCATTATCATGTTACAAATGACAGCAAATGTAATAACCATTCCTGTGCACTATGACAGACGTCTGAAGTTGTTTTGCATTGAACAAGGATGTGTCAGATTAAAGACTGGGCTAGATAAAGTATAAAAATGAAACCTACCAATATACAATATGAGAGTCTACAGCCATGCTGCCGGCTCTGTGAGGCTTAACGTTGGCACTGCAGTGCTTTGAGCTAAATGGTAACGTCTGTGCGAATATCCATGGTAGTACATCCATAGTTGATCCATAGTTGTGCAACCATTTCACACAAAACAAATATTGTCCGGTGGCAAAAGTCATGTAGAGGTAGCAGAAAAGTCAGGGGATCACCAAAGTCAATGGGCTTCATTCTCTGTTCTCTCATGAATGCATGAACAACATTTCATAGAAATACATCAGCTTTTGAGGTATTTCAGTCTGGACCAAAGTAGTGACAGAAACGACCATCATGCAGACATTGTCATCCCTGTGGCCTCAGTGGTAGTGAAGCTAAAATGAGACTCTTTCGTTCTAGACCAGAACCAGGGTTTCTGACGCACAGCTCTAAGTTAAAGCCCAAAACTCCTAAAATTAAAGGATTGACAAATCTCTGAAGGGAACAATGTGCAAAGAGAGGGCTGTACAGAAACCTGCATGTTAGTATTCTAAGCATAATCCACCTTTGTGCATAAAAAAAACCACAGTGATAAAGAGCTCATAGTGACGTGAGACTATACTTTGCAAAGAAATTATGACAAATATATTCAAGCATTACGACATCCCTTCTCAATGACATGTATATCAAACAGGCAGCATACACACAGAGCCATAATATTATGAGCAAATACTGTCACTCATCAAATCCTTTCCGCAACTTCTAAATCCTAATACAAAAATGAAACCATGAGTAATCACGTAATCCAGCAAGGTGTCTGGGCCTCCAGGGCACCCATAAATCTCTTGTTGAGGATTCCTCTTGTTGTGGGAGTCTGACAACTGACATGTAGGATTTGGAGACAGCCAACAGTTTTTGGAGTGCTGTTCACTTCACTGAGGAGAAAAATGGTAGGTTACCATGCTGTTTTTGATATTGAAATGAGGTAACTGTGAGTTGTTTCACCACAGTGAGCACATTTCTTTCTTCAAGCTGCAGTGATTCGACAGGAATTATAATGTATAAGTTCTACCATGTCATTAGTGTCATTGTGGACCTGGATTGAGACATGTGCCTTTGTAGAGAAATACAGGCATATTATTCATATATGCAACTTTATAATCTCTTTCCCTGATAGAAAAGCTTTGTTATCCAATATTAATCAGCCACCAGCAGAGAGAGACAGAGATTGAGGACGATAGAGGGGTTGAAAGGAGGGTTGGAAGAGGGAGGACGTGGTGAGCGTGCCTTTGTGTGTGTGTGTGTATACTGTGTGTGTGTGTGTGGGTGATGGTGATTTTACGCTCCACTTACTCCGCTCTCTGATCACGCACTCCAGTTACAGGTACTTCTGTGAACCTGTAACCACACTGTCAAACATCTGTCAAGAGGCTGACAGCATGATTATCGCGAGCCGAATCAAACAAAAACTAACAGCCGTCATCACTGTCGTGTCATGGTTAAACTTGCAGCCTATTAGGGGTTGTGAAATGAACCAGTGCCCATTTTTATCGCGGGCTTTGGTGGTTGTCATTGAGCTAATTACCATCAACACATACATGGATAATGAGGTGGAGAGAACAGCCACATTTTAACTGCAAACTCTCTTTCAGCTATTATGTGGAATATTGCCAGCAAAGTCTTTTAGCAACAGCTGCAGCAACTGAGTCGAAACTAGAAAGCAAATTATCCCTTTGCTGACCCACTGTTTTCAACACTGGGTGAGCACAATAACAGGAGCACACCTTTGCACCTTTGCAAAGCTTATAACATTCCATTTTTGTTGAGATTGTGTCAAAGACATATTGATTCAACTTTATGATGATTTTTTCCATTGCAAAGGTTGGATTTGAGGTGTGATGTAAGGTGTTATTCATTACTGTGTCTGTCTCTAAGACCTGAAGATAACCAAATGCTTGCGGGTAATTTCTCTGTTGGTGTAAACATGGGCAGGGAATACTGCCAGGATTGTATTTTGGATTACGTTATTATATGAGATTTCATTCCGCTGCCAATATCTGTATCCAAACACAGAAAATTGCACAAACACACAGATCTTGTTTCAATGTTTGTCTCACTATAAGATAAGAATTGCATGTATGTATGTATTATATGTATGTATGTGTGCATGTGTGATGAGAAAATGACTCAATGGCAGTTACAAAATGTGTTTCTCAGACAGCGCTGTCGTATTGACTCTGACTGACTGAGAGAGCTTATAGCACATGTACTGTATGTTTGCTGTTGTACTTGACTGCTTCAGCTGGAACTGAACAGACCAGACGGTAGAGAGAAGGGTTGTTAATCCTGTGCCAACAACTTCCTCACATTTGCATGCAGGATTGTGATTCTCCTTCCATTTTCCTGTGTTTATGCTCACTTAATTCAAGCACCTTCTCTCTTAATTCTTCCCTTTACTAATAGCCACTCAGGATTGAATTTACATTAATACCTGACCATGCAGACATGCACACATAAAGTGACTACTCACATGCACGCTCAACACTCACAGAATCATTCTTTCTGTGTCCTTCACATTCATTGTTCCCTAGACTAAGATTGCTCTGCCTTCTCTGTGCCTTTTTTTCTTTATTCACCTTGCACTGAGTGCCATTGAACAGTGACTAACTGATAAGAGGATATTTTAGTTTTATAATACTGCTGATAAGGGGCTGTTGCAGTCTTTTTAGATACAGGCCTTATCTACTTTCCTTTATGGCTACCGCTTATCAATGATTCCTTTCCAGACATTTCAGGGGATTAGGCCAGATTTACTTTAGGATTATTTCTCTTCCAGAATGCCATCCGTTTACACTATTATGTCAGGGACAATATGATAACACTGACAGCCTGAAACATCTATTTTTGGGGAAATTAAGTTTAAAGGAATTCCTCTTAAGGCAGACACTCAGCCATTCAATTTCTCATGTACAATAAAACCGATTTAACCCTTTAAAACAGGGATAATGGTTAATCTGTGACATAACTGACTGAGCATGATCCATAGTGTCAGTGGCAACACTGACACTAAGTTCTCTGAACAGGCTCTTAGTTGTTTTTTCTTGAAGGTTACACTTCCAGTTTTCTTTTTCTTGTTGTAGTTGTTCTTTGTTCAAATTTGAATGCACTTATTGTGAGCCACTTTGGACAAAAGCATCTGCCAAATTGATGTAATGTAATGTAAAGAAATTGTTTTGTACTAGTCTGGAAATGAACACCTTCTTGGCTACACTCTTTATATGATACCACCAAAAAGCAACAACTATCCTGCAAAAACAGTCCATACACCTCATTATGTCAATTGGCTAAATTGTAGTGTTTTTTCTAATAAAAGAACATGTGGACACTGGCATTCAGTAGAGGATTAGTCTGCTTGGAGAGACAGATTTCACTCAAGACTGGTGTTTCCATCAAATTCGCAACTGACAATTACACTGCCCTGCATGGACAGTCACTTTGTTGCAACACACTGCATCCTTGGTTGCTCAGTCTTGCTTACTCTACTTCTAAATGCTTTTAATGTGACTGTCATGTAAATCTAAAGAATACATATGGTGGGCAACTTTAAACCATGATAGTTCTAAGATTTATAATCTTTGAAATAGTAAAAACGAGGAAAAAAATCTATGTTTGATAAGAGTGTCATACATTTTTGTGAAAATGTATTTATTTCTTCTTAGGACATGACATTGGCCAACATGTGTGCTTGCATTTTATAGATTTGACTTACCATGCTAGGATTTTATATGTATGTATGATGATCATTTGTGTGTTCACTGTGCGTCACGACCACTGTATGTAAAACAGTTTTGATACCTTCAAAGTCTGCTCGTCCAATAGGACGAGGACTTGTCAAGATTAATGAAGACTGACTACTTTTTAATTCACTGAACTGAAAGCTGTGTAATGGGACTCATTACAGTGCATTACAGAGTTTGACACTGGAACAAAAGAAAGGGGATTAAAGTGCTCAAAGCTGAGATCTGCGCTGGTGCTCAAAAACAGCACAGAAAATAAGCAAGTCAATTTGAAAGAAAAGAAAAAGACTTGACATCTAGTTCTGCAGAACAAAGGGATAGTTGTTGGTTTCTGCTCAGGAACATATCAACCATTTAAAGGCATCAGCAGTCAGATGGAAATAGCAATCCTATAGGTCACCAGGGCCCTTTGCCCTCACATATGATCAATACAATGCTCAATTCAATACATCACCTATGTCCAATGCCAAGAAAACATTTACACATGACTCTAAACACACTATTCTTGACAGAATTAATTTTTAACTTGCAAGGTTGTGACCTCTAATTAAGTAGTAAATGTACTAATTCAATAGAGAACACGCCTTTAGGCATCACTACAACTGATTGTTTTTTGAAATTTTTATCAATACCAGTTCCTACGCCAAAGACTATATTTTTTCTACTACCTTCAATCAAGGGTTGTGAAAATGTTTTTCTGCAAAACACTTTTTTTTATACAACAAAAAAAAGCCAATGCATCAGTGTTTACTATTATATATAATCACACAAGCAGCTAAGATGCAAAGTTTCTTGATGTCCTGATTCAGATCAAGAAATATTCAAAGAACTCGGCAAATTGGCAGTTTTTCACACTTGATGCCACAGACGCAATTTAGTTGATACTCAAAATGTATTGAGGGTTGATACTCAGCCCTCTGCATCACCTCAGAAATTAATGAGTCAGATACGGGGATATCTGATATTGTGGTGGTAAAAGGGAATGTGGCAGTATTCTGATCAGGCTGCAACTACTACTATTCCCTATATGCTATATGAGCAGGAGACAGACATGAGGCAGACAAACAGACTGCATTATACCAGAGGAACACCGAGTACCCACGGGTCTGATTTGTATTGGCTGCACTCCCCTCAGCCTGCAGCATAATAAATACTGTAATAAATTGAGATGAAAAGTAGACTCAGAAAGCGTCTCAATTTTCCGTGTTCCTCTCTGTTATTGAACAGAATATAACATTTTATTTTTGTTGTACATGCTCATCACCCAGTAGCTTTACTTTTCATCAAATATGTATTTGCAGTCAATTATGCTGACAAACTGCTGATGACTAGAACAAAGAACAAGTTGTGTAACATTGTTTTCACTTGTTATGATGGTGACATATGAGAGCATTAGATGACTGCCAGATACTTGCCAAATAGCCCTTAAGGACATGAAAATGTTACAGCACTGAGTGCAATTATGTGAGTCAATGAGAGTGGACACTTTAGGATTGGACGTAGCTTTATGTGCAGTTTTGATGTGACACACTAAACAAAACCCCTTCATTACCAATGAGTAACACCTGGCTTTGTCTGTCAACATTAAACATCCTCACAGTAGACATGGTGCCATTTATGCATAGCATGTGGTCATCCATCTCCACAACACTCTTGTCGATGCTATTTGAATAGAGTGAACATGAGTTAAGGAGTTAAAATGCCATTGTTAGTTGCTTCCATATAACTGTCTCACTTAGCCTATAAAATTCATTAATCAGTGGACTTTTCACGTTCCTGTACCACTCTTTATTGACGAACATGAGCACACATGGGTGGCACAAGGGGGCATTGAAGCTTGAATACCACTGGTACCTATACACCTACTTGAAAGGCATTCGGTATGGCCACATAATGATCGCACATGCTTGGAACTTCAGGTTTTAATTATAGACTTCCACAGGCAGACAAGAACTGCCACTTCTAATCAGAATCAATACACAGACAATTAGGCACTCACCCACACACTCACTGATACTTTCCAGCTACAAAAGCACATACACAATCAGAATGACAGGTAACTGTCAAAGCACAGGAAAGGTAGGACAGATTCAAAGTCTTAAAGCAAGACATATTACGCAGTTAAAAGACAAAAAGGCCTTTTACTCTTATATATATTTTATAGCCAGGAACAAATACGCACAATCCAGTTTTTACCTCCATGGCTAAATGAAAAGATTTCAGTGCCATGGAAAGATGATGTTTTCATAATGTGTGACAGGAGTCTCACTGATCAAAATGGGTAGACTTGCTGATGCTACTCATGAAACAGACAGACATTGCCGTGGATGTCAGAGGGAAAGACAAAAACAGGCGTCTGTGCACAGAACTGCACATGTCTGCGCTGGTTAAACATGTAAAGACAAACAGGATTCAAAGGTTTCCTATGAACAGCATAAAGAACCTCAAGTACTGGAACAGGCACATTATCGATTAAAAGTTCAGCTCATACATGTCTCTGATATTGATTGCGTATATGTCGACGGTATTAACTCAACAGGATTGTTTTGATGTTAAAACACTGTATTTATGTACAATAAAAGTGAGTGGCAAGCTGCTTTTTATTCAGATGTGAGCACCACATTCATTTAGAGCTGAAAGCATTAGTTGATCAAATCAATCTGCAACTATTCAGAAAATTGATTAATCAGCTTCTAAACTGTGAGAATTTGATACTTTTCTTTGTCCTATTAAAGTCAAATATTTACGTTTTGGAGTGTTGCTTGTATAAAACAAATAATGTGAATATGTCACTTTGGGGTCTGGGAAATAACTTTTTTTTTTTTTTAACCATTTCCTGACATTTTATAGACAAAATTATTATTTGAGAAGATTACTCAATAATGAAAATAATCATTTGTTGAAGCCCTACATTCATCAAATTCAAAGACAAGAATCAAGAACTATTAAGATGTTCCTAATTGAAAACTGCTGTTTTCTTCCACATGGTGCTGATGGTGGTGCAATGGTTCCAGGAAGTTTTCAAATTCTATATGATTAGTTGCTTGTCAACCTAACAACAAACATAGTGTAAACTTATTTATTTTAACACTATAAATTGTAGCTCTTTCTTTTTTAGGGCCACTTGAAACCAAAGGTGGTTAAGGGGAAAACTTGGAGAAAGCCAAAGAATAATGCAACGGTTTTCAGCTTACCTCATCACTGATTTTATACATTGCTTTCCAGATGCAGAAAATATTTAAAGATTCAAAAATCATCCTGGAAAATGCATTGACAAATGTCTATAAATGCAGGTGCATAAATAAGAAAACTAACAATTAGCCAATGTTTTAGAGAGTGTAATGAAAATCTCTGAATTGAAACTAAGGGAACTAATCTGATGAAGAATGCAAGTTATAGATAGCAAATCCTACCGTTCCCCTCTGTCATGCATTCCGAGGGATAATTAACACAAAGCCTCGCTAATAGTCTACCCGTAGCTCTTATCTGTCTCTGAAGGACTATATTGTTAGTCAATTGAATAGAAGTAAGGATGAAAGAGAGCAGGAGAGGAAAGATGAATGACTGAGTTCCTTGGATTAATAGTGTTTGGGGAGAAGAAAAGGCACGGTGGGAAGTGAGGATGAGTGTAGAATCCTTAAGTCTCTTTGCACTCTATAAGCCACTCAAGTGACCAGTTGCCAGAAGTACATTAACTCTGTAGCATTTAAGACAAATGGGCCACTTTTGCTTTCCTTGTCTTTTGGCAAGAAAAAGCAGTTTGTAGCAAAACTTATTTGTTCATTTGCTTACTGCACTCATTTGTAGAATTCCCCGAGAGCAATTTTGCTCTTTGGGTTAGCTTTTGTTTAACAATACATCGATTCCTACTGTGCTCAAGAGTTGTTAGGGGTGAATAAATGCACAGCATCTTTTATGGATACAAACTGAGATAGTCCGATAGGAAAGTAGCATGTTGTCGCCACAACTACTGGATGGATTGTAATGAAATTGGGTACAGACATTCATGGTCTCCAGAGGATGGAGCCTAATTATTTTGATGATCCCTGACTTGGCATCTTAACACCACCACAGGATTTGTTTTTTAGTGTTATGTCTTGACAATTATTAGACAGACTGCCTTACAATTTGTCATTTTTTCCCCCAATTAGTGCAATTTCTTTCTCTATGGTAATCCCCTTGTCATCTAACCAACTGTTTTCTGAGGCTGCTGCCAAAATTGCATCACATCACTCTTAAAAGTCACAGAGATGCTCCTCCTTCTTCCCACTGCCAAAAAAGTTTAAGTCTTTAGTGGTGCAGCATACAGGGCTATTTTCTTGTTGGTTTCTGGTTGGAATAAATACCCTCTCACATGTCTGGCAACAAAAAATACAGTATTTGAGATTCCTTAAACATTACATCTTAAAATCAGTGATGGAAATACACAGACTAATATTTTGGCTGATTACTGCATTTTATTGAAGGCTTTGGAAAAAGCAACAAGGATTATTTCCCATCAAAGCATAAGTTTATAACCCAGAAACATCCATCTACTGCGTGTTGTGTTCAAAAAGTCATAATTGCCATATTAACAGAAGATAAGTACAGAATTTGTCTACTGTTAAACTAGATAAGAAATGAACATAATATTAAGAAAGGTCTTTTGAGTTTCAAGCATAGGTAAGGCTGAAAGCATAAGGCCGTAACTCTGACTGCTACTCAACTCTATCACAGTCTCAAAGGAGCTAGTGTCAGGATTATCTCCTTCACAGGAACGTTGACCAACATAAGAAAACAAAATTAAACCATACATTTCAGAAGAATAGATTATAAAGTCAGGGTGTAGGCTTTAAGACACAACTCAAATTTAAACACAAGTTTATTTTTATATGAGCTCCAAAAATGACAAACTATATCTTTAGACCATATTTTCAGTTTTTGGGTTCTGCATGAAATGGGTCCACATGTTACAGAATCTAGATGCCATTATGCAGTCATTAATTATTTTTCTTCATAACATAGGTTTGTCCAACCTCCAAATAATCAATTGTTCTGAGAAAACCTTTTGGAAAAAAAACGGTTCCTCTGTCAAATCTATAGCTTCGTCTCTACCACTAAAGAGTCAGTAACGATTGGTCAAATCAGAAAAACTAGCAGGGCAGCAAGACAGGTACACACAAAATTCCCTAACAATGATGATGTTTAACTCATGACAAAGTCACAGCGGCTCACAGTGTGACTTTTAGAAAGCGGCTTATACCAGGAATAATCAAATTCTTTCAAATTAAGATTTGTACAACTTGATGTCATGTCATGTTTGCAGTTAATCTGAATGTTGTATTAGTTAACACTGAGAAATGATAAATAGCAACAATACAAGATGAGGGTCTTAATGCAACTTCAGCCTAATATGCACAATCCTGCTGCACTGCTCCAAGGCCTTCTGCCACTGTGTTTAAGTACAATGATGTGAGATGTACCATCGACGAAAAAGATGTGAAAACAGTTTTTGGTTATTAAAGTGCTCCGACACACCATCAATTAGCAGCAGTATGTATGTGGTTCAGCACTCTTACAAATCAACCATTTAAAAATCACCCATTTTACAGTCAAGAAAATTCCCTCCAGCCAAACTCAAAAAGAAACAAAAACACTTTCGAGTTCTCTCAGTAGTTGACCTCTGGTTATGACAAAATTATCTCTTTAAAAAAATGGAAGAGAAAAAAACAAAGTAAAAACAAACTAAAAAGTAAAATATCACCATGCAGAATATCATCCATACTTACATACATACAAAATTACATTTATTTTTTTTCTCTTTTAAGAATAGATTTTGTAAACACTGCTTTAGGTCCTTCAGGTTTGTTTTATCCACATTTCTGCTACAATCTGTATGTTGTTCCATAGAAAATAGTCCGAGGCTCCTGCTCTGGCACCTGCAGATGATTTTTGCTATATACTCCTCAACCCCCTCTTACTTATCTCTCCAATATTCTACCCATCCCACGTTAAAACCACAGAAAGAGAAGAAACTAGAAGAATTGAGTGGAAGCTCTAGTGTGGTGATGATTCTATGTGGGTGTTTTAAAAATGGAAAGGTGATTTCACATTTTTAAGCACTGACATAGACCCCATCTTGATAAAAAAAGGATGTAAAAGAATCTAGATAATAGAGAAAGGGACAAGGAGTTTTAGCAGAGGGCAGTCAACAAGGCTAGGTCTGAATATAGATAAGGCATAGCATGGGTAGAGGTTGGGAAGGTTAGGAATAGGAGTCCACACGTTGGGCAGATTGTTAGCCTTTTCAGTACATTTTCAAAAAACAGGGGGAGAGGGTAGCATTAGGCAAAGATGTTTGTGTAAGGTAGTGAAGGATTGTAGTTGTGATTCAGAGGCCTTGGAGGAACTCCTGGAGCTGCCTGACGAGCTCTGTGTCCACGGTCTCCATCAGGGCCCCAAAGCCCTGGTCCCCCATCAGAGCCTGCTGCGCCTTCAGCTTCTCATAGACAAACTGTTGGAGAGAGACGCTGTGCACCGGGTCCTCTAGGGCCAACTGAAATATGACAAAGAAAACAGAGAGGGGGAAAAAGACGGTTAGAATGTGGGCCGAGGAAGTGCCTTCAGAAAGTATCTAATCAAATTAAAATTTAATTTGTGGTCCTGAATACTGAATTTCAAATGAATCCCATTATAAGTTTTGGAATTTCTTGAAAAAACAAATCCTCTCCTGTCTAAATATGCCAAATATTTTAGCAGGTTTAATTCTTCTTGAATTGTGTGTGTAATGTCACAGCACATCTGAATTTGGGGATTTCCTTTTCTCACATTCTTCTTTGCAAATTCACTCAAGCTTACTCAAATTAGCACATTTTATGACAGGATTTTTGTCTAGTTTTAGCCGGGACAGTTATAGGCTTTCAAATTATTGTGCTTTAGGTATTCCAGCTTTGATATTGTAGGTTATAATAGCTTAGTTGTGTTGTCTCTCTCATACCTCACAGACTAGATATGTTAAATGGCTGATTAGCTGTGAGGCCAGTCTTTTACACATTTTTAAAAACTCTGAAGTTTGAGGCCAGATTTACACTCCACTGACTGTTGTCAATCCACTGAGATCTCACATTGAATACTGGTAGATCAACTGACAGGAGGGTGTGCATAGCACACACTGAGAAACATTTTTGGGTGAACTACTCTTCAATTAAATGATTGATGAATAGGAGGGGAGGAAAGGGTGTAAGTAACATCAACATTGAAACTACGACCTGTGGTTGTTGTGCTGCTATTGATGCACTCATGAATTATTGCACGACTTATTGGACAATTTCACAGCGCATAAGCCTTCAGCAGCCAGATGCTGTCTATACTTGTTTGACTACTACACATTACATTTCCATTATGCAGGGTTCTTGGCCTTCTGCACAATTTAAACAGTGGATACAGAGATGAACCGAAGCCCTACAGTATACACAAAGTGTCTGAGAGGAACAAAAGCATAAAGCCTGGTCCACACAGAGGTGCTTTACCTGAGCAACAATAAAGACACTAAATATCCAGTTCATGGTTTAAAAAAAGAATCATAATTATATAATTAGACAGCAAAACAGCAAATCCACAAATCATTCTTAATTCTATCAATTTCTGCCTGGCGCAGCAATACAACATACCTGCAACACCTTCAGAACGTTTTTGCAATGTTTTGACAAAAATGAAAGGAAAAAGCAACTCAGACATGTTACCGTTTCCAACTTTTGACGTATACATCTAACACAAAACTTGCATTGGAGAAAATGATTCAGTGTATGTAGCCCCTGCCATTCATCTTACGCTGAAGACAGCGCTGGAAAAGTAATCTTTGACAATAGAGTAAAAAAGAAAAGAAAAGTTGGATGGCTGACTAGAGCCGACATTTCTGTGGGCAGGCACACTGTCATTTGTTTTCTGTGGACTGAAGCAATGACAGAGGCAAACACAGCAGAAAAGAAAAGTTTGGCTGCAGTGTGTTTTTAAATGATGTAGAGAGTTATATGAGCGCTGACAACACCAGTTCACAACCAAAACTGTACAAACGTGTGCTTGCTGTGCGGTTTTCTAAAGCCAGTATGGCCAACTTTGTTTCATTTGTTACAAGAATACTTGTAAAAAGTAATCATACGAATGTTTTATTATAATGTATATAATTACTTTTTAAATGCTTTTGTAACAAAACTGATTCTTTTTTAAAAATAATTTATACGTTTTTGGCATCATGCAAATTTCTCTGAGCTGAATCTGTCTTGTCAACATGTGCTTACAGCTTACAGTCATATTTGCATCAGCATGTGCATTTCTATGTGCGTTTGTGCACATGTATGTCTGCAGCTTGATTCCGGTCCTCCTGCTCTGTCTCTGAATTTGATTTCCCCCTCAAACTAATTATTGTTATCATCTGATATTGCTTGACCCTCCCCTCCTCTGACCTTTTGAAAGCAGGTCAGTATACTGAACTACAGAAACAAAAACTGAATCTCCCTCACCACCTAACATACACAAACTTGACATTTGGGCGAACTCGTGCATTTTTACTCGAGCAGCCCTAGAAGAGCTCCACAACCTCCGCAGAAAATAAAAACTAAACAAAACTTTGGGTCCTTTGAGAAACAAAATACTGTAATGGCGACTCTTGGTCTCTAGCCATTCAATGGAAATAATACTTATCATGCTCATTAGTTCTTTGTCATTACAGTGCAAATAAACTAGTGAGGAGTGGCTGTTGGAGAGTGGCTTAATGGAAAAGCTGTCATCAAATCTGCATAATTACCTTTTGCATAAGGACCTGCGGGAGGTGTGTGTGTGTGTTTGTGTATAAAGATATAAAGTCTGCATGTCTGTGACAGTATGTGCATGAACGAACACCTCTAAGAATGTTTGCAAAAGTAGTGTAAATTGAAAAGGATAATAGGAGATGAAGATACAACAGATGAAGAGACAGTCAAATTGAGAGCAGCAGCATGTAAATAGGATGCAATGAGCAGGCATGAGCTTAAAGGCGGAATACTTCATATAATCAACAACAGACTATGCGCACAAAACAGCACTGATACAAACCAATCTGAAGAGCGGAAGCTACGAATAAGAACAATAAGCATGATCCTCCGTCATCCGTGAGGAAAAACAAAAGCAGGGGATGAGAAGACAAGAGAACAAAATGAGAAAGAACAAAGGAGGAAGGAGAGGTGAGAATGTGATTGCGGGAAATAAAGGTGAAAAAAGGAGAGGAAAGAAAGTGGCAATAAGGAAACACAAATGCAATGAGAGAATGGAGTATTGTTATGCAAGGAATTAGGTTAGCAGGAATTGGTACGATGATGCTGTAATAGAGAATCCCCAAAAGAAAGCGAGTGATGGAAACAAGATGACGTGGGATGCGGGGAGAGTGGGCAATCACAGCTGCACCTCATTGTTCAGGACAGACAGAGAGGAGGAGGAAAGAGAGGAGTGGGCAACATTAGAGGAGGCAGAGAGAGATGGAGAGAGACAGATGAAATGACAGGGCCTGTAAAAGCCCTCATCTCTAATGTAATCCCTGAACTACTGCTGCCCTTTTCCAAAGTAAGCAATGTAAAGGGTGCAATGCTATTACTGCAAAAACATCAGTGTTGTTCAAAATCAGCCTGCACCAGGGATGTTAAACTTCTCCATTACAACAATCACACACATACACGCATGCACAGGTGTGCGAGCAGGTGAGCGCCGACAACCCGAATATGTTTACTGCTCTAAGCTCTCTGAATGACTGGCCCACACAAAGGCAAGCACATTACAGTTGCAGTAGGAAATCTAGGATTAACCAGCAGCCACAAACTCACTGACAATCAACTTACAAAATTACCACAAGTGGGCCTATTAGGAATCTATTTTTTTTAACCTTCTGACCTCTCATATCTGTTCTCATTTATCTCCTCATCACTCCATTCTTCTCACAGTCATTGTTTCACCACAATAGGCTGCTCTATTCAGTGAAAATAATGTTTGTAGCGGGGAAACAAAGTCAGGCAGACAATTACAAACCGGAGTTACAGTAATGATGCAACAATCTGCACTATTCTCATATCCTGTGGCGCCTCATGTCTAAGCACACACGCACACACACCAAATACAGTATATTCTCACTCCAGTGTGATGTAATGAGCTGTGCGGCTGTGTGATGTATTGAAGTGTAAAGTAAAAACTGTAGCGTGTAAGGGGATGCTGACAGTATGAGGTTTAGTGGATTACACTGCAGGCAGATGTGAATTTCATCTGCTAATTTATGACACATCGTCTACAGACCTTGTCAGCCAGTTGCCTTGAGCAACACTGACTAGACTTACAAGCTGCTCTCAAGCGGTCAAATTTGACTAAAAGCATCATATCCTTCAAGACAAGTGATTCTCAACACACGGTTTATGTCGTCACACTTATGTAACACACAATAAATCCAATTGCTGCTTGAAAACATGAGAAATCCCCCCCCCCCCCCCGAATTTTATGCCCCCGTCCAAAAGTCGTGGTTGTTGTGTTTCACTGCAGTTTACGATAAATTAGGTCATCTTGTAACAAAGACTTTAAAGTATCTGTATTGCTAGATTTTTGTATTATTTACATCTTCTATTTCTTTTAAAGAAATGCTTAATATGTGCTTAATATCTTTAAATTTAAAATGACTCAAATGACTATGTGTAATGTGAAAGGTGTTGCTGGAAGTCACCAATCCACAAAGAATTAAAAAAAGGCAGTTATCCTCAGCTCTGTAGAGTGTTTTAGTGTCTTCAGTTCATTGTTTTGGTTGTAAAGCTGGTAACTTTAGTGTTTGGTTCAGTGTCACTGCTCTCATCTCAGTGGGAGATGTTTTATGTACAAAAATAAAATAAAATTTAAAAAAAGCTCTAAAAACCAGCTGAACGCTACCTGCCATAAAAGACAGACAAAATTAGCAATTAGCTGGTGAACACAGTGGAGCATTTCACTGCTAAAATGACAGATATTTCCCTCAGGGCTTTGTGGAGAGAAAAAAAAAAAGCGCTTAAAGGAGATGGTATATCGGAGTTCAAAATAAATAAGCCACAAAGGTGCCATATAAACTTTATAAGGTGATATGTCAATGTTGTGTTAAGAGGATAATCCCCATGCCCCAATTATTGCAGGTATAAATAGATATATTCCCTTAATGTTTTAAAATAAAATCAAAAATCATTAGACAAATATTAGAGCCCCAGTGACACTACTGTATATGGATAGGTTGAATAATCAGCTACTCTTACATGTAGCTGTGTAAATACTCTTGGGATTAATGTAATGGAACAGCAATATCAAACTGACAGCTTCTGGTGAACAAATGTTCTTCATTACTCAGTAGATTTATATGTATTTGGTATGATTACAAATCTTACAAAACTCTACGCACGCAAAGCACTCATTAAATTGGATCAATAATGTTTCAAAGAGCCAGTGTGATGCTGCCCTGCATTTCTATTTATGTCTAAAAGCTGCACTTGTCTCTCCCACACTCAAATCAATTAATCAATAGCCTAATTGAATGACACTGTGACCTATAAAAATGACTGCGGCCACAGATGGCCACCATGTTTATCAAGGTTTCCAGCCATTCCTAGAGTGTTACGTCACACTGACCAGATACTGGGTCAGGTTGGACTTAGTTTTCTTGCTCCTCTCCTGGGGCATGAGGTGGATCTTAGTAATTTACTCTCTTGGACAGCTGATAAATGTGGTAAATGTGGTGCACACCATGGTGTTCAGACCTACAAACACAGCTTTTCTTTGCACTGTATACATTTTTTTCTAGGTCAGAAGGCAGCTAAATACAGGAATAACCTCATACAAATTTTATTTTGTTTGTTTTATTTTTTATTTGGTTATTTGAGACGAGTCATTGACTAGAGAAGTAACAGTTTTACAAAGATTTTGGAGTTTGGACTGTCGGGAAGGTGAAACGGTAGGGTAATCTGGGCTTGTGGATATGTGCGGAGAAGATAAAGGCAACAGAAAGGTAGGGGGAGGAGTAGAGATGCATAGAACAACAAGAAGAAAGGAGTGCTTTGCTCTGTGGAGAAGGGCAGCTACAACAACATACTAAGTGGAGTGAAAATAAGGGAGAGGAAACATGCCCAAGTGATGAACTGAGAGAGCCAAAAGCAATCTGCATGAAGATAAGGGGCACGTCCAATGTGATGGAGCACAAACCAAATTTTTCTGTCAAGGCAAAAGGCAGGGGGAGAAAAGATGAGACCAGCGGAGGCTTGAAGAAGAAGCGAATGGAGCAATGATGAGAGGACAGGATAGAGGGAAAGTGGCATGCCCCCTGCTGCGGCTCACTGATAAAGAAGCAATGGTCTTCATACCTTTGAAAGAGCAGAAGATAAGTGGGAGACAGGATGAAAAGAAGAAAGACATATGAGATGTGAAGAGAGTGGAGGGGTTTGGTAGTTGCCTAGTGAGCAGATGAAGAAAGAAAAAAAAAGCAGAGGATACAGAATAGAAAAGTAGGCGACATACGCTGAATATAAAAATTGTAATGACAACAATGATGGTAATAATGATGCTGCACGCCCACAGAAGTAAAATTCTTATCGCTCTTACCTCGTGTAAAATGTCCATTAAAAAAAGACAGGTTTTATATGTCATTCGATACTGACATACACTGAGATTATCCTGAGTTTTTGTTTTGGTGCTTAAATTTTTTCTATGACGGGTTGTTTTGGAGCAGCACACTTTCACAGCTGTATGTCAATAATGTGCAATTTTGCCTCAGCTTAAATTTTACTTGCAAGCTAAACATTTCCTATTGTCTGTAAATTAAACCTATTGGTTGCTTTGGGAGCTAACGTGTGTGAACTTTGGGTAGCCAAGTACCCCAGCACACAACAGTGAAAATGCATGTTGAGTTCGAAGTCCCGAGTTCAACTTCCCAAGCTCTAACTCCTAAAGATGCCAAATCTGACAGTTGAGAAAGGCTCCAAGAGGGAAGAGACCTAATTAGTGTTATTACTTACACTTGTTCTTTTGGTTAGATACTATAAAAAATAAGAGAAATGTGGATACCAAAATAAGAAAAAATATTATCAAGAGCACTTCACAAAATAGTTTAAAGGATATGTCTAATGATTCTATATTTTTCTAATTAACAAATCAAATGAACCAACAATCTACTGATCCTACTAACAAGTATTGTCTGTATATCCAAAGCCTGATATCTTATTCTTGTGTACCACAGACCTTCACTGTTGCCCAGAAACTTTTAAAACACTGTTACACAGAGTGACATGCTCCTTTATCAAGATGAACATGGGCACTGTAGTTTATTTTGATTAAATCCCTTATACACCGCCCTGCTGCAGCCACTGAGCACACCAAATCCATCGCTGAAAACACTCCCCAACAAATGCGCTATTTATTTCAGTTTGTAATGTTATTGCCCAGTTGTTTTATTCTTTTACTTAGTCTCTTTTTAAAAAAAATAAAAGTATTAGTGACCCGTTTTAAAGACTTATATCTTCTGTAGGAATGAATGGGCTTGGGGATGAGTGCCACAAAGGTAGGGATTTGTTGGTGTTGCTCTTTTGATGGGATTTGTTAAAATCAAAAATGAAGAACACTGCCAGCTTTATTCTTTCAATACTCTCTAAAGCCATTAGAACAAAATTTGAGGGCGAGTGTCAGAATACAACTTCAGAGGGATGTCTCTCTATGATAGTACATGTCAAAGAATAAGGGATGCAAATGATTGTTTGTGTGCGTGCGTGCCAGTATTTATGGAAGCATACTGTATGTGAAAGTGTGGCTAATGGATATTATGCAAGAGAGTGAAAGTCTCTTTATATCTGTGTATGCTTAGTTGGCAGGGCTGTGCTGGCCTGGTGGGAATGGGCAAGCTGAATATCCGAGTCTGACACTAATCCTATTACCTCAGGCTTCTCCTACTCCAACTTGTGCAGATAACAGCTATCTACTGTTATCCCCACATACATTGCCCTGATTGAAGAACACCCACATATTCTTATATACAGACATATCCTATCCAACATTTGCGTAGTTCCTTATTTTTTGAAGGTCTAAATCTTTTGTATACCTAAAAGAAGACTAAGGCTATCACTTCCTTCCATCTCTCTTACAAACAAGACCCACTCATTACTTACATTCTGCAATCACTTACTTACACACCACTGATACACACTCACACATGCACACTAATGTGTGCGAACACTCAGAAGCACTTACATATAGTATTTTATTTATAGTATTATAGTAGTATTATAGTAATTTATGCTTCCATAAAATTGGGGCATTCATAAGAGGCATATTTACAAACAAATGACTCATGCAGTGAGGACAAGATATCTTGACCTTTGGTCTCTAGTATGGATCAAGCTACAAAAAAGTATAATGCTACACTTCCCGTTACACATCTTGATAGCTTTGTTAGACCCTTTATGTCTGGCAAATGCCCAGATCTTTCAAACCCCACATCCTCATGTTGTAACAGGATTTCTGTTTAAATTGACTGCATTACAAGGCTTCCAAATTGTCCCAATTACAACTTAGATTAACATTTCCATGTCCATGTTCATTTTAAATTATTGCAATTTAAATTAATTTGGCAGCACAGACTCATTTTTGCTAAATGAGAGTGCGTGTGCTTGTGTGTATGTAACTATTTCTCTGTGGATAATTAAGACTGAACGGAATGTGTGTTTTTCTATTAAAACACTGCTAGACAGGGAGAGCGAGACACGTGTGTATTTAGCTGTACAGTGACGTGTTGACGTAAATGCCTTAAATGATCAATACAGTCACAATCTTTAATGACTGTGTCTAGAACCAATCAATGGCTTAGCTCATCTGCAGGTGTAAGTGTGGGGAATGCTGGTAGCAAGTAGGTTTGGGGACCTTACTCCAAAACTACATACACACTTAGAACCCCCTCAGAACAGGACCACTATTGCCGTACTACAAGTTTGACATAAGACAATGGGAAAATTGCTGTTTGGCTGCATTTGCATCCCCACTCCTGTGTCCACTACTGCCACACTACCACAGAATGTCCCTGATACAAGAAGTGGAAACTTCACACTTCCCAGTCTGAGAGGGTTTTGAGGAATACATTAATACCAGGTTAAAAAGCTGTGTTTTACTGCCCTCTCTGGTCTTCCCAACCATGCTCTTTACCAGATGGTAGCAGTAATACTGAGTAAGAAGCAGAGAAATAACAATGTTTCTATTGTTGTGGTATATAAGTATGGATGGCAAACATTTCAAATCCTAGCATGGATGTAGAGTATTTTAATGTGTAAACAACATTTTCAAATGCATTTACATTACTGTGGATGTGGCCTAAATAATGAGTGGGTTCTAAGCTGCTCTGACCAGGGAGAAGAAGAAGAAGTGTGGCAAACTGAGCTGAGAGATAAGACCGTGTACATTTTTCAGTGGGATTATATTCAGGGACAAAGACTAATAAACCACACAGGAAAAAAGACAGTACCATTAAGTAGCACTCAAGGAAGACACAAGTGGAATTTACAAAGTATAAGACAAGAGAGGTCAGAGCAACAGTAACAAAAAAAAAACCCCGACACCAAGAACAAAGATAAAAACGAGACAGATTGCATAAGTGCCCCCCAAAACACACCACTCTCTCTCCTTTTTTGAGGTTTCATTAGTTCATGGTCTAGGGAGGATTAGAACTTGATTGCAGTAATTTCCTCACCAAATGAGGCAACACAAATTGTAATACTCTAATTAGTATTGTACTAGAGGGCATAAATGTAAGAGCCCTCCAGTAGTATGTCATAAGGGTGCATATCACCAAACACATACCTTTAAGAGTAGGAGTGTGTGCATACATGTACACACATACACACCCACGCAAATATGAAGAAAAGGGAAAAGACATGGCAGAGCTGTGAATTTGCCAGGAGCTGGTCATTCTCAAAAACAGTCTTTGTTGAAAATGAAAGTCGTGAAGCTGTATAAGAAGCTGTATAATCTATGAAAAGATTAGTGTTCCATGGCTGAGATGCAGACAACTGTTGTCCAGGTGCTACAGTCACAGCTTTGTGGCTGAAAAAACAAACAAAAAAAACCCCTCTCACATGACACCATGGTTAGCAGTGTAACGGTTTGTTACAGAATCTCACATGCCTTTTGTCACAGTGGAAGAAGGCTTTATGTTCTGATTTTACCAAAACTGAGCTTTTTAGCCATAATCCTGCATGCTACTGTACATTTATATTATAAGTGAAACACCACACTGGAGAAACACACCATCCCCGCTGTGAAGCAGCAACATGCTGCAGGGTTGCTTCTCCTTCCTGGACGATTCCTGGAAAGTGAGTGGGTTAAATGAATAAAGATGTAAAACACAAAGCCAAAGCTACAAAGTAGGGGTGTTGTGCCACAACACAGCATTAGCATTATGATACCAAGTCAAATTACCATTTGACCTGCTTTTCTGTGTCAACTGGCTAAAAACAGATGTGTTTCCTGACTGACGTTTGCTGTGCAAACTAGGGGTGTAACAGTTCTGAAGCCAAGACCAAAGCTGTGATGCAAACATCACGGTCTCAAGGTGTGGTTCAATCCTACGTGTTGCGGTCACCACCCCCCACACCCCCACCAACCCAATGCTGCTGCTGCAGGTGCAGCCTGTTGCACTCTTGTCACAATACTAATGTAACAAAACTCACACAATCATAATTTGATCCATCCGGCCTGATAACATTTGGAAAGTCTGGAAGAGTGGCACGATTAAATAATTTTAGCCCCATTCAAGTTAGCAGAAGGCTGACTGGAAGTTAGCCAGCTCAGCTGACGGAAGTCTCTAGTGCGGATTATCGTAATTACCAGTAATGCAATAACGAAAAATTAACAGAGCAAACGGAAGCAGGTCAGAAAACAAGAAGGCTTTGTACTAAAATATGAGCAAATATACTTATCAAACAGAGGCAATTAGAAATAAAGGCCTCTCTCTAATATAAGCCTGCTTCTAATAAAGGCCTGGTCCCTCTGCAGTTAAAGTTAATAAAGGCCCCAAACATTATTAGAGGAAACACAGTAATTTTGTTTACTTACGTAATATGTAGACTGGTCTTAAGAGAATCGTTTATTTATTTTTGTTTACTTACTGTTAATTTATAAAGTTAATTATCCTTCATAGTGTTCTTGATGTTCCAAACTGTAGTTGACTTAATAAAACCCAGATTTTTTCCCCCCATTTTATTTCTTATTCACCATCCCCAAAACAAACAAACAAACAAACAAACAAAAATAACTGAGTGCCAGAGCTCAGACTGATTTCCAAATATACTACTTTCCTTCAGACCATTTACTTTCTGCTTTTGTCTCTCATAAAAACTAATTAATTTGTGGTACAAAGAGTGGATTTACTTCTGTTTTTCTCCATTCACATTTTTCCATTAACCATGTATGCATTCATGTCATCTATAAGTATTACTTTCCATATGTCTTGAATGTATCAATATTGTAAAACAATACAATATAAAGGAAGTAGCATATGTTTAAAGGTAATGTTAATACATTTGTGGTGAAGTGTACATCGATTACAGTATGTGTGTGAACATACAGTAATACTGATGTGTGGAGCCTTAAGATCTGTGATCCTCTGAAACTGCTCAATGTATCATTATCCCTTAACAGCAAATAAAATAGAAACAAAATGAGTCTCAAGATGAAGAAACCAGGAAGATGGTCTTGGATTTCTGTAATAAAGGTCTGTAATTTCTGTAATTTTGACACTTTAATACACCTTTTTTTTTGGTACAAATCTTGCTGGTGCAGAGTGAATGATTTGGAGGACTCATGCACCTGGGTCAAACTGTTATTCGTGACATTTAGTCTAAAATCTGCTGTGCCATCTCACAGGCACTGACCAATTTCTGCATTTGTAAGCTGGGAGTGTAGTAAGCTGGTAGTCTGGGAGCTGGTAGTCAGTGACTTTTGCAGTTTGGAACTTTTTTAAAATGTCATAAAGAGGGAAAGCACAGAAAAAAACCCCACTCTGACTGAGAAAGAGTCTCACAAGGACATTTTCAATTTCTTCTTATGTTAATGTGACATAAACTTTAAAGTTAAGATTTATTATAATAGATGTCAATAGATTTGGCTGAAAGAATCAATTCACTTCAGTTTATATCCTGGGATTTCTACAATATCCTTTAAAAGTCAAACTACATTTAAAGTGTGTGCGTTTTTTTAATTTTGGGACCAAGACATTGTCTGATTTTATACTCCCACTGAGTGTGCCCAGAGGTAGGGCTTTTAGAGGACTAAATTTGCAAATGAATAACTTACTAATTGTTTTGGAGAATGACTTCCACAGCCTAAATAACCTTCATGAAATTCATGACTTTACTTGGAATACTTATTTATGCAATGGCTTTCATTTCATTAATTAGTATCAAAACAAGAATGTGCCATGGCATATAGTGAATATAAAGTTCAACCAAATCAAGTATAACCAAAAGGTTGCTTTATTATTTCATTTAATTAATTCTTTGTGCCTTTTAAATATATTGAAAATCTAGGCATGCTTGTACAGATGTCAGTGAATCTTTCAAAATGACACCAAAATGTTGACCCAATACAGGTCTCTATGAAAAGTTATCCGAATTTTCAAGAAGCTTGTGAAGTTCTGGGACATCACTGTGGAATATTAATATATAACACATATATGTAATATATTTGTTACCCTTAGAGAGGTTCTTTGCATAGCATAACATCTCTTACTTTAGTTCTTTTTCATCACACGCTAGACACTCTGGCAAACTAATGTTCTTGCTTCAAAGTGCACAAGTGAATAGATCGTATGCATAGATTGCCATGGGCAGAAAGAACTGTTATTTACGTCTACTTTAGATGTTTGAGATTTAGCATGGAATACATGAAAAGACACATGCATATTCATAAATTATGAATTATGTCAAGAAGATGCTGCCTCAAGGCACTGAGTGCTCATGTATGTTTCAGGCAAGAGGAATTAATCAACTTCATGAATTTCCAATGAAAGGAGATTTTGACATCCAATCTTAAATGCTAAGTTGGAAATGTTTACCTTTTGGAAATAGAATCTTAATAAATTTAAACAGTCAAAAAAGTCAATAAGAATATATCTTTAAGGGAGATGTTAAGATCAATTTATTTTTATCACTGCTTTAACAGAGAGACAAAGGGACCAGAATTAAGATTAGGATTCTCTTCCGTTGACAATATCAATGAGATATCTTCTTTGTTATTCTGCCAGCTCACTTCCCAGGGGGAATCTCACCCTCTACTGACAGCTATATATAAATGAGATTGCTTAGTAAAACATTCCTTAATGATACAAACAGAAACTCCCTCCACTATATTTTGGTACAACAAATGCCAAGAGCCAGTCCTAGTAAAATCTGAACAAGTGGTTCATAAGCTGTGTGCTTTTTAAGGCTCATTTCTTGTCAAAGACACATTGCACTGATGATCCAACAATGCAGGTGCACAAACACCACAGAGCAAGTCAGACAGAGAATGTGTGCAACTCTCATGGGCCTGCACAGACATTGCCAAATCTCAAGTCACGACACAGACTGACAAATAACCTAAACAAATAAATGTGACTGTTTTTATGCATGAGAATCTGAGGGAAAAAGAACATTATAATTGAAGCTGCAAGCGGAGTCATATGGATGCCAAGCACACTGAAATCCAAAACAAATTAACCAAAACAACAACCCTGTCAACAGAGTTCACAAAAGGACAGGAGAGAAAGAGGAGGTCTCCAGAGGGATTCGAATCGGTGACCAAGTGGTCAGTGAAGTCGTCTTGGACCACTAGGTCACTGTTACAACTGTTTTTTGACAGAAATGGAGACTATGACCATGGCTATGTAAACTGTATGTACAACACAAGCAAGCAACTGAGTCAGTATACTTACTTACTTTCATCATTTACTATTTCTTACTATCATATCATACCAAAAATTAGAGCTTTCGTTCCGTAGCTTTGATATTTTGGACACAGTTGTTTACAATACATAAGTTCAGTACAGTTCCAAGTCTGAAACAGTCAGGCATTCAATTAGAGAATACAACATTCTTAAGTTTGACAAATGATTGTCCAAGTTGAGCTGAAAGTTACAAAAAGTTTTGTCACCTGCAACTATCCAGTGAGAATTTTCATACTCGTGGACTTTCTACTTTAACAGCATTTGTTGTGCTGACTGCCAGACTTACACTTACAGCTGAATACTAAAACAATGATTTAAATAGGCCAGTTTATGCCCCAATCCCACACTTACCCATAAAGGCAGAACAAGTCTTTTAACCAGCATCAAGGGAACAATGCATGTTTGGAACCCCTCATTGGACACTACTGTTGAAATGCCAGCGGATGTTATGTAGATCAAACATTTAATTAATTAATCCACATGTCTTCAGCGAAGCCAATCAGTCATACATTGTGTCACTGATCTGACAATAAATTTAAGTGAATAGGTTGGAGGGTAAAATGCAAGATATAAGTGGCATTGTGAATCAGACAGATTTTTAGCCCTCTCAGCGAAATCACAATCAGGATCTGTAATGAGCCACAAGCAGTATGAATATACTGCACTGGTATTTAATATGTATTAGGATCAACTGTGTATTGTCAGACCAGAGGTCAATTATTCTCATTATTTGAATCAGACTAATTAATTCCCAATAAATCCAAAGAGCTGAGACATCAAGTCTGCTCAGCTGCAACATTTACACAAAGAGAAGGTAGAAATTCTTTATATGATCACAGACAAACAGAGAAGATTCCTCCATGGAACAGTTTAATCTAAGAGGTCTTTATATTGTGTAGATAATAAAGACTTGCACAGTATGGCCACATTAATTATAAATGTTTAGGACTGCTCTAACCATCACTATTGTTTACCCCCCTCACCAGTGCTCTAGTGAACAAGTGCTCTCAAGGACACCACATTTTTGAGGACAACTTGCTCCAAGCAGCCATGCCCTATTTTTTCATTTTTATCATGACTGCCCTTATTGTACTCGAAGGGACATTCAGTGGCTTGGCAATTTTGTTACATTCTTTGCCTAATTGGGACTTGTCACACATATCAAATAAACTTGCCACATACCTCATAATATAGTTTCTGCCAAGAAACTGATCTAACTGCAGTTGGACCTTTCAAACACATGCATATTTAAGATAAAAAGTCACATGTGAGTGTGTCAGAGTACCACTAGTATCAATTATTTTCTATTTTATACTTATATTTAAATAGAATTAATCTATAGGTGTATTTTTAACTTTGCCATCAACACATATTTCCTACTCCTTTTGGAAGGTCAAAATGCATCAAAATTACATCCTCTGTTAAAAAATAAAACATAGAAAAACACCAAGATGGGTCATCAACTTTGAATGGGCGGTAATTTTGGCATACCAGTCCCATTCCTTTACAGAGCAGAGAAAAATCCAACACTGCTGTCATACAGCAGATGTTTTAAAGGTAAACACTGTCAGCCTTGGTAAAACCTCAATAACAGATGTACAGGATACAGGCTTCTCAAAGTCTATCCATGTAATATCTCCCTGTTTAACCCTATTAGGACACACATTTTTATACTTCAGTTCTGGTTAATTCAAAAGGTGGTCCATAGCAACATATTTGCAATCCTGCCACACTGTGAGAACCTACAACTCCCAGTACTCTCATGGACAAATGATTGTTTAGCTGAGAAGCGACGGGGATGGAAACTAATTTTGATGGCTCTGTATGCCTTGGGCAGCACAAAGGAGAATCTTTATATCTGGTGTGGCAAAATAACACTGTCAGAGAGGTCTGTTATTCAACAAAACCAAATTATGCTGACACTGATGGTCTGCTTGAGACTAGGAGCTATAATAAAGCAAGAATGGCAAGTCTTCATTACTAATGCTTTGTGTAGCCCACAGTGAATTGATAATGCACTCAAACTCATTTCCTATAAATATATACCTCTACAGGACCTCTGGAGACAGTTTGATTGTTCATTAAAATGAAATAATGAAAAACTGTTGAATGGAAAAAAAAACAATGTCATGATAATCTGTAATTCATCAAAGTTTTACAAAACATTTACTGCTCACTCTGAGTAATGGCAGCCATTGGGAAATAATGTAATAGTTATCATTTTCTATCATTTCCTTTCTTAAACATCAAAGCTTGCACATGGGATTGCCATTTAAGGGAATTAAATCAGTTCTATTGCTAATCTACACAAAATAATGAAAATGACGAGACAAATTCATGACTAATTAACATGTGCTGGAAAAATATTTTCCATTTGCTTTGAGCAATAACAGCCATGGGGCAATAACATAATTGATATAATTCTTTATCTTCCCTCCTCTCAAATTTCAAAGCATGCACATTTAATGGGATGCCATTTCAAAGCCCCAATCCATCAGCAAAATTTTTACTGGAGGAGAACCTGTAATTGGAATTTTTACCTAAGCTCCATTCAAATTACCGGGAGAGGTTGGTGACAAAATGTGTCACGCTCCATGCTCCACAGCAGAGTTGAGTATTGTTTAGATTTGACAAGTCCATTTCTGATTCTTAGCTAAACCTAGTTCAAAGTTTGCACAGCTACATATATATAGATATATATATTGTTTTGCATGTGTCCCCGTTTCCCTGAATCTGTACAACAGAGCCATAGAGCCACAATGGCCACTCTTATGGGGAATAAGTAAGGTTGAAATAAACCGGACTTTTGAAAAATAAATGCTTCTTCATATTAAACAGAACCTCCATTCATGAAATAGTTTTCCTACACTGACTCAATTTTGGGGTATAACTACAGTCTTTTGTGAAAGACCACACTTGTAAGTGCTTGTGCTGGTGTTGCCATGTTGTAAACACTATACATATGGACTCATTCAATCATAACTGGAAGATTGGAGGTCCAGTAGGTCTCAACTGTCTTACTGACTCTGTGCTACAGGACACTGTTTCAGGACTCAAGGAGAAACTGTTTTGTTTCACTTTATCAACTTTTGTTAAGGAGGAAAAAACAAAAAACAAAAAAAAAAAGTCACTAAAATGGTATTGAATGTCTCAAATAAGGACAAAAGAGAGTTACAGTCAACTATAGTATGAACACAGTCCAATGTCAACGCATGGACAGTGCACGCTATATACTTAAATGCTGGTAAACACTAATGTTCGCAGGCTATTAATAACCTAAAAAACATAAAACCCTCCTCTTTATTATGCTGTCGTCAGATTATGTCCCTGTTACACGCACAATCAATCACACACACTCATTCCTGTAACTATCACCATAAGAATCACCATAAAAAGTACAGGGATTTGTTAATTTTAAACTTTGCATGATCACCTTACATCTGAAAACAACTGTTCTAACTGTGAGCCTACTGTTCATTATACTATCATGTATCCACCATTACCAATACCAATCGTAGAAAGACTTACTTCTCATTAGCTTAATAGTCTGGAACAAGAAACTCAGTTACACATCCTGAGTAGATGCTATAAATGACTAAACCAAGCATTATGTTCAAATAAATCGAAACTACATTAAACAATAAACAGAGTAGGACTGTGTAGTTCATCTGCACCTGTAATGCTACAAAACTTCGGATCAGCATGAAGTTTAAAGCCATGTGATGGCACTTCTGTGTGAGTGTAACTTTTTGGGCAAAGAGTTTCCTATATAGGAGTTTGTTAAATGAAGGGAAATAGTGTAAAAAGAAGCAACTCATTGTGAAGACAGAGAAAGTGTGAACTTCCAAAGAGGACCTGATGCTATCCTCAGCAGATGTGTGGCCCGACTCCATCAAATTTATATTGTTCCCCCTTCTTTCCTTTCTCTCCTATCTCCTTCAGTTGAGATAACTTGCAAATTAGTAATTTTTTTGCTCACTTGTTTAATGTTTTTCTAACTCCATTGTAGTTGAGTTTGCTTTCTCAAAATGGATAACATGAGTTTAAGATTACTGTACATGCAGCATTCCCATCCTTCACTCAGTATGAACAAGCTAGTATGGTTACAACAAAAGATGATGAAGACTGTTCTGTAATCTGTGCGTGTGTGTGATATTGATGTAACAGTGTGTGTACCACTCAATAAACTCTGATGTCAGTTAAGTGAGGGTGAGTGAATATGGTACAAAAGAGTTCCAATACATATTCTTTCTGCAGCCTGGCACCCTGCGGTGTTTTACAGAGAGAAGTGATCAGTACTCCTCATGTAAGACATGAGAAGGATGCAGGGTGATTCTTCCACTTTGTAGAGCTGTCACAGAAATTGCCCTCAATAAACCAACTCTCCACTTTGGAGCAGACTTTCAGTTACAGTAGATACTGGGACATCAAACTGGTACATGTGTGGCCAATGCAGTGGCACAATCTGAACCGTACTTTGTTGGTTGTACAAAGTCTCAAAGGGACTGGGTTAGGCGTATTGACGAATTGAAAACCTTAGAGTGAATTGATAACTCTGTGCAGCTATTAAATCAAGAAAAAGTTGATTAGTTGACTTTCCCTGAATAAATAGAAATTTAAGACCAGTGCACAAAAAAATAAACTAAATTGCATCAAATTATTTTTTGTGATGGTCAAAGCATTGAAAAATGCTGCAATAGCATGTAAAATAGCTTGCATCATGGTCCATGTTTGGCCATGATTCAATACATGACACCATATCTGGCCTCTACCACTATTAAGTGATCAAGTTTAACAACCCCTTACTCATTATATCCCAGTTTTTTCTGCCCAATTGTGTATAACAGAGGACCTCACTCCTCTATTTTTATGTTATAGCCTCATCAGTCATTGGTAAGTACTCATACAAATGCATCCGAATAACCTGCATGGGTTCTGTGCCTGTGTGTGCATGTACATTAGTGTGTAGTAAAAAAAAACACGAATGGATTCAAGTGTATGTGTGCCACCACAGCACAACAGACGGAGCCCATGTCATTAGTACCCAGTGGAGTAAGTCTTTGATGTTGCCCATCCTTATTCTTGTTTGATGGCGCTGGCCTTGTAGATGAAGCACAAGAATCAAATGATGCATTATGTACTGAGGCCCAAAGACAGCATCAGTTAGCCTAGTCTACTTGCCTGGAACACTTAGATCAAAGTGAAGGACCCTTACAAATCCCAGACAAGATGGGGTGGAACGGTCAACAGCTTCCAAAACACAAAACAAACTCCCCCTTCATGCTGAGAAATACATAGCAAGTCAGAGTTAGGGGTAAATCAGGAGACGGCAGCAGTAGTGAGGCAGCCTTTCTTCCCACAAGGGCTATAAATCTTACAGCTGCACCAATGAAGACAGCCTCTGAATGGGATGATAGATGGAGGGAAATGTGAAGCTGTAAGAACAACTCAGGACATCTCAAGATAAACCAAATCCAAATATATGAAGGTGGACTATTCAGACTTTCTCTGTTTTCTCTCATTCCAATTTTTGAGATATTAAAGACAAGTGTATGTTTATTTGGGCAGTGACAGACCAGATACTCCGACAATATCAGTCTCTTCCACAGACACAAACATAGACACAATAATCTGTCCATTTTGGTTGGGAATGTCGGGAGGTGTAGTAGAGGAGTGGAAGTGAATACGGGAACATGGTGTTAAGTTGGGAATTTCATTGTAATTTCAGTCTAGGTCAGTAACACTTATTCCATTCAGATTTTAGGAATGAATAATTCATTAGTTTTAGTTCTGGAAGCTGGTAATTTTGAGTCTCAGCATTTCAAAGAACATTACTTGTTATGGCCCAGTTAGAATTATTATTTATGTTCAAAAAAAAACTATGAACGTAGCTTGGAGGAAGAATAATTTTTGCATGTTTCATACCATGGCCCAAACAGCTGAACACACAAACCACACTTTCCATGCAGTGTCCCTGAATGACCTACATACGGTAAATAATAGTTAAGATGTATTAATAAAATATTGTATGTATTATTAAAAGGGTTCGTCATTTCTTAAAATTCAATCTCTACAACATTGTTGAAGAGACAACAGAGGCGATTATACATGCATGTACGCACACAGAGGAACACACATCCCATATTATGATCTGGAGAGAGAGTGACTAACACCTCTAAATTCAATAGGCTTTTTACAGCAATTCCTTTTTTCTACCATTATCTGCACCAGAGAGAACAGTTAAATGACTTCAGCACTGCTGGGCATGGAACCAAAAGGATACTTTGCCCTCTAAATAATATTTTATAAGACCCTTGATAACAGCTTTGGTTTGATTCAGAGGTTTCACTTAGATTATAAATGATCAGGGGTGCATTTCATATTGGACAATAAACCACTTTAAGAGCCAAACTTGTTAAAACGTAGCCCATGAGTGCTGCACTGATTTAAGCAAAAGTTTGGAAACTTGAAAAGTAGATAAAAAGGTCAACTCTATGTGCCTGATAACGCCAAACTTGGACACATATGGAAAACATACATGAACGCACACATTCACACGCATGCAATTTATAGGGAATACTCTCCCCTTTTAAGACTTTTGAGCAGATTAATTAGGGACAACAAAAATCACGTTTTTCACTTCATCCTGTATTATTAGGGAAAGTGAAGTGAAACTCGCACAGAAGTTTGAGCCAAATGAATGCTGTGTCAGTGTTATGCATTGTTGTATAGCTCTGCTTGATTCCAATCTTGGCCCTGGCTGTTATCCAAAATAAATGACATGTGACTTCTACTTTAGGGTGTCCTACAGACAGTTTTCTCTCGAATATTCGAAACCCATATCATCTTTCCTCACATATAGTACCGTATGTGAGCACTAAATGTGTAGGCTTCAGTCTGCGGAGCTAACATTAGCTAAACAGCTTTAGTACGGGGCTGCCAGTTTCATTTAGTGGATGTCAGGCATCATTAGCTTTAATGCAGTCACATGTAAGTCACTGGTAGTTTGTCACCATTACCAGAAGTGGACAATGTTAAAGTGTCATCAATAAATAAAGCTTATGTCAATTTTAACTGTCAGGCTAATTTTTTTTTGATAAAATGAATGTCTAGTGCGACACTAATGTACAAGAAGAAGTTTTAATTAGAGTTTACTTTGAAATTGAGTTCTGAATTACAAGCGCTCACTTGCCAATTTTGAGAACTGTATGAGATTTTGACAGATTTGAGTCTTAAGCTCTAACCAAAGGCTCTCAGCTAAAATTGTTGTTGATCCAACAGCCTGAGAAAAAACAACATGAGCCACTGTTTACCAGCTCAAGTAAAAACTATAATCCTATTGTAAATATTTAAATTATAGTTTGTTTATGTCTGAATGACCCGATAAAATATTCGCTACAAATGGGAAAGTGAAGTTTACATGACCTAAGAAGTAACATTCGCTCATTGTTTAACTTTGAGGCATTACACAAAACACCTTTTAGCCAGTAAACGGAGATAAAATATTAATTACAAATGTAAATTGCTCCTTTTTATTTCTGCCTATGCAGTGAGAAACAACTTTAAGAGACCACTTAGTTTCTAACAAAGTCAGCAAGAGTTTCCAGGTTCCATTTTCTAGTTTCTGACTACAAAGCACATGAATATGCAATAAGCTCTATTTGCAACTTTGAAAGTCACAGTCTTTAAAGAGCTTTGCCCTGGAAACATCCACGTTTCAGTCTATAAAAAAGAACAAATGGTTTGCCACAGTGTTATAAATTGCAGTAGAGTCACTGCCATCTTAAAAGCAAAGTATCTGGTACAGGTGTCTCATGAGAGAAGCCAGAAAAAGTACCAGTGGGGAAAAGGTCCAAGGCATCATACAAGGGGAAAAAAAACACATACAAAGCCAACAACACTAACATAAAAAGAGCCATTGCAAGAACTGTATACAAGGGACAGAGTGGATAGAACCATATAGGAGAACCAGTGATTTAAGTAATTTCTCCTTTCTTCCACTCTATTCATCCCTTATGCAGGATTGCAGCTGCCTGCAAGGAAGCAGCTAATCTAATTCAATGAGACAAAACAGCACAATCATACAAATATCACCTACAGGCAGAGAGCCTGTGATGAGACTGTTTGATGAGGGGAGGCCGCAGAGGTAAAAAGTAAATAAGTAAGATAAGGACAGATGAAAGGAAAGGAGGAGGGAGGTGGAATACCAGAAAGCAAGGGGACGCTAGCCAGGGTGGGTAAAGTAATCTACTGAATGGACAATTTGTGAATACACAGAGATTTTAGTTTTCTTGTCTTTTTTCCTGGGGAAAACTTGTACACTTGTGTAGACTGTCTATACGCATATATAGCTTCAGAAGGATACTGTATTCCTCAAACAAATAGCATAATAGATGTTTGTCTTAACTCAAAGTAACTTTAATATTCATCTAGCAAGTGACTCTAGAGCATGCTTTATCATTCATATGCACTTCTCAGTCAGGGAATCGTGACCATCCACACATCTGTCCACAGAAGGAGGAGGGAGAGAGTCCAGTCTCTATCCAGGAGTTTGATTCTAAGACCAGTGCTGTGCATTGAGGTGAGCCCAACTATATCTTTTTGATATTGCTCCACCACCCCCACTACCTTCAGCTCCTTCATCCCCAGAGAGATGACATTTCACATCCCAAGTGCCAGCTTTCAGAGTCAGTACCCCCCGCTTGTACCTGCTGCCTGGCATGGCAGCTTCTACTGAAAGTCATCTAAACTCAAGTTGCAAGTACATCTAAAATACAGTATTATGCAATATGGATGGGATTGCTTTACATTTTAGCCAAAATTACATGTTGTATTGTTTGATTTATCACAGATAAATCACACTGTCTGTCTATTGTCTGAATAATTTCTTAAGTGAGGCATTGATGCACAAACGTGATAGTTTGAGATTAATCCTTATGAGATAAATGCTAGAACAAACAATATCCCCTGTCTCTCACCTGCTATTTCAGACTAGCTCAATTATACACATTATTATGCACATGAATGCTTTTAAACAGTTATGTGTACACCTGCCAAGGAGAGAAGCCATAAGAAAGCCAAACTGGAGTCAATAAATGTAAATGAAAGAATGTCACTGGTCTCTTTCCTCATTAACTTTCTTCTCAAACTAAAGAAATTTCTAACATGGGCACACCCATCACTTGCACACATGCACACCCCCAAACACACACTTTAAGAAGCAAAGAGGGGTGCGACTTTTATGTCTCTTTTCTATTCCCTGGAGCAAAAAGTCAGGCTGCACTGGGATACTGCTCAGCAAACGCAAACACTCACAAAGAGAAAGTCACATAAAGTCACATTAGAAAATAAACAATAAACATGTATTTCTTCATTCAAAAAGCAATGAAATTAAATTTGTACATAAATAACATTTTGCTCGGGCAGTCATTTGGAGAAGACCACACACGCAGGCACCGACATCATAATGAAACAAATATTTTTACAAAGTGATACAGTGTTAAAATTTCTGAGCTTCCACAATGTGACAGAGTAGCAGAGGAATGCTTCTTCATACAGCATGCATGCTCATGCATACTGCATCACTGTGTTGTTTAATTGGTATATATCTCCCAGCTAGGGGCCATTTATTATATTTATACGTACTCAACAACATGATATTTTTGTCTTTCACGATTCACCATGTCAGATTAGTGCCATGAATTCTTGCTGTGTCTTAGTCAGGAGACTGGCAACATTACAAGTATGACCCCGACCAATCATCGTTCACGACCTTGTGCAAGTTCACAGGTCGTCAGGGAGGAGGGTGAAGAAATTGTCAGGCAGGAAAACTTGCTGTCAGTCATCAGTGACTGTATTCTTGATTTCAGTTATAACTGAAAAGCTATATAGTGATTATATATATGTAACTGAAATCAAGAAATGACTAACAGCAGGTTTTCCTGTCTGAATCAGCCTGTGGAGGAGGCGGAGATGAGTCGCCGCTCTCCCTGCTGTCTGAGACACTAAATGCGGCTCAGCTCAGCCGGACAGCCGCTGGACAGCTTTCACTATCTGTGTCGGTGTTTACATATGTGGAGGTTGTACTTAAAAGTGATTATGTGGTGCTCTGCGTGAGAAGCTGTAGCAGCTATTGAAGTTGATAAGAGGTGGCTCTGAATTGGTACCTGACTAACGAGTGAGAGAAGTGACAACCTCCCTCTCCGCTTACTGGAGCAATGCATAATTTTCTGGGCTCTAAATTATGGGGTTCATTTTTGTTGAGTGTTTTTATGTTTTTAGTACCAGTGCCAGTGAAGCATAAAGGATATCAACAGGGGAGAGGACTATTTTTTTGATCAGAGGACAGAGAGAAGGACACTTCACTAAAATGAACATAAAGCATGACATTATTGAAGCTATTTGTTTAAAATCTAAAATGAGAACAGAACAAGAGAAAAAAGGTGATTGCAATTGTGTTATTGTGTGTGTGTGTGTTCTGTTTGACTCACCAGTTTCTTCCTCTTGTCCTGCTCAGTTGGTGGCTCCTCGTCATCACTCAGCTTGGGCTCTTCAAAATGGCTCATCAGCATGCAGCTGCAAACACAATAATATTCAACTCAGTATTGATAACCACACATAAACCTGCACTGTAGAAGTATGCAGTATGCAAACACACACACAAAGGCTGAAACCTCTGGCGCTTTAGCACACAGCTCTGCCTGGTATTCATATTGCTTCATCTGCATGCAGAGAGAATTACAAGAGAAACCTTCGGTATGTGCTCAGTCAAAAGTCTGTGTATGGTCTTTCATTTCCTTTGTCCTTGTAACTTAATCCTTGCTGTGAGTAGAGATAAGGTAGTGTGGTCTTGAATGTCACATATCTTGACTTAAACATGTGGCATTTCATTACTTGTGATCAGAAATTCTAACTAAAATATACCTGAACTCTAACAAATGGAATTCAATGTAAAAAAACAACTTAATAAAACTACGGAAGTGCAGAAAGTATTGGAAATATTTTAAGAAATACTGCTTAGTAACTACAATCTGAGTGACAATGCATTTCACAAACAAATGTGGTAGCATGTGTGACCAAGAGAAACCCAATGCTCTGCCAAGTATGGCCACATTTCAAAATTCCTCTTATAAATCTTCTGCAGAGTTTCAACTTTGATAAACTGCAATTGCAATTTAACTCAGTCTATTTTTCATTTATTAGGTTTTACAAATTCTTGCAATGATGTAATCCAAAGTAACATGTGGGTTGCATACAGTGCAGTACAGTACAAACAAATTCAAACTTTTAATCTTTTTTTTTTTAAATAATCAAGTGACAACAATAACCTTGGAGAATGCTGGATTGGCTCTGCCAATTGGCATTTCATTTTGCTGAATTTATGCATGGCAGCGAGGACTTTCATTCATATCCCACACCACGCAAGAACAATTTCAAACTACTTATAACAGCAGAGGAATGAAAGGGAAGTCTGTTTTTTTGAAACTTCACTTAAATCCTGAATACAGACAGGAAGACTACAATACTCAGCACAGTCTGTCTCAGTTGATTGCATTTACAAACAGTGAATAAAGCTCAGAGGAAGCTTGCATCCACAAATATTTTGGTTTGATATGAAATGCATCAGGGAAACAAAACGATTCCACACATCACTGGCAAATACAGAAACATTTTACACTAACCTTTCTACCCAAGTTTTCAGTACATTACGCCCTGGCACATCTTACGAGGGTGCTGAGCATTCTGACAGCAGAGAAAAGCAGTGCCTGTATGTAGGTTAACATCTACGAAATGAGCGCTATGCTCCAGCCAGAGGGGAGAGTGCTAGGGCTAGAGCAGATTCGGAGTCAAAGGGAGGCTGCCCATAGTGTCTCCTCCCGTAGTGGGCTGGTGTTTTCTTGGCCATTTAACAGGCTGTTGCTGTCCAAACACTGCCACTCACCCTCCTTCAGCTCGTTCAGTCATGATCCATGACCTTGCTTTTATCTCATTCATTTAAAATCTTTCTTCAGGTTTGTTTTTGATGAGGTCAAGCTTCAAACAACACATCTGCTGTTGCACTGCTTAAAACAATTTAAAAAACAAAACTTCTACTGTCTTCAATCATCATGCATGAGCTTTGTCAAAATTACTAAATTCAGTCACTTGTGAAAAGAATAACTGCATTTTTTTTCTTTGTTTTCTACTCCTCCTTCGATTAGAGATTGAGAGGAAAAAAAAAAGAAGCACACTTACTCTTTGAAGGTGCCTGTTTCGGGCTCTTCTGTCATCACGTCATGCAGCGCTTCAACACAGATGTTGATGATGCCACAGAACTTGTCCTGGATCACACTGATAACACACAGACAACATGGGGTCATTACTCAAAGAGAGATGGGTTCTTGTCCAATGAAGCAAAGAGTCATCAAGAGCGACATCACAACAGAGAGCCACTGTCAATGTTAAACCCTGGAAAGACTGAAAGTGATGGAGTGGCTGTCAAAAAAAAACAACATATGGCCATCCAGAGAAAAGGTGATTTATGCCATCCATCAACTCACATCATAGCACACATGTCCAGATTTTGCAGTTTTTATTTATCTCGCTCTCAACATTTCACCTTTGGCTTTTGAAATTAACATTCGTATTTCTATTTCCTGCGTGTACACTCGGAGGAACATTTGACCAGAGTTCAAAGAGAAAGGAAGAGAAAGGGCGATCAAAAAGTATCTCAAACCATCACATAGGGAACAGAGCAGCAAAGACATTACTATATTTTCATGATCCTACAAAAACATTAGCAAATTGCGCTGCTCTAACGCATGTGGGTCATTTTCCAGGTGTAAATGCGTTTTTTGTCACAAAGCAAACATTCAAGTGTGAAAAATAAAAATCTATAAGTCATTGGATCTCTAATTTTTCCGTTGTAACTACTGTATGGTGATTCTTCAAGAGAACAGGCAGCAGGGCCACAGCTTGCCTGCTTGCTGAACCTAAGATCTTTAAAATATGCCGGCTCACAACACCCACCGCCCATGCTTGGAGACAAGCAGCAGCCATTGATGAATTATTTGAGTTATTCTTTGAAAGCACTGGGAAGAAAGTGGGTTTTCCCATGTCAATAGGAATAAAAAGCAGGGAGGGAAAAGAATACAAAGACTGAGTATGTGTGGGTATGGGCACTGATGCATCAACAGTTCTGTCAGTTCAAGTACTTGGCTAGCTAGACCCCAGGCAATGCTGCGTTAAGTTCACTGAGCATGAAGTCTGACAAAAAATGGAAAAATCAGTGCATAACAGACACATAGTCAGCCTGTAAATACTGTATAGATCTGTCTCTATTTCTTATCTGTGGGGATCTTTTCCATCTACACCACTGAAGTAAGAACAGGTTCGTAAATATTGCCATCGAGACTGGAATAATGTGAAAGCGCACACACACACACACGTATATAAATAGACAATTTTTGATTAACTTAAAAGAAGGTGAATTTCAAGGTAGTGGTAAAATTCCACTACAAATATTCTAAGAGTGTAAAAGACATCACTGAACACCTCTGTCCCCAATTATCTATTAATGGGCTCAAACTGCCAACCACGGTAACAACTGGATGCAGGCGTTGTATTAAAGATCCCTTATCACACATTTAAACATGTCTGTCAATTCTAATTCTATCCAACCCAACACCTCTCCAGTGATTACTTTGTAACGGTTGACTAGTGCTGCTGGCTCGTGCCTGCCATTCAAATCAATGTAAATGGAAACATGATCTGAAAGCTGACAGACTGTGTGCAAAGACAAACTAGTCTCAGTGACTAAGTCCTCATCAGAACTGTCTCAGTGTTGTCCTCCCTCCATACACAAAATGAGGTTGCAGAGAGGCAGGAGACAGTGACCTCTGAAGGCTGACGTGCATACAGAAAAGTTTTTTTTTTGTTTTTTTTTAACCTGTGTGAGGGTCTGCCGCACAGTTTGTTATCGCAAAATGATTGCGGAGCTGGTTGCAAATGGATTTCAAATAAGCATGACCGATTACATTTGATGCTGTTGAGCATCACTGATTTTGAATCATTAAAGTAGACCCCGAATAGCCCAAATGCTTTGGTGGTGAAAGTGGCGAGTGCAGATCTCATGCCAGTTCTAAAGATGGTGTGAAAATTCATCAATTTTGCTACAGCTTATGCATCAACAAGCTGAAACTCATTGGGAATGCAATTCATACCACAGCTACTAATTCTATAAGGCAATATTATAATAACAGTAATGAGAAATGACCCTTACGGACAAACAATTACCAATTAATTCCTGAGAACTGCATAATGTGAAAATGAGGCACATACACAGAAAAATGCATGTATGTGCATGCTTTTTATACACATGTATACAAACTACGGCCAAGTGTGCTTCAACACCATACATATGGGCTGCATGACTTTGTTTAATTATAGCCAATATTCATGGTCCCAGAGCTTCATTTCCAAACAAATGCACAAGTCAACAAAGCAGTCAAAACCAATCAAAACTCAGATGAGAAAGTATTCAGTCTCTGGGGAGACACAACTTAGGGGAGACACTGTTATAATCATGATTAGAGCAAATGTGAGCACAGCAGATCTAGGCAATAAAAATATGCATACTGATTAAATAAGGTCCCTGTTCTTGTTTAGTATTGACATTTCTTAACAGAGGCCAGTGAAAAACAAACTGTCAGTGATGATGAACTGATGCTGAAAAAAATAAGCTGAATGGGAGGTTCTAATAAGTAGGCAGTCTTCCATGAAAATGACCTCATGGCTATGCATGTTAAATACAATATGAAACTTAGACTGACTGAAAATCATATTGCACAAAAGTTAGTCGACTTGGATATCAGCCTTTCCAAAGTGCAGCTAATCAAAAAGGACAAAAGGGGCATTGGTGCATGTAAGGAGTGGAACCTATCATACACAAACAAAACAGTGGTTGACAGATTCAATAAAAACAAATCTGTTCAAATGAAAAAGTGAAAAAACTAAAAAAAACACTCTATCACAGTTCATCTTAAGTGATAAACAATGACGGCACCTCTGCATGATACTGTTCCATGATATATTGCAGAGTAATAAGGATTGCTTCACTGAACCCTTTCCGATGTATCACATCCATGAAACTGCTTCACAGCCCTCTAGACGTGACTCTTTACTTTATGCCTTGAAGCAAATTCCCAGTTAAACTGAGTATGTAATACTGGATTTTCTCTTTTAGAAATCAAAAATAAATAGGTACATATATTTAATACCTACCTAACAGGGTAAAATTTGGAAACAAGAAAAGCTCTTTGTCATTCTGTGATGTCAGAAATACTTTTATGCATCAAATTCATACGATACAAATCCTCTACTGGTCTACTTACGGTCAGTGATTCCCATTTGATATTCTGACTTCCTGATAACCTTCCTGATGTTTTTCCAATGACATTGGTAGAAACCACTGATAAGGCACATTCCAGAAACTGATAGCAAACATCCCACTCGCACAAAAGTGTATGTTCGGTACAAAAATGGCAGTAATAATAGATTATCAAGTGACTGGCCATACTTATCAGGCAGCCGCATTTAATCACATATTTAGGCAACATTGTGCTTTAACAAGCTCTTATCTCCCGTCTGCTACACGTAACAGCTAATTTGTAGTGCTAAATGATCGCTCCTCTCATTCACTATTCTGCCCAATTCATGTGATGGCATTTAGTAGCAATTAGCACTATAATCATGAATAACAGAAGTAGGAAAACTTTGTAAAAGTTAAATTTTTTTTGTGATTATTAATTTCTAAATAATACATTTTATTTTATTTGTACTATTAATTAAAAAAAACTATCAGCAAGTTTCCCACTATCTCAGCTTAAGTGAGATACTTTGGAAATCTCTTACAAAACACAGAAGATAATTGTATGTATTACGGGCAGCTATGGACAAGATGTGGACCTTTTCCGATTTTAGCTGTGATTTTATGTTTGAAAAGTTGATTTGTCATGCAGCACCAACCAGCCAAGACTGTCATATTCAATTGCTGATGCCAACCCAGGATGGTGGGTGTAACAAAGGAATTCATGCCTGTCTGTGATTATCATATCTGGATGGCAGAAAAGTCAGCTTCCTAATCTTGATAAAAACATGCATTAAATCCCACAGTGACTTCTTTGAAGCACTTCAAGAGAAGTTTCACTTTGGAAAATTGAATGAAAAAAACTTATTTGATGGCAAGTGAAGAAGAGCAGAACATTTTTTTTTTTTTAACGTTTGGTACTCAGCTTCCTGTGCATCTGTCACACTTAACTTTAGAAAACAGCCTAATATGTAATGACTCAGGCAAGAGAACAACCTTATTTCACACAGCAAACTCATTCCACCTCTCTCAAGTATAAAATATTGTTGGATTTTTGGTAAATCGGTTTTTTACTATCAGAAAACAAATGTGGGGAGTACAATCAATTTTTTTGACATCACGTAAGACTCTGCACAAATTATTATCCTCCTCCACGAATGCCAAAGGTTCTCTGGTTATTTTCACCTCCGGATATAAAAAAGAGTGCTGTATCTTGAACATCTGTTAGGGAATGCAACTACTCTGGCAGAAACTTCCAAGCAGTAGAGTCAACAGCCTACATCAAAAGTTTTTATCTAAGAGGGATTGGTTTGTTTGTGTTTGTACATGTTGGCACCATGACTGGCATACTGAGGACATGTTGGCACAGACGGTGTTGCCTCTCAGCACAACAATCCATCATACTCAACAACTTGTGATCCCACACATTAATACACGAGCACAAAGTGATGCACAAATTCAACACAGAGAGGTAAGGTGTAAGCAAGCACAGACAGATGTCTTGTGCCCTTTGTATAGCCTGATATTCATATGCTCAACTATAGAGCATGGCATCTCAGCAAGAGACAGGTAGTAATTGAGACAGAATATAAACTCATATAAAGTGTTTCTATAGGGATGTGTGTGTATGGCCATTCATGTATCTACATGTGCTTCACACTCTGTAGTAGATCAAATTGTCTCCCTCACTGTCACTCTCAAGCTCCTGTTAACCAGTATGCCTGGAAACCCTACTTTATGTATCCCTGTATTGCATATGTGGATATGCATGTGTGCTGTGAAGCTGTCAGGTATTACTGACATCCATATGGTGATAAGGAGACAGTGATTAAGTTGTTGATGTTGCTGTATATTATTGCTTGGGGTAAAAATCAAAGATATCTTTATCAAAATAAAGCTGCAACCATAACTTGAGGACGATGACAACTGCTTCGATAACTGATAAATGGTTTAAGTAATTTTTAAGCAAAAATGCCCCAAATTTGATGGTCTAAGCCTCTCAAATGAGAGAATTTGCTGCTTTTTGTTGTCTGACAGTGAACTTATAACAGTAAACTGATAGTAAGCTGATTATCTTTGAGTTCTAGACCGTTGCTTGCAAACAAAACATTTACTGGCGTCACCTTCAGCTCTGGAAAATAGCGATCAGGAATCGAGAAAATAAACAGCATATTAATCCATAATGACAATAATCATTAGTTGCATCCCTAGTGACGACCCATTCAAGATCTCAGACCTTCCTGAGAAATTCCACCAGCTACAGTCTATAAAGATAAGCAGGACCTGAATAAAGATTTGTCAAGTACAGAATGCCTCTTCACTTTCCCCTTATGTGCCTCTGTCAGCTGGGCTAACGAGGTGGAGGCCATCCACTTCTCACCAGCTCAAAACCTCATCGGCACATACATGAATCTCACCTGTTGTCAGATGGTAAGAGGGAAAGCAGAGCCAGTGACGACAGCTTCCTCCTTTCAGGTTGAGTGATGTTGTCCATGCGGTCTACCCACATCTCTATCACACTGCCCAACAACTGGTCCACCTGATGAGGAAAGAGAATGATGAAGAGAGAAATGGAAGAGAGGAGGGTTTAATATAAAGAATGAAACAGTAGGATAACAAAAGAGCAGCAATAAAATACAGAAAATGCGATGACAGTATTTGACACCTACTGAATTACTGATTTATTTTGTTTATGTATAAGAATATGGTTTTGCTATTGTAATAGGAGTCAGTAAAACTCACCTTCCCTTGTTGTTCTGCCTCATTTACCTCCCTGCCTTGTTCTTTATCGTCAAAAGAGAAGCTCAGCATGGTGGAGTAACAACTCCGTGATTTCTCAAACAGCCTATTCGAGGCCTTTCATTTATTTTTTCATTTAATTTGTTTAAGGCAGCAATGTCAACAGAGGGCAAAATTAATTTTGCTCTGGTTCTGGCAAAAACAACAATTTCACAGAGTTTTAAAGTAAAGGGGGTTGATCTTAAAACTTTGGGGCTTGAAAATGTTACCATTTGCAATTCCGTGGCTCATTACTTTCAGCCTCGTTCAGTATGATTCCCTTTTAACATGCACTTTGCAGTTATGTCCCTAACAGACATTCAAAGCGATTGTGCTGAGGAGACAAAAATGAAGGGCAGACATTGAATCTCACCTCCTGGCTGCACTCAGAGGCCATCTGAGTGAGCAGAGAAGAGAAGAAACTGGAGTTCTGGAGCAGGACGCGGCCCATAATGCCTAGGTAAGTTGACATCACCACGGGGTATCTCTGTACACAACAACAAACGAACAAAGAAACTGTGAATACAGAACCTCAGCAGCGGATGCAGAACATACACACGCACACACAAATGCTTTTACATAAAGCACAGGTCATTAAGTGTGATAAGGGGGAAGAAGATAGGCCCACTGACACAGCACAATCCTGGAAAGGCAGCATATGACCTTTAATTGAGCTGAATGATCAATAAATGCCACTATATAGTCTCCATACGAAATACTTTTATGTGACAGAAAAGGACAAACTGAAAGAACACACGTGAACAAGGTTTAATATCAGAACGTTCACTAAAAGAAGATGTGAAGTGAGTGAAAATCCACCACAAGTAAAAGATTTGATATCTTTACAGGTTTGTACTTTTACATAATCCCCGTCCAGAGCTCCAAGATGTAAAGGTAAAACTCACCTCACCGTCCACAATACCTCTGAAGACAGCTGGCAGCAGGGGCTGGAACATGTGGGCTCCTAGTATGGGGCTAACCTTTAAAGCTATCTCTACCACCTGCAAAGACACAGTGAGAGGGAGGATGAAGAACAAGACTTAGACAGAGAGGGGGGTGGGGGAACATTAGCAAGGAGAAACCGAAAAAGAACACAAAGGGCTCCAGAAAGAAAGGGAGCAAAAAACGAAGTGTGCAAAAAGAGAGACAGTAAGGGGACACACGATAATGTAAAGACAGAGCAAAGTGTAGGAGGTAAAAGGGAGTTATTGGGAGCGTCTTTTCTGAGAGATAGTAGAAGAGTGCAGAAAATCCTTTCTTTAATTGAGGGTCTGACCTGCAGTATGAGTCAAGCAAGGTTAGTCCCTTAAGTTTTAGTTTCCTAAGAAGTTTGAATGAGCTGTGTGAGAAATTAAAGTTGAAATAAAGAGAATACTTGAACTCAAAAATTAAAAGTTTAAGTAGAGCAACAAAAAGCAAGGCCATAATATGACAAAAGGCAAATTTCAGAAAAAAAGATAAAGTGACTGACACAAAGTGGTATTCACCTCAGTCATTACCTTGCGAGAGAGCTGAATTCGCAAGATCACGACATCACGAGATCACACAAGAATCCCTCTTGTCAGGCTTCAAGATATGCGCATGTGTCTGAACCATCGAACCAGTCAGTATTCTATGGGGATTCTCACATGATCTCGCGAATCAAGCTGCCTCGCAAGGTAAGACGGTGATAAGATGTAAGACGGATGGTTCATCCATCCCCCTGTCAAGCATTTTTTTGAAAGTTCCTGCCCTTTTCCAAACAGTTGCCAGGGACGACTTCTCAGATGGTTCTGTGTAAGAAACCATCTGGCGCGTCAGGTTACCTCAGTGTTCCCCTCAAGGAAAAGTCACTCCAAATTAATAGCCAACAAGCCTAATCTAAACCCTAAGGTACCTTTGTGTGCATATGCATAAAGACAGCTGACATACGGTGTTCCACTGTTAGCAATAACAGCAAAGAGTGTTGGGAGATGTGCCATATGCAGGGGAGTTGAGAGAATTCAGGAGATAGAATTCATTAGCATTATATTGGCATCTCAACAACACTAATATTTGATTTAGTATTTGCAGATGGTGAAATCTCTTAAGGTGTTTCAACCTATGTTTCAAGTCCAATATAATAATTTTGATCACTAGCAAGGGCACTACAAACTTCCAAGCAAAATTAATGTATAAAATCAGTAGCCACAACCTGAATATGAGATCTGTGTTTAAATGGTATTTGATTATGATAATACATGTACTTGCTTTGCTTTCCTGAAAACTGACTGGTACCTCATATGTTGTAGAAAACAAGCCAGCAAGGGAGCGATGACAAGAATTTTCTAAAAGCTTGAGTGACAGTTTTCACCCCTAGTCCGGAGAAGCCACAGTACTGCTGATTTTCTGTCTTGTGACATCGATAATTACAGTTATGTGCATTCACCTTGTACTGCGAATGTGTCTGTATAATGACCAAACTCGGGCACAGAAAGCTAATCTGAAAGGACGGGGCCTGGATCCAAAGCAGTAATCATTCCACCCTCATTAGGCTGCCATGATTAGAACATAAAATAAATCATGATCAAACCAACACAGTTGCTACGACACTGTAATATTAACAAATGGCGTTTATCCATCTAAGCCTCAAATGGAAGCAATTACTTCAAAGGTAAGAGACCATACAAAACACAGAGACAGACAGTGACATTCCCATGTCAGTTTATCAAAGTGTGCATGCAAATGAACTTTTCAAAGAAACACACGCTGATTACTCTGATCCTGCTGTTCTCAGGGTGCCCATGTGTGGTGAGCTGCTCTTGTGTATAGGTTGACAGGTTTGTTGTCTGCTGGTTTTTCTTTTCCTCAGAACAAAGGATTAGAAGGAGCCAGATGCGCAGTAATGCCACAGAGCTTTACTAAGCTAAAGCTTTAACGTTTCATGGGCATTCTGCATATATTAAGCTTCTCAAGCAGCACAACTATCACATACATCAAATATCACAATAAGATGACACATACAGACATACGTATGTGCACATACTGATGTGCACACACATTCTGCAAATCTGAGTGCAACCCAAGACGAGAAATCATCCTTTAGAACGGATGGCCTTGCCTATTTAATCCCATCATGTCACCACTATCATATCGCCTAGAGCTGCAACTATTAGTCGACTAGCTGATGAGTCGATCGACAGAAAATTAATCTGCAACTAATTTGATAATACATTTATCGTTTTAGTCATTTTAAAGCAAAAATGCAAAAAATTTGCTGGTTTCAGCTTCTTATCATGTGATAATAAAATACTTTTTTTTGTCAAACATGACAGTGAACTGAAAATCTTTGTTTTCTGGACTATTGATCAGACAAAATAAAACAATCAGAAAACATCACTTTTGACTCTGGAAAATTATAACGGCCATTTTTCACTATTTGCTGACATTGTATGGACCAAACTCAAACTCAACTCAAAATTCAAAATTGTGATAAAACTCATTTACATACATGAGTTTAAAGAGTTTAATGCTGACTTAGCAAGGCACGCTTACCATTTGGTTAATTACACTGTTGAGTAAGCAGCCTTGTATGACTCTCTCCCAAATCCTTTATTTTGATGATCAGATATAAAGGTAGCTGGCCAGACAGTGATAAGGAATCGGCTGTTTGAGGAAGCCTCTGTTACACATCTCAAATAATTAATTTGCTGTGAGAATATCGAGGCTCCTTTTGCATTATAATATATAATATTAAAGCTGCAAGCAGCGTTGAACGGGCCCTCACGCCTCTGCGCACGTCGGGCCGCGGTGCAATCAAAGGGCTTCTGTGACGGGCATGTAGATGTTTTCAGACCCGGGCTGTTTTCAGACAGGTCAAGAAGGAGATAAACATCACTTCCTTTGTCCATTATTTTGTCTCTCTTCCTAGGGTGTTAATGGTATCGGCTTCAAACTTTAATACATGTCTTATTACACTGTGCTAAACAAAAGTTATTAAAAACTTTGTAATAACTCAAACAGTTTAGATATTGTAAGCCCTGAAAGTTGTAGTGCCACATCACACCTTACAATGTAAACCAATGGGGAGGCAATCTCTAGGCATGGACTTTGTGTCAAACAAATGGTTCTGATGTCTAAAGTATGAGTCTGACCACTTTGAAACCTGTATCAATGGATTCGCGACGAAATTTCCTACCAAAAAAAATTTGATTTTCAATGTAGGATTTGGCCAAAGTCATGGGATTTATGAGGATATTTCACAAGAAGAGTGACATTCTCCTCTCCAACTGAGGGGGAGAGAGAGAGAATAGGAGGGGGGGGGATGGGTGTGGGGGTTGAATGGAGCTCATTGAGTGAGAGTGACAGTTTAGTGATAAAGTGCTGCAGAAAAATAAAATCAAAACTAAAATTTGTAGCTCTGTACTGCAGTTTTTCCTTTATTAGGGCCCGAGCACCTAGCGGTTCGCTCACACTCTTATACACACTTATTGTCTCTACACACTTGACAGTACACATTTCAATAAAACTTTGACCAGGTCATGTGGGTTAAAAGTCTTTACTTTTCTAAAAATAAACTTGATAAAATTAGGAAATTAATTTGTTTTACACACAAACTCATCAAGAGTTTTGTTTAATAATTGAAATTCAAGTGAATTGGCCCAAAACTTGCATAATTTTGATGCCACAGGTGTGAGCAAGACAGACATGTCTCACCCTGCAGAAAATTCTCATCCTCGCACCGTTGAGTTTTGATGCTTCACCGTGATAAAGGAAGTTGCTAGAACTTTATTGTACATGCTCCAGTCTGCACCAAACTTTACATGTTTGATAAGAGTCCCGGCCTGAAAACGTCTACATGACAATATTCCATCAGTGATGCAAACTGGCTGAATAGCGCTCCGTACGAAATTTCAGCAAAGCAGCCCCAACAGCAGGCAAAACAGTGGACAAAGGAAGTGATGTTTATCTCCTTCTTGCATTGTCTGAAAACAGCCCGGGTCTGAAGACATCTACATGCCTGTGACAGAAAACCTTCGATTGCGTCGTGGCCGGACGTGCATGGAGGCGTGAGGGCCCGTTCATCGTTGTTTGCAGCCATCTCTCTCTCTCTCTGTTTATCTATGTTTGTGTCAGTGTGATCAGCATTTTATGCTATTTCCAGTGCACCTGCTCTTTATTAGGCCACAAAGGCAAAAACAAACACAGACTGTGGTGGAACTTAAGAAGGGAAGATGAAAAAAACAAACCCAGAGAAATAATCAGAAGTAATAAGTAATATGTTTGTGTTAAGAGTGACAGTACCTTGAGCACTTGAACCTGTCCCTCATTTGTGATGTCTTTCAGCAGATCACAGAAGGATCGACACAATGATTCTGCATAGTTCTGTAAATAAACAAATTCATATGTGTGGAGGTTATATATTTTGTGTTTTTGATTCTTTATATACACGTTTATCACTTGACATATAGTACGTTTGTATCTGTGTGTACATCTCACCTGCAGGAACTCTGTTGCAGACAAATATATGTAGGCGTTAACGATCTGAAAGCAGGTGCGCAGGTTCTCGGAGCTCAACTCTGAAACAGAACATCAAAAGTTAAACTTTACCAAACTGCACATAAAAGTTGAATCGATGGATGCGGGCAGGGACAGAGAAAGCGGGCAGAGAAGGAGGACAAAGGCATTCGTTGATAAATAACCCTGCTGGAAAATGCTGTTTAGTGGTCTCTTCGGACTGCAATGCATACTAGATCAACAGTCTTACCGGTTTTGTTCACTGGGAACAATCGTTTTAACATGTCTCACTTTGGTTTACTTGTATTTACTGTGTTTGGTTATCAAATCAATTAAGTCTCAAAAAATCCCAGTTATATCCCTTGCGACTCGCAATTGTAAAAAATAAGATGAAAAAGTCCATGTTGAAAGGGGATTATTATTAACAGTATTTTCATTGTTTCTTTATATTTAGTGCCAAACAAACTAAAGCTCACAGAAGAAATACCTCAAATAAATAATTTGGATGACAAAAACATAAATTACAGGAAAATAATACTTCAGTATTACACCAAGATTAAGTGGAAGAATAACTGTAATAAACAAAGAGCTTTCTTAGCAGCTTAAGGTTTATAATTTCAAGCAGCAGTTTATCTGGCAGAATTAATGATAGAGGTTGTGAGGATCTATTAAGAATGACTCCATCTAAATTATTAAGCATGCTGCCTCTGTAACATCATTATGCCTTCATTAAATATTTTCTCTCTGTCTCTGATGTCTTTCTGACCTTTGTTGTTTAAGTTCACGTTAACACAGAGAGTGAAGCCTCACAGATCAGGATGGGTGAGACTTGAGGATTTGCTGTATGTAAAGTGTTTATGGAAAATATAAAGAACCATCTACAATATTTTTCACATTTGTGTTACAGACTTAAATAAGTTGTGTTTATTTATACTTAACATCTGGCAAAGAGGTTATAAATTATGCAGCTACATTCAAACAGGATTAAAATTGAACCATAAACTAGTTAGAGACAAACAATAGCCGCTGTAATCATAAAAGAACATATGCTACAAGCTCAGCAAGTGTAACCTTAAAAACAATTCAATCTGGAAAAAGTTGACTATGAGGCATTTTGGACAGATGCTAATGCATCAAGACGGAAAATGCCTGCAAGGTAGCACTACCAAACACATTACATTTTGGACCATTTACAGACAATTAAACACTGGAGGGCGGTGTGCAAAAAAATGTACTTTAGGCCAGTAAGCCTGTGCACACATTTGAGTCCAAAGCCAATATAGTGCCGTGGCTTTAACTGTTAATGGACTCTTGAACCATGGAGCAGAAAGAAAAGAACCCTCACTGACACAATCAGTTTTGTAATAGGTTTGCTGTTACGTTCAGAAGTGGAAGTTGAGTGAACGATTTGCCACTCAGAAGTACAATGCGGTGTGCTGTGTGATGTAGTTATGTACTGTACACAAGTGTGTTTACATGCTCACATGTGCAAATGTGTTGAGAGGGAGGAAAAACAGCTTTGCTAATTAAGCCAGTTTTTTAAGTGATTGCAATCACCTGTCAGGCTGCCTAGTAAAAGTGGAGTTAAACAGATTAAAGAGGAGAAGAGGAGAGGAGGGAGTGATGGAGTCATGATAGAGGAAATACTAATAATCAGTCAAGTCTGGTGTGCATCTAGACGATGTAGATTAAGAGGCCAAGAACAAAAAGAGGTGGCCAAAGGAATACTAAGAGAAGTGTTCGAGTTAGTGAAGTACAGACTGTAAAGACAAAACCTAGAAGAAAACAGACTAGACTGAGGGACAGAAGAGGGAGAAGGAAAATGGGAAGGCAAGGAGTAAGAAAGGTTTCACAAAAGCATGCAAAATTAATTTTGGACTGGGAGAACATGGACACTATTCTGTGAGTATGGAAACACGTGCATGTGCACACAAGCACTTGCGCACACACACACACAATACCTAAACATACACCACAACTAACACACACAGTAGGATATAAGGTTGACAGTAATATAAGCTGGCAGGGTAACGGACCTTAATGCCTAGAATAGCATCCATGTGGCACTTAGAAACACAGTACAGATAAACACTTACGTATGACACACACACACACACACACAGGTGAGGGAGAGGTGAGAAAGAAAAGAGGAGACTGAGACGTGGCAGTTCCTTGGAAAGATGGACTGACAGGAACTGAAACACAAACACACAACTACATGCAGACAAAAACACCCCCAACAGTCACCCACACAGCAGCAACATACATACTGAGACTAACATCTACATGTGTCCTTTATGAAAGTAATACAGACTGACAAGGCAGCTAACGCTAACATCTAGAATAGTTGTTTACTTCATACAAGTTGACGGGGGAGCTAGTGCGATTACCTACAATAGCAGTTACTTCTCTGCACGCATAAAGGGGCCAGATGTAGCAGACATATATAAATATGTAAAATAAAAACATCACTTTAAAGTGGGGTAGAGTAAAGTAATAACTGTTAAATGTCAGAAAATTTCATTGCACATATATATATATATATATATATATATATATATATATATATATATATATATATATATATATAAATGGGGTAGCAGTATTAATTTTGTAGTAACTCTTAGCTCTGTCTTTTAAAGCAGTGGTTCCTGACCTACATAAAATATATATAAAAAAAAATCTTATTTTTTTTGGGTTAGTGTTACACTCACAACTCAACTCACAAGGCCATAACCTGCAATGAGGGGTCACAAGTAGACATTGCTTAATTTTGTGACCCCTTAAAAAGATTCAAAGGGGTTTTAATGTCAACCAACTAGCTTTTTAATAATAAATAATAATAATAAGTTTATTTAGTATAGAACCTTTCACAAAAATTAAATTCACAAAGTGTTTCACAAGAATAGAAGTTAAAATTAATATAAAAAACAAAAACACAGGCAGCAGGGTACCTCAAGAAGAAACACATGAACAAATGATCATTACACATCACAAACAACTAAAGATGACACGAAATCCGATTTAAAAAGATGGGTCTTCTTTAACAGCTTCTATAGAGACTGCTGACCGTATTTGTACAAGAAGAGAGTTCCATAGTGTTGGAGTCACAATTGCAAAGGCACAATCACCTTTAGTTTTGAGCCAAGAGTGGGGGACAGCCAGTAGGTCCTAGTTGGATGACCGAAGTGACCTACTGGCGATGTAGGGATGGATAAAATCAATGATTTATTCACGTGCCTGTACATGCAGGGCTCTATATGTAATAACAAGAACCTTAAAATGAATCCTAAAACGAATGGGAAGCTAATGCAAAGAACTTAAAATAGGACCTGGTTAACAGCCTTGCAGCAGCATTTTGGACCAGTTGTAGATGGTTCAGAGATGCTTTGCTGAGACAAGTGAAGATGGAATTACAATACTCCAGATGGGATGATATGAAAAGCATGAATGATCATTTTGAGTTCCGGTTGTGATACGATGGACTTGAGTTTTGCGATATTTCGTAAGAGGAAAAAACATGTATGGGTCAATGATTTAATATGCTGATAAAAATGCATAGCCTGGTCAAATATGTCACCAAGATTTCTTACGTTAGACCGAACAGCTGATGAAAGGGACCCAATACTCTTTGCTACCTTGGGAGCTATACTGTCAGAAGTAATAATGAGAACCTGTCTTGTCAGTATTAAGCTGTAGGAAGTTGTTTGACATCCAGTCCTTAATGGCAGTCAGACAGTTGTGCAGCACAGACAGTTTAACAGGGTTATCGGGCTTAAAAGATACATAGGGCTGAATATCGTCAGCGTAACAGTGATAGGAAAACATCACTAAATTTGCTGATAACCTGACCTAGGGGGAGCATATATAAAGCAAAGAGAATAGGACCCAAAACGGAACCTTGCGGCACACAACAGGAAAGAGAAGCAGTTTCGGACGTGTAAGGACCAAGAGAGACAGAAAAACTCCTATCTGCGAGTTAGGAGGAGAACCAGTCCAGGGCACTCCCTGAGACACCCACACATTGCCTGAGCCTTTCAATCATTAGTCTGTGATCCACAGTGTCAAAAAGTGTCACTAAAACGGAGCACGCACCCACATCAGAAGACATCATTATGTCGTTGGAAACTCTGAGAAGAGCAATTTCGGTGGAATGCTTCTGATGGAAACCTGATTGGAATTTATCAAAAATGTTGTGTGCAGTCAAGACAGCAGTGAGCTGTTTGGCAACAACTTTCTCTAAAATTTTAGAAATAAAAGGCAGCTTGAATGTAGGCCTGTTATATATTGGGACTGTTTGGGTTTGTTTTTTCAGGAGGGGCCGAACAACTGCATGTTTGAAGTAAGCTGGGACACAACCAGATTGCAGGGAGCTGTTTATAATAGAAACCAGGCATGGCCCAATACACTCAGGTGCATTTTTGAGCACGGAATTTGCAGTCCTTATTTGACCAGACAGGCACATCCAGAAGTGCCAGAGTGATGATGCTGTTAATAGTGTCAAACAGGTCTTTGGGGTTGTATTTACTGGTGGAGATAAGGTTGGAAAAATAAGAAGCCCTTGCATCTTTAATCATGTTGTTTAGTTCAGTTAAAAGGTCTTTGAACTGAACTGAACTTTCCACAGTTGCTCTGCCGTCCGACATCTACGCTGGCATCTCCGACATCTAAACGTAAACGTTCGACAAAACACACGTTGTTTAAACTAAAATGGGAACTTAGGTAGGATTTGCAGTTTCAAATTAGGAGTAGGTAAGGGGTATGCAGGTACATGCTATTGTAAACCATGTCATATGTCTCTCCAAAGCTGTGGTTCATTAAGTACCCAAACCTTATCAAACTTTGTATACACAGAGCGTGGTTTGTATGGGAGAAGCCAGCAAGTGAGTGGCGAGCTGTAGTAGAGGTGGTCCAGTCTGACCATGCTGATTCACACTGGTGATATTAATGCTGATAGATGCAATATGTTTCCTCTAGCCATCTGCCGGCCACAGTAAAGTAATGAAGATAATGTATGCTGCCATCTGTTATTTGTACGGGTACATAATGTATTCTAGGGGCCTATTTAGTCAGCACATTAGCCCACATGAATATTCACCTCTACAAAAGCAGTACGGAGCAACATTAAGCTAAACACATGCAGTGTACATGCAAGGTGTGTGAGCGCACGTCAAGAGAAAACCGTGATTCATTTCAAAACCAACGACAAATATGTATGCAAAGACGGGAATAAGCAGAAACAACAATGACTGATGGTCAAAAAGACATTAGTGATGTCAAATGTGTAGTAAAACAATTCTTTAGCTGTTTGCACTGTCATTTTGTACAGTAAAGGATGGGTGCTGGAATGTAGAGCATCATGGGAATACAGACAGGCAAAAGATGAAAGCTCTGCGACAACCAATGCTTTCCTGTGGTCTGATCAGGACAGGCCACATTGAAAAGGCATTCATTTTTCTACAGAATAAAGCAAAGGCAACGGATAGCAGTGAAAAAGGACACAGTGTCATTTGTTAAGAAAAGCATAACAGGTCCGCAGTAGAGAGGTGTTTTTTTTTACTTATATAGAGGCTGCATATTCATCAACTTAATATTACCAGAGGCATCTTCCAACCTGCCCTTGTTGGAATTAGACTTTTTTTGACTGTAAAATTAAGTAAAAAGCAGAAAACAATCACCTATAAGTGTATGGTTACCCCTAATCTAATGAAAATGAGTTTTTTGGAAAGAAATGGCAAAAAATGGGAAAACATTTTGCCAAACAACCTGGGGCAGGCTAAAGAGGATTTCTGAAAGCCGTTTATTTACAAAATCCTAGTGAAAATAGGACATTTGGGATCTACTGTGCATATTGGTGGATACCTGAGACTTTGGTGTACTTGAGATTTATACTGTACAGACATTTTGAAACAGATATCCCATTAACTTGAGTTGATTTATTAAGCTAAAGGGTACAACCTCAATACTCCAGCTCAAGTCAACAGTGCTTCTCATATACTCACAGGCGCATTCAACATTTTCTGTTGTGCCCAAGAAAATTACATGTATTAAAATTGATTGAACAGGAACTGAAAGCCCTTTGTTGTGTCCTATGCATTTTACTCTTCAGGGGACCTAAAGGTACACAAGGCAGGTGAATGGCTGAGTTCTATGCAGGTATACTAACAGCAGAATGACACTCAATTATCAAACAGTATTAGATCAATTTCAACTGAAGAATTCCCATTAGCCTCACAATACAGTGCACACAAAGCATAATTATAGTTTACAGCAACAAGAAAAATACTACATACATGCTTATTTACACAAACACAAACAGGAATAGACTCATGTATGAGCCTATTATTGTCATTACATCCTTTGGAAATGGCAATAATAGACTCATAGATAATCTTCATTTAAGACATGAAACTGCAGTGTACACTACAGTAACCCAAACAATACTGAGGTATCCCTAAGCAACTAACCAGGCTCTCAAACAGATCTTTATTTAGTACCACTTCTGGCAGCGGTTGCAAGCATGTTTTGATTTAATGACTAAATAATTACCTTTGCGAGAACAACATGAAGTATATTGTGAATATCTATGCCATCCCTCAGAGACTAACGTTAGTGGAGCAGCAAACTCCAGCAGTAACAAACGAGACCGACTGACCAACACACATCGCAGCATTAAACAACTTAAACCAACTTGGAGGTGAAGAAAATAACTCTGTGCTCAGTATGTTTCACCTCAAAAACCCTGCACCCGTTCAGCATGTTGGACAGCAATGGCTTTCCCCAGAGCTAACAGCGCAGCAGAGAGGCTGCTCTCCGCTGCTGGAGACATGACATTAATAACAACGCAGTGGAGCACTCCGCCTCCCCCTCAGTTTGTTATTCTCATACAGACAGGAGACTGTAAGATGAGTTCAAATGAAATAATTTATTCATTAATGCAGTTAACTTTTTAAAATAAAAAGGCTGCGGACAATTTATCTTCTCTGACAGTTCTGTTTCATATTGTATTTCGGTGGAATAAGGACATCAGCGAATGGTTTGGCACACAGTATACTGGAGCAAGAGACTGAAAATAGTGCCCCCTTTTCTATTCATTCAATGGTGAATCATTTTTGAATTGAGAATCAACACCCAAGTATCGTGATAGAATCAAATCCGGAGATAAGCATATTGTCCCAGGCCTACAAAATCAACACCGTCATCTGTCACAACCTTTATTTTCCATTTTTTTTTTGTTCTATCACAGAAGAAAATCTGAATCCCTATGGACACTTTCATCTGTTAAATCGTGATTTTTTTCACTTAAGTGCACAACACTCCAAAGGTGACTGTGTATGCCACACCATGCACATTCTCCAAACTTTGCCACCTTTGTCTCAAAAAAATCCAGGGAAAACCCTGCAGTTTCAGTAATATTTTCCACTGCAGCACAACTAAACTGCTTCGGTAATAGTTTTGGCCAATGAGCCATTGTTGGCAGAGGTTGGCTATAGCATGAGAAGCTCATTCGTATAGTAATGAAATTCTGCCTTGATCCAGACTGAGTAACTGAAACAAATTGAGTCTACAAGAGGAAGAGGCTTTAAACCACCAGTAACCTCAGGCTGATGACACATACCCGAACAGCTCTCACAGCAACCCTCCAGCAACAGATGATCAGCATCTTATAACATTGATTTGAGCTGATAAGCCACCAGTGCATCTCCACAAGCCCAGAATGACACCAACATGAAAGGGAATGTTTATGAATGAACTAAAAGCCAACACCTAAGGCACAGTAGAAGGCTGCTCCTGTTCAGATGGCAGGAAAAATAATGTCAAATGTGACAAAAGGATACATCTGGAAAGAAAGGTTGACCTTGAGATGAAGAGCCCTGAGAGAAAACCTAGTAGTGAGTGTTGCTGTTACATAAAAAAAGCATCTGTCTGTTACATACTATACTGGATTAGCTACATAGCTACATTGAGTTTTCTCAAGAGGATGAAAAAATTAATCCTAAAAGTTGGATGGGGATGATGAGTAAACTAGGAATAGGTGAAATCAACAACTTCTTTTTAGTTGGTGAGATTTTATTGGTTACAAAAGATTGTTATAGAAATAAACAGGGCAGCATATGAAATAAGGAAATATATCTGTTATTGAGTCATTTCTTCACAAAGCGAAAAGCATATCTCCACATAAAGATGTTTTGCAACAATGAAAAATAATGAGTCTTTATCCATCATGCAGACAAATGGAGACACCACACCAGTTTGAACACACATACTCATGGACACACCGTGGCAGTGACAGTTTATCACAGGTTATTAACACATAGTGGAAATTCCAAGAATGCAAAGTAAATAGAATTTGGCATCTCAACAAGCACACGTAAAAGACTAGTAGGGTTTGTTTAACAACAAAGAGGTGGATACTACACTATAATAGCTCAGGTTCTTAACTTTCACAGGCAATTTAAAAGTCAAAGGTGCACTCAACGACAAAATAGCTCCCAATCATGTAATAACTGTTTCTGCAAGTATATAACCTCCAGGAAGACAGTATGACTCTAATGCAAACATGGATCAGAGAGCACACCGTTCTCAGTGCTGCTTTTTTACCAATCTTATTACAAACCACACTCAAAGTGAGACGACATGATTACATTCAAAACTACATAATCTTTTAGCTGAAAGTACATGCTCCAATTGCTTTTTTAGAGGAAGTAAATACATGCTTTTGACAGCTTTCCAATCTCTGTCCTTCCATAATACTACCAACACAATCGTTGTCATTATTTGCCTTGCTGATAAGCTGTGCACATACTGTAGAGTAGCAATAACCTCTGAAAGAGAGTTTTGTATGAATATCAATACAAAAGGAGGGAGAGGTAGTGTTCATATAAAAGAGTGAAACATGAATTAAATTCTCATTCTGGGCTTGAGGTAGGTCAGACAGCTCAGAGCACTGAGGCCTGGAATTGATATGACTTTCATCATCTCCCCCCCCTCACTATTGCAAATGAACCCAGGGCACCACAGGTGTCCATGTATGAATACAAACAGCTTAACAAAAAAAAACACTACATCTGGTTATTGGAAGTAAATTCACTTCCATTCCACACAGCTTCTCCGCACTATTTCAGTGAGACATTAATATGACAGGGACAATAGGAAGGTGGATGTACTGCGACTTTTCCTGCAGCAACATAACATAGTCTGATGAATGCTGTTCTTACCACTGCTTTTCAAGAATCTGTACTGGACTCAATGTTGTGACAGGTCTTTAAATCTTCATAATTAATACACAGTTAATACAATTAATGGAAAATTGGGATTTTAGGTGTTAATTTCAAATTCATTTCTAAATTCTCTGCTCATTCACACCGATTAAATAGAAAAGTGGGCTTCGAGGCCCGTTTTAGTGAGGTATTAGTGGGATTTGGACAGGATTTAATTATATTGAAAGTAATTAATATTTTGTGCTATGTGCATGTAAATGGCCCTGGCCAAAATATTAGAAACATCATATGAATATTAAAACTATGAAACAGAGGAGGCAAAGTAACTACTATTAATGCAATTAAATTTTCACAAAGACACAGCATGTGAGGGCGCAATCACCCCCTTACACACTCACGCCATCATTTGCTATAATCAAATAGTCACAAAAACAGCTGCTAAAGCACTGATAAAGCTTTAGTCAGTATATCCTTCTTAGCCCTGGGCATATGCTGCACAATCCGCTTCAGTTATCAACATTAACAAGAAAATGAGCCTCACATCTGACTGTGATAACGCCCTCTGAAATGCTTCTAATGGTTGTTGGGGACACTGCTAAAACTTGGGTCATTTCCCAATTCAGTTTTTGCTTTACAGAACGTGACGGGGTTGACAATGTTTGCTCAGCGAGGAACAGATACAGAAAATGTTTGCCAAAACTTGTTCTGATGTGGTACAAGGACAGTGTTTGTTGGGAACATTCAAGCCAGTGTGTCTCGATTTCATTGTTTATTCTTTTTGAAATATAGACCTGAAATGAAGAAAATGTAAAGTGGACGACCTCTACAGAGAGGTGAAACCATGTTATTGTAAACTGCTGATGGTAGCTTGCTGCATAGCTACCTTATTAAAGCTTAACTCCTCAAAGACTTTCTTAGGAGTAAAAAAATACACCTGCAGCTCTACAGAGACAGCTTGCTTTATCAGGTTTTACTGTACAAGAAAAGACTTTCTGCAAAAACATGAAAACAACATGGCCAACAGGAGCCTGAGCTACAGTTGCAAGATGAGAAGCTCTCTTTGGTGCTTGAGTGAGTAAGTCTTTGAAAAGTCATGGATGAGTAATCATGCTTGAAAGAAGCCAGAAGAGCTTAGAAAGAGATTCAATGAAGTGGCAAAAAACTACTTTACAAGGAGACCTCGATGAATAAGATGGCAGCAAAGATGAGAAAGCAGAAAACTCCCAGCAGTATGTCCAGTAGAAATCTGAAACAATTTAATATAGTTAAGGCAATAGCAGCTCAATGTTGAAAAGAGCTAAATAAAATAATAATAATAATAATAATAATAATAATAATAATAATAATAATAATAATAATAATAATAATAATAATAAATTTACACTACAAAGAAAAAGGACACCATCATTGATCATTATAATATCAGACTGCAAGAAAAAAAATGTTGGAAAAGATTAATGCTACAATTACAATAAATAAAATCCTACAGATATCATATATATATAACCTCGGAATATGCTACTCAATCTTGTGATCTTTCCTTTTCATCCCTGCATTAAAATATGGCCAAATATGTCTAACATCTGCGATACCTTAACAAAGTCATTACTTCTGGGTGAGAAGCCTGTAGAAGGTTATCCTCTGATGGGGATGTCCAGATTGATCCATGGAGCACATTAGTTGAGCAGTTAAATGTGAGACTACATTCTGAGAAAAGTTAGCAATTCCCCTCACAGAGCTTTCACAGGCAAAAGATGAGGTTAAAAGCTTTCTTAACACAGTATCATTGATCTTTTAGAGGATGGTGTGTAATGTCTCTGGCTGCAACAGTAAATGCTAACCCAGTGTTTCCCCTATATTCATTCTGCAGCAGCACATCACCACTGCAGAATTAAAAGTATATTTTATCAAATTTTAGTAAGAAGTCTTTATTTTCCGCTCTTCTTTTACTGTTCTGTTAATTCGTTGTTGCTGCTCTTTACTTTTAAAAACAAACTTAAACTGTTTTCCAGCTGTTTCAGATCAAAGCCATTTAACAGTTCAGTTGGCATAAGGCCGTGTTCAGACCGACATCAGCCCTCTTACTCATTTGAATGGGGGCAGTATGTTGGGGGCGCCAACGCAGAGAGCTCTGGAAAACAACGTAGGTCGTCCTGCAAAAAAGTTGAATCCGGTTCAACTTTTCCTGCAACGCAACGTGACGTCATCCAGCAAGGCAATGTGTTGGCCAATCACATATTTGCAAGCACACGTTCCTGGTGGATTACTTTGTAACGTGAACACTGTATTTTGTCGGTTTACCTTGTGATCGTCACCACAAAAGACTAAATAGTTGCTACGATGATAATGTTCCAGTTGTAAAATCCTGTGTTAGTATTACAAACTGCTGTGCTATGTTTTCGTGCCCGATAAGCCTTTAAACATTTATTTGTGTTTGTTTATTTGCCTCATGGGGACCTTAAACAACATGCCCCCACCAACAAAGCCCCCTACGCTGTTTAATGCAGTGAATCCCCACTATTGCCTTCTTTTCTCTGAAAGTATTGAGTTTCATTACTAGTTCTTCACATCAAGAAAGACCAGCAGTGTAAAATAAATTTACGTGGAGATGAATGAATATTTAAGCTCTATGTCTTGCTCACACTGATCAGTGTTACGCCAACAAGAGGAAAAAAAAAAACTGTTGTGCTCACTCGCCATCATCACTAGTCAGTGCACCACACAGAGCTGCATGGTGGCAGTGATACAGAGCTTAGTGCTAGTCTAACAATTTAGCAAAGGCAAGGCTCTTGACATTCTAATTAGGGAATTTGCTGCTCTAGTTTAGCAGTGATGAAGCGGGGCTCTTTATCAGGCAGGCCAGGCCATATACCTGGCAAGCCGTGACACCAAACCAAGCCAGACTCCCTCAATGGCCCGCATCCCTCCACTGCTCTCCACGGACTAAATAAATGAACCACCGGATGTTCTGATGAAAACCAGCCAAAGATGACGACTGACCAAAAGACTATAAAACAAAAAGCCAAGTTAATTTCCTCTATGAAATTGTTCATCACTATATGTAAATAAATGCATGGGAGTTGAACGCAAAATTTTGCTCTATTCATTTTCATGTTCACAGTATTAAAAGGGATAAATGTTTTTAAAACTGAGTGCTAATTTGTTCTGACCTGAGACCATACCTCTGAGGTATCATCTTTCATCTGAGCAGCTTTGAATTTCCCCTCTAAGACTTGCGATGTGATTAATGCGCTTTAAATGTGCTAATGTAACCTCAAGAAAAAAGGGATTTTTTTTTACAATAACAACAGAGACAGAGAGAGGGGAGGTGAGGGGTGGAGAGAGTACTAAGTGCTGGCAAATGACTGTAATTTCAAAGTCTTTTGGGCTGGGTTTTATCTATTAACGTGGCAGCAAACATCCTGTTAATGTTAAAAATAACTGCTCCTTGCAAATAATATAAATAATAAATGCTGCAAACAGGTGCCAACATTGATGGTAAAGGAAGATGTTAAAATGAGTGATTATAAATAAGGACTGAGCTCAGTGAAAGACAGAAGCATGATGATGATGAACACCCCCTCTGGAGTTTCTGAAAGAGGTGTTGAGGGAGAACAAGGGCTTTGGTTCATTAAAGTCTGTTTATTACTGGTGTCACTACACATGTGATGGTGCAAATGAGGAGACATTGACGAAGACTGAAGATGTGACACAGCAGTGGCTGAGATGGAAGGAGGTGTTATACAACTCTGATTCACAGAGTTTAAAAGTGAATTCTTGTCCTTTGAAACAGCAGTTGTGAAAACATTGTCACCGTAACATTGGTGTTCTCAACTGCAAGAATTAATTTTGAACTTCAGCTTTCAAGCCAACACGGAGCCAAGAGGTCCATAGGTGCTCAGAAAAAAAAAGGAAATTTAAATATCTAAATGACAACTGGGCACACTCCATCTGCTGATGAAGATTATGTGACACGATCAAAAGCTAAGGAACAGCAACGATATGGACTTTCTGGTGAGATTGTATTCCGAAGTCTGATACAACTTGCATCAGATACGTAGTTAATGATGTGTGGACCACCAACATGGTTTAAAATACATTAAGGAGCTTAAATGTATCTCGGACACAAGAGCATATTTAACATGAGATGACAAGTTTGTAAGGTTGACATGACACTGGCAAACAGTATTAGTGAGTAAGTCAGCATGATATAAATTACGTTTTCAAGCTCTGGATGATGCTGCAATGAAAACTGCTAAAATGGAGCTTTTCTCATGAATGTACAAATTTGCTTTGCAAAAAAAACTGTTTGAGAAAAGGGACAAAATGTGTGCTTGCATTTGCTGATCATTTTGTATTTTTATTTTACTGATGTAATGCTATTCCTGTACCTGGAGAGATGTGAAAGCTTTTTCCTTTTCTTTGCTTTAATGTGTCTGTCATTAGTCTCTGTAGTAAGCACAAGAAATGATAATAATAATAGGCAAACTCAGATCACAAAATGAGCCTTTTCCATGATGAGATGTAGACCAAAGATGGATGAGGGCACAACAGGTTATCTTTGACAGGCAGAGAAATATTTGTCCCTGTTTTCAGGTTTGACAAGAAACAACTGTTTATTTTTACAGTCTGATAGTCATAAAACATGAGGCTGTTGTTGGATCACTGAGAGGAAAGACGGGTTATAAAAGGTCCTATATATTTAGACATATTACAACAACAAACACTGAATGCTAAGAATTCTTTTATATTTGAGGTTTTATAGATATACCTACAGTGTAAATCTGCAGGTAAACCAATGAGCTCATGTACAGAATCCAAAGTATCTTTTAAAGTGTCAATCATTAATCATATACGCCTGTACAACCTTCATCTCAACTAATCTTCTCAATGCATCCTTCCATCCTGGAAGTCAATCTCATACCCTGCATCATCTTCCCCTATTATGTTGATCCATTCATATAATGCCATCTTTCATTTCTCTCCATCCAACCTTACATTTCCTCAGTTTTTCAATCTTGCACCCTCTTGCCAAGTTCACATTCCCTCTCACCTCCTTTAATCCATCATTAAAGCCACCTACGCCAGTAAAATGGCAGCTGATCAATGTGCTCTAATTCCTTGACAGATCTCCATCAATCATGTTAGGGGAATGAGGACTGACTTTTCTCGGTGCTTCTGACAGACTTCCAAGTGTATATACATGTTATTCATGCTATCAATTAAACCTATCAGTGTGGGCGGCTGTGGCTAAGGAGGAAGAGCGGGTCGTCCACTAATCGGAAGATCGGCAGTTCGATCCCTCCACTCAGCACGTTGAAGTGTCTTTGGGCAAGATACTGAACCCCAAATTAAGTGAATTTGCATTAGATTGGATCCTGATGAGCAGGTTTGCACCTTGCTCGGCATCTCTGCCATCAGCGTGTGAATGTGTGTGTGAATGCGTGAATGTTGACATGTACTGTAAAGCACTTTGAGTGGTCGGAAGACTAGAAAGTCGCTATATAAGACCAGTCCATTTACTATTTACCTGCATTAACTGCTTTTTTGGTTTGTTCAAACAGCAGCCGGAAATCACCGCTTTCCCACTCACAGCGAACAAATCTTGACATTTTAGCGGCACCACTGACCAGTAAGCGACCGGTAACAGTTAAATTTTCCGTTAACCGCTAACTGTTGCTGTCTGACCGTCTGTTGACCGGAAGCTTCAAGTTCACAGCAACTACAACAACACTTCTGGCCCAAGACGAGCCACCAGTGGTTCTGCTTTGATTCATTTCATTATAACAGTACTTTATTTAACTTTATTATAACAGTATTATAACATGAAGCTATTTTATTTGAGCTGGTGTTACCATGTTAACGTCAACTGTGGCATAAAATGGTCTTAAAATGACAATAATATCATTTATCGCAATTATTTCTGGGGCAAAATATATCGTCCGACAAAAGTAGTTATCGTAACAGGCCTATTCAGCAGAACATGAAATCTGTTGTGTGACCACTACCTGAGTGTTGCTGACAGTTTCATCTGTATATGTTTATTTTTTATTTATTCAGTAACTACAATGAAATACAGAGCAAGTACTGTGTTTTGGTTTCTGTTGAGTTTCACTTTGATACTCTTGTAATGAGGTAGTGAGGCTTTTAATCGTATTATGTGAGGATAAAAAGGAGAGATCACACCAGAACCAAAAAATACTGAGACATGAAAAAAACACTGCCTGCTACTGCTGGAAATTACACTGATGATATTGGCGAGACTGAACCAAAACACTTCGGTTGTGGGCCATAAATTACAAAACAATGAGCTGAGAGATGTTGCCAAGTTATGTAGAGCTGACAGAAACATGATAATTCTCTATGGAGTGTCATGCGATCCAGCGTGATATGAAAATATTAATTGTGCCTGCTTTAACTTTGCAATTTTTTATCTTCCTTGCTTGTAGAAACAGATGAGTTCTCCAAAATACTTCAGCATTGTTGTTGTGGAATCACAGTGTGACAACTCTTTCCTAGATGCATGAATAAAAAGGCAGTTCACATAATTTCTTTGAGGTTTGCCAAAGCTGGGCTTTTGCATGTCTTTGTGCAAAAGGCTTGTTGGCTGCAGTAGTTGTTTTGTCACTTTCTAGCCTCCTAATTGTCTGTGATTGGTCTAAAATTTGACATGACTTTTTTTGTTGTGGTGCATTGCCTTGGTTTATTTTCTGTTCAGCACTAGATAACAGTAAGGAGGGTTGCTGCTATCTTTCAATCCATCTATATCCAAGCTCCTTAGAGTACACATCCAAAGTATAATCTCTTTTTATGTCACTTCCTCGTCAGTAATTTTCCTGTCGTCCCTTCTCAAATCATTAATTTCCATCCGCCACCTCCTTGTTAGTTTTCACAAATCTCTGCTTTTTCTTCATTCCTCCTAATCCGTCCCTCCTCCATTCAATCCATCTGTGACTGTCTTCCTGAGTGCTTTACCTTTCTGTGTCCCGTTGATTCTCCATCCACACTATCAATGATCAAATGCTCGAGTAAGCCAATCAGGCTACGCTGGTGTTCATATTACTTTGACTCGCTCGTTATGTGCAGAAGCAGCAAATCAATACTGTTCCTCATCACACTGAAGGCCCACACACACACACACACACATCTCAACACACTTTAGCAAGTGCAGTGTCCCAGTGCTCCAGGCCTGTGATAAATCACCCAGCCAGCTCCATTCAATCTGCCACCAGTCACAGCTGCCTACTAAACCCAGAGAGGAGGCCCTCATGGCTCGAGGCTATTACAAAGCCAAAACTTCACAAGCTACTATAATCTGAAGTAATAAAACTATGATAATTAGGTTTACGTACATGGATTGCATTGATTTTCTTTCCTCCTTTTCTTCATATCTCTGCGACTTAAAAGTATTTGGACATATAATGGTGGTTTATTCTCTCAGACTGTGCTGATTTTTTTCCACCTCACAGACAGTTTTGATGCGAAATATATTTTCTCAACACTCAAACACATATTCCTATTACACAATAAGCCATAATTTGATCTCATGGTAAATCAGACTGTCCAAATGCATCAGAGCAGCATCATTCTATTGTTATTGCGATACCTTCCTTTCCTACTACTAAATCAATTTATGTCAATGTAAAATGCCATGAAGTTACTTGAGAGGGAAAAAAACACCCAAACTAATTTGCACACATATCAAGCACAAGCGCGCGCACGCACACACACACACACACACACACACACACACACATACACACACACAGACTGACAGACCAGCAAACAAAGAAATTTTATGTGGGCTCACCCAGCAAAGCTGACATATTTTGGAAAATTCTGAGCAGCTCCGGTGTGATGGCTGGGCTGTTCTCCAAAGTCACCAACCTACAAGAAGAGAGGAAGGGACAGAGTAAAGCAGACCGAAGGGGGAGTAAAAATAAAAGATATGAAAGATAAAATGGAGTTTTGAGAAAGGAGTGCAGAAGACATAGATTAGAGATGGAAAAGAAAGTGGGATGAGAAATACAGTAGGACAAATTACAGAGGCAGAAAGAAGAGAACATGGGCATCAAAAAGGTGGGAAAAAATAATACATGGTGAAGTGGGAGTAAAAGAAATAAAAAAAAGGAGCATATAGAAGAAAGCAATCACTGTGGTAGTCTGCTCAATCTCAAGCCACATCTGATAAAAATAAATATGTTACATAAAGCAAATACTTGTTTGATTTGTGTGTATATTGACAGCATGTTGACAGTTTGACACAAGACAAGCAAATTCAGTGTGGGGTGATTTTAGGCTGCTGGTCGGACTAAGAAATTTTAAGTCAGGGATGCTCTGGTAACAGTAATGGCTTTTTGTCTTTATTTTTAACATTTTACATTGAAAATAATTAACTAGACTAATCAAAAAGACATTAACTGATAAAAGAAAATAACCTTCAGTTGTACTTGTTCTTTAACCACTCTGAGTCACTCTAAGCAACCTTTGTCTAATGGAAAGCAGAGCATTTACAAATAAATGAAATATGGTGATGAAATTAATTCACAAGGCCTCGCTTCTAATCTCTACTCAGCATATGGAAATGTTCTGTCAAAGTAATTTATTCAATAACATCTTTTAACATGCGTAAAGCTTCTGTAAGTGTATTCCTGTAAATTCGAAAAACCTTTGAGATGTTATAATTAATCCTTGTAAGAATTTTTTTTTTTTTTTTTTAATCAAAAACCTTTGACACAGGCAGGTGGATTTCACCTACGTGTATTACTACTAGAGTAGATGAGACATGATTGACTAATTTGATCTATGTTTCATAAATGAATAGAAGATAAACATATAATGAGAGGGACACAGAAGATAAAAACAAGAGAAAATGACATTGACTTTATAAACAAAGCAAATATTTAGGGCACTGCTGTTTATCAAAAGGAATGAAAGACAGGACATAGCACTGTGGCTTTGAGCTACAAGCACACAGAGCAGGCTGAACTCTGCAGCTCTCCTCGGGGATAGACAGAAAAAAGAGATTAAGGAGACAGTTAAAAAGCCAAGAGATGACAGGAGAGGAACAAAAGTTATCCCCAGAAAAGTCTCTTATACTAAAGCAAACCTTTTGTGAGTGTTGTACATATGCAAAAATTAATGTACTGTTTCTTTTTTCAGATTTTTGACAGCTTTAAAATGGCATGTGTACAAAACAATAACAGAGAGACTGCGAGCCACATATCTCATCAACAGCTCCATCGCTCACCTAGAGTGATTGCCTGTGAAAAAGCAAATTCAAGCAAGATGACACAGTCAGCCCATTTACCACTACTTATCTGCAAAGTGTTTGCATTTGGTCCCCATATATGTACTCAACTTGAGTCAGTAAATGAGGCTGATGACTAATTTGACAAAAATGGACTCATGAGTGAATTGAGTGACAGACAAGAGGGGCAATGCATGTGTAGGTTTGTGTGTACAAGTGTGAGATCACTAAATGCTTCATAAATGTCTGCCTTTGGGAGTTTTTTTTCCTTTGTAACTTATAAATGTTAGTGTATGTGCACATGGTATGTTTGTATTCGTACCAAAGCTCCAGTCCATCCTCCAGCAAATACACATGAGGCGGCTGGGAAACATCGGTGCTCAGCTGGATGACAGGAAGAAGGAAAGGGTACAGGTTCTTACTCTCTGCCCCCAGGCCCTGTAAGAACACACAAATACAGAAAGTCAATACTAAATTAACATAACCTGACAAAGAATGTAGACAGGGAGCTTAAAAACTGTGCCTTATGTGCTTTAAGTTAATGGATGTTCCTCGCAGACTATCTGAACAGAGTGAAGCAGGACAAATGTAAAGAAAAGTTCAGTACAGAAAAGAGTCAGTAATCTGGCTCACCTATTCCCAGCACTTTGTCAGTGCACTCACACCGAGACCACACTGTCTCCAATCTCCACTACTGGT